>NC_038246.2:38789441-39989441 GCF_000004515.6 Glycine max
AGCGCGCCATCGGTATTTGCGGATCGAAGGTGCAAGATGTATTGAAATTTATTATGAATTAAAATAGATACTTTAATAAAAGGGTAAAATAAATCAATTTTTAAGCTTACGGGTACCTGCAACTTGGCATTATTTAAATAACTTTAATTATATATAAATTAGGTTGCTCTAATATAATTTTAGTGTAAACATAACAATTCAAAAATATTTATTTTTAGTGTAAACACATGTTTTAAAAGTATGCTTTTAGTATATTAATAATATGCTTCAAATTTATTTGTTTTTAATTTAATTTAATTTATTTTTTGTTTTAATTTTTTAACAACTATCTATAAATATATTTGCGAGCATCAACACACTCATGCACACATACCATATATACGTACACAAACAAATAGACATATATATATATATTACTGTAAAATACTTCATGGGAGGGAAAACTTAAGATGTGAGTTTTTATTTTAAACTATTATTTTAATTTTAATTTTATCATTAACATGATTGTATTGTACAGTTAAATATCTTTTTCATATGATGAAATTTTTAATAATTTTTTTAAAATATAAAAATGTATTTTACACTTAAAATTTATAATAATGAAATGTTTTTAACATCATTTATATTTTGAATTTATTATATATAATATATATATTATTAAAAAAATAAACATTTACATAATAATAAAAGAAAAAAAAAATTAAATAGTTGATAAATATATATTTTTTACTAGTTGTGAAAATAATATATAAAATGCATCTTTCAAAGAAAGTGTAAATTGAAAGTAGGAAAAGAGTGAGATCTCACTTTTCATGTTGTGAATTCTAATTTATAATATAGAAGTAAATACAAAAGCTTTTTATACAAATTGTTATTTTAAAAATAATAATTTTAATAAATTGTTATTTCATCTGTTTAAAACTTTATATTTTAAATCCTATAACGAACATAAAAACCTCACATTCCGTACTTTACTATAACACGAATGACTTTCCAAACTTCAACACATTCTAGGAGTGAAAAGAAGGAACAACAAAATGAAGAAGACTTATCCAAATTTTGCAAGTTCTTTGGAGAATTGCAGAACTTAAAAGAATGTTCCCCTTCGCTCTCCTTTCCCTATCTCTCTATCACAATACCTCCACTTCTTTTTAATGAACCAAACATTCTCAGTTATGGCTATATAAGCGCCAAGTCTCGGGACAGGGACCCTAGAATCAAATTCCTAACTCCGTTCTTTCTCCGAACGTCAAAGTTTAACTAATATTATAAGATATTGTCTAATCCTATTCCGATAACTATGAACTGACAAAAAATGCTAGCAAATGTATGAAGCAACTAGCACTATAAGTAATCCATTCCAACACAAAAAAATATATTCACTCTGCCACAGGCATGTTATGGTGTTAACATTTCAATGTAGTGTTTTATTTTAAGAATGAATAGAGTACAGTACAAGTCCAATTGCAAATTTTGCTATAATCATATCAGGTATGACTAGCTAGTACTAGGATCCCTCGGTATATATAAAGAATTCATCATGGTACTTTGGTTGCGTTCTACTTATTGTCCAAAATTTCTTTTGAAGCCTTTGCTCCTGCATTACGATCATAATATTCTACTAGTGCAGCTCCGGCTAATGCTCCCAGCGTAAGAGCCTGTGCATGCAACCTGAAATAAAATAGCTCAGAAACATTAGCAAGAAGAATAAGCTTGGGAAATTATGGAGGGTGTCCCAAAGTAGGTTCAAAATTATTCATAAAAAAAAAACTCAATACACACATTGTGTAGTGAATTTTGCAACAAGGGGGGAAATGTAGGAATTAAACCCAACATATCACATAGAACAATCCCAATCCAGTTATTCATATTTCCAGATATGCAGACATCTGTATATTACTTGAAATAAGACACCAGATCAACCCATATCCTCTGGGAATTCAAATATGGTGTCATCTTTTCATGTCCCTCTAATTGAGGGATGACAATTCAAACAATAACAACAACAGTCAAATCACTAAGTAGCTTCTGTTGTCATCTTTTCAGCTTTTGTTTATTCCTTTACTTCGGTACACTTTCAACCTTGGAGAAGATAAACAACTTCTGTCGTAGAATTTTCTGACAAATCCAATCAATTCTCTGCAAATCCTAGTCTCATCTCTTAATCTATGCTATCACTTTTCCAATAGTTTCATAGTACATCTTATAAGTGTTATTCATCTATAATTTACACAATTTTAAATATCTTTCATGCTTTTTTGTATAAGAACCAAAGTGATTCTCCCTACGTATGTGGCGTCTTCTTAAATCTCATTAAATACTTTAGTGAGCCAAAAGATACATTGTACTCCTACACATATCCAAACTTCAATAGGAATACCATCACGACCAACAATTATACCATTATCCATCCTCTCCAACTCAAATTTTGCAGCAGTATCTATGTTGAAGGTTTTTTTATGCTGAATTGTTAAACATTATTTAATTGAAGAGACAAACATGAGAGACAGTAGAGTAATTGCAAATGAAAAAGCTCATCTTTATACCACAAAAACCATGAGAAAAAGAAAACAAAAACCAAAGCCCATTATACCAACAAACATTACAGTATTGTTCATCAAAACTCCAATAAATTATTGTTGTAAATGCCAACCAATAATTAACTTTTCCAATTGCCATCTAGAGGTCGAAATAAATGGATCTGCATTTCAATTTCCTAGGTGATTGCCAATATTAACTTCGTGGAGAGGTGAAATTGGGATCACATCACAATGAAAGGCCTCGATGAAACAAACCGTAGTAGCAAATCATAAACAAAACATCAAAGCAACAGGGATTGCAGAAATTGCATGCAAATCCAGATAATTAAATTAGGTCAAAAACAGTATTCGAAAAGATAAGAAATTATAAGAACCAAACCTTGCGTGAATGATCTTAACACTAGTTTTCATATTGGGTCGAGACCAATTGTAAGCGATTGAACCCGAAATACCACTGAGCCACAGACACCCTGATCCAAATAAAAATCGCAAAAACCGCAAAAAGATCGAAATTAACAAAATCAAATACCCATGAATGAGGAAACACAAAAGAACGAATGAAGTGGGGGATTGAGAAATTTTACCAACAGTACGGAGCTTGTGCTCGACGACCCACTTCCTTATGGATTCAATTTGGGTCTTAGCTTCCGACATTGTAGCGTTGGAGAGAGAAACGAAATTTCAGAACGAAGAGAAAAGAAACAATGAAAGGAATAGAAAGCGTACACACACACACACGATGGTGGTATATGACAGCCACAAGGCTTTGCTTTATATATGCTATTGGAAAAAATAAATAAGAGAAAGAAGAAGCGAATAAAAACTTGTAATTGTAAACCTACGACTGCGAATTCGAACACCCAGAATAGCGCGTTGAAAATAAAATGCTGACGCACGTGACCATCGCCCACTGTATTCACAATACCATCTTTTCTGGTTCAACGAACGGAGCCACAAAAAACATAGCATTACCTAAAATAAAAAAAAGGTGACATCTTTGAAGAGGTTTCAACTTTCAACAGGTGATTTTTTTTTTCTTTTTTGGAGATGACAATTCTGTTTTGTACAGGTTAAAATATATAAATTAATATTCATTATTTTTATTGATTAATGTATATTTGAACTGATTTTAAAAATTAGAATATTAGAATATTAAATTACTAATATTTGTTGAGATAAATATTATTTTTTTATCATTTACACTAAAAATAAAGTATTTATGTCTAAATTTTGAATTTAGTTTTAATTTTAAGAAGATAATGTATTAAGAATCAATCTAATTAATTGATGAAAAATTCAATCTGAATATAAAATTGAATGAAAAAAATTTATATGCGAGTGACACATGACCCTGGATGCCTCCGAAGTTTGACCAATGACCACTGGAGGGAGATAGTGATACATGACTGTGGTCAGAATTTTATATAGCAGTTTTAAAATATTAGTCTTTTGTGTTGGCTGAATGGAAACATTTTTTGTTGAAGGGGATAAAATACATTTTATTGATCTGTACATTTTGACATTAGTTGAGACATTATTTTTATTTTTTAGATTATGTGTATTTTTGCATGTGAGATAATTATGTTATAAGATTATTATAGATGATAAAGTGCATCATTTAAATATTTAACACACAAAAAATATCAACAACTATATATATATATATATAAATTATGTTTAAATTAAATTACTTCACAAGTTTACGTCTTAGATCGTTTTTTGTGATTTAATTTTTTTAATAATGTTTTATACTTTTCAAAATTTGTAAAATAAGTCATTTTTATCTTAGCTAAGTTTTCAATAACATTTCTAATAACTATAAGACGAAATATATCAAATACAGAATAACTTGCATCTAACAATAAGCCTCGTCAAAGTTCAAACCTTGTTTGTTAAAAAATAAAAATCACAAGGTTTATTTAAAATTTCAGTAAAAAAATATAAAAAGATGCAATTATTTAGTATATGTCCAAAGTCCTATCCAGTACCAATCCAAGATAGAGAGTACTTTGATAAGGGAAATTTAAAATCTCTTCGAGTTCCTTTGGATCGAGAATTTTAACTGAGAAAAGTAATTTATTAGAGAATGTAAATTTTTGTAATTTAAAATTTATTGTTTGGATGCTTTTTATGAAGAATTTAAAATTTTAGAATTTTAAAACAGAATTTTAAACAACTAAAATTTTGGAATTTCAAATTCCTTCTAAAAGGTGAGAAATTGAAATTCTGTTTTTACTGTCTTCTTCGAGAAACAACGTCTCAGCTCCTAAAATATCGATGGAGTGTGAGGATAGAGGAACACTATAACTAGCATGCCAACCATATTTTCTCTTTTTTTTCATTCATCTTTTTCATCCTCATAATTTTAATTTTTTTTATTCAAACACAAAATTTTAAAAATAAAAAAATTTCAATTGAAGTATTTAAAATTTTTCAAAATTTAAAATTTCTCCATCTAAACACTTAAACACTTCAATATATGATTGAGTCATCGGAATAGTCACTTGATTGATTGACTTCAGTAATATTAGAGTCATCGGAATAGTCACTTGATTGATTGAGTTCAGTAATATTAGACTAGCGTGTTTGTTTTATTCGTGTATTTTGAAGTTTGCTATTATTATTCTTTTTCAGTCAAAAAAACTTAATTATTTTTTTAAAAGTAAATATTTATCTGACAATGAATGTTTTACTTGGTATTAAAATATTTGTTTTCTTTAGAAATTTTTATTCAAAATTTATGAAAAATTCCAGTGCTTGGAATAAATTGGTCAAAAGTGAATCTCTGTAATGTAATGACAAATTTGCAATGCAATAGTTTATTTGGATTAGACTTTTATGTTGCAGTTAAAAATATATATATTTAATTATTTTTTTTAAAAAAACACCATATAAACACTTGAATTCGGTAAATAACCTTGAAAACGCTGCACTTACTATTTCATGGCACCAGAATTAGTTATGGAGACGATTTTTTGCTTTTATAATTTTATTTCAGAATTTCGACCATATCCCCATACAAAATGGAGATTTTCATTAGCGAACATGCATCAATGAAAATAGACGAACTATTCTCCCATTTTTCTATAATTGTGAACCTGCTTTTGATCATGGGAAGTAGCTTCTCCATCTGCTACTGTACTCCCTGAATTTACTCGAGCCAAACTAGATTATGATGGGCTCCTTGGACTTTGGCTAGGACTCTGGTGAGGTCGAGGCTGCAATCCACAAACGATATCAAAGCACAAGATTATGCAAATGACAAGAAAAGCTAAATGCAACTGTTCTCCACTCCTCCCTTCTTAATAATGTTAAGCAATTCATCAAGTCAGATAACACTTACCAATGAATTTGGAGATCTGGATCTTGACTGGGATCTGCAAAAAAATTTAATAAACAAAACTCAATTCAATATCCACAATCCACCCAAAACGAAGAAATTAATCCACCACAAATCTTGAGCAGCATCCAAGTGGAAAAGCAATTGAACCCAGTATCACACGTCTTGTCTCAGTAAGTGCTACAAATTCTATTGTCAGCAGCACATGATATCTTGTACCAATATAGGACAATAAGAATTCCTATAGAGAAGGAATGGATCAAGTGATCAACCAGAACACAGCACAGGTTATGCTGTAGTTTATTGAATTGTAACACTGCTGATTGCAATGGTTGGTACCAATGGCATTTAGTTCACGGTGATCCAGCTTTTAGATTTCAAATCATCTATCTACTGTCATCCAGTCTACAACAATCGCAGACCATGTCTTTAATCAATATATCATTACCGTCATCATTAGTTACAACATTAAGGTGTTTCCCATGTGCTCATCAACAAAACATGCCATCAAGATCCTAACATGCAGTTCCCAGGTCGCTGCAAAAGGCCACATCTAAAAAAAAGAGTCAACCCTAATGAACATTCTATATTTAGTGGCCAAGCTGACGATCCACTTCAACATTGTACCCTCCACCTTTCTACATATGACGAGTTATGCTGATAAGTCTATGTTACAGCATTAGGCTTTATGAGGAGAACAAAGTGTAAGGCATACAATAAACAGTTCAAACAGTCCCCTCCAACTTGTACAAAAAAGAAAAAAGAGAAGCTCAAAAAATTTGAGACAACTAGGAATATCATAATATTCTAGAAAAGCAAAACCAGAAAGTTCAATCCAAGCACAAAAGAAACTGAATGCAATATCATATGGATCCAGAAAATCACATGAAATCAAAATTTAAGGCCATTGTTAATTAAAAGTGAAATAAAGGGATGTCCATTATATACTTGTAACAACAGATGTTCCAATGAATTTTCATTTCATCAAGATATAACGTGATAAAAAACTTAACAAGCAGAAATCCTACTGAAACATGAGAATGGTGGAACGACAAGAGCAATTGCATAGAAGTCACCTATCACCTATATTCAGATGTGGAAGGAAGATATAAGCTATAAAAGTAGAGACTTGATTGAAGCTCAAAGAAAAAAAGGGGTGAAATAACTAAATATAAAATCATCCAATTGTTATCATAGTCACCAGCTCATCTCAGTAACTTCTACATCAACTGAGCCTCTATGGTGGGTAGTAATGAAGATGACAGAATTCACCCAAATAAATCGTATTATTCCTGCTGGTGCCAGCCTTCTTGCACCAGAATACATTCGTGTTTTTTTTTTCCTGTTGGTGCATGACAACTGCAGCTACATAATATCCCACCCACCCCCGTAATTTTTTGGATTTGTCTTGTTGGAATCATCAAGTTGAACCCAAATAATACCAGACAGGAAGGACAAAAGTTTTGCCCCTATGATTTTTACGCAGAATTATCAAGCGTTTAATTTTGATCCAAGCATTTAAAATGAACCACATGATACTACCTATTGGGAAAGGTGATAGAAATATATACTCCAAGAGAAACGCCCTAGCTACAATAACGGAGTAATACACATACGCTAATGACATTAACCAAACTCTAGTTTTACCTATTATGAAGAAGCATAAAAACTAAACTTTTAAGATTTCAACATTCAAAGCACAGAACACAAAACTGCATATGTATCAGACTTGGTAGAAACTGACCTTGAAAGAGATATAGAACGTCGGGAGTGTTTTGGTTTTGGAGACAAACTGCAAAAATTAACACTTAGCCAATTCTTCGAAGCTACCAAAAGTATATACTGAATCATACTTCACCAATGCAACCAAAGTGAACCTTCTGCTCCTGTCACTATAGCTATATCTTCTGCTGCGGCTGCGGCTTCGTGAGATATATGGACTGCAGCTGAGGCTTCTAGAATAGCTCCTCCTTGAATAACGACTAGGACTTCTAGAATAACCTCGATCATATTCCCTCACCTGGACCAATCAGAGATGTACATTAACAAAAATAATTAGAAAAAAATTGAAAGCAGAATGTAGCCAAATATAATATCCACCCACCCGTATCTATGCCCGAGAAAAGGCATTGCAGAATTCTGAGTCATCAAGTTTCCTGATCTGTAAGAGAATACAAAGCTAAGGAAGTAGAACAAATGTACTAGTTAAAAAGACACCAAGGCAAGTAAAACACAGAACCTATAACCATTACAATTTACAAGATACAGCATATTTCATATCATCATAATTGGTATAATCAACTATCCTAGTCATGCCTGCATACAAATTATACCAAAGTTTAGAATTATGTTGTGAAACTTTTAACAAAAATTAGTTCAAAAATCCCATGAACACACGAAATTATAGGGAGCAGAAACAAAAATATATTTGTCATAATTTCCTAGACTTGTTGCTTCCAAAATAAGTCCTGCATCTGCATCAATAAGTCATATTTGGATTAGCTTATTTTGTGATTAAAAAAGAGCTTATCATTAAAATACTGCATAGAGAACATTTGGATATAAACTCTCTTAACTTTAATTTAAACTAAGCATGTGCTTTGTCTGAATGATAGATTCTTATCACTATAAAGCCCTTAGGAGTGCCCATCCATACATAAATTGCATCAACTTCCCGACGAACCCAATACTAAAGCGTTCTTATGTAAACCTTGGCTCTTAATGACCCAAGATCATAATAATAATGCAGAAACTGTATATGTACTTTTAAAAGTAAAGTATCCTAACCTAACTCTTACTTATAGATTTAACAACGATAACACTGAAGAAAGAAAAGTTTTCCTGCTTGTAGAGTGTTAACATTTTGATAAATGTATTAAATGTCTAAGTAGTAAAGACTTGGAAGTCTGTGTGTCGATTTTCACATAACTTTATTTTGTACTTATGTTGTTGGATAATTTCCAATTTATAAGAGAAAAGATGAGATAAGGTAAAAGAAAAGATGAGTTTAAAAAAAACTGAAATATAAAAATAGACAAAAGATATAAAAGAAAATTCAATAGGATGAGAATGTTAGGACCTAATATGTCTAAAAAGTATTATTTGTGATTTTTCCCATCAATTAGGTGAATTTATCCTACCCACTTCTATTAGAATACTTCTCCTAATGTCTCACGATGACAAGCCTATTTTACCTATCTATCTCCCAAATGTCTTTAAAAGAGTCAATAGATAAAATGCATGAAGTTCTAATTCTAGATGTTTGCTTTGATGCATGTGCATAATCCAATCATTCTATGTCTAGCAATGATTTTATTAAAACACCTGTATTGATAAATATGAAGTTTACAATACATCTTTTGGTTTTTTAGGCCTATCAGGCTCTAACAAAGGGTTTAACTTCTCACAGCCACAAGGAGTCTTGGACTTGAAAATGAGTTTAAAAGCTGATGGAAGAGAAAGGATGAAAAAAGGAAATAGAGAATGACGAGAGAGAAAAAAGAATTTCCTAAGGGAGAGTTCTCATCCCTTAGGTGTGTATTAGAGTGCTATGAGACTCGATGTCTTTTCTCTATGACTTGACTCCCTTTTTATAGCGGTTGGAATGAACTTGGGTTTGACTCTCTTTTTATAGTTGTTGGAGTGGACTTGAGCCTGAAGCAAAAAATCTTCTTTATTTATATTTTTGATATTTTTTAGATCTTTTTTGCTTTTAATCCCTCATTTTCATATAAAGCCATAAATAAGAAAAATATCAATTCCTAATATTTAAGCAAAAAATAACTACTAAATAAATATTTTTAAAAATATTTTTAATATATTTTTATTATAAAAAATAGTTCATACTTATCAAAATCCTCCAAATCAAAAACAAAAAATGAGAGCAAACTCCGAATGCTCCAACACTTTCAATAGTTGTAATTTTTCAAATTCCCTTAGCTAGACCTTCTTGTATTTGTCATAATCTTGAAAAGGAAGCACAAACAAACACTGAGATAGAACTGGTTAGTAGCATAAATCAATCAGGTCGGTTTGCCTCACTTTTCCTCACAAGGCTTTAGTATTTCTCTCTGCGCACAAGTATCTTGGGTGAGTGTTTAAATTTCTACGACCTGCAATTCATGTTCCTAGTTTTGCACTTGGTGAATGTGGCCGGGCTAATCAAAGAAATTATGGTTTTTCTGAGATTTCAAAAATTAGGATTATAAGAGAGCATTTATCCTAGAAAAACTTCCACTTATTCAACCTAGACTTACTTGTTTTTTAGCCTCAATTTTTTTCCAGCACTTATTTTGAAACTTTGGGCTTATAAGCTTTTTGAGGGTGCCTTATCGTATGTTGTTTTACCTTCCTGAGACAATTTCTTACCTTAATCCTCCCCCAAATTAGGGGCATATCATGACTAAAACCCCTATGCTCTCTTAAACCCTAAAACAAGGTGGTAGAAGATAATTAAAATAGGCTTAGTGGTTTTAAAAAAACATGATTATCATTTTTGGCTCAAATAAGGTGCAGGGATAAATTAAGTGTTTGAAAATAAAAAGAAACACGGTCTTGATCATTTTCACCTAATGTAATTAATCCAATAGTCTAAGAATGATACAAAATTAGGAAATTAAAAACAGATGTGCTACTTCAAAGGACGGAAACAAAACTAGTTTTGAATTGGGAGAAGTGTCACTTCATAGTTCTGAACTGGACTGAAAGAAACACACACAACGCCCACACACTAGGAGTCATATCAACAACTAAGAATTCTATTGTTTCCTTTGTTACAGAATCACTAGGCAATCCCGACGAGAAATGAACATAATAAAATTAAAACCAAAACACATTAAGTAGCTCGATCGATCCATGCTCGCATATGTTTCGAGAAGAATAAATGGAAAAACCTAACTTACCAGCAGGAATTATAAGAAAAGGTGAAAATTCAGAGGAAAAAACAAACATGTGAGTGAAAAATCTTGCAACAACAAAACATGGAGAATAAGTGAGTGAGATGAGAAAATACTAAAATAAGCCAATGGAAAATGGGAATGAGATTCTTCACTATCACCTCTAACTTCTAATATTTATATGAGCACCCCAACTCTAGTGCATATAACTCTTGTGGTGACAGTCCACGACCATAACTATAACTACCATCATCACATCTAAGCTGTCCAACTTTTCATTGGTCAATTTTTTTTTGGTTAAATTATAATTTCAGTCTTCTTTTTTTTTACTTTTTTATTTGTGATATTTTAATTCTTATATTTAAAAAAAATATAATTTTAGTTTGATCTTCAATTTCATATATGTTTATTTATATTTTTTATTTTAATTAATTAAATTATTTATTGATAATATCTTAAATAAATGTATTTAATTTAGTATTTGATTTCTCTAATGAAATAGAAGCTTAATGAAATAAAATAGAACAAAAGTCATAAAAACAAACATCCATGATCCATTTAATCTCTCTCCCCATGAAAATCCTCACATAAATATCATTCTGTACATCTCACTTACAAGGTTTGTGTCGGAGAATAATAAAACTAAGATCAAACCCATAAGGCATCACTAATTACATGTGTTGGAACAATAAAGTTCTCACACGCACTCACTGTCACTCTATGTTAGAGAATAAGAGAAGATGATGACGAAATTGATTGAGAGAAAATAGAGGGGACTTAGAATTGTAAAAAAAACTTCTGCATTCTCATGCACACTCTTGCACACTCTTCTTTTCATTGATGATCATTATTATTTTTATACACACTGCATATGTAGCTATTATAACAAACTTCATAGTTGTCAAACTAATTTCAAAATGAATCACTAACTAACTCCATCAACAATATGTAGTAATAAAAATGCATGGCGAACACTAACAACTTAACACATGCCGAATGAGAAGTTGATTTGCCTTGTTGCATCATCTTGATTTGTCACCCCTAACGACTTTAATTGGAATATAAGATAAAATAAAATTAAACTATCTTTCAATCATACATTTCTATGTAATTAAAAATTAGAGTTTTACCATAATTATTTTAAAAGTTATGTCTAAAGCTATTTTTAATAAGTTAATACTGTAAGCATCTTTAGAAATGTGTCAAACTAGGCAATGTTATATCATACAAAAAG
Source organism: Glycine max (assembly GCF_000004515.6). Lineage (NCBI taxonomy): Eukaryota > Viridiplantae > Streptophyta > Magnoliopsida > Fabales > Fabaceae > Glycine > Glycine max. The sequence goes on from NC_038246.2 coordinate 38,801,451, forward strand.
AAAGTTATGAATTCATGGCTCCATTATAATAATTTGCACGGTAAATAAACTAAATAAACTGTAGAAGCACATTAGGATTAGTCTAATGGTAAAAAAATTGGATAATTTACACAAAGTTAGAGTTAAAAAGTATTTTTGTAAACTGACTTTTAATATATATATATATATATATATATATATATATATATATATATATATATAATATTATATTGTTCACACATGTATTTTTATTTTTATTCAAAGTCAATTATATCCAAAACATAATTAGACACTAAATATGAACATCTTTTTCAAATAAAATTTAAAACATTGATTTATCTTGCTACAAGAAATTACTTCCACTAGATCCAACTATGGTTGGTATATAATGCATTTAATTTTGATAAACTATTTACATAAAGTTTATTTATACTGTTAATCAATAAAAAATTATGTTAACTACAAAACTCAATAATCTTATTATATATGTAAGTCACAATTGAATGACTATAAAAAAAAATATTTACATTATATATATATATATATATATATATATATATATATATATATATATATATATATATATATATATATATATATATATATAAAATTGATGTATAACATATGACAAATACATGCTCCTTATTCATTTGTTTCACCAATTCACCATACTTTATCACTTGTTGAAATATATGATGAGAATCTTATTATATCAGCTAAAAGAAGTTTCTTATTATAAACAACTAAGTAGATGTTTGTAAATCAGGTGGAAAAAAAAATTGAGATAAAAATGTTTTGTAAAAGAATCAGAACTCTTAATTTTATTTTACTTTTGCATTGAAAAACCAAACATGTACCAACTTTCATCAACTGCAAATTGAACATGACGTAAATATAAGAATAATTGGGTTTTTAGTATTCTAAAATTTTAAATTTATGTTTTACATCTTTATAAAAAAATTCATTTAATCCCTCATTTATTTTTATTCATTGCTACTAATCCCTAAGAGGCTAAAACAGGCCAAAACTAGTTCCTGAAAAGGATTAATATTGAAGAATAAAATAAAAGAGACTAAAAATGTTATAAAAAAATTATAGTGATTAAAAACAAAAGTCTAAAATTTCAGAGGGATTAGAAACATAATTATCATCTTTAAAAAAATCACTTGATTCAATTTTTCAAATCAGAAAATAATCCGTCATAATTATAAATATTAAAAGCTTAATCCTTTCATTCATTTATCATTTTAAAAAAATTCAGTCAAGATATTTTTCAAATAATCAAATCAATCAAACTAATATACAATTCACTCAATTTTTTAAGGATCCATTTATGTATTGAAATTGAAAATTAATGAAAAATGACTAAAATAAATATCATACGATTAAAATCTTACGAGATTTGATATATTTTCCAAGGATTAAATTAAGTCAGGTAAGTTTCGGATAACAATAGTTAGAATCAAACTAGTTATAAACACATAAAACATTGAAATTGAAAACATTTGACCCCAATAGAAAACATTATGACAGGACATATGTATAATTCCTTCCCAAGAAACATAACCATCAGCATTCAGCACACTTCCCTCGGGGCCTTTGCAGTAAGGTGCCACAACGTGCATCATTTTAAAAAAACAATTTCCTAAGGAAACAAAAAAAATTTATGCACGTCACCCTACGTTACACCACTAGTAGAAGTGATAATGAAAAAACAAAATAAAAAAACTTGTTTTTAGTAATTGGTTTTGAAATAATATTTTATAAAAAAACCAGTTATACGATTGTTTTAAAACCAGCCTTTGAACTCCTATTATTCCGAGGTATGGTAGTTCTCATGCGAGTTCCATTACCATATACCTTGGCTCAATTCTTGCACAACAGTTTACAAATCACTCTTGCCATGGAGTAGAAGTAAAATTGTATTCTCAATACACAGCATTTGCATGAGCGTTGTTATCAAACATAAATAGTTGACCCACTACAAATCCAGCCACAGCTGCTTTCGTCCACTTGATTCACCACTTGAAATCACAACGTCCCAGTATTTCTTCCAAAACCTGATTTCCCCAACTAGATATACCATCTTATTTTATGCCCACCGGGGCAAATAAACTAGAGGAAGCAAATGTCCATCACACCGGTGGCTATGGAAAAATCAATTCCAAGGCCAGCCAGAGTATATAGTCTGTCATAACAGGACAGACCCAAAGGCCGAAGTGCCAAAGCAATATGTAACATTTTTCAAAGCATACATAACTTTCCATAGTAATGGTAGTTTGCTTCACAGTGAACAGGATACAAGTGTATTACCGATTTTGTGAAGGCATTCTATCTGATCCGTGCCTTAAACGAAAGCTGCTGGACCTGGTAGCTGGGTCTGACCGGCTGGTAGCCTGGTGGTATGCTCTCCAACCTGAATCTCTATCAACATGGTTCAATGATAATGAAGGCAAGTGGTCTCTTTCCCAAGCATGGAAGTGATTTGGTAGATGATGATTTTCTTCTTGAAAATTGCGTCCTGATGAACTTGATGGGATAAGAAAGAAGCCACCACCTTGGTCTGGCGATGTGGCCATTGGAGCTAATTGAGCTGGTCCATTATGACTACTGGATCTTCGGGTGCCAGAAGCGATAGGTGTCCGCATTGTGGTTGAATTAGGAGGTTGCTGTGGTTGATAGTATGCCTGAAGAGCCTGGACTCTATCACGGGCACGAGCATTGCTACCAGGATAAGGAGGGATCATTGAGGAAGCAACCGAGCTCCCCGCTCTGGCAGCAGAACTGCAGAAATTAATGCATTGAAAGTTGTACAACTGCAGAAATTAATCCATTGAAAGTTGTAACCCCAAAATGTGCATGGAATATCAATCATATGACCTGAGCATATTTCACTAGCCAGTGACGATTCTGAGATCCATCACTTTTCATCTTTTATAACCAAAAGTCATAGTGCATTTAATGTGATAAGCAGAGTATATATAATGGTTTAGCTCACTCATCAAATTAAACTTGAACAAGTATTACTTACACTCATGCAAAAAAAAAAGAGAATAAAATTACTAGGGTATGTCAACTCTAAAGTGGTACCTGTGACCAACAAGGAAGGGATGCATAAAAGATCCTGATCTTGGTACATCCGAACCACCCCTGGCTGGCCTTTGACTACCAGGGGATACTGATGGCTGATCTGCAGCAACTAGACGACTACTTGCTGTAGAGAAAGGAGGGGAGTGGTGTTCCCAACTGCGATAATGAAGATCAACAGCAGGAAATGTGTAGGAAGTTGGCATGTCACTGGGCACAGACGAGCCATTCCAATGGTTGAAGTTTGAAGCTTCTGATACAGTTCCACCAGAATTGGAGGAGGATGGATGTATTGGTCCAAAGTAAGCAATATACGGGCAAGGATGGCTGGCAGATGACACAGCTGTATGTTCAGCAAATATGGCATGTTGTCCCAATACATCATGATCTGCATCTCATCATTCCAGTTAATTAATAGTTTCAGTGCAATGTAAACATCAACTTAAAGAAAATGGAGAAGCTGATTAGCTAGAAAAGGGATCTCTTACACGCAGATGATGAAAATTCCCCTTCCCTGGAAAAATCAGGAACATAAATATTAGATGAATAAAAATCCTACCATTTCAGTGTGTGTGTGGGGGGGGGGGGGGGGGATTGAAAGGTAAAATATAATTATTCTTCAACAAAAAAATGCACAGTTAACTCATCCTAACCATCTTCAACCTGCATGTTGAGAAGGCAATATGATGGGTGGAAGGGGGTCTTTTTGAGGGTTGGTGAGGAAAGAGGTGAGTCACTATGGTGGAATGATTTGAAAAAGGTGTGTGGTGGGGGAGGGAGCCTTAATTGGTTTGATGAAGGGATGAGTTGGGAGATTGGTGAGGGAGATCAATGTCGGTTTTGGAAAGATGAGTCGCTTGGTGGGAAGTGTTTGGCAGACCTTTTTCCCCGGTTGTATCTCATTTGACTACAGCAAGAGGAGGTTATAGGTGGGGTGGGTAGTTGGAATGATGAGAGATATGGTGTTGGGATTTAAAATGGAGAACTTTTGAATGGAAAAATAATCTCATCCTTGATTTACATAAATTGTGAAATGTTCAGGTAAAGAGGAACATCATGGATTTTAGGAGATGGAGGCATGATAATACGGGATTTTACTCTACTAATTTGCCATACAAGTTGCTAATTTCTGCCGGGGTTGAGGAGCAAGTCGACACCTTTCCTTTATTGTGGAAGTTGAAGATACCAACTAAAGTGGCATTCATGGTGTGGAGGGCTCTCAGCAATCGTTTACCATCGAAGGACAATTTGAAGAAACCCAATGTGATCAATGAGGAGGCCAAGCTGATGTGTGGTACATGTCAACATGATTTTGAATCAACTCAACATTTGTTTTTATCGTGCAAAAGTGGCAACGCAAATATGGCTAAAATGTTATGCTTGGACATCCCCAACATTTTCCACTGTCCAACATGGAGATTTAGTGGGCCATCTCAAGCAATTTGCAGGTGTGGTTTCATGTAAGAAAGAAAGCGAGATGTGGCAAACTTTATGGTGTGCACTAATTTTCTGCATACGGAGGGCGAGAAATAACAAGATTTTCAACAATATTGAAGTGGACATTCTGAAATTGATGGAGGATATAAAATTTCAATCCTGGTCATGGCTATATCATCAACAACCGGGATCTAATCATTCAATTGTGCTTTGGAGTGGCAATCCTGTGGCATCTATTGGAGGTGGGAAAGTGAAGCTGTGATGGTGAGTGTGGGTGGGTTCTCGGGTTAGCTACAGGGGCATATGTCATGTTGGTTGAATGTATATTCACGGGTAGTTCTAGAATATGTTGTAGGGATCTTTTTTATGGTCAGCTTTTGGAAGTTGAAGGTTATCTGGTATTTTAGTCATGTGTTGATTGAAATACAATATAACCTTTATGGAAACTCTTTTTGTACTTGGTACTTCTGGTAACTCTCACTTATCATTTTGCTGATAAAAAAAAATCTTGGCAGCATTCAACACAGTACAAAATATATAGCATTATTCTATTCCCCCTTTAACATGGCAAGCCACAAGGAAAGCCAACCTCGCGAGTGAATCCCATTTTTACAGATCTAATTAGAGCACATTCATAGAGATAGGAAAACTATTTTGTGGTTCAACAAAATATGATGCAACAACCAAGACAGCAATATTAAATTCAATAACAAGTATGCAACAGGCCTTCATTTTGGCAAGAAACAAAGTGAAATATTGCCAAGAATATAAGAAATATGAACCAAACTTGAAAGAATAACAGGGCTTTCTGTTGGGGTTGGAAAAGACTATTCATACTAAATTAGCCAATCACATTACTAAAGAAGAAGAAAAAGAAGAAAGGAAGGGGGTACTTCAAAGTTTAGCATTCCAAAAGATTAGGGTGGTAGCAAGGCTGCCAGGGCATAGGACAAGGTGAAAAAACTGGACTAGAAAATAAGGTATAAGTATAACTATAATTTTTATTACTAAAGAGAATCAATCTCTGCCCAGGTATCAATGATACAGAACAGATATGTTGAACAAGGAATTCTCACCCTTACCCAGTCATTTGAGATCTGGATTCTCCCACTTAATTTCCTTCTCACAATTCTCAACTGACTCTAGCTAACTCTCCTTTTATTACCAAACAGAAGTAGATATTTTGTTAACAGAAATGGAGAAGTAGTTATTCTGTTAACAGAAATGGGTTCTAATACCCTACAATCATCTTATTCTTCCTGACCTAGACCCTAACCAAAGCCCCATCTTGTATCCATCCTTGATTTAAATTAAAATGCAATATGATCTTAAACCATCAAAATTTACAAGGGTGAATATACACCTTCACTTGCTCACTGTAGAATCAATCTCATTTTAGAAGAGCTATTTCTCAAAGCACACAAGACAGGCTCCTCTTTTTCTTTTTTGGGTTATACAGTAAGCACAGATGACAGACTCCATTACAAGTTAAAACTCAAATGCTGATTATGCTGTTTCACTAAACTTAAGACATTTCTACCAAAATTGGACAGATCCATTATGATTATTAAGACTCCCAAGTCTGGTATAGCTACTAGACCAAAAGTTATATTCTGTATTTAAACAACTGGAAATAAAGAAGTTCCATGTAAACAAACACTTAAAGGAGCAACTAAGTATGTGTTTGTATATGCATCTATTATCCACATTTCAAATCAAATTCCCTAAAAAATGCAAAAGCTAGTATTAGTTGCTTCAATTTTAATTTTCAATTCACAACCAAACACTTGGTAAGAAGCTAACTCTTAAATTTTTACTGATGCTACTGTCTTCAAAATTGTGATGCTCCTCAAGATTTCCACTATTCTTTCTAACAGTTTTCTCTTATGTATCAAAATGGTGGTTTTAAATAGCCAGGACTTCAGAGTTCAGATTTACTAATACCATCCATAGCTTTAACCACATTTGACTTTAATCAACCTAATTAGGTTCCATATTAAAATTAAAACATTTTACTTCAATGTATTTGTTGGAAAGTGAGCTTAATTACGCTCACCCTAGCCCACCTTAGTTGCAGCCTTTTTGGGGGTTGCCTTAATTGCAAGCCTCAAGGGTGGTGGATTAGTCCAAAGTCGACTAAAGAAATGGCTTAAATAGAGCTTATAAAGTTTGGGCATTCTTCACCTTACAAGCCAATTTTTAGACCAAATTTTAAGATGGTATCAAAGTTTATCTTAGAACTATTGTTGGGTTACCTACATTGCCACGCTACAGGCTGGTAGCCCTAGACATGTGGGGGGAGTGTTGGAAAGCTGCCTTAATTGCGGTCAGACCTAGCTCACTTTAGTTGCAGCCACTTTGGGGGCTTTCTTAATGGTGGGTTAGTCCCGCATCGGCTAGAGATATGACTTCAATATAAAGCTTGGGCAGCCCTCGCCTTACAAGCCAGTTTTATGGGATTGATTTAGGCCCTAACACCAAATTCTACGAGTAATGCTTTTCATTGCAACAGCCATTTATAATATATGGTTAATGTGATATGTGAAAACATATATAATTAAAAAAAGTCAAATAATGAATGGTTAAAGTCACACACACAACTCAAAGTGTCTTCAAATCAGTATTCCCAAAAATCCAATACATGTTATCTTTTAATGCACAAAAACGAAGTCTAGACACTATAAAGAACAAAAGAATACAGCAAATGACAAGTCCAAGTCTATGAATTAAAATAGATATTAATTTTTATGCAATTAGGCTTACTCGAAGGATGATGGAAGTCGTGCCAGGTTGCCAAAAGGGCACCAATGAACTCCAAAGGACTGCAGAAACCATGTAGTTAAAAAAATTAGTCAAAATGGTGGGCAAAATATTATTTATCCACATAACAAAAAGGAACAATAAATAACTTCAATTGAAACAGGCAATACCAACCTTGAAAGTCAAAGTCCAACTACTAATACATAGGAAAACGAATTTCATCTAGATTTATCAACTTATAAATGCAATGGAGGGAAACAATGAACCAGCAGATATTAGTGGTACGGTAAGAGTTGAAGACTGAAAGAAGAAAAGTAGAGGAATGGAGGGCATAAGGCAGAAGGAGCTAAAATTCAGATCAGGTCAAAGGTTATTGTGACATAATATTGAGTAGTATCCCCTTTTTCTTAAATCTAGATGATAACTTTACTTTTGCTCCTGTTCTATAATTCATACAATTTTATGTAGCACATAGCTAAATGCCTTCCCAGTAAAACATTTCAGGAAAAAACCTTATTGATAAAACCAAGCAAAGAACAAGTTTGCAATTTCTCTCTCTCTATAACACATACACACATAAACACCTAATCAATAAAGGAATTATTTATCAAGGCTGTGTTCAGAGGCAAGCATAAAATAAAACATAAACAAACCATAAGTTAACTGGACTATTACCATCTCAGAGTAGCTAAGATCATAAAGATCCTCATCGTGAGTCCACTCATCCATGCTAAATTCAGGATATGAGCGACAACCATTAGCATATAGCCATTGACCTTTCTCAATCTTCCGACAATTAGGGCACTGCATTGCTCCTTTTATGTTGAATGCTGAACCAATGCAATCTAAATATTGTAAAGTAATAATAAGCATAAGAATGCTAATATTCCATATATTGTTACCAACAAGAAATCAGTGTATGCAGAAATTCATGACATCACTATTGCTTCTATATTCCACTTAACTGGATTATTACTGAACCGTGTACGGAAAACGAGAGAGAATTTGTTTACAAAGTTTACATGTCAAGAGTGAATTTGTTTGATCATAGAAACACTTGCAGTCTTTTACTTGTCTTATGACAATGAGAACAAAATTGAAAATGTTAGGTCTTGAATTTTATTTTTAACTTTTGAGAAATCTTTAAACAGTAAGCACCTCCTTCAATCCAGATGTGCACCAACAATGACAACAAAAGTGATTTTATTTCTAAAATTTTAATGGTGACCTCAAGGTTGTTAAAATAGAGATTTTACCTAGGATCAGAAGGGGTTGAAAATTCATAACTCAGATCGTAAATCGGATTATAAGATCTTACATTCCAACCTAGAATATTTATATTTATATATAATACATATGCATAAAAAGTAACATAAATAAAACAATCTCTAAATTACTACAAAACATTAAAAATTCATAACCATCACATAAATCCAAATAATTAAGTACACACTAATAGGGAAAAAACACATTTTTTATCAAAAAAAATCCATACAGGCTGATTAAAAGAGCTTATTTACAGTATTGAGAGAGCATGACTCTATCGGTCATAAAAGATTAAATGCCTTAATAACCACAAGTTTAACACATCTTTTCAAAAAGAAAGACAATAACCTTTACGGTAGCACAGCACATTTAACACACCTTTTCAAAAACTTCTCCTAATTTCAAAAAGAAAAGGATAGAACAGAATAGAGAGAGATGAGTGACTGAGTGAGAGAGACCCAAGTCCCAATTCTAAATAAGCATCCATTTAAGGACCAATTGAAAATTCTCCACTAGCAAAAAGCATTATATTTTTATATTTAATACGAAAGGGTAATTCATTAATGTTGCTACATAACTGTCAGGGTGTGTCCATTACTATTTGGACATTATCATAGACTTGTTTCATATAAACAATGGAGCCTATTCCCCTAAGTTCAATAAAATTGGATTTTCAGTACAATTGTCAAACTGCTTTTTCACATGAATAATAAACCAAGTGTTATCCATCCATTGGTTCTCTAATCTCTATTTTGTTGATCATATATTTGCAAAGACAAAATCCTTATTCTTAGTTTCCGAGGGGGAATATTCATAAATTCATATCATATACAACATTCTATCGGCTGTTCAACTTAAAATTTATTATACCTCATAATTATAACCTTACTTGGTTTCAATGAAAAACAATGAAACCACACACTCTGGAGTTCCTCACTGTTGACAAGACCTATTAAAAGCACCAATACATACTGCTAAACATGAGCAAATACATATAATATTCAGAAATTCCACCAACAACAAGGAAAGGTAGTCAAAACGTCACATTTTTTGTCGTTAAGCAATTCAACAAGACCAAGACAATGAAATCACAAACTCTGTAGTTCCTAACCGTTGACAAGACCTATTAAAAGCAGCCAATACATACTGCTAAACATGAGCAACTACATATATTATTCAGAAATCCCATCAACTATATGGAAAGTTAGTCAAAACGGCACAGTTTTTGTCGTTAAGCAATTCAACAAGACCAAGACAATGAAACCACACAATCTGCAGTTCCTAACCGTTAGCAAGACCTATTAAAAGCAGCCAATACATACTGCTAAACATGAACAACTACATATATTATTCAGAAATTTCACCAACTATACGGAAAGTTAGTCAAAATGTGAAATTTTTGTCGTTAAGCAATTCAACAAGACCAAGACAATGAAATGACACACTCTGGAGTTCCTAACTGTTGGCAAGACCTATTAAAAGCAGCCAATACATACTGCTAAACATGAGCAACTACAAATATTATGTAGAAATTCCAACAAATTTATGAAAAGTAGGTCAAAATGTCACAATTTTTGTCATTAAGCAATTCAACAAGACCAAGACAATGAAATTACACACTCTGGAGTTCCTAACCGTTGATAAGACCCATTAAAAGCAATCAATACATACCGTTAAACATGAGCAAACTACATATATTATGCAGAAATTCCACCAAATTTATGGAAAGTTAGTCACAATTATTGTCGTTAAGCAATTCATCGAGACCGAGACAGTGTAAAACTTCTGCATACATAAGCATGATTTCCTACCAACTGCAAATATTGAAAACTGATCTAGATTTCCACAATTCAATCATAAAAGCTAATTTGTCAGTACGTGCAACAACGGTAAGCCTAATCACCCTCATCATTAACTAACAAACACAACAAATCAAAATTACAAAATCAGTTTGAATCTGATAGTTTCCAAAAGAAAAACAATATTATATCCAATCATCCACAATAATTGCCCCTTGTGGCTAGGTCACATTCACTAAATACAATTCAATTCTCCATTCAAAACAAACAATCAATCAAACGGGATCCCGTAGCCTACAAAATTCTCTAGGCTTCAGAACCCCAACAAACACCAATGACCATATATAATCGAGAATAAGAATAATCATGCACAGTTGATATTCTATTATTCTTCTATCTGCATCAACCGATGGCAAAAATAATTGCGAAACAAAAACTAAATTCCAGATCTCAATCGCTGCAGTTAAAACCGATTGAGGCATCGGCGTTCGAATACACAAGCTGTACTGTTCTAATTCCAGGATTATCTATTCAATTGTATAATTTGCAAGCAGTGTGTGTGAGATAGAGAGAGAAATTAAAGTTACCGAGGTGAAATTGATGACCGCATTGAAGCTTAGACCAGGATCTATCCCCATTATCGGCAACAACCTCGAGGCAAATGGAACACGACACTGAACCGAAAGACTTTCCTCCTCCAACATCTCCGTCATCCACAACCTTATCATTGTTATTGTTATCCTCTTCTTCGTCGTTACCGAGACCCATTACAAAAACCCTAAAAAGGGAACAAGAGAGAGAGAGATGGTGTTGTCTGAGAAAGGACAGGAATGAGAAAACAAAGGAAGAAAGGGTGTAATCTGAGATCTCAAGTCTTTGGTTTGGGGATGAAGAAGATTGAATTTCTTTGGGATTTTTTTATTTCCGTTTAATCCATTCGCGATCGTTGGATTCTTCCTCAGACTCCTCATAACTCTTGTTCAATCAACTTCACCGACGGTTGCGATTCATTGCCGGTGCCTTCACCTTCCTTTGACTTTAAATTATTTTTCCCACGTATTTTATTTTAACTCTAATTGCCTGTCTTGCTGTATCTACTGTCCTTTCTTGTCCTATTATGATTAAAGATAATGTGATATTTTATTTTTTATGTCAAAGTGTGTTATCTGTCATTTGTATGTAAAAGATCGAGTATATATAAATAAATTGTTTATTTATAAAAAAAATTGTTTATAGTTTTATTGTTAAAATTTATTTTATAATTAGATTTTTATATTTTTTTAGTTGAAATTTGATTTCATTGTGTGATAAAATACATATAATTTAAAAATTATAATGATGTATTAACATATTAACATTATTTTAAATTAATACAAAACAATGTTTTAAATATTATTATATTAAAAAAATGTTATTATGATAATTTTTTTTCTACGATGTTATTACTATAAAATATTTATCGGTTTTGTCAATAATTATATAAATTATTTTATAATAAAAATTTTAGGATCCGTTTATGTGATAAATTCTATGATAAACTAAAATATGATATAACAACATACGATTTAGTTCACACTTTTTTATTTGTTAGAAAAATAAAGAAACTAAAGCCTAGCAAACTAATAAAGAAAAATAGATTTTTAAGTTTACATGTGCTTAATTTTCTTCTAGTAATAGATCATATGTCTAGTTTTATGAATAAAATTAATAATAAATATTTTGTTAACCTTATTATTTATTAAATTAACTTAATAATTTTTATTTATATATAACTGTTTTGACTGTATGAAATTGTAACTTATTCATATTAATACTAATAATAAGAATTAATGAAAATCATTTAGTTGGAAATTGAGTAAGAGAGAAAGTTTACCCATACTATTCTTTAATTATATTACCAATCAGAATGTTTCCCTTCTAAAAAATTTTAATTTTAAAAATTAAATTAAATTTTGAGACAAGTAATAATATATAAATTTGTGGGGAAATTTAATATTTTAAAATCAATTATGTAACAGTTTAATATTTTAAATTATTTTCTACAACAATTTAATATTATATAAGTATATATAAGTATACATTACAATATATATATATATATATATATATATATATATATATATATATATATTAAAGTATATCATATATTACATTAAATTTTTTTAATCTTTTTTTAAAAAAAAAAAAAAAGCAAAATGAGATTTTATTGACATTATTTAGTTTCAGGCTTTCAGCATAGGTTTTGCTAAAAAACTATTTTATCTTATATTGTTTTATTTTAACAACAAATTATACCAATGATTAAAATAATCTATCCGTGGATGACAATGATTAAAACAAATTCACTCCCCTAAAAAATAATTTTACTCATTTTTTGTTATCTCAAATTAACCGTGCAAACCATACAAAAATGAATTAAATCATTTTTTTAAAAAGAAAATCAAAAGTAAGTACGTAGACATCATCATAATGAAGGAGGTCATATCCAAAATAACACCCCAATAATAAACATTTTTTTGAAATAGAACATGTGTATATAAAAATATATTCAAATATTTATTAACATATATTTATTAAAATTTGAACTAAATTAAAAATTCAAAATAATATAAAAATCTTACTCCCGTGAATTATTAAATATGAATTTAATATTTATTCAAAGCACATGATACCAAGCTAGTTTATTTAATAAAAGAAATACAACCATTTTTTTAGGTTAATTAAATCAAACAATATTTTTTTTATCATTTTACTTGTGATTTGTTCTCCTTTTTTATTTTTTAGTTTTAATTATTTTCCAACAAAAAATTATTTAGAAAGAAATTGACGGAATTATATAAACAATTAAGAAGATTAACATGAGTGTATATTTGGTTTAATTAAATGGTCAAATCTTATATGATTTTTTATTTTATATAATACCTTAATTAATTTATTATTTTTTGGAATGGTTTTTATAATTAAAATAATCAATTATCATGTGATTCAAATAATAAATAAAATCTTTTATTTATTAATTGTGATATATTTAAAGTATTGAAATTACGCAATTAACTATAAGTGTAAAATATTAAAATATGTGTGGAAATCATAATAAATGTATTTAATTAATATGACACGAAATCATAATAATTCATAATTTCACTTAATTTTTGTTATCCCAAAATCAAACATGCAAAAAAATTGAATTAAATCAACTTTTTAAAAGAAAAATAAAAGAAAGCATGCAAGGCAATACCAAATTGAAGAATATCTTATCTAAAATAACACTCTCAATAATAATATTTTTTTAAACATATACATGTATACAAATATATTTAAATACATTGACACATCTACTATCATAACTTATCAAGATTTAAATTAAATAAGTAATAATACAAAAATTTATTCTTATAAATTATAAAATATGAATTTAAAATTCGTACATTATACATTAGACTAATATTTAAATATTTTTAATGTTAAAAAGTACGAATATGCCATTAATCAACGGATAGTGAAAATACTCTTAGTACCTTCAAGTAGCAGTTAAAGATATTCATTTAAGTGTGGCAGATTTTATCCACAAGGGGTGCAATTTATTTATTTTTCTCTAACCCGAGCCATAGTAAAGCGTCTTCTCTGGTTTCAAAATTGCCCCTCGAGGGTTTGAAGTTTGGACTTTTTAGTTGGCATCGAGTTTTGGTAAATTCAATAATTGATTAGTCAATATTTTGGTCTCACCTTTATTCTTTATTCTTACCCCACACATCTTGTCACATGGGAAAATAGGAAAGAATATGTCTCACAAGAGATGGATATTCCGTGCCACAAACATTCTAAAATAGTTAATTATCCGCTAATAATCTATTTTGATTAGTCATATATGCTAGAACACACACATATACTTATAGATAAATTTTATATTATTATATCTTATAGAATTATTTCAGCATTAACAATTTTATATAATAATATAATTTTATTGATTTAACTGTTAAATAGTTGCACGTCACTTTAATTTCGTTTATGTCAATCTTGATTAACATTGAACAATAAAAGGGAAATTATTTGATTCATATTTTATGTGTATTTTTTTTAAAAAATTATAATACTAATTTTAATATATATGAATAAAATATCAAATAATTTCTCATTAACATTTTTTTAAATATAATCTAGGTGAAAAAAACTTTAATCTAATAATAAATTTTAATATAAATTTATCTATCCAAATATAATTACTATCAACATAATAGATTAAAATTCAATAATAATTATTTGTTTCAAGGTATGATTAATGTAGTAAAAAATATATTAAAACTAAAATAGATAAGAGATAAAGAAATTTCAAAAAGATAAAAGATAAAAAAAATAAATTAGTATGTAAAATAAAAAAGATAAAGATAATTAAGAGAGATAAAATAATTTATCTCCAATAAATTAGAGAAATTTCTTATGAAATCGGAGATCAAAGAAACAAATTAATTAAAATCAGAAAAAGAATGAAGAAATCATGGAAGAGATGAATGAATTCAAATGAGAGATAAGGTAGATGTGTACACAAGTTAATTAAAATGGTCCTTTCATGTAAAAGATAAGAGCGAGAAAAATAAATATTAATGATTAAATTTTATCACAAATAATCAAAATTAAAACACGTATACGCGACTTCCTTTAATAATTATGCTTGTTTCACATACAATCGTTATTAAGATAAAATGGAAAAAAACCAATGATGCTTGTTTCATTTCATAATCTTTTCTAAGTTTTTTTTTTTCTGTAAAAAAAAAAAAATCCATACCTAAACTTTATCACAATTTTTCCATTATCTACTCAAGTGTTTTAAATATAATTTTCCGGATTTACATCGATGAGAATGCCTAACCTAACTTCAACAAAATATTCATTATCACATAAAATAAAGATACTAATTAGATTTAGATCAGGATTAGCGATTAGGTTTGGTTATCAATTAATAAATTTTGATTTTGCTTATCAAGAAAAGAAAAGAAAAGATAAAGATAAAGGGCTAATGTTACATTCGCTCGTCCTATATCAATATCACCTTCAAAACTTATGAAGATTTCTAAATATATTGCGTTGGCAAACTTAATTGTCTTTCTCTATCTTAATTTGAAATGCATTATTATCCAACAATAAGATAACAAAAGTAGTAAATTTAGTAGCATCGTGGGATTAAGGTTTAGGAGAAAAAATCAAGAACTATTATTGGCAATCTAAATACCAGGAACCCCACCTCATCCTATAAAAGCTCACTGCCTCTGTTCCTCTAAGCCTTCCAAACTCTTTAATCTCTCTTCTTTCTTGAATCAAACTAAATTCCTTTGTTCAGAGACAAAGAACAACAACAACAACTGTAACCATGCTTGTCTACCAAGATCTTCTTACAGGTATAATAGTTTTCATCTTCAGAACTTGTCCTTCTTTTGTGTAGTTTTGGATCTCGTAGGATTGATTGTTGTTTACTTATGAATGAATTTCGTGTTATGTTTTCATGCACATGTGTTAACTTTCATGTGACTACTCACTTTGGTTATAATTCCTCTTCTTTAGACTAATAATAGTATTTTGCAAGCAGATAAGCTATTTGTCCAGGTAAGATTTTTCTTGTTTCTGCTCTGCCACAAGAATGATTTAAAATAATGGAGTTTGGAGGTTTTTGATTGTCTGTTTCTCCAGGTTAAATGCTTCTAGTTCAGTGGTCTAACCTTAGCTTTGAAGTTTTATCCAAATTTAGAATAGAAGCTTTTGGTTTTGCTTTGGAGAAATTATTTTGGTAGTAGTGAACCATCGTGTGTCCACGATCTACATGTATTTAAATTTTTAATTTACTAAAAAAAATAATACTAAATTATATTTATATGTTATATGGAGATTAGTGAGACCATCAGGTCCGAAACACTTAATAATTTCTCTAATTTGTGACAGAAGTGCATAAAATTTTCTGATTTTGTCAAGAATTGCTGCACTTTATGTATTCATCCCTAAGGATGACTGGCCTAAAGCCTAATGACTTTAACTTGGTTGTGATTTTCAGTTGGTGTGGTTTCTACTTAGGGATTAAGATTTTTGCTTGTGTTGCTAGAGGATTGATCTCATGGTAATTTTCAAATGCTTGAACAGCTGAACTTATAAACTTCGTTTTATTGATGATTTTTTAGGTGACGAGCTTCTCTCTGACTCATTCCCGTACAAGGAAACTGAGAATGGAATGCTGTGGGAAGTGGAAGGAAAGGTTGGTAATTATTTTTATAATTTGCAACCTATGTTTCTTTGCATGCTTCATTTTCATGTCCACAAAACTATTTTTATGTCATACGTGCCATGTCGCGCCTCAACTTTATTATGTGTAATGTGGCTTTTGGCAGTGGGTTGTTCAAGGAGCAGTCAATGTAGATATTGGTGCTAACCCTTCTGCAGAAGGTGGGGATGAGGACGAGGGAGTTGATGATCAAGCTGTCAAAGTAGTTGATATTGTTGACACTTTTAGGCTTCAGGTAAATGATGGAGGGTTTCTTATTTCTTGTTAACCATGAGTTGATTTCTTCTAAAGAACAAATAACTTTATTATTTATTTTTATTTTTCAGGAACAACCACCCTTTGATAAGAAACAATTTATTACTTATATGAAGAGATATATTAAGTTGCTGACGGCCAAATTAGAGGGTGAGCAGCAAGAGTTGTTCAAGAAGCACATCGAGGGAGCAACTAAGTCCCTCCTATCAAAGCTCAAAGACCTCCAATTGTATGTGCTTTATCTTCTTTGGATATACATTGTTTATTGTTTGGTCGTTTCCTTTATGCACAAATGATTTCTTATTGTGATCAATGTGACAGTTTTGTGGGGGAGAGTATGCACGATGATGGAAGCCTTGTCTTTGCTTACTACAAGGAAGGTGCTACTGATCCAACTTTTATCTACTTTGCCTATGGATTGAAGGAAATCAAGTGCTGAGCACATGCAATGCATGCCCCTTAGTTATCTTTTATCTGAGTTGAAAAATTGTCTTTAATTTTAGTTCTTGTGTTTTGGGTTTTGGTTATGTTATTAGGACTTAGGAGGTTGTTTCAAGAGTTTAATTTGTATGCGTTTTTATGTTGGTTGGTATGAGAGGAACATGTTATCGTATAATAGTAATTTAAAAGAGTATCATGTGTTTTAGTTATGGCTCTGTGTTCTATTTGCCAATATAATTATGCTCTGGGTGATGTTCAAATCATTAAAATATTTTCTCATATTTCATATCCACAAATCACTTGTGATATTCAAACTGTGACCAAAGTATGGGCTTTACTACCATTCTAAAGCAAAACACATACATTTTGGTTATTAAAGAAGACGAGCTTTAGCGTGCAAAACTGGCTTAACAGGTTAATGTTGAGTTATTTTAATTTAAAATAAATAAATCCACGTGTCACATATCTAGTCCCGGTGTAACACGCTATGCTCATGGCAGTACCCAAAATGCAGATCAACATATGCAAATGTTGTTACGAGGGCAGTGCCAACGAAGACACCTTGAAGAAGCCAAGGAGTAATCTGCATTCCATTTGTTCCAACCACTCAATTGCATGTCTTAATTCTTAACACCAAGTTACCAACTTGGGCATGATAGATAAATTATGAAAGTTTATATTTTATTATTTGAACAAATTAGGAATGTTAGGGGATTTACCTTCCTTTTACTCTCTTTCCTTTTTTTACGGGATTCTAATTCCCTGTTTAAGGGATTTGTCTCCTATGTTCTCCTATTTAATTAAAATGGATTACTTATTATTTGAATCGATAAAGCAAATATTTTTACAATCTCCTTATTTTTGTTCATTTGCATGGAAATGCTTTCTTTGGCTATTATGCATGCCGTTAACAATGGTTAGTGGAATAGTAGCAACCAGTCAATGTATTTAGAGATTACCAAACGCATAAATCAACTAGCATGAGATTGTTTCAACATGATAAGAAGTTTAAGTTTGAATCCAAAGTATCCAATCACGTTAAATACTTGAAATGAGAACTTTATTGTTTATAATGATCTTATCTCACTTAAATAGAATGGTCTCGAATAAAAAATACATGTAATATAAACCAAAAAAGTCAATATATATAGAAATGGTCCCCTTATTTCCAATCTTTTTTGTTCCCTGATAATGTCCTTATTTTTACCAAAAATACTGGTAATAGGCAGGACTGGTCTCTAGTATCCTTGAAAATTTTAGAAAGGCTTCTGGTTTAAAAGTGAGCATAGCTAAATCTAGAGCTTTTTATTCTTCCGGGGCGCCCAGATTGAGAAGTGCACTAACTTTATTTCAATCCACCACACAAATTGCTCGAATAAATATTTTGGCTTCTCTATTATCAAGGGATGTGTGAAAAGATCAGACTTCAACTTCATTTTCATTGTTGAGAAGCTTCTCAAGAAATTAGCTTCATGGAACACATTGCTTTCCAAATAAACCCGGGAGGGTTGCAATTACAACATATTGCATCATTTGCATGCAAATCAGTACGGCAAGGAACTTTATTTGGAAATGTAAAACAGTGATCGAGGGATAAATCTGGGAGAAGGTCGCTACGCCTGAGTCTCAAGGTGGGATAGGAACTAGTTGAGCAAAAGAAGCGAACCCATCTACTATAATGGCAGCTAAAAATCGTCATTATTCCTAAATGAACACTGCCAAAAATATCAGCTTAACTTTGTTAGTTTCAATTTGACGAAAATGACCTAATTAATACATTTTAAAAAAAAATTAGGAACCAAATTAAATCTTTAACTTAAGAATCAAATCAAATATAATTTGTTGACCAAATTCATAATTAAGTCATAAATTTATAATATAGTATAGTCGCAATCTACATAGCTGCGCTCTTGAGAACAACTTGAATCGATACATGTATAAAAAGTAAATAGTCCACAGGTTAAAATAAAATTCTGATCACAGCCTTAACACGTCTTGTTTGTTTATCATAGAGATTCGCAGCCTGATCAACAAGATTTTAAATATAGCAAGCCGATCAAATTTCTATTGCTACTACAAAGTTGACGATCAGATTGTGTTTTTTATATATAAAAAAAAATATATCATGACTCTGGCAAGCTGAAGGTTATCACACGATTAAAGATTGCCAAAAAATAAGAAAAAGATAATAAATGTCAAGCATCCGCTTAGGTTCTCCATTGGCTTGAAATATCTCAATGGATCTTTGTAAACTGAAAAATAGCTTGTTCCACAATCCAGCCTATGCATAATAGTTCAGACTTGCTTTCTTCTTTGCTTGGACTTGAATAATACCTTCATTAAAATCCTCGTGGTTCACCTACGTTTGGAACAAAAACAGATTTCACGAACATTCCAACATCAGGTAAAATATATAAAACAAATTACAAGTTGGTCTGGAGTTTTGTTACTGAAAAGAAAAAGAAAGTGGCAATAAAATTCTTAATCGCTCCAATTATAAGCTATGCTTGGCGTATATGTCATGGGATTATGTTGGTATTTATAAGAAAGGATCCGAACACAAATGCCAACCAGTGATATCTCTCCTGGATTCATCATGGTGTTAATTTTTTTTTAATAAATTGATATTTAAGTTGTTGCATATCTTGGAAGAAAACAAACCTCAGTTGCATCACGGCGTAGAGCCAACATGCCAGCCTCAACACAGACAGCCTTCAGTTGTGCGCCATTGAAATCATCTGTGGACCGGGCAAGTTCTTCAAAGTTGACATCTGGGTGAACATTCATCTTCCTTGAATGAATCTAAAATATCAAAGTGAGGGTAGTCAGTAAATGTTTTGATTGAACAATGTGTCAGCAGGTAAAGTTTGGAAGACAACAAACCTGTAGAATTCGAGCTCTTGCTTCTTCACTTGGGTGTGGAAACTCAATTTTACGATCCAAACGACCAGAACGCATCAGGGCAGGATCAAGAATATCTGCACGGTTAGTTGCTGCTATCACCTGCAATTTACAAGAAAAAAAATGAAAAAAATGGCACTTCAATAACCTATAGCCTAACTGAACAAAAATCCAGTTAATTTGGTGCCAACTTACAAATCTAGTCACTACTCAAGTTGTAATAAATAGAAGTTAAACTATTGGACCAGCCCCTAAACATAGGATTTAAAAATATATAAACTATTATGCTTTACCCAAAGAAAGCAAAATTCTCTGAAGCATACTTATATAATGTCAATCAGAAAAAACATATAGATAACAAGAATTAAAGACAAACCTTGATCCGGTCATCACTGCTAAAACCATCAAGCTGATTAAGCAATTCTAACATAGTTCGTTGTACCTCTCTGTCTCCACTTACTTCACTGCAATTAGCCACAAGATACATCAAAGTTAGAACCGAGACAATTTAACTAAGTAACACTCTGATCTCTCTACCTCAAAAAAGAAAGAAAAAAGTCAATTGCAAATGTATATCTAAATTACTGCCAGCTAATACCTATCAAAACGCTTTGTACCAATTGCATCAATTTCATCTATAAAAATAATGCATGGTGACTTCTCTTTTGCTAGTTGAAAGGCATCACGAACAAGTTTTGCTCCATCTCCTATGAACATCTGTACAAAATTGCAGGTTAGATCATTATAATCCAAACCCAGTCAAGAGACGTGAATACAAACAAATAAGGTAGTAGTGTGCAAGTGAAATAGAGGAAACAAGTCTTGACTATTTTAGATGTGTCAGATGAATCACTTGCTATTTGCCCTATTTCGATGCAAGTTTGTACTCAGAATATTAAAAAAAGTAACATGAGGAATAATCCTTGCACAAACAAGTGATGTTGACATACATCACTGGCAAATTTTAACCAACAGAAACTGAAGAAAAATCATCAATATGACCCTACTTAATGACTATTCACGACTACTAGGAAAAAAATATGGGGGAAAAAGGTACAAAAATGTAACGATGGTATAATTAGTTGGTACAAACATGTAACAATGGAATCATTAGTCATGCTTACAAATATATAATGGAGAAAAAGAAAAACTAGAAATAAATTGTCATACCTGGACCAGTTGAGGGCCTGCCAATTTCAGAAAAGTGGCATTTGTCTGTGCTGCACAGGCACGGGCCATCAATGTTTTCCCAGTCCCCGGAGGTCCATATAACAGCACTCCCTTGGGAGGACGAACTCCTAACTTTTGGAATCGCTCCTTGTGGGTCATGGGCAAAACAATAGCTTCAACTAATTCTTGAATCTGTTGAGGAAGACCAAGTTATTGAAATGACCTGAGAGATTGCATTAACTAACCCAAACAAGGGCTTCAATAAATTAAGGCAAGAACCAAAGCTCACCTGCTTCTCTAATCCACCAATGTCATTGTAGTCCTCGGTTGGCTTTTCATCAACTTCCATGGCCTTAACTCTAGAATCATACTCAGAAGGCAAGGTATCCAAGATTAAGTAACTATCCTTGTTAACACCAACCAGATCACCAGGTTTTAACTTGTCAGGGTCAACAAGCCCAACAACAGGTAGAAAGATTGTCTGCAGTCAAAAGAAAACATAATTAAGCTCAAGATTAAAGAAATATGTACTATTGTACTGAGAGCTTTTCCTCGCTAAAAGAATAAGATAATATGAAATCATCGTCCATGTCACCTGTCGAGTAGAAGTCTTTAGCACAACACACTTTCCCTTCCTTTGTGAGTCAAGATCAATATTGGCACCATCTTCTTCAGCTTCGTCTTCTGGGTTCATTTCCAATATCTAAATGCAAAAAGTTATCACGTCATAATCCAAGAACAATGAGAAAAAATCAAGAAACAACTTTTTTCCATCCATTCCACAAGATTCAGAATTCAAAGCCCAAAAATCCCAAATACAACATCCAAAACAGAGAAACAAACAATGTAGCTACCTCAACGATGTTCCCAACGAGGTAGGGCAACTGCTTATTGAGCTTAATCTTCTCCTGATTCTCCTTGATCTTGTCCTTGTACGATTCCAACTCCAAATTGGTCCTCTGCAACTCTTCCTTCAGCCACCAAAAACAATTCAATTAAAAATCAGAAACCCTAATGGCTAAGAAGACGGAAGCAGCAAAAAAGATAGTGTAATCGATAGGATTAGGGTTAGGGTTACAGAAGCAGAAGAAAAAACAAAAAGATTGTACTTTGAGGATGCGAATCTCGTTGTCGAGAAGACGAGAAGCTCTGACGACGTCGTCGGTGGTCATATTGGCGAGCTGGTCATCTTCGAAGTTGGCGTCCTCAACCATCGCGCTCGCCATGTCAATCCAATCGATTCAATAGTAACACTCA
Source organism: Glycine max (assembly GCF_000004515.6). NCBI lineage: Eukaryota > Viridiplantae > Streptophyta > Magnoliopsida > Fabales > Fabaceae > Glycine > Glycine max. Next base: position 38,824,071 of record NC_038246.2, read on the forward strand.
CAAATTGGGGAAAGAAAGAACCAACTCTGCGCAACTACAAGTGTTTTCAAAGAGAGACCAAGCCGTGTTTTTATTTCTGTTTCCAGATTTTTTTATAGGGTTTTATGTATATACTGAAATCAAATTCGACCCACATATATAAGTAATTAATCAAAAATATTAAACTAGACTTAAAATGTTGTTATAGAATAAATAATATAAATTAGAATTAAAACGTTATTTATTATTTAAAAAATATTACTGTATTAAATTAAGCTGTGTTTTATATATTTTAAAATAAAAAATATAAAATATAAAATATAAAATATAAAATATTATATTAATTAAAATTAAAATACACGATTATTAAAAATATAACATATAGAATTAAATTTAAATGAATCAAAATATAAATTAAATCTATCCTTAAATTTTATCAAACCTAATTTCTAAAATTCGTTAAAATTAAATTCAACTTAACTCACTGACGTGTTGAGGTATGAATTTTTTTTAGGCAGTGTTTATACTACTAGACACTACCGGTGTGATTCACGGAACTTTATTAATTTTTTTATATTTTTTAAAAAATAAATAAAATCAATTCACATGTTTATAATTTGTTCTCTACCAAAAACATGTTTATAATATAATGCTTATTTATTAATTAGAAATAAAAAAAGATAAATGAATGTGTTTTCAATACAACTACAAAATAAATTTTGGCAATATTACTTTTCCAAAATCAAAGAAATATGTTTAAACAAATGAAACTGCATAAAAAATCCCAATGAAAAATATAATAAAATTATTTTTATATAAAAAACACAAATTATTCAATTATAATCACTTTTATGGAGATCATTAATTTAATCTTCTAAAAAATAATAAAAACAAAATTAAATGAATGAATGAAAAGATATAAATTTCATAACATGTATTTTTTACGTAATTAATAACACGTACAATAATACTTAATACATGTCTTGTGCATTATGTGTAAGTTAATAATAAATAAATGTAATTTAAAAAAAAAATTGATAACTTAAAAAGACTAATAATAAACAAATATCATTTTATAAAAGTTAATTTGACATTACATCTTTTAGTTTTGTTTCTCATATTCAATTAACCTCTAACCCGTGCATTATATGGGGTAATACTTTTTATTATTTAAAATAATCAATTTAATAATAAATATAATTATATTAAAGTTAATTTGACATTACAATATTATAATTTAGCCTCTTGTGTTCAATTAATCTCTAAGTACATTTTTTCTTCAAACAAGACAAAGTATGATGAGGCTAATTGCCTCCTTTAGGGCACTTTTAAAAACTTTTTTTCCAGATGGGGTCATTTACAAACATTTTTCGTCGGGGGGCTATTTTGCATGTAAATTACATGCAAGTTCCAAGCAAACTGCCAGCCAAACTGGCAGTTTTAATTTAAATTTAATTTATTTGTGTAATATATGTAATTTAATTTAAATTTTATTAATCGGGAAAAAAATTGGTAATTTATTTAAATTTCTGTATGTATTTAAATTTTTAATTTTGTTATTTGTATAGTATTTTAGTTAGTATTTTATGTTTTTTATGTAATATAATTTATAATTTAGTAAGAAAGTTAATATTATTTAGTTTACTTATTTTTTTTATTGGAATATATGATACGTTGTTAATTATATATATATATTTTGTTTAAATTTTTGTTTCTATTGAATTTTTTGTATTTATTTTAATTTATTTGTGTAATATATGTAATTTAATTTAAATTTTATTAACCGAAAAAAAAATTGGTAATTTATTTAAATATATGATACGTTGTTAAATATATATATATATATATATATATATATATATATATATATATATATATTGTTTAAATTTTTGTTTTCATAGTATTTTTTGGATTTATTTTAATTTATTTGTGTAATATATGTAATTTAACTTAAATTTTATTAATCGAAAAAAATTGGTAATTTATTTAAATTTATGTATGTATTTAAATTTTTAATTTTATTATTTGTATAGTATTTTAGTTAGTATTTTATGTTTTTTATGTAATTTAATTTATAATTTTGTTATTTGTATAGTATTTTGTTGTTCAGATTTATGTATTTTGTTATTTATTGAGATTTTAATTAATTTGTTGTAAGTGAAATTAATTTTTTTTAGGTTAAATTTTTGTTCTCAATTTTTTGTATTATATTTTATTTTACAGTATCAATGACATCTTCATCAAGTGTACAAATTAAGTTTGGTCCAATAGATGGAGACGTTTTATGGATGCAACCTAAACATGTTTCAGAACATGTTTGGAATAGGGAACCAGACAAAAAATTGCACATCCGACGAGCTGTCCCGATTTATCAAGGTCAAGAAGAAATAACAGAGAAAATTATTCCTCTGCTTTGACAATCTGAGTTTTATTGGATAATGAAGATGGGCTACCTCAAAATAAATTTGTCATTAATTACTGCCTTGATTGAGAGATGGAGGCCCGAAACTCATACATTTCACATGAGATGCAGAGAGTGTACGATTACTCTTCAAAACGTCTCTGGATTATTAGATTTGCGTGTTGATGAGACACCATTAATTGGTCAAACTAATCTTGATTGGGCTGAAGTGTGTGAAGAATTATTGGGCGTCAGACCACAGGAAGGTGAACTTCAAGGCAGTGTGGTCAAATTAAGTTGGCTGACACAACATTTTTCACAAATAAATATTCATGACGGTAACGTAGAACATCTACAAAGGTTTACCCGTGCGTGGATTCTCAGATTCATAGGAGGTGCTCTCTAAACCACAAATGTCCATGCCAACATATAATTCTTGGCTAACATTAAAACTGGATGGTATCTCCAAACCACAAATATCCTCCTCATCAGGATGACTCCAGTTGATATTATTATAATGCAAAGCATCATTCCAAAATGGATTTTGAATTCCTTGTACACTTAATAGTCCAAAAAAAATTCAAATCATACTTATTTACCATTAAATACAATTGTCGTCAAATAATAAATGTATTGACGTATTTTTTAAGAGGAAATTATACCTTCTGCTGGGTGAGCAATTCTTACTGGTTGAATCATATCAGTGACTTTATCGTCTGTATCATATATACCGTCAACACTGTCATCTTCGTCTAAAGACTCTTCAATGTATGAGTTAGACACAAGATAATCATCATCATCATCTTCGTTAACATGTAAATTGCTCATATTTGTTGGCGATTGTGTCTCATCATTGGATAAATAATTTCCACATGATGTAAGCGAATTTCCAGAATGAAACATTGAACCACCAGCCATATCCTTTTCTATGTACAATTCTAGAACTAACATTTGTTCTTGTTGTTTAAAACTTTCCAGCATCGTTTCAACATCTTCCTCATCACAAATTTGCAAGGCAATATATTTTCATGACATTAAAAATCTACAACTAATAGCATAAATAATTTTATTATTTTGTAACTTTACCTTATCTCCAATTTTTTTCTTCAAAGCATTGAAACTAATTCCACGTTTAATTTGATCGCTTTTTTATTGCCTTCAAATATTACACCATCATTATCTTCATATACCCTTCCATTGAAATACAACACTGTTATAATCGAATTCATCGTGTACCTACAAAAACAATATTTTAATTAATTAATCATAATAAATTCAAAATAGTAAAATGTAATCACAAAAAGTCTCTTTAACACAATTTGACATTAAAACTTTATTCTATAAAAAAATTATTAACTTTAAATATTTTTTATGGTAAACACTTAAAAAAATAAACGATTCCAAGGTAGTAATTTTAAAGTCAAAATAAACCATAAACAAAGTTAGTATTATTTATAAATAATTTATTTTCACAATAATAACTTTAACATACGTACTTCAAATAAATATAATGGAAAAAAATTAATTTTAAATACTATTCAAGTTGAATGCTCATAAAATAAATTTACTATAACTTTATATTAAAATAAATTTCCACACTCAAAATACTTACTTCAAATAATTATGATGTTACAAATTTTTTAACTTTCAGATACTTTTGACAATACACGCTTGATCAATTTTTAACACACTAACAAAATATCAACACCAACCTAATCTAATTAAAAATATACTAAAAATTTCATATTTACCAAATTTTTTCGGGACTCAAATATTTTCTTTAAATAAATATCATGACAAATTTCTTCTATTTTATACACACAAACAAGCATATAAAATATAAAACTAATTTAATTAAAAAATTATTAAAAACTATACATTCAAACTGCTCTAAAAAATTATTTTAAAAATATTTTATAATACAAATTATTTGACTGAAAATTACGAATCTGATTCAGCAATTTAAGTCTCAAGAAACAAATTTCAAACCTTATGCACACAAATTTAAATCTCAAGAAACGCTCACAGTTTTTGAAAACTAAAATGTAGTTTTGAATACACAGCAACACTGAAGTATTGAGAACTAAAATATAGTTTTGAACACACAACAACACTGAAGTAATTTTTGAGTATATAAAGGCCCTAAATCGCCATCTTCAATGGTCATTCCCTTCGCCCTAAATCACCAATGGCAGTTACAACTTGCCCTTAACTCGTCAATAGCAGTTGCAACTTGCCTTTTGACCTGCCATCTGAAAAAGCAAGTCTGCCACCTGAAAAAGCAAGTGCCACAGGCCTACGACTATTGCAACACACAACAATTGGAACTCGCCAGTTTGACTGGCGGTTCCCACTGCAACGTATATCACCATTAGCACTGGTGATTTCTTCACAAACACAAACTCGCCCGTTCCACTGGCGGTTTGCGTGTTGTATGCATGCGTTTTACGTAGAAAAGATCCCCCTCGCGAAAATAGTTTAAAAACAACCCCATCTAAAAAATTAGTTTATAAAAGGACCCTAAATAGGAAAATTTGCCGCATGATCATTCTTAAAGGACAACGACCACTTTACAAATAGTTCGCCACAAATGAGAAATTTTATTCTATTATAACTAAATTTTATGCATCTAACTGTTGTTTAAAAAATAAGTATATAATACCGGTGCGATGCAGATGAAAAATCTTAATTCTATCAGAATAATAATACTTAGTACGTGTATATGAGCATTACCTGCGAGATAATACTTTTTATTATTTTAAAAAATTTAATTGGAAACTTAAAAAGAATAATAAATTAATTTGACATTACAATATTTTAGTTTTGTCTCTCATATTCAATTAACCTCTAACTCGTACATTATGTGTGGAGGTAATACTTTTTATTATTTAAAAAATTTAATTTAATGGTAAATAAATATAAATATAAATGTATTAAAATTAATTTGACATTACAACATTTTAGTTTAGCCTCTCATGTTCAATTAACTTGTAAGTAAATTTTTTCTTCAAACAAAAAAAAAAGCATCATCATTCTTGAAAGACAATAACCACTTTACAAGTAGTTCGCGGCACATGAGAAATCTTGATTCTATTATAACTAAATTCAAGAATTTGAAATGCATATTAAAGAATAATAAATAAATAATTTTTAATTCATAAAATGCATGATTAAATTAATTAAAATAATTATAATCATTGAAAAATTATAAACTAAACACCAGGACTTGGTATTAGACCACATGGCAACTCCTTATTTATTATTTTCTTTATTGAATACAATTAATTTTATTTGTATTTACCCATAAGTAAACATAAGAAGATGAGTGCATTGAATAAATAGTGCATGAATGATCGAAGAGGAGGAATATATATTGATTGTAATTACCCTAATTAAATTGAAACTATATGATTAATTTAATTTATTTACTTTAAAATATTGTTAATTACTTTAATTAACACGTTAATCATAATTATCTCAATTATGATTTCTTTAATATCAATTCAAGAGAATTTAGACAATCAACCACACGTTTCATAATATGAATTTGGTTCATCAAATAATATTAGAATTTAATATGGGTTTTAGGTCATATATTTTTTATAACATTTTGTTTGAAAATGTCAAAAAAGGATATCATACTTTTTTTAACAATATAATTTTATTTGAGAATATTAAAATGAAAAAATACTGCTAAGATATTATCTTTTAAAATATTAATGAATTAATTTGTTGTATAATATTAACTTGTTATATTTTTAAAGTTCTTTAGCAACTTATTAAAATGTTAGTATGATATGTTAAAAATAATATATATATATATATATATATATATATATATTGATTAAATGTCAATATTGTTTGGTTGATAGATATGAATTGAAAATATTCTTTTTTTTTATCTAAATGTTAAACTTTGCAAAAAGAAATGTAACCTATTTTAATCAATGTTTGATGTGTGTGCTGATAAACACAATCAGAACGTGTTTTATATAATATAGGTCGAATTATAATTTTAATTTTATAATTTTGGTCCCCTGTTTGTAATTCAAGATATTTAGTTTTTCTATTTTTTCAACATAAAGCCCTTTGATCATTAGCATTATTTTTTATATATAGTTAGTCCAGAGTTATTAATTTTTTTTTTATCAAAATTTATTCATAGACAAAATCATAAAACACCAAGACACTTGTTTTTTTAGTTAGTCACATTAACCTTATTTTTTTATGTATCATTAATCAAGAATTATTAATATTTTTCAAAGTATCAAAATTTATAAATTAAAAAATATTTAATATATAAATCTTTTTAATATCATTTTATATATTTTTATTTTGAATAGTTTACATTTATTTTATTTTATCAATTTACAATTAAATTTCATAAATTAATATTGTAAATTATTTACATAATTTTTTAAATTTATATAAAATAAAATTAAAAGGTTTTTATATTAAATATTTTTTAATTTATAATTTTAGTAAATTGAAAAAATAATAACTCTTGACCAATGATATATAAAAAATAATGTTAATATATTTAACTAAACAAAATAAATATATTAGTGATTTATTTATTATTTAATTAAATGTCTTGATGCAGAAATATGAAGACTAAAATCATGAATTTAACATTATAGTAGACTAAAATTATAATTTAACCTATTGATTGATTGACCTGAGTTAAAAATATTCTTGATCATTTTTCATAGTAATTTTAAATTTTCAAAAAGTGGAACCTATTGACCTATTTTAACCAATATCTAACACGTTTACTGATGGATACATAGTTAGTAACTTTCTTTTATATAATATATTGATTTGGATATCCAAAAATTTTATTATAAGAAAAATTTGGATAAAATCAGTGAAGAAATGGTGAAAATTATGTATTATTCTGAATCCATTATATAATATAAAAGATTAATGGTGTACACAAAAATCCGTTGTTGTCCAGCGGTTAGGATATAATATAAAAGAAATACTGAAACTTTTTGTATAATTATAAATCTATTAAATAATATAAAAGATTAAAGATATGCACAAAATTCCCAGCGGTTAGGATATCTTTATTCTTTACTCTCGCACACATTAAATAATTTTTCAAAATTTTGTCTTAAAAAAATGACGCCTTGTTTATCTCTATTTAAAGAAATCAAATATTGTTGGAAGCGATATCTTAATTTCATTTTGATTACTTCAAACAGAGTAAAGTGATAATACATTGAAAGCTGATCAAACTTTATTTGCAATGACATTTTATTTATTTTCTTCATGTTTGATCAAATACTAAAGAACATACTATAAAATTTGCAGTGAGAAAAAATATCAAACTTTGCATGTATTGAATTGATTAAACGACACCACATCACATGTACTGTGTGCTTAAGCTATCATCTCTGTTATATTAGATAGATACTATTAATAAATGAGAAATTCTGGATTTAAAGCCTGTTCCAAGAAGTAGTGAATAGTTACGTAGTAATAAAGCCTAAACTAGATAAATTGCTAAATTTTGGTGTTGTTTACCAATTTCCAAGTCATGCGTTTGGTTTGGCTAGCAGTTTAACAAGATTGTTCCTGTATATGATCACCTGCGGACAACAAAAAAAAACTGAACAGAAATAGATGTTTCTAATTCAAAGGTGTAAATAAAATTGTTTACTCCTGGAAAAAGAGTTTAAGAGAAAGGCATTCAAATTGATATTAGGAGCTAATAATAGAAATTCAGTATGGAAAGAGAGAAAGTAAAATAACAGAATACTTCCAAATGTTTATGAGAAATCTGACTAAGGAATTCCATCAAGTGTTTGTATTCAAATGTGAGTGAAATGAAGTATGAGACTCTCCAACTCTAATTACAATGACAAGAAAAGTTTAAACACAAAAAAGAAAATCATAAAATGTTGTCAATAAATAAGTTAGTCCTAGAAAAATAGCAAATTAACATGGGAAAAGAAAACAACAGCTAAGATTGTCATTCTAAATGATGTAAAAATGCAACAAAGAAAAAACAAATTTGACTAACCTCCTTTGCATTTTGCAGGAATAAGAACATCACTGGCAGGCATCAGCCCAGATGATGGAACACGAGGCTGCTGAATCATGGCTGCAACAGTTATCAACAGGATACTTTCACATCTGTTAAGGATTCAAGGACAAAAAAAACCCATACTGTACCCTTCACATCTGCTTATGAAGCTAAATCCAAAGACTTGAGATATATTCAGATATATGTGAAGAAGAGAATGGGCAAAACTTGGCAAGGACTCAAGATTCAGGATTTGAAACGATTCTGAGAAGGAAAAACTTATTATCCACTTGGCCTTATTTGAATACAACTTATTCAGATAAAGGCAACTTATTCAGATAAAGGGCTAAGTTATATTTATGGTTATCAAACTCTCGAGTTTACGAGTCCACTTATCCTATGTAAGTTACTCTTGAGTAAATTTTTTTTTAGTAGACTTTAACTAAACTTTATAAATTCTAAGTAAACTCAGTAGACTCTCTCGAGTTTACCACCGAGTCAACAAGTTAAAAATATTAGACAAAAATATAAGTCATTTTGGGTTGTTTTTTGTGTGTTTAGTGTTCAACATACTTTCATTTAGTGTGTTATTTTCAAATACAAAATCTCTCACATTTCATAACATTAAATCTTTATTCTCTAATAACATCAAACTCTCAATTAGAATGATTTACCACTACTATAACATCTGCAAGTTATTATCTAGTAATGATGTATTATTAGACTTGTTTATTTAACTATTGTGAAATTTATGATTTATTATTTTGTTTTATTATATTGTTCAAATGTTTAATTGGTATGTTATTTATAAATATTTTATTATTATTTTTATATAAAGTGGATTCTTACAAGTCTATGAATCAAATCTATGAAATTCTCACGAACCTACATAAACTCTCGAGTTTCATATGCTTATATCCCAACATGATAGGTGATGTGCGAATAAAACGTGAATTCTGCTTCATTACGTACATAAGTGAATGAAGCTACAAGACCAAGGTTAGGTATATATATGTCACTGTTGCTGCTGGAATCTTACAATTACCGTCGTCACACTCACATCCTTATTCTTCACATTTTCTTTGTTCCCATGAAACAAAATACAGTCATGTGATGTTTAATTTTATCGAAAAGGAAAACCTCATTTTTTAACTGCATCATAAATGGCAAAACCTTCAGTATCCATTCCTACCAGAATGCAAAAATTTAAAATGCATAAGGTAAAGAGAGGGGGAAAAGAAGGAGGCAAGCACTAGAAGGAGGAAAATAAGGTAGTATTAAAGAATAGACACATCTAAAAGACACCAAGAGCATGATCATATACCAAATAATAAACATATCACATGAACTCCAAGCTGGAAGGGATTCAAAGCTTAGATTAATTCAGGAAAGACAGAACACGAGAGCATGCGCCGATGGAATTAATGTGTTGCATGTAACTAAATTAAGGATGCCTTGCATGATAAGGATACAATTGATTTATTTTTATATGTAGAAATCAAAAACAGATATGAAAGATTCATAACAACTCAATGTACTTTGTTAAATCAACTGAACTAGATCTCTCATATTTATAAATTATGCTAACTTGATTTGTTAACTTTTGAGATTGCTGTTATTTTTTTTTTCTTTCTAGATTCTTTTGTTGTTTTGCCACTGGTCAGCAGGTGCTTATATATTGGTTGCACTTCTTCGCCAATGCCTCTTATATTTAATATTGTGATATATTTCTTTTACTTATTAAAAATATTAGTTATATATTAAATTTATTGCATGTGTTTTTTTTAGAAGAAATTTATTGCATATGTTATGCATGTGACTTTAAAATTTCTTTACTAAATCATTTTTTTTAGCTCCATTAAGTCAAAATTTTGTCACCCCTCCATATGGTCAAAGTAATTTTGATTTATAAATTCATGGAGAGCTTGATTTAAGGTACAGGAGTAAAGAGAAGTAATAAACTAGAAATTTAACAGTTTTTTAGTTTTTAGGGTATATTAGAAAAATCCTCTAAAAAAAGGGTATTTTAGAAAAATAAATATAAAAGTAGTTAAAGAGAAGTGACAATAGGCATTTCCTGTATATCTGTTTGAACTCATTGCTAGAGCCTAGAGACGAGCAAAAGATTTTCAGATATTGACAATATAAGTACCAGGGGAGGAATCAGAAAAATAGCACCCGCGTCTATGAGTAAGCAACTAGGATTTGATTCCCTTGAAGAACAAAGATTGGTACAAAAATAAAACAAACTGTTGACTACAACTAAGCCTCTACCTAACATATCAAGCAAACGAATCCCAGAAAGTGAATTACACAGCTAATTCCAAAATGTGTCAATATTATATGAATATATGATGACCCAAGGCCAATGATTTGGTAAGGCAAGTAATAAAAATTATCGAATTATTAGCCCGCCATATTAACAATTTCAGAGCTTTAGCCTGGTCCCCCATTTCCATGACCGATAGAATCTCACCTCTTAGATGATTTTCCGAAAGCAAATAAATAAAAAGCCAATCGAAACCTTACTACCTGCTTGGCATTTTTGAAAAAGATACCTTAATAATTTGTGGGGCCTTAATGTAAATCTAAACCTATGGTTGGGCAAGGTGGGCACTCTTACCTTTATATTTTGGTCTGCATTAAAATTTGTGATATGATGGAACCCGTCATTACCAAGTAACCAACAGCTAAGTATGGAAAAGGCGGGGATGTAACGATTTTAATTACCAAATGAAAGAAGGGAAAAACTTAAATCAACTTATATACCCTTTTTATCCCACCAAGAAAATAAAATCTATCTATTCTTCTGCATTTATTTTTACCAATGACTATATCTATCTGTATACATACTCTTCCAGCTTCTTTTCTTTACTCTGATTTTTATTCTGTTCAGTCCTATCTTCTCCATTTGATTGGTATCATTGGTTACTACTTGCTAGACTAAACCTGATGGCCTGTAGCTGTAATTCAGTTTTATTTAGTGTGTGTTTGGTTTTTCCTTAATAGACCTTTGGGTCAACGTAACTATTTTTTCCTTTCCCGGTTTCTTCTTCTTAATGTGTGTAATGACTTTTCATTGAATAATACCCAAACATACCCTTAATCAGTCCTTTAGAAAACAGAAGAAGCGAAGGAACACCACATAGGCAAATACGACGAAATAGAAAAACGAAATTCTATCCAAGAGTTACTGAACTTTCCTGGAAAAGCAAACTCGCAAAACCTTGTTTTTGTCATGCGATACAAAGAATTGAAATATATTACCGAAAACTAAATATGTTCAGTCCGAATGCTCAACCCAAATAGGCCTAACAAACTTAACAATCCCTCATAACATAGTGTAACACATTTCACGGTGTTAAAAAAGATTACTCACTCGTACATTTTTCATATTTAACTTGTCGGTTCGTTTTTCACCTCACTATTTTCACTTCCACCTTTAATTTTGAAATAAAAGTTACCTCAAACCAAAAAAATCACAAATCCTGGTGGCATTCAAAGTTCAAACCCAGCAAGCACCACTTTATTTTAGCATGCAAAACAAAGCACGAACAAAAAGGAACAGGAAACTAATTGAATTTATCAAATCCCGGAATCTCCCAATCCCAATTTCCCACTTGGTTTGAATAGAAAAAGTGAAAAACCCAAATTCTTTTGATTAATAAAGCTACCCAAAAAAATGTGGCGGAATTAAAAAAAGAAAAGAAAAGAAATTCACATCATATGAGGGACTGAAATTTCTAGAATCGAAGACGAGAACATTAATGAGTCACTGATACCATTCACCAATACACGGACACAGCCTCTGTCTTTTCCTCAACCACTCAGATTCAGAATCTGACTACCACAGAGCTTCACAGAATGGCCAAAACCAAAGTAGTAGTAAAAAGGGAAGCAAAAAAAAAAAAACACTTTTTTTTTCTTCTTGTTACAGAAACATTCAAATCCAAATAAACAACAGCAACCCGAAATGGATTACCACAAATGTTCGTGAATAATAATAGTAACAAATTTATATAACAACAACAACAAAACACATTCCAATTCACATCCGAAAAAAAATAAATTAAATTAAAAAATTCAGCTTCTGCACCTCGTAATGGCGCTGCAACCGCGGCTGTAAGGGTTGGCCTGGGCCCCGGGTCTGCAATTGTAGTAGGAAGCGCCGCGGCGAGAGCAGGGGACAGTGTTCCTCTGCAGCGCACCGTAGCTGATGTACTTGTTGGTGGCTAAGATGCGCCGGTTGATCTCCGAGTCCAATTCGTACTCTTCCCCTCCCAGGCACTCAGCAATGGATCCTTTGCACGTGGAAGCCCATCCCATTCCCAAGTGGTGGTCCCCGCCACCGCCCACGGCTGTCGGCCACCGACTCATCGCCACCAATACGGTGGCGGCGGAGATCAACATCATAGCTAAGGAACACGACTTCGCCATTGCTCAGACCTCAATTCGGAAATGTGTTGTTGTTGTTTTTCTTTTTTTTCTATTTTCCAAATGAAATGAATTCAGCTCAAGGATGAATGGCTGCAGCTAGCTGCGAGTTTAAAACTTGAAGCCTCTCTCTGCTTTTTGATAAAAGGACACTCTATTATGATTTATTTACGTTTCTGCCATTCGGATTTAATATTTATTTGGTGGACCAAAGAGGAAATACAGGAGGGTGAAGACGAGAGAGACGTGTGGAGCATCAACAAGTGTGTGTGTGCGTCTTATTTGTATTTTTCTTTTCAAAGGAGAGGGTGTGATTCATTAAGGCATAATCCATATGTTTATTTCTTTCTTGTTTTTTATAAAATTGAGAAAAGGTTAATTATATTCTGCCAAGTTTACTATTTCTATGCCTGCGCTAGTTAGTAGTTTCCACTTTACATTTTACAATAGTAGCTAGCAGAACACTAGAAAATCGCTGGCTATTAGTATTAGTATATAGTAGGACTCTTCTATACATTATATATATCAAACTTTCAACTTAACTTTTATCAGTTACATTTATCCTTTGTGAGAGAGTTGACTCTTTCGAGTAAATCTTTTTTTTTTTTAGTAAATTATATAAATTCTAAGTAAATTTGATAAATTCACTCTAGTTTATCACTGAATTAACGAATTAACAACTTAAAAAAATTAGACCAAAATATAAGCCATCTTAGATTATTTTGTATTTATTTAGTATTCAACATATCTTCATTTAATGTGTTATTCTCAAATATAAAAATTTTCATATCTATTAAAGTAAACTCTTGTTATCTAAAAACGTTAAATTCTCAATGGGAATGATCTACCGTTAATATAATATCTATAATTTATTATCTAGTAATGATGTATTACTAGACTTGATTATTTAAGTATTGTAAAATTTATGATTTACTATTTTATTTTATTATATCATTGAAATATTTAATTTGTATGTTATTTATAGATATTTTATAATTATTTTTATATAAAATAGACTTTTATAAATCCCAATCAAGTTTAATAACATATTACATCCACCTACTACTGGCTTAAATTTTCCATTGTCTGTCTTCATAGATTGTGTGTGTGACTTCCCAACACGTCGAAGAAGTATTTTAATGAGTGTGATCAAGGCGAGGTCATTGACAAGGAAGCGTGAGAAACAGCTTACATTGTAATTATATGGTGGATAACAACTATATTTCCATATATTAAGGATTTAAATAAATAAAAAAACAAAAGAAAAAAAATACGGAGAGAGAGTAACTATTAGTACTTGATGAAATACGGGGCAAGTTTGAAAGGCGGATGATAAAACACAAAGTCAAGTGAAGGAAAATGAATTAAACTATTTTTTTTTTTAGATTAGGTCATTTAGTTGTACAACATATAAATTTGCATGTTCCTTGTACAAGACTATTAATTTAAAATTTAAGTTGTTCTATTACACCTGCATAAATGTTGGCAAAGATGAAAGATAACAAATTTATAAGAAATTATTTTGAAAAAAATTCTCATTTATAAGAATCTTTTATAATGATTGATTGCATTAATTATTTTCTAACTAAAATATATTTAATAATAAGATTGATTGTATTAATTATTTTTTAACCAAAATATTTTTAATAATAATACTACTAAATCCTATGAATTGTTTGTTTCTCTCTTTTACGAAGATTGGAAAATGGATCGGTTTAAATTTAAAAATTAAATTTTACTATTATTATTTTCTTTCGATGCATTAATTATTTAAGGGTAAATTAGGGTTATAATTATAAATAAATTTAATGCTAATTTGTTAAGTTAATCAATTTCCTTAATAATCATAAATGAAACATCTTATAAAAAAGTATGAAGAGAATATATATATAAAAAATATTGCGCTAAAAAAATCATACAATTTGAACAACCCAAAAAAATTGTTTAGTGCAAATATAAAAAAGTAATAACTCCTAATGAAAATTATTTGAAAGACAGTTCAATGAAGAATGTAGTGACATTTTTATGTTATTAGTGTATTCTACTTAAATTTTCATAACATGGGCAATTTTTTTCTTGTAAAGTGATATAAATAAATTTTTCAGCCATGTTTTTTCCACAAAATTTCCTGGAAGTAAAAGATCAAAGAAAAATGTAGTGAAGTGGACATTGAAAATTGGGTCTTCCTAACCTCAAATGACTACATGGATTAAGAGGGTGGACACATTATTTTATAACATAATTATGCTTACAGATTGCCAATCCGTATGTGACAATTTATATTAAGCTTACAGATTCATATTCGTAATTTATATCAGTTTTATGGAAGGATAATATTGGAATAATTCATCTTGTGTTGGGTGTACCAACAATTTGCCAGCTGCACAAAATAATGCTCGGAACAATAACTTGGATTAAGACTTAAGAGGAGACTCAAGACAAAAAGCCCTATTTTGAAATGAGCTACTTCTGGACTCAAAAATATAAAATAAAATAGAGCTACTCAAGCAAGGCTATTGCTTCCTGCATATACCAATTGCTTTCTGCACTTCCTCTTTGTTTTTCAGAATGACCAATTCAAAATGTAAAATTATATTGTAGAATGTACTCCCTTTTCTAATTTCCGAAATGACTAATCCAAAAAGGTAAAAAAAAAAATATTTCAAAGAGTGTAAGAAGCTATAATTTTCTTCTTTGAGTCTTGCTAACTAGTACCTAAGAATACAAATTAAGTAACCAAAAAGAAAAAAATATTTACCGTGTAAAATAGTGAAAAATGTAAAAAAAAACTTCTGGAAAAAACAATTTAGCAAATTTCAAAAAAATCTTTTTCATTTTAATTTTTTAACCAATATTTTAAGAATACACGTTAGCATTTGCCTTCTTCCTTCCTTGGTGTCCAAACTGAAACAATGGACTACTCAATTTTCAACTAAGGAGGCTTTTCCAAGGACCGAAACCTCTTCTAATGAATAATGATAAGGGAAAAGAAAAAACTTCAAATGCCTCTGTTTAAAAGTTGTGTAAGCCGACATTTACACTTGAAATCAAACATTATCTTCTAATAAGGTTTCAATGTGTGAACGGTCTTGTGAGGCTTATATAAGAAGGGAGATTTAATCTTGAATAAAAGGAATCAGATTCCTCTATGGAAAAATGATATGACGAGAGAGAATATGCAAATTGGCCAGCATAAATAAAATCAGGAGCCTGATTGACTAACCGCTATCTTTAAAATATTTGTTACTAAGCTTTCTCGTCATTGTTATTCGATTATTCCATAAGGTTTCCCAGAGTATTCCATTCAGACATTTTTTTAAAAAAGGACCAGATGTGACTGTGATTAACTTATTTTTACGTATATAAATTTACTAATTAAAATGCTTCAGAGGTTTGAGCCAATTAAGAAGTGATTTTTATAACCAAATAAGTTTGGCAGAGACCCAGTTTCTCAATATCTCCCGTAAAGTAAAGGATATGATGCTATGCTACCCGTTCAGCCTGAAAGAATGACGAATTTTTTGAATAGTTAATTGATTTCTTAAACACTAAAACACGTGATCTTATTGTGGCAGCAAATTAAAATTCAAAAAAGAGGAAATGCTATTTCATCTATTGGACAACCGATGTGCAATTTAATATCTTTCATCACAATAATTTGAAATAGTTAAACAAATTTTAAATTGTTTCTCGCCGACCTTATAAATCTGAATTCTTGCATATACATGGTTTCCTCTCACGAAAGAATAAGAATAGATTGGTGAAAATTCTCTTCAGTTAAAAATAATCTCCGAATGTCCAATAAGCCTCTCAAGTTGACGACAGAATCAAAGCCAGAAAAAGCTAATTTCCAGAGAGTTGTGGAAGACATCAATGGTTTGAGTGATTTCAATTGATATGTGAAAAAAATAATATTCCTGATAAAGTTATATCCACAAATACACCTCCAAAAAAAGGTGGTGTTCGTCCCCATGCCAACACGCCAGAGAATACGGGGATAATAATAATCACATCTAAACTGAAAAATATGCGTATAAATTGATGAATTAAATAATGATTATTGTTATTATTATTATTTTGCTGATCAATTCTGGTTTTTGTGACAACCTTTTAATTTAACTTTCATGATCAAGCCGACAAGGAAAAGATAAAACCTTGATTTGCCCAAACTAAGCGCAAAGTGTAACTACACCCAAATACCTCAAAGGAAAAGAAGTTCTTTCTCTTAGAAAGAGTTGCTTTAAATATCAACGTGGAGTCTAGCTGCCCCACAAGCCTAACAAGATGAGTTGACAACAAATAGAGTTAATGAATAATTACCCAATAAATAAATTTATTTATTTTTTTTCCTTTAAAGATGTTGATATGTCTTCACAAACCACAAGGAGGTTTGCTTTCAAAGAAAGTCTACACAAGCCTTAATCAGTCACTCTCAAGAGACAGCTGAAAATTGCTAACTAGATATAGCATATGGGTAGCAAAGAAAGGCAAAATGCAAAATGCATTATGCAAAGCAACTACTAAAGTACCAATTAATTGTATTCAAAAGGAAACCTGTCCAACAAAGCTCATGTGTATATTTAACAAACATTTAAAGCAGAGACTCAAGAGTCTTTCCTGGAAGAGACAACAAAGCAAGACAGTTGTTTTCATTCTCCCATGAAAGATGTAAATTCCACATCACAACACACTAAGCCTTTTTCCGGAGTTTGGTTTTAAGGCCCCCTCCAAATCCATACACTCAACCAAAATTCATATGTAAATATATAAAAAAAAAACACAATTTTTTTTTGTCTCAAATATATAAAAAAATCAACTAATTTTATCTTATTTAATAATATTATTTTAAAAATATTCTTCATTTAATTAAGACATTAATTTCTGAGACTCTTTCTCTTTTTTATCTTTGATATCAAATTCTAATAAAAAATAAATTGAAAAAATATTTTTAATTAAAATTAATATAATTAAATATATTTAATTAACTTTTTAATTAGTGTGCCACTCTTTCTTTCTCATATTTAAGACTAAAAAGAAGTATCTACTAAAACATTAATTATGGAAAAAGAAATGTTTACATAATTCGTTAAAATTTATTAAAAATCATTAATTTTGTTTCTTTCTTTTTATTTAAAAAAAATCTATCAAAATTAATATTTTTAATCATCCATAAAAGAAAAAAATAGGAAAGAAAGCATCTTAACATTTGTCATTGTGGGAATACATGAAATTAACTTTTTTTAAAAACATTTAAAGCATTTGAACAGCTGATTGTTTAAGACATGTCACGTCTCTTTTTGAGAAAGTTGTTCCGTTTGGCCCACATCACGCCACCTATAAAGGCTATAAACCAATAACCTTCTACCACTCGATGCCTAAGAAGCATATGATCCCTGCATAACAGTAAAGTGATACATATCCGAAGGCCAATAATGTTTCAATTCAACGTATTATTCTGTAGTTCTAGTGTGGTAAAAAGCAAGAACAACCACTGAACAAAAACCGGAGGCTCAGAAGTCAGACCCCATTAAAAAAAAAAAGAAATAGTTTTCTTTTTTCATAAAAATAATAAAAAAAAAGAAGCCTGTGATAATAATATTCTTGTATATCTCCAACTCTACAAGCATTACAAAATTACTCCATGCTCGTACAAGTCGTATGTGGTAAAGCAGTTCAAAGAAATAATTGCGCGTAATGATGCATCACACACACTTACATTTACATGACCGAGCACGCATTTGGATTTTCATCGCTGAAGAGCTCGAAGGAATCCGACGGCTGCGATGAAGCATACGATTCCCTTTCGTACGTGTACGGTGGTGGAGGCTCCATTTCGTTCCCTGGACGCACCACGTGGGCGTACGAATACGGTTGCGGAGAGGTGTAATACGCTGTACCGTAGCTGCTGCTAGGATGCGCCGTGTGATAACTCATGACCGTATGAACAGCAGGGGTAGTAGGAGGAGGAGGAGGAGGAGGAGGAGCATAGTAATGCGGTGGGTACTGACGGTAAATGTTATGATGACGTGGTGGACTCTCATTGGCTGGGCTTGAAAATGGAAGCCATGACCCATGAACATGTACATGACCTTGACCATGTGACTGGTTACCGGAAGAAGGTCCGGAACCATCGTTTGCTTTAGCGTGTTCAACAGTAACAGTAGCAGCACCAGCACCTTCGTTGGCGTTGTTATTAGTACTCCCTTTCACGCTCGCCTTCTTTTTCTTCTTTTTCCCTGCACCACCGCCACCGGTACCGCCGGTTATATTCTCATTCCCGGTTGCTTCATTGTCGTTAGGAACTTGAACTGCGATGCTGACCTTCTCAGTTACCGGACCGGCCGGTGGTAGTACCACGGTCTGCCTGATCACCTCCGGCTTCGGCTCTTGAATCTGAACACCGGCTTTACCGGTCGCGCATCCTTCGCCGGGTTTGCTAACGTTAGCGTTAGTGCCTTGAGCAACAACGTTAACAGCTTGTTTATCGGTTTGGTTAATTCCTTGGCTGCTTTCTGGTTTGGGTTGCTTTTTCTTTTTGGAATCTGCTTTTAATTGAGGCCATAACTCAGCATGCTTCCCTGCCTTAGTCAATTTCCAAATCAACGTCTCGCTGTTAACGTTCCCCGTTACTACCACTTTGTGCTGCCTCAAATCAATGTCTATAGTGTGAACACCTGGATCATAGAAGAAAAGTTTTAAGCACATAAAAATGAAACCAAATGCGAAAAACAAAACGCTTTTAGGTTTTGGAGATGGTTACGTTACCGTGAACGGCTTGAAGAATTTTCTGGACTTTCCTTTTGCAGCCTTGGCAGTGGATGGAGACTCTCAACACGACGGTCTGGGAGAGAGACAGAAGCGTATAACAAGTTCAGAACCTGTTGGAGAATACTCACTACTCGAGAGTTTTTAAGCAAATAAATAAAATGTTTTTTACCTTGTATGAGAGAGGTTCTGCTTCTACGTATACGTGGTGTTGTTGTTGTTGTTCTTCGGCTTCGTGAGGTTCCGCTATTATTGTTTCTGTTGCGGCCATCTAAAATTCAAAGACAGAAGCTATGGCAGAGGGAAACAGAAAGAGAAGAGAAAGGAGGAAGGCTTAAAAAGCAGAGAGTTTTGAAGGCTTTGAGGCATAAGAGAATAATTTATAATTTAAAAGAAAAAAAGTGAAGGCTTTCATAAAAAGAAGAACCTGTATCGGGAAAAAAGAATCTCAAAACATATCGTGGCTCTATGTATACGTAATTGAATATCAGTCGTTCAATTTTTATTTTTTTTATACAGAATTTTCATTTTTGTAGTGGACGTATTTGATGCCGTTTCTGCTTTCTTTCTTTTTTTTTTTTCGTCTTTTGCCAATCCTTTTGAACGGATTTTTTTCCTTCCTTCCTTAGCCTTCCTTTTCCATTGCATCATATATTCATAAAACAACTGCATGCATTTTGTTTTGTTTAATAAAATAAACTACTGTTTGACATGTTTTATTTTCAAGAATTTCGAGGATATATTCTTATAAGTTATGATAATGGTAAGGTTTAACTGTATTTTTGCTATCAAACCTTTATTTAAGTGTCATTCTTGTTTTCTTAATTTTTAGTATTCATAGTTTTTAAGTATTGGAATTTTATTCAACAAAAATAGAAAGAATCGAAATTAAAATTTTCACCTAAATTTAATTGAATGCAATTAAAGTGTGACTTATTGTTCCATTCCATTATATAAATCGATGAAAATGTAAATAAAAAAAAGTTGAATTAAGCAAAAAATATGTTTAAAATGTAAAGAAAGTCTAATTTGGCTTTATTATCATCATTATTATTATTAAAATATTTACGTGTTATATTTTTTTTTAAATCTAATTATATGTTTTATTCCTTTAGTTTAAATTCATGTAATTTAAGTCCCTTATTTTTTTTTCAAACCAATTAAGTACCTCTATTATCAATATTAAGCAAATTTAATCTTAATTTTTTTACTTAAAACTTTCAAATTCTCCTTTTCTCACTATTAAATCAATTAAATTGTATTATACTCAAAACCCACCAACCAAAACTTCAAAATTAATCCAAATTAAATATAGAAATCTGAAATTTTCTATTCTTTAAATTCTTATCTTACATCTTAAAAACTTTCAGATTTTATCACGTTCTTACTAAATCTTTTGTACTTCTGAACTTTTAACATACTTCCATATCTCATATTTACCAATTATAATAATCTTTGTTAGCAGTTTGGATTCTATATTACTCCCTCGTATAATAATATTATCACAACCTAAAAAGACTCTCAAGATTAAGTTTGTAAAAAAACTCTTTCATTTATTTTTAAATCAAATTAACTGATCTATTAACACTCCTAGAATTATTTAATTTAAACTCTTTAGTATTAATTTAAATGATATATATTTTTTAGAAGAAAAAGAGAAACAATATTAAATTTAAATGATAATTAATGATAAATCAATACTGAAAATGAGATGTGTAAAAGTGAAAAGCCTATATATAAGACTCTATGGTTTATATTCATATAGGAAATTAGATTGATAAAGCAGATGTGGTCATCACAGAAGCTTCACCATTAGCCTGATATAACCATCTGCATCTGCTTTCACTGCCTTTGGTTATTAATATCTATCTCCACCGCCTGCCAAAGATAGAAAGAGGAATCACGTCTTTAATAGTAAACCAATGAATACTTGAAATATGCATTTAATAAAATCCAGTATCAAGTAGTTTTAATTTTGTTCTCCAATCGAAAAAGACTTCAAGAATTTTATGATTCGCATTTTAATATTTTTCCTAGATTAAATATTATAGGTGTCCTCTAACTCACTAATCTCGTTAGTAACCTGTATTATAGGTGTCCTCCAACTCACCAATCTCCCTATTAATGCATGATTGTCCTTAATCCAAATTCTTTTTTACTCAGAAAGAATTAAACACAAATTCTCCAAAAAAGACTATATTTGGATTTCCAGTGGCATATCCAACCTCAGCCCGGAGAAAACACCATCTTGCTTGCTTCTGTCTTGAATCGTGTGCTACAATAAATTCATCGAAAATTCAAAAACATTAAATAGATAGTTCTTTGTATGTGAACGCACTAAAACTATTATACCAACTCTAAGGTTTATTCGGATTCACATTTGAGACAACAGTAGCGTTTCTAGTTTCTACGTCAGAATAATTTAGCATGCATATCTCATGATTAGATAGATTTTTCATATGAAACCAATTACCCAGTATAGCATATTGATATTTACATAACAAAAATAAAATTTATAAGTTTCTTCAAAATTTGGATAAAATATGTTAAACTAATTTGTTGAGATAAAATTTATTAAAAATATAAAAATTAAAGGTAAAAAATGTAATCAAGTTTTTTAGAGAAAAAAAATACTATATATACAGGACCATCCAATGATACATAATTAGAAGGGATTGAACAATACCGGGGTATTTCCCCTCATTTAAAAAAAAAATATTTTGACAATAATATGTTGTTTTTTTCATTAACTATGACAATAAGTTGTTATTTACTAGTAAGTTTTAAGTTTTAATATTTTTAACTTATTTTCAGAACCCATTTATTTTTAATTTCCTTTGAGTTAGGATGAAACTACAAAGATAAATTGTCAGTGCGCGAGTATGATGTGCTCAATCCTTCCCTTATTATTATTATTATTTTTATTTTCGTATAAATTTGTTGTAAAGTTTACTATCATTTTCCTCTTAAAATAGTTAATTACAAAATAAATCTTATTTAAAATGAGATATTATATTATATCTACCACTCAACTTTCAATATCATAAAGTATCTTTGAGTTGTCTAGTGGGATCTCTATCACACCTTTTTATTTAATATTCTAAAATTTAAACAATAAGAAATATATATATAAAAAAATTACACTGTAAAAAGCACTTTTTTTATTTGCTTCGTGACAAGGGAAAATTTGAAATGCCAACTAATGAAAAGAAGAATATTTATTTCTTATAAAATGTTAAGTCTCAAAATAACATTAAGCGTTTCCACCTTTTTTTCTATCCCTCTTTTTATTGCATCTTTTACTTTGTATTTGCTTTTTTCCTTTTTATATATATCTCTTATATTTATATATTAAGGTTTAAATCACTCATTTTCTGCCCAAAAAAGAAAGAAAGATGAGAGAAAAGAAGATTTTTCAATACATATTGTACTGACCAACCAAGATATAATGGATACCAACCATTCACGTAAATACATAAGTATACTGTAGATAATTCGTCTTCTAATTACACATTATTTTGATCATTCATATTAACTTGAGCATTGAACAGGAGAACACTTCAATCCGGTATATATGAAGACATATAAAAATATGTATAAAATAAAATAAAATAACAAATAAAACTATAAAAGGAGCAAAAGGCAACACTGTACTTGAAGGTGACTATTTATATATATAAATAAAAAAGAACACAATTTATTTCTTTTACTTTTTTACACCACTTTAATTTATATATATGGGAGTTTAAACTCTTTTCTTAATAGAATATGTATAAACTCAATAAATTTTATACAAATTTGGTAGACTCTCGAATTTATTATTGAATCAATAAATTAAAAAAATTAGACTAAAATGTTGGTTGCTTTGGGTTGTTTTTTGTGCGATTAGGAGTTAACATATCTCCATTAAGCATGTTGTTCTTGAATTGAAGAATCTTCACCTTTAACAACATCAAATTCTTGTTTCTCAACATCAAACCTTCAATAGAATGCTCTATTACCACTACTACCTTTGCAAGTTATCATTTAATAATGATGCATTACTATCCTTGATTATTTAAGTATTGTAAAATTTATAATTTTATATTGTTAAAATATTTTATTGGTATGTTATATATAGGTATTTTATTATTATTATTTTTATAAAAGTAAATCTTATGAGTTTAAGTCAAACTTATAAATTTCTTGTGAGTCTATCTAGATTCTTGAGAGTTTGATAAGCTTGCTTATGAGTGAACAAAATTAAACGATCGGTTTACAATAGTAAAGGCATTTATAATGAGTTAATATTCCTCGGTTGTTTTGCACGAGCAGCTTATTTTATACTCCATCTCATTCGAAACATTTTGCTAACCATACAGGAGTAAACACTATTGCAAGGCCGATTTGTTTGTACTGATTAATCAAAGCTCATTTAATTTGTCAGAAATTATAAATGTAACATGTAAAATGAGAGTTGTAGGCAGTGCAGATCAATCCATTGATCCGAAAAATAAATTAAATATATAGTAAATTTAATCTTTAAAGATAATTGAGTAATTTAGATATAATTTTATTTTCAACTAATGATAAACAAAGTATCAAATTAGCTGGGACCCGTTTAAGTAAATATGTATATAAGTTGTTTGTGGGTACCTGCGTACTTCAAAAACAAGTACTATTATTTACTGTTATTAATTAAACTACGAAGTTTGATATTTTACAAATCAATTACAATAATCATTTGAACTGATGATAGTATGAAAGCGTACAACATCACGATTTCACATTACTTGAAAGGGACTACAATTTTTTGATACATGTAAGTTCCATGTATCAAATGCAGCTAGCTATATACCACCCACTACAACAAAAAATGATCCAACTATATATAACTACAGTTGCCAAAAATAATAATAAATAAACTGAGAAAAGAATCTAAAAATTTTCTTTGTGAAAATCAAACTTGGTGCTGGTTTTCCTGGAAAAGTCTAAAGAAAGCTTTTTCAGTTCCCCAACCAATCCATGCGCCCCACAGTAGAAAACACCTGAAAATAGTACAGCAGATTAAAGATTAGATGAGTAATTAATTTCTGTGTGTAAATTTCACCAATATAAAATTGAGAGCAAAATCAATCAATATATACTTACCAACTCTTTGGTCAGGGTGTTTGATGGCTGCATGTTTAAAGACATTGCGCCAGTTGGGTCTTGCAAAATGAGTCTTCACCCTTGTCCCTGAAACTATATCCACACCATTTTTGGCATGGTGAAGAGACTGAAGCATTGTGATCAAAGCTGACCTAGCATCTCCTTCTTCGTACACACTTGTGCAATAGTTGTGAAGTTCAATAACTCCTTCCTTGTCATTCTCTTCCACCTCATTCATCACCCCTTTAAACCATTCAAAGGAACCTTCCTCACGGGTAACCCAGTAGAAATAAGCTCGCTTAGTGGCAAAAGGTTTTCTCTTGTCCTTTTCCACCTCTCCTTCTTCTACATCTTTATGTTGCTTGATGTTGTTTAGCACGTCTTTGAGTATGCTTATCAAAGGGGTGGCACCAATTCCTAGCCCCACCAGAAGGATTACATCATAATTTTTGTAGTCCTGTGCTGGAGCTCCATAAGGTCCATCGATTAATAGCCTTGGCATTCTGCAATTTATTTTAATTTCACAAGAATTAGAAATTGGTCATTTTGCCAATTTTAGTATCATACAATTAGAATTACATACCTTGGTTTGTTGTTGCCTTGTAGCATATCAGCTCGTAGAAGACCACTTTGGCCTTCACTTGCTGGTTGACATGCCTGCATCAATCGTATTGATATACTAATTAATAAAACAACAACAATTTGAATTCTCCAAATAAAAAGAACAAAGTGTTCTCTCATGCGAAATTCACCTTGGCGAAAACACCCTTCAGTTGTGATGTCCAGTCACCCAAAGTTCGAATGTGAACACTTAAGTAATCATCTCCCGGAGCTGATGTAATAGAAAAGGGATGCCTACAAAATAGATATCAATACCACACAATTAAATTAACTTTGTTCATGATTACTGTCCTCATATGAATTGTGCCTAATTATATAGGAACAAAAAAATTGAACTTAAATTAGGTGCATACCATTCAAATGGGGAGACATCTGAACAGTTAACGTATATATACTGGCCACTAGAGTACTTAAATCCTTGTGGTTTAGACACATGCAATGCTAGCACATTTCCTGGGTACACAGCAACCTGAACGAAACATTTATGATTAAAATTTCATTTAGTGACACAACAATTGATGATAAAACAGAGGAGTGAAATTGTTTAGAATGTATGTACCTTGAGAATCCTCACTGATTTGTAGCCAGACCTAAACGCACGGAGTAGCCTTTCGCATCCGTATAGTATCATGGGAACGGCGAGATACATCCATGTCTGTTGTGTAACAAATTAAATTCATCAATAAACAAGTTTCTTTTGCAAGAAAAAGGAACAGAGAATAAATTAAGGTGTATGCTTGGTTTGAGAGAGACCATGCACGTACCGTTTTCTTGTACCATTTCTTGCTGAGGTATAGGAAGTAACCGTGAATGATGAAAAGCACATAGACGATGACAAAAAGGTGGTGGGAGTACCAAAAGGCATTGAAACCGGTGAGCTTCTTGAGGGTTTTGGGGAGTTTCAGCCTGTTCCTTCGGAACCATGGTTGAGCCAAAATGAAGGCTATAGCCATAAGAACCACCATCACCACCCCGGTCCATCCCTCAGTCCCTTTCACGAACCACCAATAATTGTTGGGCCTCTCATCTCCAAAAAATTGTTTCATGGGCTCGTATTCTTCGTCCGTCGCATGTAACAACCTTGGGAAGTCACACGTCAGATGTGAAATCGCATGCAATCCAACCCCAATTGCAATGCCAAAGGCTACCACCTACACAAATGTTCAAGTTAGTAATAGTAGCTCAATTTAATAAAAAAAAAATCGTAATAATAGCATACTCTCTAACACACTTTCTTTAACAGATTCTTTTCACTATCAGTTGAGATTTATTGAAAATCAGGTTATTTTGTGAGTCTGACAACCTCATATTTAACAAGTTTCACTCATGATTAGTTTTCAATAAATTTTAACTCTACTCTAGTTATACCTTGTGAAAGTTGATGTTGTCGTCAAAGGGAATGATGGCTCCTAGTTTGGTCCTGCTCCTGAGCCAAGTAATGGTGTTTCTGCAGACAGGCAACAAGATCAAGGCCATGTTGAACTTGGTTGTTTCAGCACCGCCCTTGGCTACTGTGACACAGTATCCCATGACATCGAACACAGCACGGTGCTTGTATTGGATGAACTTCCAAGTGAAAAGACCAGCGCAAATGGAAAGCCACAGGGCTATGACCCAGAGGCGTTTCCAATTGTCCTGCACGAAGTATGCCAGTGCCCGAAAGCCTCGCTTGATGGGGTTGTACTCTTTTGTAGGGACTAGTTTCTGGCTTAGCATTTGGCTCAGTACCCTGCTATCTGTGGTTATGTGGGTTGATTGTGCTGGGGCTTGCAGAAGAAGCATTTCCAAGTTGTATAACTGCATGAGACCATGCATTTACGTTAGGAAACATGTTTCATAATAATTGAGCTTTTCATTCAAAGGACATAAACTTAAGTAGTTGACACAAGTTTTTACTAAAAACTAAATATTTTAGTTTAGCTAGGTAAGTAGGTAACTACTAACTTATCAAAACTATATCCAGTCAAAAAATTAAATATAAGTACAAAACTAAATTCGTGATATATATTTACTATCTCAAAATATGAGGCTGTTAAGTAACGTGGGGTCATGGTATGAATATTAAGTAATTACTCTCAGTTATTTGAACATAGTAATAGTAATTAGTGTTGATTAATTATTATTCCGACAAAATAAAAGTCTTGAAGCGTCAAAAAATTGATAATGAAAAGATTATGGTAAATTTGTTGATTTTTAAAATAATTATTTTAAAATAATTTAAATAATAATCTATAATTGAATGATAATATAAAGTTATTTTAAGTTATCAGTATATAAAAATTCATCTCTTATTCTTAAGAATAAAACCATAATCTCATCAAGATAGAGGATAAAGTACTCTAGCTCCTGTCATTCAATTTAACAGTACTTATCATATTATCATAGTTGGTGTGAACCAAAATATAAAGAATAGTTATAGGTTAAAGTATTGTTAATAATTTCTTCATATATCCGAAATATTTATTTATTAATAAAAAGTTGCAGCCTTTTTCACTTAGGCTGGTCCAGTTTTAATGAGGCCTTAGCCTGTTAGGAATTGGACGATGAAATGGGCTGCACCCAGCGAAGGTGCTAAATGGCCGACCGTAAACACATGTCCCCAATTGGGTGCAAAAGAAAAGACACCCGAATTGACCAGAAACAATGAAAGCAAAAGAAAAAGCACCGAATGTTAATGGCCAATGATGCAGCATACCTACCAAGCATATAAGAATATAAAAACAATGACAAAAGTTAATCATATAAACACCACCACCAAACCACTTATGAGGGCATTTTTTCTAACTGATTATCTTAATTTGTTTTGACTTTATCCATGTGTAAAATACAAACCTCAATGTATCCAAGGTTGTCCGGATCCAGTTCCTCCATGATAAGGGCAGCATATTCCTCTGCACGATCTTTTAATTTTGACAGCTTATTG
The DNA here is from genome assembly GCF_000004515.6 of Glycine max. NCBI lineage: Eukaryota > Viridiplantae > Streptophyta > Magnoliopsida > Fabales > Fabaceae > Glycine > Glycine max. The sequence goes on from NC_038246.2 coordinate 38,852,355, forward strand.
GCTGAAGCGCTTAAGGTGATAATCTGCAAAATGAATCATACAGCAATGTTCACGCCTCCATAAGTCTCCAATTAATAAAATAAGCACTCTAATAACACATTGAAAATTAGAATTTTAATTTGAAGACATTAGGCATTTATGGTCTAATGGTCGCTCAGTCAGTAATAATTGAGCTTTTTCCTTCTCTTTTAAGTTCAAGAATCAGCATTTGTGTATCACTGTACATCAAATAATAATAAAAGTAAATTTTAATTTGATGATAAACTCTTACCTCTTTTACTTCTTCTTCATTAATTCGTCCATCGGCATCTTTGTCCACCCTGACATGAGTTAGGTTTATAAGTAACCAAAAGTGCATGTATACCTAATCAAAGGTTATTTAAATGATGCTACGTAATTTGGCTAAAAGATGTGATTTTATTTTGGATAAGAAATGCATACGTAATTCCTCAAAATATAGCTGCTTTCCATTTATATTTTCTTGTAGTCAACCAACCTAACCATTGATCAGTTAATATATCACTGTTTATTTTAATTCCTTCATTTGTGGCTATATCACTCCTACTTTGACCATGAGAATTTTGAATAGTTGGTCAAATAATTCGAACAATTTTTTTTTATGGACGCTAATGATATAAATAAAAAAATTACATGAACTATATATATAACCTATTCATCCTATTGAACAAAAAAAAGTATTGAATTGTCACTTCAAATAATATGCATGCTTTTAATTTTCTAAAGGAAGATTAAAGAAAACAACTATGAGCAAATACAAAATTAACTTTTTATTTATAGTTTAATTAAATGCAAAACAGTTGCACGGGATCAGCATTCTTGTATCGCTATCCACTATACTCATCATAAGACTTTCTTGTCAAACCCTGCTACATTTTAATCAAATAATTAATAACAGTATTGTATATATACGACAAATGATTTCACATGCAGATTCCATGAAACGCGGTTTCGAAGTCTTATATAGAAAAATTTATAAACGGACTCCACACATTAATCCGTTACGATTTTCCATCATCATTTGAAAACTGAGCACCCTAGCTACTTAGACGTACAATAGATATTAGTCCAACTTAGAAATATTTCTATATCTACATGTTGTTGAAGCCAACAAAACAACCCGTCTCTTTCATGCTGCCTAATTAAATTAAACAAAGGATATAATCTCTTCTGGCATTCATATCCTGATTAAGTATTTTTTAAATACAAAACAATGAGCTGTATTGTATTATTTGTTAGATATTTTTATAACATGAGCTTCCTAATGAAAATGAGATTATAATTAAATAAATAAAAGAAGAAGATGCTGAAATTAATGAAGCTAGTCTTACATGTCAAAAAAGGTCTGAAGCCGTGAATCAAAACTCTGGTCTGTAATTTGCTCCCAAAATTCACGCAACTGATCCTTCGTTATGGAAGCTGATGTTATCCCTCGACGACGAGCTAATGCATCGAATAACTCACCGGCAAACTCCTTCGATTCGTTCATCCCTAGGTGCCACCAAAAATTAGTTCTAGCTAAGAAAAGTTAATTTCTTGATGTAAAAACAAAATTTACGAGTTTAGTATATACTCGGAGTACGTATATTCTCAAACAATTAAAAATCATTTTGATATACACTACCACACAGTGATATTTAATAATATTTTAGGCCTAACACTTAATAAAATATTGTTAAAAACTTTTAATAGCATGAAAAAAATGTCATTAAATATATATATAAGTATTATTAATATATTTTTATAATATTTAATCAAATACTGTATATAGTTGATCGCTCTCAATGTTTGATAATATTGAATTTAAGATGGTTTTTATATATACCTATGCACTGGCTAAAGCGAGTCTTGGGGAGCTTTGCATCAATGGCCAACTCATCGAAGCGCTTCTCAACCTGTGACCAACCTTCAGTGCCTGCTTTGGTCATGAACTTAAGACCACCAAGGGCGCGCGCAGCACCGGATTTGCTGCGGTCAACCCTATCGAAGGCCTTGTTTGATGTCATGCGCTTCAGTTCCCGCGACACCTGTCTCAGCCGATCGGAAAACGACGACGGCCTCATCTCGAGGCGGCTGGCGAGGAACGCCGTCTCGGAGTCGCCGCCGCGGATGTTCTGGACCGAAACGGCGTCGTCGCGGACGTCCAGCGTGATCTCCACCATCTCCTCGTCGTCCTTGAACCTCGCACTTTTGTTCTTGCTGCTGTTTCTTTTGTTAGAAGAAACCAAAGGCCCACTCAAAGGCCCGCTCAGTGGTCCGCTCAGAGGCCCACTGAAGCCCACTCTCCTGCTCCGGCTTCCCGTGCTCTCCGTTTCCGACCATGACTCGTGTTGGTTTTCGTGAATCTCCATGTTGCGACAACCTATGTTATTTTTGTAATTAATTTATGATCGAGAAATTCTATGGTTTGAGGCTATGCTGAGAAATTGGAGTGAAGGGGAAAGTGTGTATGTGTATATATAATGCAAGGAGAGAGCGTGTGGTGCATACGTGGCTAGGTTGGTTAAGGATGAAAAATGGTATATAAAATGGGAGTAAATGAGAGGTGGGATATGTAAGTCAAATAATGGGGGAGGAGAATCAAGGGGCGCATATGGATATTGTTGTGCTGGTTTTGTAATTAGGGCGTCTTAGTTGACAAAGACACGGTGGAGGAGGGAGAGTTGTTGGGATTCAAAGGCCTTCTCCTTGTGTTCAAACTTCAAACTTCAAACTTCAAATCATATCGTATACACGGTACTTTTTTTTTTTACGTGTAGAAACAGCTAAGAAGGTGCATTCTGTCACTACAAACAGAAAGGAAGCACAAAAATTCCACTTTCAAGTGCCAAGATAGGCTCTCGCAACAAAATATTGCGGTAGGCCAGACGAGTGAAAGCTACACAATTATTGCCTCCTTCTGGGCTATCTAGAACACTAAGTGGTTACATTAAAAGTCAATGACATATGAGTCTAATTTTAATTTATTTCTAATTATTATATCATCTTCCGGATCCACGTGTGTAAGTTCTATTTAACGTTTTAATTAACTACATTACTCATCAGGAATTTTGTGCTAAGAAAACTACCGAGGAATCGAATTTCATATAACATGAGGATACATCAGATATCAGACATGTCTTAACATTCGAGTTTGTAGTTAAATACTGGGAGTAATTACTATTAACAACACTATTGCTGTGGATACATTTTTATACGGATGTTATAATGCTTTGGTGGGCTATATCTTGGTTATTTGCTATTTATTGCTCATCGATCTGTAATAAATTAATATTGCATAATCAAGATAATTCTAATGTAACTCTTGGTACCGTATATTAATATATATTTTTGTTTGCCTACTAAAAAAACATATGAATTGAATATCTACATATCACAAATATATCTCTTTAATGTAACACCCCAAAATAATCTAATAATTATTTAAATAAAGATATTTAAATATATCTTTTAATAAAGGAAAAAATAGATTAAATTATTTTAATATATTAGATTTTTATTTTTATTTTGAAAAGATATTAATATAATAATATATTAGATTGATTAAAAATAATTATAATTAAAGATAATAAAAATATAGATAAAAAAATATCAATTAAACAAATTTTAAATTACAAATAATTTTTACGTAAGGAGATAAATGATTTCTCTTGATATTAGTGAGTTGTTTAAGGATTAAGAAAAAAAAAGTGTGAAATTTTTTTTGACGCAATTGATAGAAGAGAAGAAGAATAATAAAGAACTCTAATATCTTGTTTCAAGAAGTGAGTAAAATAAATCATTTTCAAAATTTTCATAGTATGACTCTTAAAAGAATGTATTTTGGTAATTCTTATATAAATTTGAGTATTTCAATAAATTTCATGGAGAAATCGTTAGGCATAACTTCGACGTCTAAGTTATTTTAATTATACAAGGTAGTGGCTTTTAATTGACGGTACAATCGTAAATTGTGAGACGATGCTTATTGTTTTTTCTTGTTCACGAGTTGATAACCTGGGAGGAAAATATGGCGTTAAGTTTTGTCTCGATTCCTTTCGAGATTGGCTAAAAGGATTTTAATTGTAATTATAATTACATGCAGCAAAGTTCGTTTCCCCTGAAGTTGTTACACCGTATATATATATATATATATCGGTGCATTGATTTATATTAGAACGTTTTTATATTCATAAGCAAAGTTACTTTAATTGGGTGACAGTGGTTAAATAAAATTTGGCATTTGAATGGAATGTGCATAAGCTACTAAAAATTCCAATCCTTTATGTATGTATATATATAAATGTATAGGGATACCTTGAACTTGCTTTCCGAATTGTGTTTCAATGGGTTTGTGTCTTGCATTTAACTGATCATTTATTATACTTATATGTTTACTTAATCATAAACCGGTGTGATGCATTGCTAACCGAATTGTGTTTCAATGGGTCTGTGTCTTGTATTTAACTAATCATTTATGTATACTTATATGTTTACTTAATTATACCCAGGTGTGATGTGATCTGCGGTCCTTGAGATTTTTTTTCAATCTTGTAAAATCCTTTACAAGCAAAGATTCATAAGGGATGTACCATCCCTTGTTCTCTTTGAACAACCTAGTGGATGTACCCTCCATTAGAACTAATCCACAAGAGATGTACCATTTCTTGTTCTCAGTCACAACAATCCAAGTAGATGTACCCTCTACTTGTACCACAAAGGATGTACCCTCCAATGTGTTAAGACAAAGTTCTCAGACGGTTAGTCCTTTGAAACTTTGTGAATGGGGAAACAAAAGAATTCTTAGGCGGTTCATCCTTTGAAATCTTTTGTTTATGGGAAAGGGAAGAATCAAAAGAATTCTCAGACTGTGTCGTTTTGAATTCTTTGACAAGGGAGAAGGGAGACACAAAAGAATTCAGGCGGTTAGTCCTTCGTTCTTTTGGAAAAGGGAGAAGAGAGACACAAAAAGAATTCAGGCGGTTAGTCCTTGGTGAATTCTTTTTGGCAAAGGGAGAAGAGAATGAAAAAGATGAATAACACACTTTTGTTTTCAAGGTTTAGAAAACCAAAAAACTTTAGAAAGCTTTTGGCAAAGGAAGAAGAAGAAGAAGAAATTCAAGAAGATGCTCAAAGAGATTCAAAGGTTGTAAATGATTGTAATAATCATTCTTAAAATGCAAGTTAAGGTCTTGCTTTTATAGACTCTTCATGTCTGGTCAAGAAAATCATTAGAAGAGTTATAACCTTTAGAAAAACTTAAAAATCATTGGAAGAGTTACATCTTTTGATTTTTATTCAAAACTTATCATTGGTAATCGATTACCAAATCATTGTAATCGATTACACAAAGCATTTTTGTGAAAGGATGTGACTCTTCACAATTGAATTTGAATTTTAACATTCAAACACACTCGTAATCAATTACCAAAATCTTGTAATCGATTACACCATTTTGAAATTAATTGGAACGTTGTAAATTCAGTTTGAAAGCTTTTGAAAACAAACTTTGCTACTGGTAATCGATTACAGTAAACTGATAATTGATTATCAGAGAGTAAAAACTCTTTGGTAAAAGCTTTTGTGAAAACTTCATGTGCTACTCAATGTTTTGAAAAAAAAAATTAGTACTTATCTTGATTGAGTCTTCTCTTGATTCTTGAATCTTGAAATCAAATTTCTCTTGATTCTTGAATTGTTCTTGACTCAATCTTGAAATCATTCTCTTGGGAATTGTTTTTGACTTGAAATCATTCTCTTGGGCTTTTTGTCATCATCTTTGTTATCATCAAAACAACTTGAATAAATCTTGATTCATCATCATCATGAAACTTACTTCTACACTAAGTTGTGTTATTAATGGATGTTAATAATATTATAAGGTTTGGGGATAATATTTTCTAATTATGTCTGTTGATCATTATTTTTTGAAAAGGAATGATGATATATATTTTATTTTGAGAAATTGATGAGATATGTTCATTTGGGGTGAGAAAAAGATCATGGACATCTTTATTTATGATGGGAAGACAATGAAATACTATAACATGAGCTGGTAGACTCTTTGGAGAATTTGAAATCTATATTAATTTTGAGAATAAAAAAATTGAGTCTTATGATTTTGAGAATCACTAAATTGTGTCCATTATATTTATTTAAATGTATGGAGGTTTTTTTATTTATTAAAATATTTTATTTATTCAAAATTTCATGAATTATGATAGTTTTTAATATGATTTTTATTGGTATGTAAATATATATATATATATATATATATATATATATAAAATCTTATTTTAACTTCATTGCGAATATCATGATTGATTTTTTAGTTATCACATCCTTAAAATTATCATTTTATTATAAGTGTTATTTTCATAATACAAAGAAAAAATTGCTGAATTTGAGAAGACTTGAATTCGAGACCTTTTTAAGAAAAAAAAATTTATAACCACTTGAACCCATGACTTATTGATAAATTTTAATTCTCTTAAAAAAATAATTAGCATGAGATTGTAATAAATTAATTAAAGTTTAGTACATGAATTTTTGGACTTTGACCGATGGAAACTGTTACTAGTTGGACTAGATATTACGTCTATTTAATTTATACTTGTATATATATAATATTTCAACGATTGAACGTCTACTTTTCCATGCGCAAGGCACCCTAAATTAAATTATTTTATTTACAGTTAATGTGTTTGACAGTTACATGCATTAATTAATATTCATGATTACTAATTTACTATGCTGTCTGTGAAAAAGTTTGGCGTACAACAACCTATTCAATATTTAGAGGGAATAAAAAAAATAAATGCAAACATAATAGATAAATATGACATGATAGCATAATATATAGTATGTTGTGAAAGTAGTGTTAACAATTAATAATGAAAATATTTTGGTGAAAGAGGGATGGAGTACTAGTAATTAATAATGAAAATATTTTGATGAAAGAGGGATGGAGTTGGAGGTGAGTAATGATAATAGTAGTGGTGACTGTGATAATAATGTGATAATAATAGTAGTTTCATAAAAATTATTTATTATTGGATTTTAATCTCCATGGTTTATTATTTTTAATTTTGATTAACAATTGTTATTGATTTGTTCTCATTTGAAATGATATAGCTTGCATTGTTATGTGCATTGCACTCTCTTGCAAGATGACCATAGCAGTCACAAGTTGTAAAATTCAGTGTAACCCCATGCATTCGACTCAATATATACTAATAGCCTTAAAGCAAAACCTTGCCTACCACAAGATTGTTAATGTCAATCTTATACACACCTTAACAAAGCTACCTAGCTCGTCGGATATCCAATGCGTTATTGTGAATCTTGATAAGTTACCCTACAATTGATGTTAAGGCTAATTGGATGTTGTCGTCATAATATATAAAATTCAACCCTAGGAAACAAATCCAAATCAATGCCTTGTCAATGTTAACTGCTAAGATAAATTCACGTGTCCATGTTTGCTCCATGAAAAAATGGTGGAAGATCATCCATGGGTCGTTGTCCATTACCATCCCCTGATCATCTTCATTATCAAATTTTACCATAAAGAAATAATTTCTTATGCCCATGATCACAAAATCGCAATCATATTTTGATTACCATTCTCGTATGGTATGCAAACAAATATTTTCCCCCAATAGTTTGACTAGTAGGGAATTATGTCAGAGTAAAGCCCCTGAAAATTTGAGTATGCACCATGCACCATTGATTTTATAGGATTGCCATCTTCTTACTCAATTATTCTTGGAAGATTTTCCTTTGATCTAGGAGATGTCATTAATTGTTTCTCCTAACCATATCTTTGAAGTAAACCCTTAATTGTATGCTAACGTTGTGGTTAGGTGGTTCGTTTTCGGAGTTAATTAGCACCACTCTTAGAGTATGTAGAGAAAACAAAATCCTAAAACATTGTAATGTCTTTAATTTATTTATATTTAATAAATCAAAATTAACAATAATGAAGACAATTACTATATCTTTAATTTACTTTATTGAAAACAATTATTTATATTTTAAAATGAGTTTAATGGTTATACATCTAATCATAAATTACCGTTGATAATATTTTTAAAATAATTATTATAAAAATCAATAATTTTACCTTATATAATAGATTGTGATTAAATAAAAGTAAAACTTGTTTATAATTTTTTCTCTCTTTTAAACTATTATTACAGCTTATGAGAAACTTGCTATTAGAGTTTCTATTGTAAAAAACAGTTGAATTTTTGTGTGTGCACTTTTTTCTTAAAATATATGGCGCCGTTCTTAATTCCTCTTTTTAAGTTTTAAATTTAAATTATTTTAAATATGTTTTATATAAATTTTTGAATATTTTAGTTAAAATTTTAGATTTTCCTTAATTAACTATGAATGTTGCTCTCATAATTTTAAATGTTTTTATCTTTTATTTACCTTTTAATCTTTTTCCTGAATTTAAAGTATCCGTACCACAATACGTAAATAATTGTATCTAGCTAACATGGAAAAAAACTTTATTTCAGATCAGCCAAAGACAATAAAGACGACCAACATGGAATTAAAGTCAAAGATTGTATCTTATCCCCTCTCAAAATAAATCTGAATATTTACTCAATCCGCAAGACAATGAACACATAGTAAGAAATCACAAAATAACTTGTAATTAAACCATTCAAACAAGTAAAAAAACAACTAAAAGGGATAAATAAAAAAGAGAATAATATGACTTAAAATAAGCTAAACATGATAAGAAATTAATATATACCTCGAATCTATTATTAAACACAAATGGCCAAAAACTAAACTCCTACCAAAATCTATTATATTAAACAGAAATGGCCAAAATTATAAAGCGAACAAGTCAATAGGAGCTGTTTATAAAAACCAAAAAACTTGACAGAAAGTAGTAGAGAAACGTAATCAAGATTTTAGAATAAAATAAATTATGATTTTGGTCAACAACGAATATGGGGAGTAAAAGACAGGTGGATTTAATGTAAAAAAAGAAGAAGTAACGTCAAGGAAAAAAACGAAAAAGAGGTTGCTTAATCGAGTGTTCCATTCAATAGAATCGAAAAATTAGACGCAATATTTAGCACTTGTTATTGCTTCGTACATGGTTTCCCCATTCACACACGTACCTTAACCTTTTTAGCACTTGGTCCAAATAGAACTTGAAGTCAAGGATAACCCCAGGAAAGTAGGGTATAAACTGTAAACAAACTTGACAAATTGATAATTCATGGTGACTTAAGAAAAATGAACTACGCCATTTTATTTTATTTTTGTTACAGGAGAGAAAAAAATAACAAAACAAAGGAACCTCCTATTAACAATAAATTATATTAAACTAAAATATACTTCTAAGATGAAAGAAACGACGCTTGATAAAGTGTTGACTTTAATCCACCATTGGCTTTATCTACGACTTATCGTTGAACGGATTGATTAATTAGCAATTTAAATTTCACCATCGTGTTGCTGACCAAGACAGAGAAACGTCAGATATTTCTTTGACTTTCTTGTTGTATGATAAGTAGATAGTTTTTGGGTTGATTTCGATATTTATTTTTAAATGATGTGATTTAAGATATTTTGTAGTGTATTCAATTTAATGAACACACGATAAAAAAAAAAGGTTAAAATATATATTTAAAATATTTACTATGTGATTGTATTAATATATTTTATATATAAATTTGAGTTCTTATTATTGAATGAAAGTACTTTAGAAATTACTTTTACTTTTAGTCTTTTACGTGACTTATTGTCTTATCCTAGAATAAATATTTTATTTATTTTTAAAATATTATTACTTAATTTTAATTTTAAATCTTAGTATATTATATAAAATTAAAAATATATTTTTATAGATAAACCGAAATTTAATATTATTATAATCTTAATTTTAATTTGGTTTTTAGTTTTGACACGTTATATCGATAAAAATGATATTTTTTTTAATTCATATAATTTATTTCTACTCCTTACTTTTAGAAGTCATAGTGCTTCATTGTTTTATTTGATATAGAACAAAGATCTACTATTTTTCATTTTTATATGAATTTTATTTAAATTTAAGAATACTTTTGCATTGTGGAGGCTTCAACTTAAAACTACATGCAAATTACTCATTTTTCTACAACTAAGCTTATATTAGTGGGATAAGAAACTTGCTAGTTATTTCCTTAAAAGCAATGGTTAAAAATAAAAATAAAAAGTAAAAACTTTTATAACACATTCTTATTGCATTTTTAACTTAAAAAACTAACGTGCACGTTAGAAATGCATTAATAATATTTTTCACTTTTTTTAAATTCTAAATAAGCGTTTTAAAGTATTTGATTAAATAAGTGTTCGTGACCATTTGGGTAATTGGATTTCAGGTTTTTCAGGAGCTTGTGGGACATCAACTAGCATTAAAGCTGAATTATTTCTAATGTTCCATGGTCTCAAAAAAGTTTGGAATGACGTCTACAAGCTTATTATTTGTGAATCCAATTCAAAAATAGCTTTGCAATTAGTTCGCAATAACTCTGACAAATTCTACCCTTTATTTTCCTTTAATAAAGATGATTCGGAATCTACTAGCTCTTGATTGGAAGGTATGCTTGAAGCATATTTTTCGTGAAGTTAACTCTTGTGGAGATTGACTTGTAAAGAATGAGCTAATCATGAAGATATGTTTATGTCTTTGATGCATTGTCCTCTCTTCCTTTAACTTCCCTTATTTTTTCTGATGTAATGGGAGATCGGGAGTTATGCACGTTAGGTGTTAGTTTCCTATTTTTATTTTTCTGATGTATAAAAAAAGTATTTGATTAGCATTTGCCAAAATACAAACACACTCCACCCCCCTAAAATTCTAATTAACAGTCAGAAAGAGAAAGCTTAATCAAAATTCCAAATTGAAGCATTCCGCGTATACTTTTCGAAATTCAACATTTTCTGCCTCTTGAACTATTTGTAGTTAGATTAATTATTTTTCATAAAACAAATAACTTTTTTTTTCCATTACATTTTGTCCCAAACAGAGCATTACATTGTAAGATCTTGTTAAAATGGCAAGAGTATGAAACATGAACCACGCAGTCAAGCACGCACTTGGAGTTGTACTCAATGGATGTTGTCTAAATGTCAATGGAGTTAGGATGAAATAAAGGAAATAAAAGACACTAATGTTGTAAGTCGTAGCGAAACACAATTTGCATGAGTGTGTTTATACTTTATATGATCTTTGATGAATCTCTCTATATAAAGGGGCCAAGATATGTTTCCACCTTTGAGTTTCACTTACTCGGTTGGAATTTGAATTTTGAAGGGTTTATACTTCATATTTCAGGATTAGACGATTCTGAAAATGACGAGCACTAATGACCACTTCAAAGAGACGACGTAAAAGCGCGTTAAGACGGTCAAAAGCAATACGACCGTGTGCGTCACACAGACACGCTGAACACCACACAACACTATCAATTAGATTTTAGATTTAATAATTAATAAGCTCATCCTTTTTTGAGATTTAATAATATATCATAATTAATATTTTCTATTATTACCAAACATGTCGATCAAGTGATCAACTCAGGTAAAATTGTTCTAATTTAATCTAAAAGTCTGAAATTCAAATCTTATCCATAATGATTTTATCTCTCTCAATAAAATTATTTATAGTGAAAGATACACATGATTTACATAAAAAAATATTTTCTATTAATTTTCTTATTTTATAAGAATATTGTTAATTTTTTAGAACATTGATTAATAAACTAAAAAAAAGTTTTTAATATAGAGATCATATGAAAACGTAAAAAAATTTATGAATAATACAATTTTATGCATTTTAATAAAAAAAATGCTTTTATTTTTTTTAATCAATGTTTTAAGAAAACTTGTTAACATTTGTCTTTTTATAATGAATATTGAATTGTGTTTTATATTTTTAAAACATAGAATTCATTATTTTATTATTTAAAATTTTATTTATAGATAATGGATTAATAAAAAAAAGACTAACAGAAAAAATATATATGAACATCCAAATGCTAGTTAACACCTAGAAAAAAAGGAAAAGAATAAAAACAAATATAAGTATGATAATTATGAAGCAATAAGAAAAGAAATATTCAAATAATTAAGTGTCTAAATATACATACTCGTGATAAAAATTATAGTGCTACTCAATTGTGAAAAATTGACAACGCATTTTATTTTATATATATATATATATATATATATATATATATATATATATATAATTCATTGAATTGATTAGAAATGCACCTCTCAGAGAAAGAAAAAAAAATATTAAATTTCTAATTGAGAAAGTGAGATGAGTGAAAATTGCACTTTTCAAGTTTGAGATCCTAATATATACTAATAAAAATATTAAATCAGTTACTAAGATTAAATTTGTTAATAAATTATGCCATTTTTTAAAAATTACTCTTAAATATTTGGAACTTTTCATCTAACTATTTTCACGTAATTATTTTTATATGATTAATTAATGTTTGAAGAAAAAATAGTAACTGTGTAATTTATCTAATTAATTTGTGTTTGGACAAAGAGATAAGGGACATTTCTTTTTAATTCACAAACAGTAGTTATTGTTTATCGAGTAAATTTTTTTAGAGTAATTAAGGACATTTTTGTAAATAAAAAATAGCACAACATAATTTAGAGGGATTGTTATAAAATGTGATCTTTTTTCAATAATTATGGAGGATTGTTAATCACAATCTCTTATACTTTCTTTTCAATACTTTTTTATGATCAGATAAAAATTATTAAAAGTCTTTCATTTTGGTGAGTCTCATTTATTATTAACGGTTTTATCTCCTAATTTAAATATAAAATCTACCAAAAAATTATTGGGTGAATTTTTATTTTGGTTAAAAATTATCTTTGCTACAAAAACATGAATGAAATACAATTTGGTGGTACATATAACAAAACTTTATTTTCATTATTTTATATTTTCACCCTATGTATGCAAGGCAAACATGATTCTATTGTAATGTGGGCAATAAAATTATATTTCCGTTGTTGAACAACAACCACCCCAACACCACCCGATCACCATCCAAAATCAGCTGACAACAACAACGCAAACAATAACAACCACCCATGGTGTCGCCAATCACCTATGTCATCGTCGTGTCGCCATACCATACCAACAACATCACTGTGTAATTAAACAACACCCCCAGATAGTGGCCTAAACAACACCCCACACCAACAGATCTGCACATGATACCACTAGCACCATTGTGCCACTGTGCACATGCCATCCCACCTTGGCTACACCCAAATCTCGTTGTTAACTACAACAACAACCATAAAGATCCACACAAGACCCCAATCTCATCACCCTTCACACTTGTTGGACACAGTCACCAAAGCCACATAATCGACATGACCCCCCATTTGGGCATTTCGGAGATGAGGACTGATGGGTTAGTGCAGTTTGGATGAGGGGAAGGAGAGGGGGTGAGAACAATTAGGTGAGTGGGCAAAAGAGAAATTTTACTTAATTTGGTAGTTCCAATAGCAAAGTTGATAGTAACAATAACGACCCCCATTTCAAGGGGGTGTTGCTAGGTGCACCCAGGATTATTGCTGGTGTATCTAACTCTTAAAATGAAATGACGAAAATACCTTTAATCTGTAAGCCTTTTAAGTTGATCCGTAAAAGGCTTACGGATCAAGTTGATCTGTAAGCCTTTTACAAATCAACTTGATTTGTAAGCCTTTTATAGAATAACACGAATTAACTTGATCCGTAAAGATCAACTTGATCCGTAAAAGGCTTATGGATCAAGTTGATCTGTATGCTTAATATCAACATACGGATCAACTTGATCCTTATCAACCTTACGGATCAACTTGATCCGTACGATTTACGGACCACCCTCACGCACACCCATCACTAATGCGAAAAAAACGCTAGGACAGTTTTGGTATTTTTTAAAAATGCTGGGTGCACCAACAATAATGCTAGGTGCACCTAGCAACACCCTTTCAAGGCCCATTCCATTCGTGTCTGTTTGCGAGTCTCTAGCGGGTTATGAAGTCAGAACCCAGCTGAGAAAAGTAATGAAAAAAGGTTCAGCCCATCTTTATGAATTGTAACTTTTTTTTTGGTATTTAATTAATTGTAACTTTTGTTGTGAGTAAATTTTAATCAGTTTTTAGTACACTTTCTGTCAGGAAACGGGGAAAAACCGTAGTGGGTCACTGAAAAAAATATAAAAATACATAGTGGAGAGGCTAATAATTCAATTAAGAAGAATATAATAAGAAGACCACGACGAACCAAAAAGAGCCCGTGTTTACGGACACAAGGATGAAGAAGCATAAAGCAGAAATAATTTACTAATTCCTCTTATATAAATTCATTTCTGACAGAATTTTGCATTGGATTCTTTTTTCATATTTTGTTTCCCTCCTTTGCTTCGTCTCTTTGTTCCTTGTCCTAAATGCTCTGCCTATTCATATACGATATTCTTTATTCTTAGCTTTCAATTATGTATCATTTGAGCCTTCACCGCATTATGGGCCCTTCACTTCCCTTTCAGGTATAATAATAACGGAAGAAAAAAAAAATACTGTTCTCCTAATAAAGGATAGTAAGATTTTATTTTTATGCTTCGCCCTAAGAATGCTCACAAGTTAAGAATTGATTTTTTTTTAATCAAATGGTAGTTGTTATTTTAACTTCCCCAACTTGTATTTTCTAGTAATTAAAGAGTTTTTTAAAGCTTTTTTTTTTAAACCTAGAGGTGGATATACGGGTTATCTAGGTCTGTTTAAGTCGATTCACATTGATTTGTGTAATATGCATATGGAATAAATCAAATTGACCAATTAATTAAATAGTTTTGATTTTTGTTTAGTCTGTGTTCAATTTACTTATCTTGAAGGCTAATGAACTAATTCATTAGTTGAATAACAAAAGAACTTTCAAAAATATTATATTCTGTCAAAAAACAAACAAATAAATTTTATATATTAAACTATAAAGTGAAATGTAAGTTAAAGACCTCAAAAAAAAATGTAAGTTAAAAATATCTACACCATTAAGGTGATCATGTTCCTTTCACTTACTGACTTACACTTACGGGTAAAAAAAAATCCATTTCCCATCTCTGGATTAAATTACATTGGTGCTACTACAGTCACTGACACATACATACGGGCAAAAAAAGTTATTTCCCATCTTTGGATTAAATTACAAATTTACGGCAAAAAGAGAAGTACAAAGCTTATATTACAGGTTTAACAAGAAGAATTTTGTTTGATACATAACGAGAGAAATGAGAATTAAACTTTAATCATCTCGTATATATTAACTTTAATCTTACCACTAGACCGATATTAGTAGATTTTAACAAGAATAATAATAAAGTTTTTTTTCTTCTTCTCTCAAATCTATTATATCTTTAAAATATAAATAAATGACGTCAGTTTATACGCAGGCACAGCTGATTAATTCACTTTGTAGAACGCTACAGCGTCAACAACAAAATTTATGGGAATGCGACACATAGCAAGTTTTGCAAGTAGCTGTCAAGACCACATCATTCTCCGTGGTTAAATCAGACATTCATACGTGTAATGTCTATGTTGTTGTTAATTTCCCCATGCTTCCTTTCCCCTAATAACTTATAGCGCATGAGCGTCTAAACTAATTTACAAGATGACAACGTAGGCTAAAAAACCATTTTATTAAATTAATAATAAATTATTATTATTGTTATTATTATTATTATTATTACCCTTCCAACAAACAAATCGTGGATACTATTTTCAATAAGAACACACTTGAGACTGAATAATCAGTACAAAATCATGTGGGAAGAAGACTAACATCTCCTTATTAAACAATCAACATCTTGCTTTAGCCGTTGATGCTTGTCTTCTCGTGATATGATGAGAAAAAAAGTTTCTGAGGGTAATTAGCATATTTAATTAGGTGAATCTAAACGTTTTATATTTATTTATAGTACAATAGCCCTCATATAAAATTCCTAAATTTCAATCACAGACACATAAAAGTCTAAATCATTAAATAGATCTATTTAAAAACATAGTTTTCTCTAAAAATTTCTCGAATTTGTCCCCACCATACGGATCCCTGTTGTTTATTTATAATAGTAATGGGGTTGGAGAAATCTTATAGAATCGCCCGATAGCGTTAGGCAAGGCCAACAAAAACAGGACCCCACTATCTACTTTTACATGGTCTTGATTAGGTGACTTTTTATTTTTAGCTGCTAAAAAGTTTTATCCAAACTTCAAATTTTCAAGAGACCTTGCTTTTGATGAATGATGAATGATGAATCCTCAACTTAAGGCTAAAAAGGAAGAGGATCTTAAAAGTGTTTAATCACAACGAGCGGGAGAAAAGCCCAATAACTTTGCTTTTTTTCTGACAAAACAACCTAAAATAGCAGATAAGACAAAAGAATTAAGTCAAAGTGAAACGAGGGAAAGGCTTTGCCTTTGCCAGTGTTATGCTATGCATTAACAGTGGTGTTTGTTTTGTAGGGCAGAATAGAAATTTAGAATTGATTATGGTGAGAAGAGATAAGAGTGTATGAACAGGGAAGTAAAGAAGGACCAGTACAACCACAACTGCCAGGTTCAGGGGTTCCTTGGAGTAGCATTAAAGACACTGTTCCAGATCTTCCCTCACACATCACCACCCAAATGGCAATTCTTGAAAAACCAATGCAACAACAAAAAGAAAAGAAAGCTAACTACTTCTTTTTATAAGAGGAAAGCTGCATTGATGTCTTGATGACTTTTAGTTGGAACAAGAACAAAAAAAAAAAAAAAAACAAATGGGGTGTGGTGGTTCTGAGCATGTTACCATGATCTTTATCATCACCATCTTGATCCTCCTATCATCACAAAGCACCAACATTTTGACTGTGGCTGGTTCTGTATTCAATGCAGTTGGAAACTTCCAGGTTCATGGCCTACCAGAGATGTATTTCATTGAAGAGAATGATGAAAAGCTGGTTAAGAAAATCTCAGGAATAGATGAGAATGAAAAGAAGCAAGCCTTAATAGTGGAGAAGTTTAGATCCTTGCTTGGACTCAAGAGTTTCCACACCAAAGTACCATTCAACGGTGATTTGGAGTTTCTCTCTCCCTCACCTTCTCCATCACCTATCATTGAAGAAACTCAGGCTCCAGCTCCTTCTCCTTCTCCTCTTCCACACGTGCACCATCATTCACACCATCCACCACATCATAAGAATCCATCACTTCACCAAACTCATCATGAAGATAGAGGCAGGGCTAAGAGAATACTAATAGCTGTTCTTGTATCTGCTGGAGTTGCTATATTGATTGGTGCTTG
The DNA here is from genome assembly GCF_000004515.6 of Glycine max. Taxonomy (NCBI): domain Eukaryota; kingdom Viridiplantae; phylum Streptophyta; class Magnoliopsida; order Fabales; family Fabaceae; genus Glycine; species Glycine max. The sequence goes on from NC_038246.2 coordinate 38,869,729, forward strand.
TGGGCTATTCTTGGTGTGGAGGAAATTCTCAAATCATACAAAGAAAACCAAAAGGACAATGCCACTATATAATAGCAAGAGCAAAGGAAGTGGAGGTGTTTATCAAAGTTCATCAAGCAAGGTAAGTTTAAACTCTGAACTAGATCTGTTTTATCTTAATGCTTTAGGTGAGGACATAGAGCAACACTCTTGCAGCTTCAAAAAGACTCGCGAGGATGGTTTAGAATATGATATTGTTAGCGGTTCTTCCATGAAGGATATTGCATCTGTTCATGAAGATGAGGAAGCAGTTAAAGGTGAAGGTGAAGGTGAATCTGATGGCGGCAACTCTTCTTCTGGGGATAAAATTATCCCTAAAGATTGTCATTCATCAGACAATGAAAGTTTTCATTCCTTTGTTAATGATTCACACTCAAATAGTAATAGACTCTCCAATGCTTCCGCTTGTAGTCTTAGTGACACAAACTCTCTGTCCCGTCAAAATTCAAGTTCATTACCAAACCCACAATTTCCTAGTTCTCAACATAACTTAATGTCAAATATACAACCTCACCAATCACCAAATAGTGCAAAACATGATCAAGAGAAAGAGATTGAAACCTCTCTCCAATGTCCAAAGACATTCACTTCCCCTCCACCTCCTCCACCACCACCACCACCTCCACCATTGCGAATGCCATTATTTTCTTTGCATTCTCTCACTTCTTCATCTAGACTCTCCTCTCACTCCCCACTTTCCTTGACATCTAATAATTTATCATCCCTGGTAAATTCAGACACTTCCTCGTGTTCAAATCAAAGTCCAGAAAAGGAGTTGCCTTCTCCAAATAGACCTTACCCTACACAATCTCCTCCCAACATTCCCCCACCACCATGTCCACCTCCATTTCTTAAGGGCAATAGTGTCAAAACCCCACCTCCTCCACCTTCTCAACTCCCTCAATTTACCCCTCTTGGTAAAGATGGTGCACCATTGCCAAAACTCAAACCACTTCACTGGGACAAAGTCAGAGCTGCACCAAATCGCACAATGGTTTGGGACAAGCTACGGTCGAGTTCATTCGAGTAAGTTCAACTTCATTAGTAATAGCATTACTTATTTTCATTTTATTTTCTTTAAAGTTTAAGCAATTTAGCATATTATGAATTTTGGTTTTTATTATCACTAAATGTTAGTTATTAGAACGGTTAATTTTGTTAACGGAAGAGGTTGAACCTCCGAACTTTTTCCTATTTTTTTATTCATTAACCATCCAATTTACTTTATATCTTTATATTATGAATTTGATTCAGGTTGGACGAGGAAATGATCGAGTCTCTATTTGGTTACAATTTGCAAAATTCAATTAAGAATGACGAAGCAAAGAGTAAAACCCCGTCTCCAGGCAAGCATGTACTTGAGCCAAAACGCCTGCAGAACATAACTATACTCTCCAAAGCTCTGAATGCAACAGCTGAGCATGTCTGCGAGGCCTTAATGCAAGGTAAAGTAAAACTCCTAAATTATGAAAATATGCCTCAAAAGAGGGTCCCCTCCACGAGGTTAAATTATTGTTTAAAATTGTTGCTAACTCCAAAGTGCATCTTGTCATAAGTATATATATGGTGGAAATTAATAATAATACAAAATGATAACTGTCCCATACTCACGAAATAAAGTAGTATCTTACTCAAGTAATAATTAAAATAATGTAACAATTATTTGTGTTATGATCACTAAGTAAAATTGCACACCGACTTTTATTTATTTAGCATTAGAGTGTTCATGTGCATTTATACCATATGCTGAAGAAAATTGATGGTTAAATTAATATTGTCGAGGATCTTATTGATATCTTGAAAACCAGGGAAGGGGTTGTCTTTGCCCCAACTAGAGGCACTAGTGAAAATGGTACCCACCAAGGAGGAAGAGTCCAAGCTCTTCAATTATAAAGGTGACATCAATGAATTGGGGTCCGCCGAAAGGTTCGTGAGGGCAATGCTCGATGTGCCATTTGCCTTTCAAAGAGTAGAAGGCATGCTTTTCAGAGAAACATTTGACGATGAAGTAGTTCACCTCAGGAACTCATTTTCAATGCTTGAGGTAGCCATCAAGAGCATCACTTTAGATACATTTTTTTTACATGTTTCTTCATTCTATTCTCCAATCAAAATCAAAATTTTATCACCATAACCTGTATAACAAATGTTTGCATTAAAAAGGTTAGTTTTAAATATATTTTTGGTTTATGTAATCTAGTTTTTTTTTTAATTTTTTGTTATTGTAATTTTATTTTATTTTTCATCTTTTGAACGCTATCTAAAAAAGTATTTTGAATAGTAATAAAAATGTTATAAAGACAAAAAAAAAAAATAAACATAATTTACAGATTAAAATATATTTTTTTGTAATGATGAAAATTTAAAAAAAAAACACTAGATTTTTGGGAAAAAAAACATTTGAACCAAAAGATTGACATAGATTATCGAGTAAAGCTTCCATTTTGATTAGAGAATAACAATAAAACACTTTAAAGAAGAAAAAAAAAATATTCTCTCTTATTATTGTAAAAGTCCATTAGAAGAGAGATAGACGCATGAGAGTATATAAAACCAAAGCTTTTTGACCCTATTGAAAGCAAAAGAAAGCTTTATGAATTCTGACATTGTCTTTTGTCCGATTACTATTACTATAGGAAGCATGCAAGGAACTAAGATCAAGCAGGCTCTTCTTGAAGTTACTAGAAGCAGTGCTCAAAACGGGAAACCGAATGAACGTTGGAACAACCAGAGGAGGTGCTAGAGCATTTAAACTCGATGCACTTCTCAAGCTTGCAGATGTTAAGGGAACTGATGGGAAAACCACGTTGCTCCATTTCGTTGTTCAGGAGATTGTTCGTTCTGAAGGAATAAGAGTTTCAGACAGCATTATGGGGAAAATCAGCCAAAGAAGTAAGAACAGAACGGAGGAAGAGAAGGAAGAAGATTACAAAAGGATGGGACTAGAACTTGTTTCTGGTCTCAGCACTGAGTTATACAACGTGAAAAAAACAGCTACCATTGACTTGGACGTTCTTGCAAGCTCTGTGTCAAACCTATCAGAAGGAATGAACAAGCTGCAACATCTAGTGGATAAGGAGTTGCATAAGGACGAGAGAAGCATGAACTTTGTGCAGTGTATGAAGTCATTCCTTAACTATGCTGATGGAAACTTGAAGGAGTTGCGTGGAGATGAAGATATAGTGTTGGCACGCGTGAAAGAAATTACGGAGTATTTTCATGGGGATGTGATCAGCAAAGAAGATGCAAACCCACTTAGGATATTTGTGATTGTGAGAGATTTTCTGGGGAGTTTAGATAATGTGTGTAAAGAACTTAGAAGGTCTAAAGCTCCACGTAGCCTGAACCCTCTTGCTATTCTCCCTTTAGATAGATCCTAGATAGACTAGAATTAAACACTGTCTCGTGTGTTCATAGGAATTGATAAAATTTTAAACGAATTGAGTGTAACTTTATTTTGATTTTTTGTGGAGTTTTGGAGTATGTGGATTTTGTATTCTCTGACTTTGCTAATCATATGGAACTATTCGTTTGATTAAAACTTTTCCCCTCTTCTTAGGGAATGATTAAGAACAGCCAAGGGACAGATCTTTACAATTTAAAATAAGTGTTGTTCCAAAGGTGTTTTTTTTCCTCCTTCTTCTACACTATGATGTATGTTCTTAATTTGATACATGGAAGACAGAATAGGCAGAAAAAAAAAAACTGCTCTCACTTTTTTTATTTCATAAAAATGAAAATAATAACTAACAAAATAAACATAAGAATAAGAACGATACCATATACATTCGTCAATATTAAGACTAGAGTTAAGTCAAACATTAGTTTTTTGTTTATTTAATTATGTAAAGGGTGGTGACTTTATTTATTACTAAATTATTTGAACCAATTATGTAATAGAACAAACGTTAACATAAATGTATATCGTTGAGACTTGTTAACCTTAAAATCGGAGGTCCCCCCACCTTAAAATCAGAATGATATTATAGTTAAAACTAATTTCATTGTATGCTTTAAATTGTTAATTGCAAATCCAAAATATAATTTAAATATTTAAATATTTTTATAATTATAATATAATTTTTATATTAAAAAATATTTATTATAAATTTAAATTATATGAAATAAATACTTATCTTGTGCAATGCACAAACTAATTGGTTGTATTTCTTTTGGCTTTTGTAAAAACTAAAATTGAAAAGTATAATCTTGATGTTCAAATTGAATGTTAGGATTCTTAATTTTTTAATTAATCTCGAGACAAATTTGATTGCCCTTCATAATGAACTTAGCATTGGAGTTGAGTGTTAAGACCATGTTTGATCAAATTTTCTATCGTCACGCTTATAATGGGTAAGTAAATAGTAAATATTCTATGGGCCGGGTTTGAATGAAGGCTAGAAAAATACATAGAAGTTCATTATATTGTATTCTAGTGCATTTGGTTTGGAAATATGGACTGATAACAAAATGTGACTATAAGTACGTTAAAGGGGTACTGCAAATCTTTGTTGTGCTTCAGCTTCATTATTGTATCGGATTTGATATGTAATGATTTTGCTAATAACTAATAAGACCACTTGGCTTGAGAGAGAATTGTTCATATAGAACAATTTTGTTAAAATCATTATTAGAATCTCATTGCAACAAAACAAATTTCACATAAGTTGGGAGAGCAATCAAAGTGAGCACAAAAAACAAGAATAGCAAAATATATGCGTGTTAACAGGAAGTTCATTCAAACACCCCAACACACATCCATAATTTATTAAAAATGCTTTAAAATGTAATTTTGCTTGACGAGTATAAGACCTCCTCCCCTCCCAATAAAAAAAACGTCGTAACATATAGTCTAGATTAATTGCTTTAGAACCAACATGGAGCATACAGAGTTACTGTTCAAATATTTAAGAGAAAAAAAAGTGTCCATGTAAAAGAAAAAAAACACATTGAGAAGTTTAAGGGAAAAGGATGGTACCTGTTTAACGTGCAAATGTAGGGAGTTAGTGGGATTTATAGGTGTAAATTGAGGATACATATAACTTGAAAATGAAAAAACTCATTGGTTATCCAACATGTGTGGGAGTGACTACTTGCAAGCAGTGTGATACTTACTAAATATTGTTGCTTTGTTATTCATTCTCTTTCTCATTCTCGCTCTTGCTTTGTTTCTCTTTGGATGAAATGAGATGAGATGCTTCAACTTTTTACAAGTCTTCCTATTTATAGGAGAGAGGTGTAGCTTTCTTCAAGAGTGAATGATGGATGTCAATGAATGAGTTATATTCACAAAGTTTCTTATAACTCTAATATTCAATTTCCTAAATGGAGTAGGTATATCTCAAGATCAAAGGAACCAATTCCAGAACCTTAGAAAGTGCTCCACAGCTTCCTATACATGTCTCGGATGTATTTTTGAATTTTTCATATATTTAAATTTACATATTTACTTAAATTTAGACCAACCTTGATTATAGAAAAATTTCCAATGATGTAGTCAATGAGATAAACCTAAAAGCTTAAAATATAGTATAAAGGAACATGCCTTAAGAGGAAGTTCCTAAATATAATAAGCTAAGAATAAATCAGGCAAATATAACATGTCAGTTAGGTGCATGTTAACTAGTTGAATTTTGTGGTTGTTTAATCATGTCCACTTGAACATGTATCAATTATTTTGATTTTACCAACATAAATAAGTGGTGATGCTTCCTATCCCATACTTTTGTGACATATGATGTTTTTTTTTTAATTATTTTGTGGACCTTGTGTGTCCTATCGAAACAAGTCATATATTTAGCTATACACGTGAAACATATTACTAAGTTGCATAATTGATATGTACACTTCAATTTTCTAATAATTAATATACATTTTATATAATTTTTAATTTTACAATTTGTACTTAACATTTTTTTAATATATTTAATTATTCTTTCTTCTTTCCCTCAATATATGTTATTTTATTTATTTTAAAAATATTTTTAAATGTCATTAAAATTTTGTGAAGTCCATGAGTGAGCAAGACTTCTATGTTTATCCTGAAGCAGATATGTGGCTTGCAAGGAAAACTAACAAACCATTTCCCTCATTTTCAGAATGGGGAAAAGGTTGGGATGATCCTTAGATCCATCGTCAGCGCCTAGAAAGAATGGAGTCAATAGAAGTCCCAATAGCAGCAAAACTCTCAAAACATAAGTGATCTTTTATCTAGCTATTAAAACACACCATTTACTCATTAGTTGTAAAGTCATGATCTAACATCATGTGCTTTTCATTTTTTTCTTTCCCTACGTACATCTTCGGAGGAAAACATGGATGGCCTCTGACACTGATCGTGCTGATACTCCAATATTGTAATCCAAATGGATGGCAGCTAATCCAATTAAGACATAGGGAAATCATATGAAACCAATCGGCATGCAGCATGTGTTGTTTACTTCCGCTGCTATCGTCTGCGTTTGAAACCAATCCTGACACCCTTATATATTCAGTTTTACAATTTTGGTATACTTTATTCTACGAAGTTGTAATTTACGTTTAATGGCAGCATTTGGGATACTTAATCAGGAAAATGACACTAATTTTTGTTATTCAATAATGAGTAGTGAGTTATGTGTTATGAGGTATGACTTTTGAACCGTAAAGTCTAGAGTTCACAACTTAAAAGTTGTAACACACATAATTAGTGAAAATAACAATATGTAAAATTATCATAAATTTTGAAAATTTTACTTGTTAAAATTAATGTCTTTTTCTTTAACTGGGTTTTTTTTTCCTTCAAAATCTTAATTTTTCGTTTTTTTTTTCTATTTTATCCCCTGCCATCAAGACAGAGGGTAAGGTGGCAATATGTGGAACACTAGGATATGTATTTTCCCACCAATAAAAAAGAAAGAGAATAATAGATAATTAATTCAAGTATAAGTAACGTGGTAACCCCCAACCGAAGCAAAGCACAAGGGTCTTCATTGTCTTGATCATATATGCTCTAGGACAAGTTGAACAATGAATGAACATGATTCATGGACTTGGGCAAGATCGTTTTCGCCATAATAGGCTTCTCCACGTCCTTCTTATTTTGCGTGCCGAACATAAAGAAATGGCAGAAGAAACAAGTGGCCGGAGAGAAACTAAAAATCGTTAGCGAGGCATTGGAAGCTGCAGAAGAAAGAGCAGTGAGATTTCAACAAAGACATGACAGAATACTGAGCCAAATATGCGCGTCTTACTTGACCAATACAGAGGTGGTTGAAGCATTAGCGGGTGCTCGAGCAACCATGAACCAGGCATTGGACTTTGCAGTTGAATTGAGGAAAATTCAGTTTAGAATCATTGCTTCTTTCCCCGATGCAATCGATGTTCTGTTGGATACGTCAAAACAGACTCCAACAAATATACGGATCTTAGGCCCTTCGAGAGGTGCTTGAAGTTGAATTCCTCTTTATTGATTGTAATGTGCTTCCTTTATATTTGCATACACATTACCATTTTCGTGGCATTATTGTATGTGTTTATTTAGTCTGTTTTAGTAAGGTCTATATATTTTAGATGAGTATGAACATTAGGCAATTTAGGCTGGCATCCATTGTTCCAATCTCTTTTCTGTCCATTTCCTTTTTGGTTAAATTGTCAGCTTAAGAATGTTGAATTACAGAGAGACTTGACCATTCTTTATGAAATATTTATTTATTTATTTTGAAAAAATCATTTTGAATCTTTTTTTTCTCTAATTTAAAAGGCAAAGTTGTCTAATTAAATTCACCTATATCAAAACTATGAAACTTAACTAATGTTAGAGGAAAAAAAAAGGTCATAAACAAAGTAAAAATCATGTAAAGATTGAGTCTCATGTAATTGAAAAACTAAAAATTTATATTTTTTTTACTAATTGCTGCTCGACTAAATTGAATTGTCATCCTATAACCCCCTTTCTTGTCTGAGCATTAGTTGAATTGTCTTGTTTTTTGTGCAAGTGAATTTGTTATAACAACTTTCACATCTTGAGCCACTAAAAAGAACAAAATCATATCCTAAAATAGAAAACAACCACTATTTCAAAAGTGGATGACATTAACCCAAATTTAAAAGATAAAAGATAAAAGACTAAAAGAATATTTTAAAGGATAAAAAAGCCAAAACAAAGTTTAGGTAAAAGATAACAGTCCAAGATCATATGTTAGAAAAAAAAAATTATATATCAATCAATCACTATAAATTATCCTTTTCCTATCTTTTTTGTACATATCTATTTCAATTTAAGAAGAGTCTTATGTCTCATTTTAAATTATTTGTGCAACAAAAAAAAAAAAAAAGACTAGTAGAGGTGTCCCCTCAAATCCACCAATTTCAAGCGAGTCTATTGTTCGGTACTAGTTCCCAGGGTTTTTTTTTTTTGGAAAAAATGTAAATTATATTAAACCCAAAATGATACAATAATAAACAAAGCATACCCCGCAGTTAAAGAAAATCAAAAGTCTCCCTAATACAAGAAGACCTATACCAAGATGCTAAAACAAATGCAACAGGTGCGCTTGTCTATACATAAGAAACTTAATCTTGCTAATAACCTCTATTAGAGAAAATTGATAATCTTCAAAAATCAGCTTGTTCGTAGACAGCCAAATACAGTAGACTGTAATTGCTATAGCCAAACAACGTAATTTTCCTTGAACACCTGATGTGGATCTGCCCCTAATTAAAGAGTCAGTAATGCGTTGTAAATAAGTGAAACGCCTGCGGAAAGGAAACAAATCACGAATGTGAGCCCAAACTTGGAGAGATTTCCTGCAAGAAAAGAACAAATAAGCATTTGACTTAGGCTCATTTGAACATAAAGGGCAGAGGAAACCCTTGTTCAAAAAAACAATTTTGTCAAGAGTAAGCAGCCGATTCCTTTTAACAACCACTATAGCAAAAGTGTAACGAGTTTGGAGCGAATGCTGCTGACAATTCATTCTAATTTATAATAAGGTGTTAATATATACAAGCCAACAGAGTGAACCAACCGGATAACATTAGTGGATTTAGCAATACTCATATTTACAGTTTACACGTTATAAATAACGAGGTAAACAGAAAATTCAAATAGTGTTCACAGCAAGTGCCACTGAAAGATGATGCATCCATACTAGACTAGAATGTCTCCTCTGCCTTTAGGAAATTGTAATATTCAAGTTGGGTCATCTCTCCACCGGCAGCAGAATCAAACTGACATCGATAGAAGCTGCATAACAATTTCAATTAAGATTCACATCAAATTTTTAATTCACAGGAAAAAGAGCAAGTCAAAGACAAGGAATTAATGATCATTTTGGCATACATTTAAATCTGTCACATCATTCTCTATTTATTTGTCTACCTATGTAAATGCCCTCATTTAAATCATTTTATCTATTTGTTTTAAGATATAATGTTTCCCAAAACTGGCATCATTTATCGGTTATATCATAAATTATAAGCATATGGAAAAAATTATATATAAAAACAAAAATATAATGATGAAGCTAGTCGTCTGGTGGCAATATTGAAGAAGCATCTTAACCTTGAATTTTTTAAAAAGGAAAACAAATAAATAAGCACAAAACCTGAATGAAGCCACCAACCTTGGTCAATTTTAGCAAAGCAATGCATATGTATACAAATAAATAAAAGTTTGATGGCTTCAAAGTTTAGTCCTTAAATCATTATTCCACCATAATGAATGCCTAATATCTCTTAAGCAACACCTTTCCCCTCTTTCCAAAGGGAAAAAAAAAAAGCAGAGCATGACAAACTAAAGAGTGCACAGATATGATTCATTACTGACATACCTGCCATCCATGCCTAGTATTACAACTGTATTCTTTTGATGGCCAAATGCAACAACATATTGCAAACCTTCTTGCAAGCGAAATTGAGCCACAGACCACTCTGAGCTAAAATACTTAGGCAGCACACCTACAAAACAGACAAAATTAGATGCTCGTGAGAACAATTTTCAATACAAAATTCTTAATTTCCAGACTAAATTAAACTTGGTAATGTTACAGTGACAAAAGTTCTAAAACATGGTCCAAGTTCTCAATTGTAGTTGCATCAATCGCATTTGTTTGCAATCTGAAGGATTGTGACTGCAACCATAACCACAATTTAAAACCTCAAAAGCAACAATTTGCTTTTCTAGTTCTTTCGCAATCAGTAAGCAAGGCACCAAATTTCCACACAAGATCATTGGCAAATAACTCATGGCAGACAAACCTTTAAAAAAGGAAAGAGATGAAACCGCAGTGGGGCTAGAAGGATTTGCCTCAGAAGTACCATGTGATCTGTCATGCCCCAACAGTCCGGAATCTACCTTGAGGTTGAAAACATGAACGGTCCCCTTGTCACTTGAGACAGCCAGCCACTGCGCAGTAGGAGAAAAAGCAAGGCAGTATATCTCTGCTCTGTCTGCACCCCGCCGTACCTGAAAATCATCACCCCCACACATTCCCATTCAAACCTCCAAAAAACTTTGAAACCACTAACATCTCAAAACATTAAAAGCAATTTATTTCTCAACAAAGTTACTAAGCACACATTAAGTTCCAACAATCCAACTCCTATCATATTAATTTGAGCAAATCACACTAACAGCCCCCTATGGTTTCTTGAAATTCCACATGTAACCATGTAAAGGTTATTTGAAATACATTACACTAACACAGTAACACCCATATAACCATGTAAAGGTATCATGTGAATATCAAAGACAGAGGGTACCGTGTGCGATAGCAAGAAAGCAAAGGATTTGTAGAATGATTAAACAGAGGAAAAAACATAGATGCTTTTGGTGTTGTTCTTCGATCAAAGTTAGAGTTTCTTCCCTCGATAATTAACAAAGTGAAACTTTAATTTTGATTGGAAAACAACACTAAACATAGATGCAATTCCTTAAGAGCTTTAGCTACATTTCTTCAACTAAGAGTTGACGTTTCATCGCAATAACCTCCGTTGATATTTAATGCAAACCAACCTTTGTCATATAAATAACCGAAGTGAAACTCTAATTCCGATCAGAAAAAACACTAAAAACACATAAGCCAAATGCGATTGAATTTATTCATTCATTCACCTCTTGGAGCAGTGAACCGTCGAGGGTATTGAAGAGCCTAACGAGTGTGCCCTTGGAGCTGGCGGTGGCAAGCAACCTCCCATCGTGCGTGAGTGCAAAACACGCGATTCGGGAATCATGAGCCATGATGAACTTGGTCCTCTTGGAAGCGTAGTGCTCAACCCTAACCTGCCCCTTCTGCAACCCGGGGCACACCAACACCATCGTGGCGGAAACATGTGAAAGGTCGCAAAGGCCCTTAGGGTTTACAATCGTCTCAATTTGGTGCAGCACCTTGAGATCGGAGAAGTTGTAGACGAAGATCTTGTGGGCGAGGACGACGACGATTCGGTCGCGGCGGAGACGGACGCCTTTAACTTCGGAGCGGAAGGAGAGCTCGCCGATGCAGCGGGACTGGTGGTCGTCCCAGATCATGACCTTGTTGGGAGGATAGCGGGGTTCGGAGGAGGAGGAGGAGGAGGAGGCGCCGACGAAGGCGAGGATGTTGCAGCGGAAGAGCATGTGGACGAGGGCGACGCCACCGCCGCCGGAGCCGAAGTCGTGGCGGAAGATCTCGCGGAAGGGGTCGCAGTTATAGATGCGGAAGCCGCGGTCGGTGGCGGCGGCGAAGCAACCGGAGTCCTGGTTGAAGGAGAGGTGGAGGAGGGAGGGGGTGTGGGAATCGGTGGTTTGGGGTGGCTCATCGGAACCGAGGGTTTGAGACATTATTATTGGGAATGAATTGCTTGGTTTTGAAGGAAGGTTTTTGTGTTTGGAGGTTGAGTTGGGTTGGATTGGCTTTGGCTTCGTGCTTTGCAAGGGATGTGTTATATACAAGGATGAATGCAACTGAATTATTTGTTTTCCGCCCAGAATCACGGTCGTCAGTTAAGTGAACAACCTATGACCTCTCTCTTGTACTACTAATCCACCGTCTTATTCAAATCATTTTTCAAGGTTAAATATGAATCAAAATATGGAAGAAATAAGATAAAGTTAAAGATATGTGATTTAGTTGAAATAGTGAAGAAATAAGTATAATTACCGAAAACAATAATTAACTGCCATGTTGTTTCAGCCTTTGTCATCCATAATCAATGATTTAATATTTTTTTTAGATGAAATCAAATATCCCTCAATTGTGACTCAATAACTAATCTCTTTATGTATTAAGATTTTTCTGAGGTTGAATTAATATTATTAATTTATTTTTATCTCTAAGGATTTGTTTGGTGATCAAGATAGGAAAAAATAAGATAAGATAATTATTCTATCTTATTATAATTTGTTATCATGTTTATCATATCTTATAACTCTAACAAAAATATGATAATGAACATGATATGATAAGAGTTCTCTTTTGATAGAAGCAGAATTTATTTAAAATGTAAATGTACTCCCATATTGATAGTGTGCATTTAAGTTGACTTTAAAATCATGATGGAACATGATAAGGTGGGCCAAATTTTATAACAACCAAAATTTTGCATGTTTGGTTGTCTTAGTAAAATCAATTTTAATGATAAAAATTATGAAGTTAAAATAAATGAGTAGCTTTATTTTTATTCAAATCAATTATAGTTGAATTTTATCTAATTCACCATTACATTAATACATTCATGCATATATTTATTATTTATTGGTTTAAAAAATCATGACAATTGTGACGATCATGTTGGTGGTGACGATAATGATTATGATAGCGATCACCATAGTTGTGGTGGTTGCGATAATGATCATGACGGTTGTAATGGAAATGATCATGATGATGATAGTGGTGATGATCATGTTAGTAATAAGTTTGAGATATTTTAAAATGGCATGAATTAACTCTTTAAGATATTTGATTTTTTTGTCTGGTAAATCTTTAAGAGAGTTTATGATTAAATAAACTTTTAATTTGAATTTAAAATATTTTAATCTTAATCTTTTGATTTAATCTAACGATTGATATCAATCATTCTCATCCTCACATGAGATAATCATTCTCACAGTGTTGGTTGCTAAGATGATCTTGACATAAAATTAATTTTTTCTATAAAAGACATAAATTAAATCTTTAAAATATTATTTTCTATTTGGTAAATCTTTTTGAGATTTTATGATTAAATAAAGTTTTAATTTAAATTTAAAATATTTTAATCTTCACCTTTCATTTTAATCTAAAGATTAAGATTGATGATTTTTATTTTCAAAAAAATGATCATTTTCATATGATACATCATTTATCTATCTCTCTATATATATTCTTAATTTAATATTCAGTATGAAGTAAAAAATTATTAAATGTCTATTTATGCTTAGGTTTAAATCCACTCTGTCACGACCCACTTTTGGCCATGATCGACGCACAGACTATCACTTCCTTAGTCTGACCAGCCTATCCTATACAACATAACCGGTAAAGAACACAATATACATATACCTAGACAATTCCATATACTGGTATCTCATCTCATCCATTGAATAACAAAGTGGATTATAATTACTAATCATCAAGTGTCTCAAACATCATAAGTTCATCATCATCATATCTTTACATTTTTAAAATAAAAGGATTCTCTCTAAGCCTATTACTACCCTGCCCCCTATAGCTGCATTTTACTGGAGTTACAACCAAAATATCCATCAGGCACATTGGGGAAGGTAATCAAGTTCCTGGGTGTGTCAGCAAATCCTAGGAAATCAGTTACTCCACTACTAGGTATCTGAGAAAAGAAGTAACATAAAGGGGTAAGTCACAAGGACTTAGTGAGAGCATAATATACTAAGCAAACATGAAAGAGAGCATCATTTAACATGAATCTTTCCATTCCCAAAAGATATTAAAATAACATTCTTGAAAGTAATGAACGAAAATAGACTTGCTTTTAGAAATCACTGTACGCAAAGAATATACATTTCAGAACTTCTCATAATCTGGTATTCTACATAATTACCTTAAATACCCAAGCATTTATTCTACTGTGTGCACATAGACCACATTATCTCTTCGTTGTGGTGAACGGTAATCATATAACTACGGCCTTTAGCTCATAGGCTGCATTATCTCTTCGTTGCAGCGAATGGAATATATAAATATACTATGAGAATTTACTCATAGGCTACATTATCTCTTCGTTGTAGCAAACGGCATCTATCATTATACTACGAGAAATTATCTCATAGGCTACATTATCTCTTCGCTGTAGCAAACGGCATACATCATTATACCATGAGGATTCAACTCATAGGCTACATTATCTCTTCGTTGTAGCAAACGGCATATATCATTCATGAACTCAACATAAATAAAATTAAACAAACAATTTAGCATTCATCCTTATACATTATCAAGATCTCAAAATAAATTTCAAAGCTTACCAAAAACATATTTGTTCGAAAGTATACTTGCTTCTCCATAAATGAACTTTAAGAAAATCGTTAAGTATATTAGCTATTCACCTAAATAACGAAATCACTGACTTCTACCGCTGTTAGGAAGGTCAACCACTGTATTTTCCACAGAACCTAAGCATTTAAATAATAGAATAAGGGATTAGACAAAATCCCCCAATTTTAGCAAACCTAGGGTTTTGAGAAAATCACAATAATCTCTAATACATAGTTTCTAACTCTTTTTCTCACAGCCCATGACTAATCAGTGCTATAACATACTCATCTAACATAATGGGTCATAAACATTTACCTTAAAGAGATCAAATAGAAAAACCAAAGAATTACGTAGTGTTTTCCGTTTTCTCCAGCCACCTCCTTGTGTGCGGAAGGACACAAGGATACAAAAGTTTGAAAATTTCATAATAAAGGAATGAGATGAGTGGAAGATTGAGAGATGAGATTTTGGGGAAAAAGAGTTAGGGTTAAAGAGGTGTGGGCTGCTGCACAAAAATAGAAAATGGAAGTTTTGAGAAAGGGGAGGGGTCTCGGGAGTTTTTAGAAAGCTGGAGGGGTGGGTGGGTATTATTATTTTTATTTTCTGCCCTTTTAGTGAAACGGGACGTTTCACACTAGGTCCTTAAAACTTTAAGATTGTACAATTTTGATCCTCCAAAATGGATTTAAGCCTTATCTTTAATGTTAACATAAAAAATATTTTTAAAATAATGGAAATCGAAAAATAATACAATAAAGAGAAAAATTAGGCAATGAAAAAAAATCATTCTTATTTTATTTTATCCATCAATACAAATAAGATGTCTAATAGGCATAAATTTACACCTCAAGAAACTTATTAAATATGAAAAGATAAATGAAAAATGAATTGTAACCTCTTACAAAATAAGAAAAATTTAGAGAAATAAACATCTACTCGTAATTATTCACAATTCTGACATTTTTTAAGTTAATAAATTAGAATACGGCATTGCACTACACACGTCACCAAAACTTGCCGCTCTTTGAAGGATGGCAATGTTTTTTTATAAGAATAAGAATTCTATTGTTTTAAATATTTGACATGATATGCATTTAATTTATCTTTTTTATACACACATTTCAAAAATAAACATAACAAATATTTATCCCCAAATTAGTTTAATGTACACAGCATATTACTCTATTGTCAATTTCAACGGAGCAAGACCCATAATTGCTCCAAAGTGTAGCCTGGCCAATCTATGGTAGCCTAGCATTGCTATACACTTTCCAGGACAATAAGAGTACGAAGTACATTAGGTGGTTTTCAATTTAAAAAATGAACAAGCCCCGTCATCCCGGTAACCAAAAAAACTCCCCCACCCTCGAAAATGATTCAATTCAAGTAGTTAGACAAGAAAACAGAAATGAAAAGGCAGCTAAATGAGATGCTACTATCAATATGGTAGTATCAATATGGTAGTACATTTACATTGTGAAGATAAAAAAAAATCTCAAACTAAGCGGCTATTGAAGGATTATATTTCTCGGTTTATGCATTTCCTCGAGTAAGTCATTCACTCACAATCCAACTAGCCCGCATTTTTTCTTGAATTGGATTTTGGTCTACAGATGAGTACGGTGCTATTTTTTTTTTTTTTATCAAAGTGGATGATAGGGCACGTAACCTAATAAACTTGTCAAGTTATTCACAATATCGTTGCACCTTGTCAGAAGGCTTATCATCTGCTGTGATATATCAACGGTGGGTGCAGTAGCTGATGTAGTCGCGTTTATAAAATTGGGTGTATTTCTGGGTGCCATTTCGGAATTATGCAAATTATGTTGTAGGATTTTCGTAAACTGAGTAGGAGGGGGAGGAGTATTAGGCAACGGTGGTTGAGAAATAGCCTTTTGAACGTTCTTACTATTAAAATCCATAGCAACAGAAGAAGGTGCACCACCATCAGCAAAACTAACACTGTTGAAGCTGTTCCTATTACCCACCATTAATTGCTCTCCCCTACTACTTTCTTCCCCACCTAACATGAATTTCACACGTGGAGTCCCCTTACTACTACCTCCATTACCGGTTAACTGGCCTGGCTCATCCGCAGTAGATTTCTTCAGTATAGATTTGAGCTGGATCGTTGGCTGAGGAAGAGGTTGCTGGGCTGATGACTGGCGTTGAACCACGGCAGGATTCTTGACCCGAGGTGATTCATTGGCACCATTGTCTCCCCTAGCCTTTGCAGCTTCAGAGACTTCAGATGAAGCATCACCAAATTCCCGGAGGAAGCACTTCACACCAACGTTGCCAAATAAGGATTGGTTTGCTAGAGCATATTTATATGCAGATTGTGCATCTACCTTGTGCAAGAAAACAACTCGACATGTTGAGGTCTTCCAAAACACGCGGAGACCTGATTGGTCTATTGGCCCAAAACGAGCAAACCTTGCTTTCAGCTCTGCAACAGATGGTAGTGATGTTTCTAGGGGGAACTTGATCACCAGTATGGTGGGTTCAACCGCCTTGGCTGGACGCTCCACTTTCCTGGTCAATTCTGGTTTCACTACCTTGGGTGGAGCCTGGGCCATGGATTCTTTTCCATCTCCTTGACGGGCTTCAGAAGTTTTCTGGCCGCCTGCCTTCTTCTCTGCAGCCAGTGCCTTTATATTCTTGATTTTCTTCCATCTTTTTTCAGTAATTTCTTCTTGACGATCAGAGAGGGCCCTTTTCCGCCCAGCTTTGGTAGGATCGTCAGGCCGAACAATGTGCTTTACAGGCTTTATAAGTGATGAAGCTCTGGCATGATCATCAGGACCGTCTGATGTCCCAACACTGGATGGAGGTCTACGAACTTCAGCAGCTTCATTCTCTGTTACTATGGGTGGGGATACAGGCAAGCTTTTCTGATAAATAAGAGACCTGAACCGCAAAAAGAACTGCCTAGTAACTGCAGGGATCCCTCTTTTAACACCATGAAAAGGATCCAAAGCAAGAGCTTGCAAATCACCCAAAAGATGGGGCAACTCAATATTAACTTCTGCCATGGAATCCATGGGCATCAAATTACTGGTAGAAGCATCCACCTGCATTGGTTCAGATTTTTCAGATTGCCCTGATAGCTGTACAGCTTTTTCAGAAGTAGAAATCTTCTCCAGATGGCCTGAGGTAGGTTGTAAATTCAAACCCTTTTTCATTTTTTTCTTCTTTTTCCCCTCAATACCAGAAGTCTCAGACTTTAAGTCATTTGCAGGCCGCTTATGAACTTTTATCTTCTTTGGCACACCATCAACATTAAGTTTGTGATGCTTAACTTGCTTAACCTCATCAGATGTAGCCAGGAATCCCTGCTCTATTTGCTGAAAATCTTCATGTGGTCCTGATGGTGTTAAATTTCCATCATTTTTTACATCAATATAAGTTTTGCTCTCCATATTGGTAGACTGAGATGTCTCATTAACTATGTTTGGCAATGCCATCTCCCCAGACAAATGAGGCCTACCCATGCTTTTACTAGCAACTTCAACTGGTTCAATACTCCTGGTCATTTCTGGGGATGCATGACCAATGCCATCTGATTGAACCTGGTCTGCAACAGCTATTTCGGCTTTTACAGTTGAAGCTGCAATATCTTGGCTCATAATCCCTGTGTCTTCATGCTTCTCCAAAGCCTCAGGCACGGCCGACACTGCTAAAGGCCTCTTCTGAAGCACATAACTCCCAGCTGCATCCGATGTCTCCCTGGAAGATAACTGGAAGGTGTTACTGGGTTCATCTCGACGCATAAAAAGATACTTGTCCGTCTTGGAATTGTCCTTAGCTTTAACAGATTTTGTTGCACTCTTCTTCTCACCGCCCAAAGTTTCCGCTATCACCATTGGACCACTCAAAGGAGCTGGAATATGCAACCATAAAAGCATCAGAAAAATGGTAGCATTCACATACTAACCCTATTAGAATAACTAGACAGGCAGCAATCATGGAGATATCATCCAATGCACACCAACTAACATCCTTTCACAGGCAATTAAATTTCATGAGCTTACAATGTAATAGCATATCAACACAGCTCATAAATGCAAATGGCCTAGTTATCTTAATGCAGCAGCCTGCACAGGAAGCGCCACCTTTCACGCAACTTTTTTGCCAGGATAGTAGGAATACTTAATTAAAGTAATTATGAATAGATTATGATTATGATAATTAGTACAAGGGAAACCTAATGAAGAAAAATATAGAAAGAACTGTACCATTGGTAATCTAAGGTGGGCAAAAGGATAAACTTACTGACCCTGTTTGGATAAACTTATTCAAAAACCACGTTTAGGAGAATAAAACAAGGAGATAAAATGCATTCAGCTTCTGCACAAGCTAAAGTCAACTTATCCACCTTAACTTTTGGAGAAAATAAATAAAAAGAGCTTCTATAAAAATAAAGTGTAAAAGTTTATTTTAGTTCATGCAACAAGCTCAATTCACACTTATACGGTAATTGTTTATGGAAAAGTTTATCCAATACATGCCAGAGTCTCACAATGTTCACAAAAAATGCATATAACAACATCCAAAATGGAAAACACAGAAGATCATTATAATATACCTTTAGCAGGAAGCCTCACAGGCTGATCAAGGCGATTACCGATAGAATCTGAAGGGCGCCTCGGCTGCACACCGAAAGCCTGAGCATAAGTCTCATCATACTGCTCAAACACTGCCCTTCGAAAAGCAAACGCAGTGGCCCTATTCTTAGTGAAATCAATGCTTCTCGGATCACCACCATGTGGATTCATCGCCAATTGCTTCACAAAAGAAAGCATCTCCACAGTTCCAAACTCACTCATCGCCCTTCTGATCTGAGCATTAGAATACACTCCAGGCTCATAATCCGGCACCTGAACAGAATAATACCCTTCCACATCGGTTGGGCGAAAATTCCCGGGGCCCCTACACCTACAAACCAATCCAAGGCCGCATCTTCTACTGGCCTCATCCACGGCCTCCTCCACGGCCTTCAGGAAGTTTCTAGAACTTATCTGCCGCGATTTCTCCGCGAAATTCGCGTCAAATGGGATGAGCTCCGACGGCTCGAACCACCCGTAACTGCTGTCACCGAAGAACGCCACCAACACGTGGCCCTCCCTCTTGGTTCTTCGCACCGCGGAAGACGCGAAAGCTTCGTTGTATATGTGCCCCGGCCACCACGGGTGCGATTTCACCTTCCCCCACACCATGTCACCGATTTCGAAGCCGTGCCCTACGTTCCTCGACGCTCCGCCGGCTGCCACGTAACCGTCGAACTCCGATAGCAGCGAATTGACCTCGGAGTTGGAGAATCTCGCTGATTCGGATGCGGGTGCCGCGTTGTCCTCCGATGAAACCCTAACCCTAACATGTTCTGCTGTGGAAATGGGAGCATCGACCGGTTGGAGCCGGTTGTCGGGGTTTGCATCGCCGGTTGAGACGGTGAGCGTGGCGTGGTTGTTGTGATGTTGACTCATGAACGGGTGTGAGGAGAAGCTAATGGGAAATGGAAAGGGACAACACCATATCGCGCGAGGTGGAAAAATCACAGTAAGACACAAAAAGTGTGAGTTTTTGGATGGGATTAAAGGTTTAAAACCCTAATTGTTGCACAGAGAGAGAAATGCATTTTCCTGTGTATCATATCTTGGTGGTGGATCAGCTATAGCGGAGGAAAAGAAAATCATTTCTTTCTCACTTTAAAATAAAAGCTTCAAGTTTTAGTTAAGCATTTTCTACTAAAATATTAATTTGGTCCTCTATTTAATTAAATAATTTAATTTATTATTTTTTATTATTAAAATTTTTAATTTAATCCCATAATTTTTAAAATTATTGCAATGGCATCCTTTTCGATTAATTACAAAAAACGACATCAACTTCTTGTATACATGATACAACAAAAATAACAACACATATTTATCACGCAAGACACCTTAATTAAAAAAAATTAAAGGAAATAATATTAATGGAATAAATCGTATCCATAGAAAAAAATATTATTTTGTGTGTACTCAACTTTTCAATGAAGATCAGTCATCACTTTTAACTAAACTATTTCATATAAATATTAAGATAAAAAAATATTACATCAGCTTTGATAATAAATAAATTCATTATAAAAAACAAATAAATTGAAATTTTAAATAATAAAAGGATCAATTTAAGTTAATTAAATAAATTAAATGATCAAATTAGTAATTTAATATTTTTGTTTAACTTAACTCATCTCAAATAAAAAAAAATTAATATACATTTAAAATTTTGATTTGTTGTTAACTAAAATTCAGATTATAGATTTAAGGTTAAAGAGGTGAAAGTAAATATATTTTTAAATATGAAAAATAATATAATCAATAATTATTTTTTATCAACTTTAAATTAATGTGAAAAACTCGAAAAGGAATACTCATTTTATAAACTCATAATTCATTTTTTTTAACTCCAAAGCTTGATGTAAAGATCAAGTAAAAAAATGTTTGTTGTAAAGCATTATAGTTAAAAAAAAACATATGTAAGAATTGAAAAATGTATATGGAGATTTGCAATAACTTATTTATCCTATTAAACCAATTGAGTTAGACTTCCTTAATAGCATTATAGTTAAATTAGATCCATGAATAATTTTTAGGAAAAATTACAATTACGATGACATTAATCCTTAATTTGTAAAAAACATTCACCTCCTTTGAAGTGACATCATATAGTAACTCTTTAAAATTATTGTATTCTTCTTCATCTATACATAATTTGAATACTAATCTTTCTATAAAAAAATAACAAAAAAATCTTTTTAAAATTATTGTATTTTTCTTCATCTGTACATGATTTGAATACTATTCTTTCTATCCAAAATAACAAAAAAACACACATAAAAAAGCACAAACTTTACTAATAATGCATGGTGGAATTGCTACTAATATAGGATAATACAATGTATCTTTATTTTTGCAACATACAATTGTTTTTGCCTTCTAAAAAATTGAGTGTTGAGCTATGAAAGAAGCCATGAGGTGTCTCCTCTAGTTACCAAAGTGATGTCACCTATCTTGCATGGGTGCGCAACACTTTGTCAAACAAATAAGGATGTGTTTCACTTGATCAAACAAATAAGGATTTGTGTCACTTGATCAAACAAATAAGGATTTGAATGTTTATTTAAAAACTAGAAAATATGTAAGTATCATTTGAGAATACCTTTGAGGAAAGTAAGTGTAATTTTTCCTATTTTTTATTGGTATTTCACTATCATTATTTTCAAATTTTTATAAAAATACCGTGATTTTTTTGCTGAATGATAATAATACTATGATGCTCTCTATTATTTTATTTTTAAGGTTATGAAATTTTACGTCATTAATCAATAAAAAATAATTGTATATGATTTTTTCAAAAATTAATTTAAAAATCAACAAACTTATTATACTACTGATAACTACAAAATTTGAGTTAATTTGATAGTCAATTTTGGCTAAGAATAACTATAATTTCTTCACATTATTGTTGTTTTTAATGAAATAATGAAAAAATTAATATCTTTGTAATTTTTTACTAGCAGAAGTCAAAAGAAAAAGATTTCAAATGCTTTGAAGGAAAATTGATGTAAAAACTAAAAGAAGAAACCTTAAAGAAAAGTTGGAAAAAGTTGACAACTCGCTTAGCGCACGAAACAAACCTAGCGCGTGTGCTCGCTCAGCGGTCAGCTAAGGCCCACGAAAAAGCCCAAGGTTGTGCCTAGTGCGAACACCGTGCTAAGTCTGTGATTTAACCGCCATTCTTGGTAAGTCCAGGAGTGTGCACCCAATGCGAAGTCAGCCTGAAAAAGTAAGCTACATTGGACCTAAAATGGAGTAGAAAGCAAAAGAGAAAGTCTTAGAGCTCTCTAGTGAAGAAATCCAAAGCCTGAGCACCTCTAATAGGGGAAACCCTCCTTCTATAGTCATTCGTCTCTTTCTTTCTTTTATCCATCCAAGTCCTTCCTCCATCCATATTAACCCCTAAAGTGTAAAGTCTTTTATGACTATGAGAGACTAAACCTCATTCTTGGGAGTTTGGTAGACCAACTCTTGTAATGTAAATCATTTATATATTGTTTATGGGGTAATACATTGAAAAATGATTATTTTTCTAAAGAATTTGGGAAGAGTATCTAAATAAAATAATTGCTAGAAATAGATTGATATTTGGTTTGCTCAATTTATGCATCTCTAATCTTAATGCGATTTGTTATTTTATCTTTGCAAAGAAATTTGGTAAAAAAGAATAAACAAATTAGGCTCTTCATGTGGAAAACAAACTAAAGATAAAGTGTCTTAGTAGATGTGGGTGGAAACCGGAATTTAAATTATTATTTTTTTGTCATCTTTTTCTTTTCCTCTTACCCCAATTTTCATACTTACAATTTCTTGTTTCTTCCACTTCTTTTAGTTTCTCAATAATTAGGTTTGCATCACTTCAAATACAACCAAAGTCCATGTGGATTCGACACTAGGATTTCCGAATCTTTTACTACTTAAAACGAATTGATACACTTGCCAAGGAATTAACAACTACAATTTGTAATTAAATGTCATTTGCATATACTAATAGACATTCATATATTTTCTAAAAAAAAAAATAGTGTTTAATTAAACACAACACAGTAAAATTTCACTTCTTTTTTTTCTATGTTGAAATCATTTATAGTTAACAACCAAATTATTGATCTTATTGTTGTAGTGGGAGAAAAGTAAAAAAAAATCACTTCCAAAGAATATTTATGTTTTCATTCAATAATAGATCCAATGCAAATCACCAAAAATGGCGGGAACAACAACATGCACTGTTTTGAAAGAATTACAGAAGCTAAATTTTATTTCCTTCACCAAAAAAGAATTGAATAAAAAAATGTATTGAGTATAAAAGTTGGCTAATGAAACTAAACGGAACATAGCTAGCTATCCGGTTAGTTCAATCACGCGATCACTTGAACCCCATACACCACCTGAACCCTGCTTTTGCTTTGCATTCAAGGCAGCCTGCTCAGATGCATTTTTTTGTCGCTGGAGGAGTTCAAGTTCTTTTTGTAGCGTCCCAATTGTTTGGAGCTTCTGACTTAATTCAACAACCTCCTCCTATCATCCCAAATACTATCTTTCAGTGGAAAAAATAAATAATCAAATTCTTTCATCAATAATAAAAGGGGACAAACACCAAACTTCTAAAGCAACCTTAAATAGACAAACTAGACCATAAATAACAAAGATTCTCCCGTGCAAGTATGCATCACCAAATACTCTCTACATCAAAAGTACTCCCACCCCACGCAACCTATTCCATTTTTCATTTAGGAGACATAAGTTATTTCATCATGACTTTTTCTCCAACAATACATCATACTGTGAGTTGGGTCCACTGGAGAGATCAGGCTAACTTTTTAGACATCATGTACTTTTATTATTCATAGTTTCACTTCTCAATGTAATGATAGTGAATGTTCATAGACACTTTTTCATGATGATTAACAGAGGATGGTTGTCAGAAGCATTAATGATTACCTCAAGTTTGAAACACTTTGACTGTTCAGAAGCAAGTTGACCATGTATTGATTGGAGTTCCTGCACTCTCAGTGCGATAAAAGTGAGGACACCTTGATAGCATTATAGGATAATATAGAAATTTTCTTTATAGATCTCATGCATTCTACTTATATTTATTAATGTATTATTAGAAACACTATTTTCACCATATAACTTAAGTCCTTTCTTAGCCCTACATAAATAAGGGAGTTGTCATGCCATATTGAAATTATTAGACTTTAACACCATCATTTACTAATACTTCACCCATGCATTATATTCAATGTGTACCAATAACATAATAGCCCCCTGATCCCCAAAAAAAAACATAATAGCCCATTTCATCTGTTTCAAAAATAAAAAAGGAGCTTCAACAATTAAAGTAGTTACTTTGCAAAGGTCAGAGTTACGAGTTTCAGCTTCTGATAGCTCTTGCTTTAGTTGAAGAGTTTGCAACTTGTCCTTGTGGAGCGATGATTTCAATTCTTCTTTCTCAGCCTTTAGGACAATTATAAGATCACTTTTTGATTTCAGCAATATACAAAAAAATAAAATGGGAAAGTGGTGACTAGTAAGTATTGAAATGAAATGCGCCAAATACAAGATATGAATTATGATGTAATTAGAATAATCCACACGAAATTTGCAGTAGTTGAACAGTAAAATAGGAATCCACTATCTACAAATGCATGTACAGTGTATAGGTTTGGAGTTTCTTATGAGCTTCCAAATGATTTTTCATAACTATTTTAGCATTGGTCTTAAGATCAACAAGAAGTGAAATATCACACAATCTGCCCAACAACGTTGGCTAGATGTGCTGGTCTAGTTAGCCAAGTGAAATAGGACATGGTTACAATGATACATACTATTGAATCAACATTGTCCACGGCAAGTTCCTTAATCCATTTGTGGCCTGTTTCAGACTCCAGATTTCGGGTAGCATTTGTGGCATTATGCACACCATAAACACTATTTGGGATGGAGTTTTCTATTAGTTTTGATTGCAAGGTTGATATGTGGCTTGATTTAAGGACATAGACCTAAATGCAACAAACTACATCAGGGGAGAGAGAAAAATAAAACACAAAAACAAAGCAGAAAAGGCCAAGATTTTGAAATAATCTTTTGTTCTTCACCTCATTATTGTAACGTCCATTGTATCCTCTAAATGATAAAAGGGTGTCTTCACCATCATATGAGCTTACAACCAAACTCGAGCCCTACAATGGGAAACTAAAATTTTGTCATATCTTAAGCATAAAGCACAAAAAAACTATGTGAAAAGTCTGGGTATCTTCCTGATGAATGATGATAGCATTGAGTTAACAAGAAACATTTAATTAGAATTTATGGCACAAACAATCCTATAAAAAATCATATAACAAAAGGGAGAAGTTAAAAAATAGAACTCTTGATAAAAACATTTATACATCACGGGACAATAACCACTTAGAGGGTTATTTAAACTAATATATTATACATAATAATCAGTTCAAGCGGTTATTTTCTCTACATGGCTAATATTTTTTAACAAGAATTCATTATTTGGAATTCTCCCATGATAAAATGTCCCTACACAATTAAAGTTACCTCACTAGCAATAGGAACACGCCCTTGAACAGAAGTTACCACAAC
Organism: Glycine max; assembly: GCF_000004515.6. NCBI lineage: Eukaryota > Viridiplantae > Streptophyta > Magnoliopsida > Fabales > Fabaceae > Glycine > Glycine max. The sequence goes on from NC_038246.2 coordinate 38,895,419, forward strand.
AGTCTCCGAGACCCCTGTTGAATAGCAAGGAATATAATTTGAAACGGGGCATGTATAGCTATCATATCCTTAAATCTAAAATCAACAATAAATTTGCAACAACCTAGGTGATAAAGCCATATGGATGCATAACTTATTAGGTATATGTTGGCATTGGAGTGAGTTAGTTGGACCGGGTTAATAAGAAGATACAGGGTACGTCGTTGCCTATAAATAAGAAGGATTGAGAAGGAGAGGCATTTTGTCATTTGAGAGAAAATCAAGACCTTTCAGCATTGGGAGGTGTAGACCCTCAAAGTTCTACAATGATGTAAGAAGGAAAGATTTTCCTTATTATTTGTACTAAGATATTGGGTTTCTGTCATAACTACAATAGAAGTTGTTTTGTTTCCCTTCACAGTTCACAATGATCCAAATGAAACAATAATGTTTTTACTCGTAAACTCTCTTTCACAATGAACAATAAGCATTAAAATTTTCCACAAATAAGCACTTCTATCGTTACTTCAATTCATAATCAAATGATAGATTAGTCCTTTATAATTTTTACTTCCCTTTTTAAAGTCATGAATTTATACCTGTTACTGTAACTCCAAAATCTGTTATAAGGATCAAGACAACAAAAATTGGCAACTAACCTCCTTCATATATGGAATTAGGGGAGATAGATGCAAACAGAAGTAAGTCATCTTGTAAAATAAGTGCTTGTTTGAATTTACTCTCTACTCTAACTGTCCAAGTAATAGATTCTGTTGGGGTCCTAGGGGAGGGATGTTTGGATAAAAGGTTAGTTTTTACCAGAGAATGCATATGGAGTAATTCATTGATTTGTCATTTTCTTAAAGTTAATAGATTTACAGATTAAACAATGCATTATAAAGTATTTATCTAAGGTCACAATTAATCACACCAAATGTATTTATTTGATTAAACTAGTTTAATTGGTTTATTACGCACACAGACACACTCAAACATGAACACAAGCATGTTTGTATGTTTGAAGGCATGCCCAACCAGTTAACTTTGCAACACCACCATCAGAAAACTAGTTTTATTTATTTATTTAATTTGACCTCTAAAAGAATAGACATGTGTACTATGTGAATTGCAAAAAAGTCATACCACTCTTATTGTCACCTCCGCCAACAATGAACCAGTTCTCCCCTACTATCACCCAATTGTGTTGGTCGAGACCATTCCATCTGTGTAGTTCACATAAATGATTAGATGAAGATGATTTTTCTGGTTCACAACTTAATATAAAAGGCTATGGTCTTAAAGTTTGCATATCGAGAACATGTAAGTCAATGTAGCAAGTTGCATGTGAACCCCCACCGAAGATAAGCAAGTATTGCTCCACATGAACAGTCGCAACATAATCCGACCTTGGAGAAGGAGGCACCCCACTACCAATTAAGACTTCTTTAGCATCAAGCATTAACATGCTTCCTTTTTCATTCTTTCATCTCTATATAGGAATACAAAACCAATATATAGCATATTCGACACTCATGAAAATGAGTAACATAATTACCATGCATCAAAACCAGCTTTTGGCATAAGCAAAAACGTAAGTTGGAAAACAAAGTCAAACTTCAATTTGCACCTGTGAATTTTTTTTTGGTTTACACCTTTAAAACATTAACATCTCCCAACATATCAATTAAAACTTCCATACCCACCCCCACCCAACAAAAAAAAGGTAAAATAAAAAGAAATTGAGAGAGAAAGGTTGCTTCAGGAAACTTCTTACACAACATCAATTTCATCCAACAGAATGACGAGACATACAACATTATTAACATTTGCATACCTTGTATACTTTCATTAGGATCTTTTGTATGCCCAACAATTGATAGGAGCTTATTTTCCCATGGAATCTATGGTAACAAAATTTCAATCATTAAAATCCAAAATATTCCAAAATTAGTACAAGTAGCAGAGAAGATGAAGCAAGGTTTTCAAGTGAGAAATAAACTTCTTCAATACAAACCAGGGAATGTCCAGCACAAGGGAATGTTACTAAGGATGAGTCAGCAGATTCAACAACCTAAGCTTCAATCTTAGACCAAGCTCAACTTCTAAAATTTATATTTTTACCTCAAATCTGGCTTTTGGACGTTGACCAGGTACTGGAGGTGTAATCCATTGGTCATAGACTCCAATTGAACCAAAGCTTTCAATAACAACATCTTTATCTTGAGTTCTAACTTGACTTCCATTCTCAGTGGAAATGGTTTTTATCTCTGGATACGTGTTTCCATTCTCAATGATTGGATCAACTTTGGAATTGTGCTGTAAAACCATCACAACATAGTGGAAGGGGGAGAGATTATGTTAACAGTAGCAGCAGAAGTAAAGAAAACATGTTTCTTTTTGCATTTCTCTTTATGTGACTGCTAAACGACATGTCTCTTACATTAAATCAACTCTAAATATCAAATCCTAAATGCTATAAGATTATAGGAATAAATTAACAGATGATTTACAATAAAATTATTCAAATGACTAGAAGACACATCTGGTGGGTGAAAGAAAGAAGACTCATATATATATATATATATATATATATAGCCTTGGTAATACATACATTCATTAGCACATCAACAACAGGGTCTACAGCAGAGTTAGATGCTCTTGAATACCTACCAGGATTTTCTTCCTCCTACACAACAAAGTAAAATAAGAATGAAAGAAATCAGCTACCACTATGCATTATACACGTAAAAAAAGTGAAATAAAATTAATAGCATGACCTTCGATATTTTAACAAAAAGGTGCATGGCTTTTGTGCAAGACATGTTTCCAAGTTGGTTCCAGTTGCATCAACAACTACAACTTTTAATGATATTCTTTATGATGAAACATAAAAAGGAATGCAACAACACAAATTGCAACACTACTAGCAATATAATTTTTTACGACACCTATTCTACGACAGTTGTTAGTGGAACCGCCTTAAAAAATGAGCTAGTGGCATTTTTGTAATTATTGTAATGAAAAATGTCTTTTATGATGCACATTCTAAGACGGTTATTGAAAATCACCTTGGTAAAAAATCGTCTTAATTCAACTGAAAAAAATTAAAAGCCCTATAACCAGTTGGAACTCTGTCGTGCACCTCCGTACTCTACCTCGACATCTCTCCAACTTTCCCGGTCGGCCTACGTGCAGTGAAAGTGATTCTTGAAGTCTGCCTCCCGTCGTGCAGTGAAAATGTCTACTCCAGCGCGCGTCACTCGTCGAAGCGCTTTTGATTCAGTGAAGCCCTCCCTCGCGTCATCACCCTCTGAGGTTTGTTCATTGTTCCTTTGAATTTATATTGTTGTTTCTTTGCATAGATAGATTGATTGAAGCCATTCTTCCTTGTCTTTTTCTCGAGCACATGTTTGTAATCAACCTGATATCTGAAACATGCACAGGAGTCTAAAAACATAAAGATAGCATCTGCAAGTGCCTCAAATCTTGGGATACCTCCATCCTCTTTGATGTCCTTTTTGGAAAAGATGCTGGATAGATATTACTTTTTTTTTCTCCCCCTAAATAATGATATTGTGAAAAGAGTTGGCTAGGAAGCATAGAAACATATACCAGAATATTAATCCTCTGTAACTAGTGTCTAGTGGTGGTTTCTTAAAATGAACATTTTAAAAGTTTAGACTGTACAATGGTGAAATTCTTCATAAGGAAAGGACATGGTTAATTGAGCTAAGTTTATGAATATAGTGTTTCAGAAGTTCTTAAGGAGCCTTCTTGATCTCATGGTTCTTATTTATTCTTTCTTACATTAGAGATCATTAAGTGTCATTGAGTGATCTTTTTCTATTTGTAACATTCATATAGCAAGATTCCTGCACATTTTGTTGAAATTAATTTTATATTAATATCACAGATTGTGCTTATTTGGATACCTGGGCACTCAATATAGTCATGTGCATGATATTAGACATTTGAGCATTACATTTTGAGTAGTATTAGTAAGTGTTAACCCCATATTTAAATGGTGGGCTAGTATTGTGGACAGATTACAATTACATGCTCTAATAAAAAAAGGTTATGAGAACTCTACAACTACTTCAATAAGTTAGGCAGAAGATGTTATTTACCCTATTTTTAATATGCCATGTTGTATCAAATCATTTTCTTATTAATAAATCTCATGTCATTCTTATTGGCATAAATTGACTGTTTTTGTGAATGTACTGTGTTGAATAACCTCATTTGTATATTGGCATATGATTAAAAAAATCCATTGGTTATTAATCTTTTTCTTTCGTTCTTTCCCTCTTTTTGATAAGAATCCTGCAATCTCTGGTGTTGTCTTAGAAGATTTTGACTCTGTCTTTGTCAATAAGTTCTACCATAGCATCTTGATGATTTATGTGAGCTACTCTATGCTCTTAGCATTATTGTCTTTTTCTTGCTCGTCTTATCCTTAATTGTTGCCTCTTATGTCACATGCATTCTTATTTTTGCATAAATAATGCAACAAATGTAAATTCATCAACTATAGTTGTTGTTGCTTCTCTCATTGCCCAAACCCTTTACATGCTCGCTAGTGAAACTCAAGATGTACAAAATTCAACTCTGGCGGCTATAAATGTTAATGTCTCACTTGTTGAACAACTTATGGGTTGTTTGTTGGATTGTGATCCTGGTCTTTCTTGTGAATTGGTGACAAAATATATTTCACCCATGTTAACCTGTCCAAGCCATTACATAGGTGTTATCTTGGACTAACCTTCATCTACACCATATACAGGATACATCTACACTGTCTTAGAAAGTGTACACTTTCTAAGACAGTCCTTACCTGAGATCGTCTTAAAAAGTCTTAGATATACAACTTTCTAAGACGGTTGTTTGCTAATAACCATATTAAAAAGTACCATTTCTAAGACGGTCTGGGATATGAACTGTCTTAAAAGAGATATTTTCTAAGATGATTGTTAACAAACAACCGTCTTAGAAAGTTGTCTATCTAAGACTTTCTAAGACGGTCTCAGGTAAAGACCATCTTAGAAAGTATCCTTCCTAAAACGGTTGTTAGCAAACAATCGTTTTAGAAATTTTGACTTTTCTACGACAGTTGTTTTATAACTGTTGTTAAAAGTCTCAACTTTCAGCGACATTTGATATAAAGATAATTGGTAATTATCGTTAAATGTTTCTATTAACCGTCGTTAAATGTCCGTTTTGCAGTAGTACAAGAATAATATAAAATGAAGCGTTGATAAAAACTAATGTAGTATAAATAACAAAATATCAGCATAACGTATATGGCATAAAGAAGCATGGTAAAATTTGCATTGTGCATAAGTTGATATATATATATAAACTTATAGAGACTAGAGAAAGCAAAGGAAGCTTGAATGTTAAAAGCACACAAACCTGGCCCATTTGCTACGCTCCACAAGTTTCCATGAGCTGGGTTCAGGGATGCTACAAGGTCTTATACTAGCCTAGCAAATGAAGCATTAAGGGAATGTTTTGGATTAAGATTTCAAAGAATTTAAAAAAAAAGAAATTTATAAAAAAGTTTTGTAATATTTGATCAAGATTTTTAAATAATATAAATAAGTCTTATTGTATTTAATTAAGACTTTTAAGATTTTTTAAGATAGACAACAAAATTCAGTGGTATTTCATTAGTATTTTTTATAACTTATAAAAGTCTTTTGGTATAAAAAAATATATAAATTTTGATGGATTATTTTTTAAGAAGGATTTCGATGAATTTATCAGACTTTTTAAGTATAAAATATCTATTAAACAATCTCACTCAAATCCTTGTATTTTTGCAATTTTTTATTGTTTAACCAATTTTCTTTTTTCTCATCACACACTCTATTTTCTCTTTAATATTCTTCAATATGCGTGTGTCATATATATTTTTTCTATTAATTTGGAATTAAAAAAATGTCAAATATACTCCTTTTCTCTGAATTTTTCCTTTGTTTTTTAAATTATAAATTATTGTTTGTCTTATGTGCTAAAACTAATCATGTTTTTCTTACACTGACTATGTTTGTCATATGCTCGACACAATATTTTTGTGACTGTCATTTATATATCTTAGTGACCTTTCTACCCATTTTTCATCTTCACTACTCCTTTCTAGTACATGCTTGTTATTGCACTCATTTAAACATGTCATTAGATTTATCATGAAATAATTATAATAAAAAAAAAATTAGAAAACCAACATATAATTTTAAATCCATTATTCAAATCCAAAAATGAGAATGAGAAGATGCTATTGTAAGAAATATTAGTATAGGAGGATTAAAAAAATTATATTGGTTTCACTTTCTTTGATATAAACCACATCATTTCTTATTATTTTTTTCACCAACTCTTGTAATTTTAAATATCTTTTTAAAAATTCACAAAATTCTTTCAAATCTTATAAAAATCTATAAAGTCCTATGAAATCCTTTAAATTCTTCTTTCAAATCTTATAAAAATCTATAAAGTCCTATGAAATCCTTTAAATTCTTAGGCTTAATTAATATTTTAATCTCTGGATTTGGGGGTATATTTTCTTAGTCCTTGAAATTTAAAAATATTTTTTTTAGTCTTTGAATTTTGACGAATTACTTTTTTTTAGTTCTTGACACAATAAATTAACACTTTATGACTGTGAAAGTTTTTTAACACTATGATAGTTTTAAAATGCAAGTTCAAACGGTTAAATAATAAATAAAAACTAATTTATGAAGTCTAAAAATGGTCACAAAATATTAATTTATTATACTTGACACTAAAAAGAGCAATTTGTCAAAATTCAAGAACAAAAAAAAGTAATTTTAATTTTTAGAAACTAAACAAAGCACACATCCCAAATTCAAAAACTAAAACAATAATTAAATCTTGTTTAAAACTAGTTTTGATAACAAAGATCAATTTTTATACTTATTTTAAAATTTGTTAAAACTAGTTTGGTAAGAAAATGGATTGATTTTTCAAATTAAATCATCATGATGGTTCATTTTGAATTTAAATTTTAAAATTATCATAAAATATTAAGAAACCGTCACAAAATATTAAAAATTAACATAAAGTGTCAATTTATTATATTATTGACTAAAAAAATAATTTGTCAAAATTCAGAAACTAAAAGAAATATTTTTAAATTTCAAGGAAAAAAAACACAATCTAAATTTAAGAACTAAAACAATAAATTAAACCAAATTCCTATAATATAAATTCATTAAAATTCAAACTAACATAAAAATTTTATAAAAAAATTCATAAATTATATTTTTCTTACCTAATCTTTAAAAGATAATCTTTTAAAATCCTGATTCAATACTCCTAAATTTACACGAAATCCTCACAAACAAATCCCTACTTCAACCCCATATAATATTAATAGTACATCAAATAAAACAACAAAAACATATTTGATACGAGGGAGCTAAATCAACATAAACGGTGGGATGGATGGATCACGGCATTGGCAAATCAACATTTCATTCCTAGGTGTTTTAATTTTAAAATCCACTTATGTTGATTTGCTGCATTTCATCATAACCTATGGAATTGCAGGCTAGGCATATAATAAGACAATTAATTAAGTCCTGTAAATTCTTTACATTATTATTACTGTTACGCTAATTCACTCCATGCAAGAATAAAAATGCAAAATTAAACCCATACATATTGACGTGAATTGGAGTTGTGAAATTGCGCGGCAAAAGAGAATTGACGAGATCGAGTAGGTATCTGCTGATAGAGGTTGTAGAGGAGAGCGGTGGAGTTGGAGAACTTGGAAGTGATAAAGTTGGAGGGAGAGGTGAATCCGTCGAATCCAACGTAAGAGGCCGCAGCGTAGAACCGCTCTGGATATTGCAGACCCGAGCTTGCTCTCGCCATCTTCATTCACTCCGATTCAATTCTCAGATCCTCCTACACTTTATCAATAATCAATATCAATGTGATGCCTCGTTTTTCTTCTTGCCTTGCTACTCGAGATTACAATACAACACAAATGGAGTGGCGTTTTGTGGCGTGAGCAAGGTGTAATTATTAACTCGTCTCAGTTGTATGCTACACAAATCTGCCATAATGAGCCTAAATTCAGCATTAATCCCCCAAGGTTTCAGTAACCGCACACTGTTATGGTCCTCGATCGCTTGTAATTTTTCATTTCTGCGAATTCTTTTGTCTGTAAGTCTGATATGGCCCTTCCTCAAGAAAAACATGACTTTGACTTCTCACTTTATATTTAGGGTTTTACATTTTTATTATGTCTTTCCTGATAGTGGGCAATAGATCATCTTTAGGGAGAAAAAAAACTACACATGATCTAATATAATGATTTTACCGTTTTCTCTTAACATTAATTTTAATATATATTATTAATTATTAATAAAATTTATTAAAAGTGTAATATCTCATGTAATAATTATTTTATTGTACAAGATTAATTTCCCCATATAATGATACTTGCTTTTTCATTGAAAGAAACTGTCGGTGCAAGCAAAATCATAGTAAATGAGTAATAAAAAACGAAAATTTATGCATGCAAGTTAATACTGTTTTTTTATTAGTGGGAAAATGTATAAATGCAAGTTAAAACTTGTAAGTAGGAGACTAGTAAGAACATCTACAATTTATAGTTGTTTATCATAATTTTATGGATCTTACAATTCTACATAGATTTGAATACTCTATATGAAATGCACTCTAATACTAAGGTTGTTGAAGTGAGTAAGATTAACTTGATTTTGCGGGTCTTATATTTTTTGAAAAATATTTTGTTTATGATATAAATTTATTATGCAACGATTTTTATATAAACAACATCATGTGCTCTAGTGCAAAAAAAGGTTAAGCAATGTTATTTAAAGTTAAATAACTTATGTAAGTACTCCCACAGAAGATGCTTTAAAAATAATCTTGTAAGTAGGAGTGGTATTTTTTCTTTCCCTTTATTATTTTTAATTCAATGCTATGATAGAAATGAGGATTAAACTTGTTATTTTATGTCAAAAAAGAACTCATGCAATCTCATAAATTATTTGAATGCAATAACATTTTTGGAGGCAATATTGCTTAAGTTATATAGAATCATTATGAAAAACATAAAAAAATATAAAATTATTATGAATGGTAAAACTTAAGTAAATTAAAACAATTTTACCTTAGTTGATTTTGATCTTTTTGTGGCCAAATATTTTGTTTGTAAAATGCAACCAAACAAGGGCTAAACTCAACATGGGAATTGATATTGGCCTCTACAATAATGAGCAAACAACATTTTTACCCTTTTCTCCTGCCTTTACCTTCTTCTCTCCTAACCCATCACCTCCATACGTAGCCATCTTCATCGTTGACCTCCTTGGTGTTGCGCATCATCCTACCTTGTCTCCTCCATGCCATGCCCCACCACCACTCACCAAATACCAAAACCACCCCACACTAGTGAAATTTGTGTGGGACCTCCTCACCGACTAGATTTGAACCCAACGCCACTTTAGACTCCAATCTCGTGGCCACCGCAAAACCACCCCTGCATCATCATTATCAAACACCACCGTGACACTTCTCCTTTTCGATCATGGCGGAAGGCATGAATATCAATGTTGGTGCCGGTGCTAGTGTGCTGGCACTAGGTGAAGTGGAGGTGTTGTTTGGGTCGGGGTGCGAAAAGGTGCTCAACGAAAATACAATTCCTATTTAATATTCAATAAAATAGAATTGAGTTTTCATTTCATTGTAGGGGTTAAAAAAAACTGCACAATAGAAGTACGATTTTGTTGTATAATATGGGAAAGGGTAGTTTTGGAAACTAAAAAATGGGGGGGGGGGGGGGGGGGCAATAGCAACCCCTACTCAACGCAGGTGTTGCGGCACAACAATTTGGGCCGGGTCACACGTTGCACCACCTATGCCCGATATCGATTACTTTTGGAGTTGTTTCTCTGCTCCGAAGACCTAAACAAAAAGCCAAGCAGTTCATGTACATTCACACACTGCAGGTGCGCCAAACTCGAACTACCCTAAACGACGCCGCATTCAAATTTCCGCCACCGACGCATTAACCCCTTCCAAGCCCCGACGGTTCCCGAGTGGTGATGGCGGAAACGCACGAAGACACACCGAAAGAAACCGTTCACAAAGAAGAAGAAGAAGAGGACCAAAGCTTCGAAGAGCTCGGCGTGGACGCTCGTCTCCTTCGCGCCCTAATCAAGAAAAGAATCGAGAAACCTACTCCAATTCAGCGCGTCGCGATTCCACTCATTCTGGTAACACTTTTTTTTCCAACTTCAACAATCTCTATTCACCGTTCAGCTTCACTTTCGCTAAACTAGTTCACTTGCTGTTTTCAGGAAGGTAAGGACGTGGTTGCACGTGCCAAAACAGGTTCGGGAAAGACACTCGCGTACCTTCTCCCGTTGCTTCAGAAACTGTTTACTGCTAACTCTGATCGGAAGAAACTCGCGCCAAATGCTTTTGTTCTTGTTCCTACTCGCGAACTAAGTCAACAGGTGCATTTACTTGTTTCAATTTCTATTATTATTTTTTTAAAATTTAATTTGGATAGAAATTGATTTCGTGTTATTTCAGGTATATGCGGAAGTGAAGTCTCTGGTTGAATTATGCAGAGTTCAGCTGAAAGTTGTGCAGTTGAATAGTAACATGCTTGCTAATGACTTGGTTGGTTATTGTTCCAAATTCTCGTTTGTTTGTTGTCATTATTTTAGGAGGAAGTTAAAGTTAATTTCTGCACCTGATACACGCTTGAACGTTTTTATTTCTGTTTTGTTTTTGTTTTAGAATGTGCATTGTTGTAATTGTCTCTGAATTGTGTTTTTTTTTTTTGCAGCGGGCAGCATTGGCTGGACCTCCTGATATTTTGATCTCCACTCCTGCTTGTGTTGCGAAGTGTTTGTCCTGTGGCGTACTTCAGGCGGCATCCATTAATGCATCGCTTGAAACTCTTGTTCTTGATGAGGTGAAATCAGATATTGTGAATTGTTTGTTTAAAATCTATATTTATTTTACTGTCTATTTCTGAAACAACTATCATAGTGTTTTATTCATGTTGAGTTATATCCAGAGCAATTTCATTTTACAGATGTGTCAATAGCACTAACACCACTTGGTATCCAAAATATTGTTGGGCCATTGATTTGCAATTTTCACGTTTTGGTAGCTATTGAACAATCCTTGATACTACTTCTTGTTTGCATTTGGGATGTGATTGATATTCAAAATAATGTTTCAGGCAGATCTTCTATTATCATATGGGTATGAAAATGATATTAAAGCTTTAACACCTCACGTACCCAGAAGTTGCCAGTGTCTTCTTATGTCTGCAACATCAAGGTGTGTTATTTCTGGTGTTTACTTCCACTTATGATATTTTCATGTTTTCTGTCATTCTCAAATTTTAAGAAATATTTATTATGTTAATTTTGATGTGTTTAAATGAGATATCAAATAACTTTGGATTAATCTAAAATTTTGCACATATGATCCATATGATAAAATAATTTAATCTGGTGGAGTCTTGGGATAAAATGATCTAGTAAAAAAGTTATTAAATGGTGTGTGAGTGTAACTTAAACTAGGGATAGTAGTGCTGCCATGCTTGGTTGTTTTTCTGCTAATCTTGGCATTAACACACACTTTATGCTGAATTAGTTGGGGCTATGATGGCTATTGAATTTGCCTTCAACAATGGTTGGCCAAAGTTGTGGTTGGAGTGTGATTCTCTGCTGGTGGTTAAAGTGTTTTCTTCTGATAACATTGTTCCTTGGGATATTAGGAATAGATGAAAATTTTTATATAGTTTGCTGAAAAGTTTGCATTTTGTAGTGGGTCACATTTATTGTGAGGGCAACACTTGTGCACATAGGTAGCCTCTTACGGTGCTTACATACAGGGTTTTTTGTGGTGGGATCTTATTCCTACTTTTCTTTCTGGTGATTTTTCTAGGAATAGAATGGGTATTCCCAGTTATAGATTCAGGTAGTTTTCTCTTCATGGGTTTGGCCCTTGTCCCCCCATGCTTTTGTAATTGGTTCTTCTATTTTAATATATTCTTGGTGTGATGCAGAGCTTGGTATTGCTTGGGGTGCTAACCTGGTTAGGATGCATTTCACTACTGTTTTGCTCTTGCTTAAAAAAAAATTTACACTAGTGTGAACCAATTCATTTTCGTCCTCTTAGAATGTGCCTTGTTGTTTCTTCATATTAGATAATATGAAACTGAGAACAAACATGACGATTTTACTTGCACATTTGAAGAGTATATTCTATGCTAGCTAACGACAAAATGAAATATTGTCTCTGTAAAGTTTTGCTGGCCAAGTGTTTTCCCATGTATGGTCATTGACCATTCTGTGGCATTATTTTAGGATTAGGATTACATATATTATGTCCATTTGTTTAACCTCTCATCTATTATAAATTTATTTTTTTCTAATATACTGTCTGCAGTGCTGATGTGGACAAACTAAAGAAGTTGATTCTGCACAACCCCTTTATTTTGACTTTGCCTGAAGTGGGAAATCATAAGGATGAGGTCATTCCTAAAAATGTTCAGCAATTCTGGGTAATAAATGCTACCTGCTTTACATTATGAAGTTAACTGCATTAAGTTAGTTGTTCATTGTATCTTAAAAAATATTGCATAATTTCTCTCTATAGAGGGGGGAAGGGTTACTGCTTTTTTATATTTGGAATCTGTCTTTTTCATTGATACTAAAAGGAAATGAACCATTCTGGCTAAAGTTTGATTTAGAGGGAGAAGGGTTTAACACTTAAAAGATAAAAATGTCATTCAGTTTAGTGATCTTAAAAAAAGTTTGTTTCTATGAATTTAAAATATTTGATATTGTTACGTTTCTCCCTAGAGCATGTTTGAAAGCTATCACTTTGCACAATAGATTTTAGGTCGTGTTTTTCTTCCATTATTTTTTTTTTCATTTATGCTTGTATCTTTCTGATTCAACATTTTTTTTCTGTGGAATTGATCAGGTTTTAACTGTTTTCATTAAATATTTTTGTGTCAGATCTCATGTCCTGCCAGTGATAAGTTACTTTACATCCTTGCTGTGTTGAAATTGGGGTTGGTCCAAAAGAAAGTTCTGATATTCACAAATACCATAGACATGAGTTTCAGGTTGAAACTTTTCTTGGAAAAGGTATGTTTGATATATAACTATTCATGAACATTCACTTGATAGATTTTCAGCTTTAGGTATGTGTTAGATATATAGCTTTTTATGTATATTACATGTTAGGGTCCATGTCTCATTCAATATCTAATCATGCTATACGCATAAGCCTGGTATTTCATCATATAAACTGTATTATCTTTTTGTTATGGCAAACGATATCAATAGGATTACGGGCATCTAGCTCGTAAGTTGCATTCTCTCTTTGTTTCAGCACACAATGTTGGGTCCCATTATAGAATCCATAATGAAAACGCAATCAAATATACCATGAGAAGTAAAATTACATCAGTCTATCAAGGCTATATTTTATTATTCTATCTCAAATCTTTCATCATTAAGTTCAATGTCATCACAATTTAAAAGTAAAATCAATATTTGCTCAAATCGTACACAAAATCATCACCACTACCACTTTGAAATATAGAATTTCATAGTAGAAGAAATTTAATGGAAGAATTATTAAAGGTTAAATGACTACTTTCGTCCCTAGAAGTTTTAAGCAGTGACAATTCAGTCCTTAAAAGAACAAAATTTTTAATTTAGTCTCTAAATCAAATGTGTAAAAAGTGTGGCAATTTGTTAAGTTTTCATGGACCATTTTGTTATTAAGCTTTAATGTTCAAGGACTAATTTGACATTAAGTTGCAAAGTTTAGGGACTAATTTATTTAGTTGTACGGAAGAACTTATAAAATCTAGAAAGTTAACTCCTAGAATTTTGAAGAAACACATAAAATCTAGGATTTAACTTTCTACTACTCAATAACCACACTCACTACCCATGCATTCGATAAAATGAATTTCCAATACAAATGAGTTGTAGGCTTATCTCAAAGAATTCCAAATAGGCAAGTTCCTATAAGAATTCCAAATGAGTTGTAGGTTTAACTTTCTACTACTCAAAGCAACAACTACTGACCTTTACTTCTCATGGAAGCAAAGATTTGGGGTCAGAAAGTAAGAAGTGAAGGAAAAATTGATGAAAGAAAATGCAAATGCAAAGTTGATATTTGGCCTCCATGCGGGCTTATTCCTGTAAAAATAAGCTTCCTCTTTTTCTTTCCTTTTTTTCAATACCTAGTTCACTAAGTGAAACAAGGCATTTCAATGTGTCATACTCAATACATACATCAAAATTAGCAAAAGTGTGATTTTTTTTATATTTTGATTTGTATTGATTTTCATACTGTATCAGTTTAATGGATAATACACTTCTATGCTTTGAATCCCCCCCCGCCCCTCCCTCTTAATTTATTTGCTCAAATGTTTGGATTAAGATTTAAATCAACTTTGGAATATCCTGAAGTAGGTTAAATTTTTCAGCTAATTTTTTTTTCTACTGCTATGCTTCTAGGCTATTATAGTTGCAGTGGGATTATTTTGTAGTCATTATTTCTTCCTCTCTCTCATTTCCCCACTTTATCCTTGTAGTTTGGAATCAGATCTGCTGTTTTAAATCCCGAGTTGCCTCAGAATTCTCGTCTCCATATTCTTGAGGTATGCAATGTTATCCAGTTCCTTCTTTCATTGCTAAGACTTTTCTACTTAACCTGGTGCTACAGCATTTCTTGCCAACTAAGCATAAGAAATTCAAGTTTTCTTCAAAAAGTGATTTATTATCAATTCATTATAATTTTTGGATCTTCATTTTCTCACATGATTTTGACAAACCTATTTTTATCAGGAATTCAATGCGGGCCTGTTTGATTATCTAATTGCAACAGATCTTAGCCAGTCAAAGGAAAAGGATGAAGTGCCTAAGGAAAGTATTGTTGGATCACGGAAGTCTAGAAAACATGCTAAAATAAAATTAGATTCTGAATTTGGAGTTGTAAGGGGAATTGACTTTAAAAATGTATACACGGTACGCAAGTCTTCTCTTATATCTTTCTGTTATGTTTGAATTTAACGTTGATATGTATGAAAATTTTGCTCTACATATGCTATTTTTAGTAAGAGTTGTATACTATGTTAATTGGTAATTTTCATCTTCTGGTTTATATCCATGTTTCATGGGGAGAGTGCCTGTTCACCAAAACCAGTTAGTTAATGCTTTCTCTTGTTGATGAACAGGTTATAAACTTTGAAATGCCTCAGAGTGTTGCAGGATATGTACATCGAATTGGACGTACAGGAAGAGCATACAATTCTGGTGCTTCTGTCTCTCTGGTGAGTTTCTTGGACAACAAATCCCCCTTTTCCCATTACATAAATTCCAAAATGCATTATTAGTTGCATTTTGCTCTCTAGCCTCTCTTGGTCCATTGGGTATTCTATCCTAGGTGTCACCAAGGCCCAAACTGCATAATGCTGTGTCACTTAGATATTTGTTTGTTTCATCTCAGGTTTCCACGGATGAAATGGATACTTTAGAAGAAATAAGATCTTTTGTTGGGGATGATGAAAACAAAGGCACA
Source organism: Glycine max (assembly GCF_000004515.6). NCBI lineage: Eukaryota > Viridiplantae > Streptophyta > Magnoliopsida > Fabales > Fabaceae > Glycine > Glycine max. The sequence continues at coordinate 38,911,031 of NC_038246.2, forward strand.
AATTCCATTGCTGAGTTTCCCCTCCTCACCAAGAATGCAGTTGAATCTTTACGGTACAGGGCTGAGGTAATGTATTATTTCCTTTACTCTAGATGAAAAACTAAAATAGGATTCCATTGATGCATCAAATCTACGAGAGCCTTTTTGGTTGACTTGGTATATTTTTCCCTTCAGGATTCGAATTAATTAATTCTCTTATGTGTCAATTTTTTTTTTCAAAGTTTGTGACCACAAAAATGAGAAACATCCTTTTGTGATCTTGTCATTTGTGTCAGCATCTTGCACATATTATCATCTGTTTTTCTTTTCTTAAATGAATAATGTATAGAATATATTTTGCACCTTCTGCTCTTTTCTGCCTTTAGGTGGATATGCTATCGTGCCTAAGTAGATTTGGTGTATCTAGCTGCTTTTGTAAATAATAATGATGATTGACTTTTTCTTGCAGGATGTTGCAAAGAGTGTGACTAGAATTGCTGTCCGAGAGTCACGAGCCCAGGATCTGAGGAATGAAATTTTGAACTCTGAAAAGTGAGTGCCGGTATTGCATTTGGTATGAGAACTGTAACTATGATCTAAGTTCATTCCCTTTCTAATTCATTTGTGCACAACTGTGCTTTTATTTTAGGTTGAAAACCCACTTCGAAACTAATCCAAAAGACCTAGGTAATGTAATAGGTTGATATTATTGTTAAAATACCATTGTCATTTATTTTATTTAAAATTTTATGTTTGAAGTTAAATTTAAAGGATTGAAATTGTAATTGAACAGATCTACTGAAGCATGACAAAATTTTGAGCAAGAATGCCCCACCTCCTCACCTACGGGATGTGCCTGAGTACCTATTAGACAAACCAACGAAAGAGGCAAGGGAAATGGTCAAGCTTGCAAGGGATGCAATGGGAAATAATAATCGCCGCAAGGGATCCAAGAGAAAATTAAGAAAAGAAGGAGACCCTCTGAAGGCTATCTATGCTACGGTATGATTAACCTTTACCCATCGACTTTACCTTTTATGCCAATTTTGAATCTTTAATCATGAAGGTTAAGAGAAGGAGCCTGTGTAGTGTGTAGAGGAGGGAAAATAAGGGATGCCTAAAAAAATTATGAATGGAAGCTTATAAAATATGAAGTACAAATACATACAATGTTGCACAGATCTAAAGATAATGGCGAAGAGTGTCATTAGTTGTTACTTTTTTGTTATACTATTTCTGTATTCTGTTTGACTTTTATACGTTTTTGTCAGGCGTCATCAAAAAGACCGCACAAAGCTAGGAAGACTGGTGGAAGCGATAGCCTAAATAGCAGTGATAGGCATAAACACAAAAAGAATAAGGGTATTTGATTGATTTGCCCGTTTCCTACAAAGCCTTATAACAGGCTCAATTTTGTTGTAATTTAGGTCCAAATATCGTAAAACGAAAAACAGTACAGTATTGGAATTGTTGTTTCCTTTATACCGCGTAGGGCCTGAAGTTATTGCTCATTACTAAGTTAAATTATGCTAATTGAAACTAGAATTTCGCTTTCGTCCATGTCTCTTGTCTCGCATGGCATGTGGCATGCGGAAGATCATATTGGTGACACTAGAATGTCTTCCCATTCCAAGATTGTTGTGGCTTAGTCGGTTTTATTTTTACAATTATTAAAAGGTGTTTATAATTTAAAAATGTCTTACGAAACTTATACAAATTATTAAGTTTATTGTTTTGTAAGAAAACAGTGTTGAAGTTTAAAATAATAAAAAGAAAAAAACAAGTATATTAAAAAAAACAAGTTAGATAACCTTTTAAATTCTCTAATTGTTTTTTTTAAAAATAATTTAGCAACTAATTAATTTAATCTATCTTTTATTTGTGAAATAAAGTTTAGGTGCGAAATGGGAAAGTATTATAAAAACTTTATAATCAATTACTTTGAAAAAAATAATTTTATTTTATACCAAAAGAGTTTTTTACTCTCCCATTTCAGACCTTTTCTTTTTTCCATCACATACCTTTCTTTCTTCCTTAAAGGCCATAACGTTGGTAGAGTAATTGGCCATCTCTTTCTTTCAATCTTACACGCTTTTCATATGATCCTAATAATGATGCGTTCATATCACGAAGTCACTACAATCTATCGTATAAGCCTACATCACCTAATCAATGTAGTCCATAATTCCATTTCCCATTAGGTTCGGAGGTTCTAGCTAAAAACCAAGCCATCATAAAGGAATAGATCTGAGCATGAAGGGAGTTCTAGCTGGGTCGGGACCAACGATAAAGTCAAAGTATTAAAAGACCTTTCTATTGGCACCAAGACTATTGCAGGCAATTTTGAAAAAATATCTAACTTACTGAAGAAAAAAGATAGAGAAAGGAATAGTAATGTTTGAAATGCTATATAGATGTCACTAGACGAAAGCTTATCTTTTATAAACTTCAAGTTAGGATTATGAAAATTTTGACCATCTCTTAATGAGCAGGAGCAAGAAGAAACTAATGCATGAAAGACTAGCTTATATAGCTTTAGATATGTGAAAATTTTCTATATAGGAGGACAAGAAACTAGAATCCATTAGCTATTAAATATTGAAAATTTTACATTAGTTATTTTTTTTTATCCAAACCTTATGATTTATTTGTCATCTTTCTCATTGACTCATGTAATTTTAAAGGTTTTCTAGAAAATCAAGAAGTACTTTAAAATCTTATAAATCTATAAAAATTCTTTTAAATCTTATAAATTCATACTTTATAAATTTATTGAGAAACAAACTATAAAATAATAATGATAAAAATATTTTAAAAAAATATTAATAGCAATTACCTTCCTACAAAATCTATTAAAAACCATAAGAATAGTCATGCAAAAAGAAAAAAACACTTTTAAAATCCTTATTGAATACAACCCATTACAAGTTTTTTTATTAATTAGGATTTGGAAAGATTTTAAAAGTCTTCTTTTTAATAAAAAAAAAAGTCTTGTGATATTTAATTAAGATTTTTTTAAAAAGATAAAAAAATGTTATGATATTCAATAAAGTTTTTAAAATACTTTTAAATTAAGTCTAGTTAATTTTATAAAAATATTAATTAAATATCACAAATCTTAGTTAGATATTGTTAATTTAAAACCAAATATATCCTTACTTAATTACTCATTTTAAAAATAAATTTGCTCTAAAAGAGTTATTTTTAAAAATGGTTATTCTCATATCCACTATAAATAAACTTGTTTCAGTTTTCAAATTTAAAGATATAATTGATTTTTAAAAAATATATTTTTAAATAATACAAGAATTTGATAAAAATGTATTGACAACTTTTATACTGACATATAATTATTATGAAAGGTTATGTTTAGTATAAGAAACTCATGAATATGATGAACTAAAATTTGAATATTCGGTGAGAAAAGTATTTATGTTTAGTATTCAATTATATCTTGAATTGGAATTCTCTATGAAAGATGATAAAGTGATAGAAAAAAAATACATATTATCACATGAGAAAAAGGGATTATACATTGAAAGTATAGTTACATAGTTATTCAATCCTAAATCCTAATCAATCATGTATAATAAATTTGTTAATTTTTAAAATAATTAAATAAAACTTATTATGTATAATAAATTTATTAATTTTTAAAATAATTATTTTAAAATAATTAAATAATAATTTATTATTGGATGATAGTATAAACATATGTAAGCATTAAACTCTTACCACATTATACATAATAAGTTTATTTATTTTTAAAATAAAAATATATTTAAGATGATTTATGATTAATTAACAAAGTAAAAGTATTTTCATTAAAAAAACAAAAAAAACTTATAATTTAATTATACGTGATTATTTATGGAGCAATCATAGACAAGTTGTCACTGTTATTAATAAATGATAAGAAGATTACAATCCCAACTAACTTAACAAATATTGTGTAAGATCAAATTTAAACTATTAAAATTCATTGGAAGATTTTGCAGAAAAGATTAACTAAAATAAATAAATTTTACATTATTATTCAATTTATAAATTACCTATATATTAAATTTATTAACTTTGTAATAGTAATTATTTAAAATAATCACACTTAAAAAAATTAACACAGTTTCTTATCAATCCATAGTCCCCCTCTTGTATATGTTTTTTGTATAATGACTCTTATTTCCGAACGTGTAATTTGTTTACAAATATGTATTGAAAATTTAGTTCTCAAGTGTAAAAAATACGATAAATATATTCGGATGTTAGAAAAAATTTATAATGATTATACTAAAATGATCGAATTAGTACTTTAATATTTTTTTTTTAACTTAACTCATCCCAACTGTATGTTTAAAATTTCAATTTGATTGGTAACTGAAAACTCATATTATAGAATTAAAGTTAAAGAAGTGAAAGTAAAAAAAAAGTTTAAATAAGAAAAAATATAATAAATAATTATTTTGTATTTGTTTTATTAACTTTAAATTAATGATAAAAACTCGTAAATTAAATTGAATTTAAAAGAAAAAAATACTTATTTTATAAATTTGTAAATAATTTTTTTACACTCCCATACTTAATGAAATATTTAAGTAAAAAAAATACTTATTGTAAAGCATTATAATTAAATTAGATTCATGAATAATTTTTAGAAAAAATTACAATAATAATGATCAGTCAATTAAAAAAATAATTGTGTATATTTTAAAAAAAATAATTTAAAAATCAAGAAACTTTTATTATAATTTATAATTTAATGTCGCTGTATATACTAATAGACATCCATATTTTATTATGAAAAAATAATTAAATAAATAATGTTTGATTAAATAGAAATAATAATTTTTTTATTATTTTACGGTAAAATTTATTTATTTTCCTGTATTAATAGCTTTAAAATTATATAAGGAAAACATGTATTTACTAGAGTGATATAGTTCTTCTAAAACTTTTGCTTATATGAACACGTTCATATAGACAAAAATGACTATTTTTTATTTTATTTTAAAAATCAATGAATTAATTAATTAAATTATCTTTTTTCACCGTTCGAGTTGCAGGCGCAGAAGGGATCACCCCACCCCTCTCAGGCCATCGTTTACTGTATGTAATGTAAGCCTTTTCGAATTCTTATCTTTCACAACACAACTGTCTCCATTCCCGCACTAACCGACGCGCGCCGCCGCCGCCGCCGCCGCCGCCGTAACCTCAATCTCCGAACAACTCACTTGCTTCAAATTTCAATTCCTGTCTCTCCGCGCTTATCTTCTACTACATTCCAACTGTTAGTAAAATAGGGTTTGCTTCGGTTAGGGTTTCTTCCTCAGATGGATAACGCCCGATCAGCGAACGGCGAGGAGAATGCGGCGGGAATCCCGGACGATTTGCGGTGCAAGAGGTCCGACGGGAAGCAGTGGCGGTGCACGGCGATGTCGATGCCGGACAAGACCGTCTGCGAGAAGCACTACATCCAGGCAAAGAAGCGCGCCGCGAATTCCGCTATGAGAGCGAATCTCAAGAAAGCGAAGAGGAAGTCGCAGTCGCTGTCGCTGAACGAGTCCGATAATGTTTATATGGAGAGCAAGAGCGACGATTTCGATGTTCCTCTCTCCTCCATTGGCCTCTCTCAGAAGAAGCTCTCCAAGAACCAGTTCCGCTACGAGCCGGAGCGCGACGCGCCGCGAAGAGGCTCGTCCGCGAGACGCTCTTCGAACCTCAACGACGATGATGATGATGACGATGACGACGACGTGGATGGGGATGCGGATGCTGATGTGGCGCTCTATGAGGAAGAGAATTGGGTCTCCTGTGACTCGCCGCCGGATTCTTCGCGCAAGAGGTCGCGGAGGAGCTTGGAAGCTAATGCTACCACTGTGAGTTGGTGTTTGAGTTTTGATTTTGATTTTGATGTGAGTGTAGTGTAATGTGATGAATTTGGAAGGTTGTGTTGTGTGGCAGGAATATTCGGACGGAACCTCCGCCGGTTCTTCCGACGAGGACACCGGCGGGCAGACTTGTCACCAGTGCCGGAGGAATGACCGCGACCGAGTTACTTGGTGTCAACGGTGTGATAGGAGGGGATATTGTGATAGCTGTTTATCAACATGGTGAGCTTTTGGAATTTTACTCATGATAAATGGTAATTCTTGCAGTTGGGTTGTGGCTGTTATGTTAGTTAGTTAGTTATGGTTTACTTGTTTTTAGGTACTCGGACATTTCATTGGATGAAATTCAGAGGATATGTCCTGCTTGCCGGGGTATATGTAATTGCAAGACTTGTTTGCGAAGTGATAATTCAATTAAGGTATTTTGATTGATATGGACTTAGCCTGTTGAGATGAACTTCTACGTAGGTACTTAAAATGAATTGAGTTTCTTCCATAAGCTAAAATGAGCTTATGTGCTATAGCTTTTGGAGAAGTTAAATGCAAGACTTTCTACAAAGGTAAGTGCATAGGTTAGTTTTAGCACATGGGAGAAGCTCAATTCGAGTTACCTTTTTTTATTTCCTTCTCCTATAAGTGTTAATGGAGAAGTTTATCCAAAGATGGCCTTAAAATTTGATGAGGCATGCCTTTGAAGTTTAGCATGTGTAATTTCTTTTCTTGTTGGTGAATTTTCTGGTTTTGCTGGGTTTAAGGTTCGGATACGCGAGATACCTGTTCTAGATAAGTTACAGTATCTCCATGTGCTGCTGTCGTCTGTGCTACCTGTGGTAAAGCAGATCCACTGTGAACAGAGTTTTGAAGTTGAACTTGAAAAGAAGTTGCGTGGTAAGGTTTATTTGGGTTTGCTTGTAGTTTTGTGGTTGTCTACGTTGTTTTTCTTTTTGTGTGGTGAATAAGTAGTTGATGATGTTGTAAAAATGGTTTCTCTCTCAGGTGCTGAAATAGATCTTCCAAGGATAAAATTGAACTCAGATGAGCAGATGTGCTGGTATATTTGTAACAAATTTTGTAGAATTGTTGGTTTTAGTGGGCGCTGAAGCATCATGCACCTGTTCCTTATTCTTAGACAGTATAAGGTTCATTATTATTTTGATTTGTTTTCTTGCAGCAATTTCTGTAGGATACCTATTACTGATTATCATCGACGCTGTCCAAGTTGTTCATATGATTTGTGCCTTAGTTGCTGTCGAGATCTTCGAGAAGCAACTGCAGATCACAATAAAGAACCCCAAACAGAGCAAGCAAAAACTTCTGATCGAAATATATTAAGTAAATTTCCTCATTGGAGATCCAATGACAATGGAAGTATTCCATGTCCCCCTAAGGAGTGTGGTGGCTGTGGTTATTCTTCACTAAATTTAAGCCGGATTTTCAAGATGAACTGGGTTGCAAAGTTGGTGAAAAATGTAGAGGAAATGGTTAGTGGCTGCAGAATTAGTAATGCCGATGGTCCACCGGAAACCGGGCTGAATGATCTGAAACTTTGCCAATATTCTCACAGAGAAGCCAGTGATGATAATTATCTTTATTGCCCAGCATCCGACGATATCAAAACTGATGGGATTGACAATTTTAGAAAGCATTGGAAAACTGGTGAGCCCATTATTGTTAAGCAAGTATTTGATGGGTCATCCATTTCAAGCTGGGATCCAATGGTCATATGGAGAGGGATTCTAGAGACAATAGATGAGAAAGCGAAAGATGAAAACCGGATGGTTAAGGCCATAGATTGCTTAGATGGGTCTGAGGTACAACCATATCTATACCTCTTCTCTTTTTGGTGATTGAAATTGTATTGGTTTTATCTATTGCACTGTTTTTGGTTCATCATTTATGCTAAATTACTCTGCATTATGGCTGCATTTTTGTTACTTTTATATTGACAGATTGATATTGAGCTTGCTCAGTTCATGAAAGGATACTTTGAAGGGCTTATTCTTGAAAATGGTTGGCCACAGTTATTGAAATTGAAAGATTGGCCTTCACCTAGTGCTTCTGAAGAATTTCTGTTGTACCAAAGACCTGAGTTTATCAGCAAACTACCTTTACTTCAGTATATTCACTCCAAGTGGGGCCTTCTCAATGTTGCAGCTAAATTGCCTCATTACTCCTTGCAGAATGATGTAGGACCCAAGATATATATATCTTATGGGATTAGTGATGAACTTGGTAGAGGTGATTCAGTGACAAATCTCCACTTCAATATGCGTGACATGGTATATTACTTAACCCTCATTAACCCGTGAGATGATAAATGGTCTTTTTTTTTGGTCTTTTATAGTTTGAACAGATACAAGTTATTATTTACAGCCACTTTATGGTAATCTGGGTTCCTAGACAGACTGCACTTCTTTATAATCTGTGTTCCAATTTCAAGTGTCTTAACAATATCAATTTGATGCTTCATTGTTAATTTATGTTTGCTTATGTATTTATCATGTTCTTCCCATATTAATATATGCAGGTTGATATTTGTACCTCATTACCAATTGTCAATAATAAGTGCTATGCATATTCAAATGTCAGATGTTTACCCAAACTCTGCTACATACTGTGCATTTGTGTTTAATATTTTAAAGTTCTCTCTCTCTTCCCTGTTATCTTGTCTAGAGTGAAATAATGGAATTTTGATTTATTTGAAGAAAAGGAAAGAAAGGGGGCTATGAGTAAGTAACAAATAGTTAATTTACCGAGTTTCAACAGGTGTACCTTTTGGTTCATACAAATGAAGTAAAGCTGAAGGACTGGCAGAGAACTAAAATTGAAATGATGCAAAAAGCTAAAGCTAATAAGGAATTTGAGGCAAAAGAATCACATGGGGATCCTCAAATATCTTCAAGGGGGAGTTCACCTGATTCCTCACTTGGTACAAAAAGTAGTGGACTGGAAATAGACTCAAACCAGAATAAGTCAATTATGGATCAAGGGTTTGAAATTTATTCTAGTGCTGAAGGTAATACGGCCAATTGTAAACTTCCATTCAATCAAAATGGAGACGTCTCTGAGAAAACACATCCTGGAGTTCTTTGGGATGTTTTTCGTCGGCAGGATGTTCCAATATTGACTAAATATTTGAAAATACATTGGAAGGAATTTGGGAAGTCAGATGATCTTGGAAATGAATTTGTAAGTCTTTAAGAAAGCATTTAAAATTTTACATTGCTTCCCCCTTTTTATTGGTTAACTAACTAGTTTTGTTTTTTTATTATTGCTGATGGTACTCTCTGGATTCAAGGTTGAATGGCCTCTTTATGATGGAGCTATTTTTCTTGACAAACACCATAAAAGAAAGTTGAAGGAAGAATTTGGTAAGATCTTATGTTTTTCTTTCTTTCTTTGAATTCTTCAAGAGCTAGATAGATAAGTGGTATAAGTTAGTTTGACATGGTGGAATTACATAGGTCCTTGCCTTGCCCTTGGGAACTCCATCACCCCCATAAGTTGACAAAATCTTGTAGAGTTCCTTCAATGATGGTAATGAGTGTGATGGGGAAACATAATTCCCCCCTTTTTTGCGAGTTTAAGAATTTTTGAAGGGAAGTGAATATAAGGAGGACAATTCCTTCTCGATCCCCTAGAGCTATGTTTGGAAGCTTTTGATTGATGCGGAAGGGAGGAATGGTAAAAAATTATTGTTTGGAAGCTTTAAGTAACAGAAATGAGTGGAGTTCTTATCCTAGTTTTGGAAGTATAAATGGAATAAGAAGGGGTTAATTGCTTTTCCTTCGTCAAACTTTTTTCTACAAAGGTATAAGTCAATTTGTTGGAAAGCCACTTTTATTGCTGTTACCCCTAGCTTGCCTATTAGAGTTGGTTGCCAATAGCTTGAGTGAAGTGTCGTAGTGTGCAGCCACTAAAATGACTTTTCGGGGGTTGAGGTCCCTCGTCGATTAGAGATAAGGCGTAAGTAGTACTTATAAAGCTTGGGCAATTCTTACCATATGAGACAGTTTTGTGGGGTTTAGTTAGGCCCTAAACCCTAAATCTAAAATGGTACATTGTTTGGGCACCAACATTGCCTTGCTCTAGGCCCATAACCCTAGGTGTTAGGGGGGGTGTTGGACAGCTGCCTTAATTGCAGTCACCCCTAACCCTCCTTAATTGCAGCATATGAGAGTTGATTGCCAATGTCTTGGAAAAGACTACCTAAGAAGGGACTGACTAGAAAGACTGAGTGAACCATCGTAGTGTGCAATCACTGAGACGTCAACTCTTAAGGGGGTTGAGATCTCACATTAACTAGAGATAAGGCCTTAGTAGTGCTTATAAAGTTTGGGCAATCCTCACCATACAAACCGGTTTTGTGGGATAAAGTTAGGCCCCTAAGCCCAAATTCTAAGAAAACAATTTTCCATTCCCTTCTTCCTTACCTCCCATCCCAATATTGCCCAAAACAACTCTTATTTTTCCCTTTTTGAATTGAGGATGGCGGGGTAGCTTTGCCTTGTATATAAAAAAACATTCAGTTACTTAATTTTTTTTGTTAGTTTTGCATATTGAAATTTTACGCTTACAGCCTTTTTTCTTTTAAATTTGCTGGTATAAGAAAAGATAAGTGAGTACTTGTATAAGGCCTAATTGTAGGTATCTGAGAGACTGAGACCAATTTTCTCATGTGTACTATTTATTATTGGAATCTTAGTACTGATGTGCTAAATTGTGGGTAGCCCTAAGAATTTCTGAAACAATTAATTTTATTTATCTTCTTCCTTTTTAATGTGATTATTATCCTTCCTAAATAGGAGTGGAGCCTTGGTCATTTGAACAGAATTTGGGGGAAGCTATTTTTGTTCCTGCTGGTTGCCCTTTCCAAGCAAGGAATGTTCAGGTGAGTTCATTTCATATACTAATTGCTTAGTTGATGACCATCATAGTTTTATATCCGCTTTCCACACAAAGGAATTTTGATCTGATAGTGTCTACCCATTATTAATATAATCCCTTTAGTTTTTATGAATATTTAACGTACTGAGTTACTAAGGTCTTATTCTAGAGCTGATACTAATATAACTCGGGTGATTTTGAAATTTTGAATTATATGGTAAACAATTTCATTGCTTCATTGTTTGTTTCCTATTTGAGCTGATTTATGACAAAACATATGACATTTATTGATCCATGTAACCGACTGCACCTTCTTTTTTATTTTTGTCGATTTTTGCTGTATTTTTTGCTACTTGAGTGAAACAGACGTTCCTATCTATTAATATCTAACTATCTAAAGTTAAATTGCACATTTCCTATTGAGCTTTGGTCTGTTGTTAATCTATCGAGTATATTGAATTTGAGTCCTTTGCTAGCATTAATAGCTGTTTTTTGTTTTGTGGACCCCTCCTTTCCAAAGTTAATGTTACTCCCCCCACCCATCAATTGGAAGAACTCTATAATCTCAGGTTAAGACTTAAGACCCTGTGCTTCTAGTATAATGCTGTGTAGTGGCAGTTCTAGGCTTTGGTTTGTCAGGAGCTGGGATATTCTTAGAGCAATTACACTGACGTTCCTAACATTTTCCCAAATTACGCTTACCCACCCTTTTGATATATAAAATTAGAAATAACACCAACCTGCCTTACTAACAAGAAGTGAGTTAAATGTGATATGGAGGTCAAAATAATGTAACTTAGGGGTCTATTCAATTAGGATTTTAAAAGACTTTTTTTTTTGTTAAAAAGTCTTGAGGTATTCGATCAAGATTTTTAAATAATAGAAATAAGTCTTGTGGTATTCAATCAAGACTATTAGGAATTTTTAAGAAATTAAATTATGTCCATTGGTATTCAATTAAGATTTTTTACCACTTAAAAAAGTCTTCTAGTATTTAAAAGTATATAAATTTCAATGTTTTCTTTCTTTTAAGATGGATTTCATGAGACTTTTTATGATAAAATACCCATTAAACAATCTCATTCAAACTCTTGAGATTTCATGAGACTTTCTTTCTTTTCATGTAAATTGACATGTTTTTGTTTTCATCGCACATAATCCCCCGTCTCTTTGTTGAAAGCAGTAGATATCCATAATTTTTTGTTCTCTTTTGACCAATGGTCAACATGCCTTAAAACGCGTGATATGAGAGATTTTTTCAATTCTTTGAATTTGGTGGATATCTTGACTACGTGCTTATACATGTAAATAAACGTGAATATATATGATATATTCACATGAGAAATATATAATTTTAATGAACGCGAGAAATTGACTCGCGTATAAATACATAAATATATAAATAAGGTTTGAAACGTGTATGTTTTTTGTTTGGTGGGATTGTTATTGTGAGAATAATTACAAGTATTCATACCACTGACAAACATTGTGGTATATAGTTTTTATACAATTAACATGATTGATGATTGAAGAGAAATGAACGTATTGTGCTTGTAAATATGCTAGGGAAAATTGATTTGTGATGTAACAGGTTTATGGTTCTTTGTATAAGATGAGTTCTATTAAAAGTGTTAGGTGGACAAAATTCATGGATTTTTATCAATAATTTTAAATGTTTTTTAAAAATTCGCAGAGTCCTTTAAAATCTTAACAATTCATAATGTCCTTTCAAATCTTATGAATTCATATTTTGTAAATCCATCAAAATCTGAATTACAAAATCCTAATCATAAAAGTCTCTTAAAAAAATCTTTAAAGTCATTATGTTGTTACAAAGTCTTTTGATTGAAATTCACAAGATTTTTTTATGTCAAAATAGTCTTTTAAAATCTTAATTCAATACACACCTCCCTTAATCTAAATTTTCTGAACGAACTCTCTTAACTAAAGAATCAACATTTTGGAAGTTATTAGAAATGTTTTTATAAGCTTCTTTAATTAATATATTGCACTTCTTTCTGAACTATAATCTTTTTATAAGTGGATTTTTTTGTTTAATGGAAACAATATGGTCAAATTTGTCATAATGTGTGATTGCTCACTCGATATTTCAGTCCAATGTTCAGTTAGGCCTTGATTTCTTATCTCCGGAAAGCGTGGGTGATGCTGTAAGATTGGCAGAGGAAATTCGCTGTGTACCTAATGAACATGAAGCAAAGCTTCAAGTTTTGGAGGTCAGAAGAGAGGAGAGTTACATTTAATTAAGCTTCCTTTTTTGTTGCCACTTGCCTGTCCCTCCCTATTTTGTCCTTTTAAAATGCTTGTGTTTTAAAAATATTTTTGTTAGCGTGTTGATATATGCTTCTTGGGCATTTATGCAGGTTGGGAAGATCTCCCTTTATGCAGCAAGTTCAGCCATCAAAGAAGTTCAAAAACTTGTACTTGACCCAAAGTATGCAAATTTCAGACTTGTCTTGGCAATTGCATTAGTTCTCTCTCTCTCTCTCTTTATCTCCCAATGTCCTTGTCCTTAAAAATGGAAAATAAATTGTTTTGCTTGACTAATGGTTCTTATCCGGGATAAGTTATCCCTAGGCTTTGAGTTTTATTATACATGGTATTTGGAATTGGTCTGTTGTCCTGTTAGGTCCTGCAAGGTTACCATTGACAGAAATGTCATGTTTCCTTATTGATTTTTTGTGATAAATAATTGTCCCAATGTCAACATCTTCTTACTGCTACCTAAAATAGTGAAACGGTTTAACTGTTGTTTTGTCAGACTTGGCGCCCAGATCGGTTATGGAGATCCTAATTTGACTGCAATGGTTTCCGAGAATTATGAGAAGATGGTTAAGCGGAGGCAGATTACTTGTGCTTGAACTTCCACACTCGGTCATTGAATCCGGAAAGAGGGGGGATTGTGTACATTAGTTGTATTTGAGCAATATTTTATGGGTTGGTATTTTCAGTGTAGTTTTGATCAAATACCTAGGTAATCATTTAAATGTGTATAATAGTTACGTTAGAGAATCATGTAATGACCAACTTCAAATCTGATTTTATTTCAAAATGTGGAAAAGAAACAATGTAATATATACAAAGCTAAAAATTTGTGTCTGCTGCCCTTTAAGTTAAGAAATGCTTGTGACCTTATTTTTCATTGAAATGGTAACAGACGCACCCAAAAAATTGAAATTGGTTCGGTTTAGAGGACATTCTCTAGCCATGCAATTCAAAAACATAGCTTCGGAAACCAAGGAGTTACAAGGTCGACCTAAGAGAAGCCTTTTTTTTGGGTCTTGGCTTGTGACCTTATTTGGCAATGAAGCTTCGTTTTGAACCACTTAAATTGTGAGGCTAAATGAATTAGCAATCCTATAGAATTCTGACTTCAATCCTGGCCACTCTGATTCAGGTGCCTGAGCATTTAATGTAAAAAGCCTGCCATCACGAGCGCAGCAAACGGAAACGTTGTGTCGCCTAAACGAGGGACTCTCAACTCTGAACTCCAGTTCGTAGTATTTGACATTTGTAACGGAATCCTCTCTCAAACTTGATTTTATTAATGTCCCCTTAACGTCAGGGCGTTGCCCTGATCCTGTTATGCTTCGAACCACTGCTTCACCCACCTCATCTGGCCCCCCAAATGCTTCAATCCTAGTGAAAAAAAGGTTAGATATACAAGCTGTCAATCTTTCTTTTCTTAATAATTAGTATCAAATGAGACATTGATTGACAAACTAGTTATAATTATTCATTTATTTTTTTAATGCTGTTTTTGGACCCAACACTTTGCACTGAAAGGAAAAAGTAAAAAGTTATCTTTTTTATTTATTTATTATTATTAATATATATAATAATTCTTTTAGTCGGCCATTTGGTTGGTAATAACTAATAAAGTGAAGTGAATCTCTGAAGAAATTTACTAGTTACCAGAGCTCATTCATACTCACGAGAATTCTGGAGCAACAGATGAAACAATGACACTAACATTGAGTTCTCCAGTGGAACCGGGAGGACCAAATGCAACAACCGGTTCATTGATGTTAGAACGCCGCCGTTCATTCAGCGGAGGAGGATCCAATGATCGTTCCATCTCTCTTTTCTTAGCAGCTCGATACAGCAGCGTCTGATCTCCCACCCAATTTGCTGGGTATATGAATTCTGATAATCCAAATCCAAATATATATAAAAAAATGATTTTTTTTTTCTTTACTTTTATACATTGGTTCTTAATAATATAATGAATTTTCAAGGCAAATTACCGAATCCTTCCTTTGTGTCAACGCAGCGGCTGTAACCTCCAATGGGATAAAGCACGTCCAGCTTGAGATTACGCCCACTTTGTGGCGACAAACCGAGAAGAAAACTGGTGATGCCACCAAAGTTTGCACCCACAGCCACTAGTGAAGCTGACCCAACCCCCACAAGAAGCCGCCTCTGAAATTTGGTGGCTAATGGTGCAAATTCCTCCGCCGGAGGCCGCCCTCCATCGTCACGATCACCGGAACATTGTGGTATTCGAATTGGGTTGCATGCCCCTAACCTGGCTTGCACTGCCATACCCATGTGCTGTTCTACATAACAGGGCACTTGTTTGTCGTGTTATATGGATGCAAAATTTAATTTACGTCTTCCTTTTGGTTCCAATCACGAGAAGGGATGCAATCCAAGTCCGAGACACAATAATCTAGTGGTGGATTCTGGTTGAGTTGGTCGTCCATGCTGGCATTCTTGTGGCTCCTCATTATAGGAATGGGATAGCTCTTATCTGCTTCATGTGGTTCTCATTCCTTCGGGTAATCAAGAGCCACGGCATAAACTTAGTTTTTAATTCTTGCCTTCATTTGTGAAGATTTTTTTTATTATACATGAAATGTGAGACATATCAATTTTGATAATTTAACTTGGTTATATGGTAAAATCTAATTCTTTCACGTGATAAGCTTCTCCTCTCTATAATAATAATAATAATAATAATAATAATAATAATAATAATAAGTGCCTATGAATAGAGAATTCTTAATGCGTTTCCATTAATTTTAACATTTGAACACAAATTTATACGGTCAAAATCAGATTTCACATGATAAGTTTCACCTCTCTATCTCTATAATATAGTCAATTATACTAATTATTCTTTAAGTTTTATGAATTTATACAAACACCCTCTTGCTTTTATCCATTCTTGCCCTGACTTTCCTTTATTTATTTTTAAAAATATACACTAACACCATTTATGTAATTTTACAAAATTTCAAGAAGTGTAATTTACTTTAATACGTAATACAAAATTAAAGTGTGTTTTAACTTTAACAAGGAATTCCCAAATAATTTGTGCTTTCATTTAAGATTTGGCCTATATAGAGTCGCGAATGTATTATCAAGGCGGTGGACGATGAAAAAAATTATTCTCGAATGAAAATATAATTCTTTTTATCTATATTTAATTTTAGCTATCTATTTTAATCGTGCAGTTAAGATTCAATAACTGTTATTCCCTCTATTCCTCTCTGTAAAATATATTATTGGTTCGTTAGTTCAAATAGTACATATTTGATTTCCTTCATGGCTTTGTTAAACTTAATTCTTATCAAATAATTTAATTATTATTTAAAAAATGGTTGTAAATGATAATTATTTATTATTTACTTTCCAATTAGTTATCACAAGAATCTCCCGTTTTGAAGAATATTTGTGTCATGATGACTTGGTAATCGCTAACTTTTCCAAACTAAGAATACGTTGTATATACACTGAAAAATATTCTTGAATCTGCGTTGTATTTAGTCATCTTGAGACTTACATAACTTTTTTTTTTTATTCTGAGAATTACATAACTTTGATGTATGGAGATGTACATAAAGTCTACCCAATAAAATATTTGGAAGATCATCACCCATGGAGATGCCATAGCTAGTCACCAAACCTAAAGAATAGTATACTCAAGACAACTTCAACAACCTTCAGCTTATGCTAGATAAAGGTATATTATCACTTGTGCTTTATCTTGATCTGAATCTAACAAGATTTAGTAGTTGTAAGTCCACAAAGGAGATGTGTGCCATTCAAATTAATTACTTATGAAGGGGACTGGAGATGTTGATTAGTTGAGAAAAGTTATCACCTTGATGAGGCACTATGAGATGTTTACCACGAAGGAGGGCAAAACCATTGATAAATGTTTAGAAGATTTCAAACTCAAATGGTGTGGAAGGCTCAAAACAATCTAAAGATCCTAGATAGTCTTCCCAAGGTGTGTGAACCAAGTAGCACAGTCATCCAAGAAGGTCATGATATGAAAACCTTGATGTTGGACAAGTTGTTGGGAGTTCATAAGGTTCATGAGGTGCATCTTCAAAAACGGGACAAGCTCAAAATGAAGGATCCCCTAGCCCTAAAGATAGGAGAATCCAGTCTAAAGAAACATGAGAAGTCTGAAAGAAAAGCCCACTCCAAAACCTCTTAAAGCTAATAACATGGTAGAGTTTGAAACAGAGAATAATTATAAATATATATTTACTTTTTTTTATCTCTCTATCTTTCTCATCGCATAATTTATCCTAGTTATTGTTCTCTATCTCTCTTTTTTTCTTTTTCTTTTTTCCTATTTCTCTCTTTTTCCACTCATTCCATCCCAAGATGGGGGTAGATATATGTTTACTATTTTCCTATCACATAATTCGTATTCGCAATATATTTTGTGGAGAGATAAAAAGACAATATATATTGAGAGGAATGTGCTAAATTAAAAGAGAGATTAAAAAAATGAACTATAAAAAAGTGTTTCAGAAATTGACATTATCCTTAATTTTAACATTTGAACACAAATTTATGAGATCCTCTAAGGATATGGGTCTACACTGTTGCACTGGCTGGTGCTGCGAAACTCGACCACACTGTCGACGACTCAATGCGTCTTCCTCTTTAGAAAGACACGTTCAGTCGTTTGTCGCACGATTTCTATTCTATATATGTGGCCGAAAGGGAGGATTAATTAGTTAAAGAAAAAGAAGCACATAACGACCAAATCAGCTGAAAATTCCACCCTCTAAAAAAGTTGACTTTTATTCCTTGTCGGGTGATCTTTTTCAAATGCTGCTCGTTGTTGAAAATGATTCAAAGCCTGCGTTCTTACTAGACCAGTTTCTCCAAACCTCATCCGGTGCACCAGTTTCCCCTTGTTGAGCACCACCATAGAAATTTCCATGTGCACCCCCACCACTACCACTTCCTCCACCTCCTATTCCCAAAAAGTCAAGAGTCATAACATCCCCACTTCCTTTACTTCCAGCAACGTTATTAATAGCACTACTCGAACCTCCATTTGTTGTTCCTCCACTACTGCTTCTATTGTTGTTTTGCTCTATGATCTTCGACAAAGCCTTGCTTTGGTCCAAAATAGCGTTGAACATGTCCACACCGTTCATCCCAACGCTCCCTCCACCCATCCCATTTGCACTACCGAAACTATACTGAGTAGAAATGTTAACCTCTTGTTGTTGGTGGTGGTGGCCACTGTGCATGTACTGGTTCGTGAAGGGTTGCCCATTTGGTTGTTGATGATGATGATGCTGTTGCAGCACACCAAACGATGGTGGTGCCATGTTTGTTGCAAAAGTACTTTTTTCGGTCAGTGTTGCTCCCATTTGCGCAGCTTTTTGCAACAACGCAGTGGCTGACATGTGTGGCGACCCTGCAGCAAGGTGGAGCCCGTTTTCATCGAACATGTTTGAGCTTAGTTGAAGAGAGGGAGAAGAGGTTGATGACAGGCTTCTCGTGAACACTGTTCCTGCAGCCATGTTGTTGTTGAAGGGTTTTTGTGCAGGCATTGGCATGAGCTCGTGTGGGAGTGATAGTGGGTGCTTGTGATCAGCATGGTTGAACTCCGAGGTGGTGCCACCCATTTGTGCAGGGTTGGGAACAATGCTGTTGGTGTTGATTGGTAATGATGAAACGAGGTTTGGGATTTGTTGACATTGCAAGTTTGGACCTATCTTTGGCAATTGTCCTTCGTTGGCTTTGTTGTTCTCCTCAGCTAGTGCGTCACAGAAAGCTCTGTGCGTAATGAAGCTGTCTCTTCTGCAAAGTTAAATCAATATATATGAAGCATTCAGTAAGTAATAATGATGCATGCATTAAGCAAAAAAAAGAGATAGGAGTTTGGGGAACTGCATATAAATAATGCCAATATAGTTGTTCATGAGGACCATGATGGGTATTATTATCATCAAATAAAAAGTGGTGGAATCTTTGACTGAGCCTAATATATAGATGCTACTTGCTTAATTGCATGTGTTGATTATTAATCGAGGGTTGCGTATACCCTTGATTATCTTCGCATATGATAAAGAAAGGTTTATGAAAACTAGAGAAAAATTTTCAAAACAGATAAGCTAACTTAAAGGTATATATACGAAAATAAATTCAAAGATGAAAAGTAATTCATATTTTTTTTTAAGTCAACAAGGCTGTGTGGTCAAGGAAAGACCCCATGTAACATTTTAATTATAAAAGGACAAGTGCTGCGTGCCACTTATGCTCGGAAATCATGGATGAATATAGATTGATGAGTCAAATTTGATATATATATATATATATATATATATATATATATATATATATATATATATATATATATAAGATATGACGTAGAAATTTAGATACATGTGTGTAACTATGTATCAACCTGGAAAAGATGGTACCACAGTCACACTTGTATTCCCTTGTACCACATATTTTTGAGTGGGCTTTCCAGTCAGATTGAACAGCGTATTTCTTTGAGCACTTATCACATTTCCACTTCTTCTCGCCGTGCTTTCTGCAGAAGTGCTTTTTGATGCCAGTGAGATCTCCGAGTGCTCTTGCTGGGTTGTGGTGGACGCACGAAGGTTCTGGACACACGTAAACCCTCTTTCGAATTTCCGTGCTTGTTCTCTGCTTCAGCTTCCACGGCAAGTTGTGGCCTCGCCGGTGCAACTGAAGGTTCTGGTCTCTTTGAAACCCTTTGTTGCAGATTTCACATATGAACCTGTTTGTGGCCATTAGTGTGGTCGGTGATAGAGCAATAACTTCAGCACTTGGATCTGCACACACGTGAGTGCCAAAACAAGTAATTAAATTAAACTATGCATATAGTTCTAGCTAGTTCCTTCACCATTAATTATTAATGTGCAATAATATATATATATATATATATATATATATATATATATATATGCACCCAAACCAAGGATAATACTTGTTATTATTTCAAGTTGTTTCAATGGATATTTAATTAATTATGGAAAGGAAGAAAGTGACAAAACATAGAAAGTGAATATGTATAATTGTAATAATAATAACAATGGAGATAGAAGGAGCAACAAGAAGAAGAAGAAAAAATGGGTGCTATCTGATTCTTTGTTCACACTTCAGCCACCAAGATAAGAAGAATGAAAAGAGAGAAAGATAGAATATTTATATTTAAATTATAGCCAAACTCCAAGACTTCTTTCTCTCTCTTTGTCTCTTCTTCCACAAACCCTTTCGATCATATTTTTTTTTGACACATATCCAGATACAGACACAAGGAAACAAAGACATAAGAATACTCAACAGACACCGCATAAAGAGCAAGAGGGTATTTCATATATAAAAGCATATGGTCCTTTTATCCTGAAACAGTTGTGAAACAAAAAACAAAGGAAACAGGAGGAGAACTAGCAGTCAAGCAAAGTCAACAGTGAATAGCAATGATTGTAAAGCCCTTCATGGCAATAATTGAGCCTCTTCTACTACTAGTTACTATACTCCCCAATAATTCATCATTTTTGCTATCTAATTCTGGCTTAAAAACTACCCAGATCCTTGTCTCCGTTTGAAAGATGATGACTTCTAACCAGATCAAGGCCCTATCCTCTTAATTTCATGGAGCCTATACATAAATATCTTAATTAAATGTGCTCAAATTAATTAAGCATGTCATCATCCAGAAATTTAATGTAGACCTTTTGTGGGATATCATTTTCTTAATTTTATTATACAAAACCCCATTTTTTAGTAAATATACAAGCAAACTATGCATCATTATTTCATTTTTAAAATCAACGAGATGGGTGAAGAAAATTGAATATACTTTTTTCCATGAATTGAAAGATATTGTTATATTATATTCTAGGAATTAGCATGTGCTGGCCATGGGTAACAATATTCATCTATGTCTGCAGCTTTAATTTGACTATCCATTTTTTAAATCTGAAAAAAAATATTTGAAAGTCCAATAATTAGAAAGTGTGACTTAAACTAGTAACGCTCAGAAAGCAAAGACAAGAAAAGAAGAAGAAGAAGAAGAAAACAAAGAATATTCACCAATATATATGTAAATGGGGCTGAAAAAGAGTAAACTTTTTTCTGAGATGGTTGCTAGAAAAGTTACCTGGATTTCCTGGTAGGCTCCTTTTCTTCTTAACAGGTGCAGGTGGTTGTGAATTTGTGTTGGAACCATTGCTATTATTTGTTGTTGTAGTTGAAGTGTGAGAATGTGGACTGTGGAACTGACCAAGCATCTCAGATTGCTGTTGTTTAACTGCTGCATCTTCTCTGGTATTCTCTGTAGAGAAGCTCCCACTATCACAACTTGTGATGTTTGACATTGAAGGTAGCCAAAGAAAAGGGAAGAATCTGTTGAAAATATTCCCTTTATTCAATTTTACAAACAAGTGTTTGTTTGTTTTGTTTCACTCAGCTTGTTGAAGCTGCTATAGCTGCAGCAAGATGAATTTTGTTCAGAAAAAAACTAAGGAAAAAAAAATTAAAGGAGAGGTAATTGAGACAGAAAAGATGGGATTTGTGCAACTAGAGGAAGACAAAAACCAGGAAACTCTCCTCCTTTTATGGTGTAGAGATGAGGGTGTTTGCTGGCACAAGAATACAAGAACCTTGCCTTGGATTTGCAATGTAATTAAAAAAAATATACAATTATACTTCTTTTAGGCACTGTTGTTTGTAGCTATAGATATGCCCCCAGCAATGCTTGGTATTTAATAAAAAGCCCTTCACTTATTTTTCCAGGTATAAAATTAGCTGCTTACAGTATATATTCTCATTACGATTAATTAATTAAGTAATTAAAAAGGACAATTGCAATACCATTGTATTGTTATAATAAAAAAAAATAATTTTAATATCGGTTTTGTTAGATTATTTTATATTTTTTTAAATCAATCAGGAGAAATAAACATTTTAATGTGCTTCAATTTTTCTTTTTTAAATATATACGTGTAAGAAAAAGAATAAAAGTGTAATTACAACAAACATTTCCCTAAAATAAATTATCGCACAAAGTGTTTGAAAAATGGGGGTCGATCAAGACTCGGCATTAATTCTACATCTTTCTTAAATTAAAGATTGGCTTGGCCATAAATAAATATGCTGTGTAAGTACAAGTATAATCACATATTTAAATCTTAAGGAGTAAACAGTGTATGTACTTATTGTATAAATGATTTATATTTTGTTATTTTAATTAAAAATTAATTATTGTATATAAAAATTTATTGGTTTTTATAATAATTATCTTAAAAATTATATTATTATGACTTTAATTGGTTGATAGTATAAAATTTAGGGCATAAAAATTTAACTCACCTAAATGCAATATATGTTAATGAGATTAGTTGTTTGTGAAAAAAAAGAAATATAGCAACTTCTAACTTGTTTTGACTATATCAACGAATAAGTTTTTTTTTCTTTTAAATTTTAACAACGTTACCATATATATTGGAGAGAAGGAAAATTGATCGTCAAAAAGTGTATGAAAACGTGTGCTACTATGGTGAAGCTCACTTTATCCAAAAATACTATGAAAGGACTGAAATGAACATAAATTGATTCCCACACTTCAATTTTTGTTTTGTTGAAATAGTTAATTGTATAAAATTGTATGAGAAGAAAGATAAAGAATATTAACAAATAGTATTCCTTCTTAATAAGGATTAAGGAAGGGTATTATGGGTACTTCAGTTGTGGTTGTCTTTTAAAAGTTTAATTTATTTGACGAAGCTAGCGGACGAGGGCTTCAAGTTGGAAACTTTGTCTGTTTCTGGGGATATTTTAAAGGGAATAATATTGTTCCCAAAACACCCCTGTCCTTTAATTGAAATCACAAAAATGCTACTATGAGGAAGACTCAGCCGCCTAGAGCATGTAGTTACCGATTTAACCTTACCCCGTCACGGGTTGATTCTGATCGAATCATTCTCGAAAATGACCCCATAATAATACAAAAATTCTTCTGTTCACGTGTGTTCGGGGTAATTTCCGATGGGTCAGACTCCGTGGTAACTTTGAAATTAAGATTCAAACATAGAGCCCTTTTGTAATTTGGTCTAACTTCAAGCATGCTTAGCAATTTGTCCCTCTAATTTCTTTCTTTCTTCTATTATTTATGAATGATATTTAGTCTCATTATATATAAAACGTTTTGTTTTATAAACCGTTGGCGAGCGAAACTAAACTAAAATGAAACGAGTAAATATAATATTATTCTCATTGAAGCTGAGTGAGGAACTTAATAAAATGAATGGATATTCAATATTTCAATTCCTATTAGTCTTTGAGTTATTTCACGTCATTAGCTACTCATTTATTTAGTAGTCGTAATTAGCGAAACTAAATCTTTTTTCTAAAGTTGAAGTGGGGGATTCCAATAAACAAATGTCAGGAACCATAGCTTACTTACATTATTTGATCAAAGATTTGGGTTGTGTTTATTCATTTTTAACTATCCTTATATGCTATTTTTTCAGCGATTGTTATTCAATATTATATATTCCAACTCACTAGAATTAGTCTAGTAATAAGGGATTTGAATAATTTATGAGATTTTAAGTTGAAATTTCATTATCATCATTATACACAAAATATTATATTTTTCATATAAGTTAACTGACTATATGCAAAAATTTATGTATTTATTTAACATTATATTGTTAGATGTAAATATTATTTGAACGGCAAAAGTCAAGAATCAAGATTCACAAGTGATGATATATAATTTTCAAACATCGTCATCATGAATGAACGAAGTTGTACGTAGCGGGAATGTATAGGATTATGATTTTAAAAGATTATTTTAGTGTAAATCTTTTTATTAATTTTAAAAGATTATGTAAGAATGTAATAATTTTTAATATTTTTTAAAAGATTTTTATGATGAGGATTTTGTAGTTTAAATTTTAATAAATTTATAAAATATGAATTCACAGAATCCAAACTAACATTATGAATTTTTAAGATTTTAAAGGATTTTGTGAATTTTTAAAAACATTTAAATTTATTAATAAAGATCCATGATTTTTTTTTTTACTTAACACTTTAAATAAAACTCATCCTATACAAAGAATTTTAAACCCGTTACATAACAAACTAATTTCTTCTATCATATTTACAAGTACAATAATTCATTCCTTTTCAATCATCCATTAGGTTAATTTTATAAAAACTATATACTGCAATGTCCACGGTAGCATTGACATTGTAACATGGATATTTGTAGTTATCTCTACAATAACGATCTCACCAAACTAAAAACATGTACAACAATTGTTTCAAACCCTATTTATATATTTATCTACTTATACATTAACCAACTTTTCACATTCATTAAAATTATATATTTCTCATGTTCATATATATTCAGGTTCACTTATATATAAATTTATGTTCATTAAAATTATATATTTCTCATATTCATATATATTCACGTTCACTTACATATAATTAGCGAAAAAATATGTCCAACAATTATTTCAAACCCTATTTATATATTCATGTTCATTAAAATTACATATTTCTCATGTACAAATACGTAATCAATATGTCCCAATTACGAATCCAAAAAATCGAAAAGATCTCTCATATCACACGTTTGTGCCATGTTATCCATTGATTGAAAGAGTAAAAAAAAAATGAATGTTTATCACTTTCAACAAAGAGACAATGGATTATGTATGATGAAAAAGAAAAACATGTCAATTGACAAAAAAAAAAAAAAGAAATAAAGTCTCATGAAATCTCAAGGGTTTAAATAAGATTGTTTGATGCGTATTTTTTTACTAAAAAGTTCCATGAAATAAGTAACGCCCCTGATTATCGACTTCTCGGCGGATCAAACACTACGACGTTTCACATTGTGATATTTTACTCAACATTCTTGTTGGTCAAAAACCTTTGTAGGTAGCTCTTTTTGAAATCTCAACAATTTGTTTCAGCTGCTTTCATGATCAATAATTGTCCTCACAAATCAATACAAACATTTTTCAGCATGTTTTGTCCTCACTTACACATTTTTTGGAAAACTTTCCAGAAGGTCACCCATCTCATAAGTATTTCAAGCCAAACATACTTAATTAAAGAGTTTTTAAGTGATAAATTATCGAAAATAGATGCATTTTATTATATAGGTAACACTAATTAATTTCTTTAAGTCATTTTCAACAGTACATTTTCATACCTACGCAATATCTAGATCACACTCATTGCAGTGTGATTCACACGGTGTATTACAAAATCCATTAAACTTCAACTTAAAAAAATGAATCCATCAAAATTTGTATACTTTTAAATATTAGAAGACTTTTTTTGAATTGTAAAAATCTTAATTGAATACCAACAAATTTTATTGTATTATTTAAAAAATCATAATAATGTTGATTGTATATCATATGACTTATTTCTATTATTTAAAATATTAATTAAATATCTCATTAAAATCCTTTCAAATCCTAATTGAATGCATCCTTAATTGTTTTTTTTTCAAGTACAGTGAATGAAATTTGGTTTTTAATTATGTATGAAAAATGTTCTAAAAGAAAAAATATTTAAATAATTTTTCATTTCGAAAAGATTAATTTCTAACTATCAATTCAAAACAGTATCATTATTAAAACAAAGGCCTTAATTATTACAGTTACTTTTAATAATATACGTTTTAAATTTGATATTTTCTTTTTGGGTTCGCAAATTGGAGTGTTTTTGTTTGATTATTTAATCTATTAAATTAAGTGAGTATTGTCGATTTGTCATTGTCACAATTTTAAAATTAAAAAAAAGCAAGAGGGTAAAGAATATTTCTTTTCACTTAAATTTAATAACAATATCGTCATTTTTTAAAATAATTCTTACACCATCGTTGCATATATATTAATTGTCGACGGTACAGGAAATACTGTAAAGTTAAAAAAGAATACCGTAAGTCTATCTACACACAAAAAAGAAAAACAACAATATTTTATACTTTTGCTTGAATTTTTTCTGTCAATTTTTTATTATCGTTATATTATTTTATAATATTAAAATTATTTAAAGTTCTGACGTGTAAACTCGCCAATAACTTTGCTCCCCTTATACATGATACTGTTGGATTAAAGAGGGTATTTTCACTTGGGATTTAGGAGCTAACTGTTAAGTAAGTAAATAAAATATGTATCATATCATATTGATGGGACTTTGGAACTGCAGGTCTGCTATATATTATCGTCACGTACGCCTTTTTGGTACATGATGAACAATATTGAACCACTTATTGGCTCCTGCTTTTGTGTCTATCTTCACTTCTCTGTTTGAAAGTGACAAATTTGAAGCATTTTCAAAATTCTATTCTAATTTATTCAACAAATACATATAATAGCACTTTCAAATAACGAAAGAAAGTGACTATTCCATCTAACGTGCTGTCTTCCGTCCTTTACGTTCTTTTTTCATATGCGTGTTTTGCGAGTACATATCATGATTATATAGTGATATTTGAAAGAAAAGAAAACAACTGTTTTTGAATTTCCAAAGTAGAAATACTAAAAAAGCAATATATATATATATATATATATATATATATATATATATATATAATATTATAACCAATGTAATATATAATATTTGGGTCACTAAGTTGTTGGAGTGAAATATTTATGGACTTTTGTGAATGACTAAAATTTTAAACTTTGATTGCATGTGAAATAAGTAACATATATAATGTTTTAAATTAAAATTGTATTGCTTACTGAAGCACTGAAAATACTAATTTGTGCTTCTCTAGTCTGACATGACTAAGAATTATAATTAAATTGACATGATGATAATAAATACTTATGAATAATCGAAAAATACTAATTTATGTAATTATAATTAAATTGACGATGATATGATGTGTGTATGGTATTGTCACCATTGTGCAATAAATTAGCATAATATTATAGAAAATAAATTGAATAACATCTTAAACAAATATGAAATGAATATATTATATGTATTATAAAATAAATAATTTCAAGAAAAATTAATTAAACAAAAGCGACTCATTCATGTTTTTTATTAATTAATTTTAAATTTTACTCAAATCCTTTAATTTCAAAGTATAATTTTTGAGAAATTTATTTATATCTTTTTTATATGATCCAAAGTAAGATGTCTATTGCGTTAATTTTTTTCTTTAAAAATGTCCTTATTTATTCAAATTTTTTAGGTTAAAACAATATATGCAATGGATTAATTTGTTAAACTCTCTCTTTCATTAAAATAAGGAAAGATTATTACACAACACTACCTCTTTCATTCACTGTCTCTTTTTAAGTTGTTATAGAATGTAAACGTTATTACTTATAAGATGTGCTAACATATTATTTAAAATTAATGGCACTGATTATACAAAGTAGTTCAATTGAAACTAGTCAACCAAAACCAAAATTTTAGGTGCAGATCTATTGACATCGGTCACAATTAATGCCCATAAAATCTTTGATTTGCCTGTCTAATTAAGCATTGGTTTCTTAACTTCTAAACATTTTCTCAACAACCATGATTACACCTTTTTGCTCGTACTACTATCAAATAATTGAAGCATATGCATACACTAATTTCTTGCATCCATGTGCCCACAACTGCATATATGAACATTGGATTGCTGTCTTTCTCCGTCTTACAATCCGATGACTTTATAATTCCCACGGGTGCCCTCTACTTCGTTAATTTATTGTTATGATTTTCGGGTAGAAGCTACTTATAGTAAATATATCAGACATTTACATATGGATTGTACATAGTAAATATTCCTATCAATAAATGAAAAGGTGAAGGATTGTTTTCAACCTTCTTTTCCTTGAAATATGTTGACAAAATGAAACCCTTTACGTCTATTCAACTCATTAGTGACTATGGCTGTCTTGTTTAATTAATTTTCTCTAATTCTTCCATATATATTATATGAATAGAGAACTTGCTTTAATTGGAATATTAAATAATAATTACTTTGACTTATATTAGATATAATATACATATATAATGAGATTATGTTATAAAAAAACATAGGTAGTTTTTATATAACACTTCCACTTTTATCTCTTTAATCACATCATTTATCTTTATATTTTTTGTAAGAAAAAGTTAATTAAATAAAATTAATATATAAATAGTATTTTTCATGAGTTATCTTAGGCTCATTAATGATGAAAATTTGAAGTAATTTGCAGGCTAATATTTAGTCTCTAATTTTTTTTATTTAGTTCCACGATGTATTGCTCATTTGAATATGAATGAAATTCTGAGTTTGTTGTAAAAAAATATTGTAATTGCAAAAGGCGGGGATTGAAATTGATTAAATGAAATAAAACAACTCCGACGACTACTATTACAATGGTAAACTTATTATTTTTTAATGAAAAACATTATTTTGTTGATCTTTTAGCAGTTATTATCCAAACAAATTAAAATTTAGTTTTATATAAAAATAAAAATTGAATTTTTTAAATTTTCTCCATTGATGGTGTGATTTGCTGTAATTTAGCCATATGGCATGACCCATTGGTCCCCACTAATTTCTGATAAACTTGGAACAACAGGTCCCGTTGATTAAGATTGAAACTTTAGTGTCGTCCACTTGCAACAATAATATATATAAGAGACTACATTTACTTATAAGCCTGTAGCCGATGTTGTTGTCGTTTGCATAGATCAGACTTCATATATATAATATTGACGCAACCTATTGTTGCGCATTATTGTATTGAGCTAGCTAGTGACAAGTTATTTATATGGTAAAGGGAGAAAATAAATAAAAAAAAGGGAGAGAATGAGACAATGGAATGATGAGAAATGGGTAAGCTCTAAAAGTTGGGGTCAAGCTCTCTACATATATACCAAACCAGTAACGGCAATTTTGTAGTTTCATTGCTCGCATACTTTGTCATTATTTCCAAATCATGGCTTTGTTATTATCAATGATCGTTGGCCTGGCGAGAGAAGAAGACATAGAATAGCACACTCAATCTATATAATGCATACAAACAATAACATAAATTCAAAGGAAGAATGACCAAACGAAACTTCCGATTCACGTACAATTCATACAATGATACAAAGAAGGGCATTTGACATGTATCAAATAAACCAGCAGCTTTGTTTTTTCTCTCTTGCTGTGCCCTCTTAGGAGATTGCGTGTTTAATCCGTTTGTATTATTAGTTACCTATATTCTTTTGTTCAATTAATGTAGAGGGTAATTAACAATATTTTGTTGTCCTGTTAATTAATTATATTATTAGTTATAATTAAATGGCTATAATTTTATCTTAAAATTAAGCATGAGTAATATGTATATACTGTGATGTCACTGTTTCTTTTTTGTTTTTTCACGTGCATCGGTTGAGGGTACAGGGTATAATGCGCTCTTATCCTGCTTGCACTGTAATTCTGTAAAGGCAATCTTTGTGTTATGGGATGAAAGATCCTCATCAATCATTTTAAGCAAAAGTTTCACTCATGCAGAATTTAATTATGAGAAGGAAGTTGCACTTAGCACATGTGGGACATTCGTCTGGTTGTATCACTGGGATATGGGGTAATTCTGGAGATTTTCTTTTTTGTATGTAGATAAACTTTATTCATGTCTAAAGCCAGTGTACCATCCTCGATCTATCTGTCTCTCTAGATCACATTCTGTGTATATATATACAGTAGCTTTTATTAACATCATTAGCCATTAAAGATTTATTGTAAATAATTAAAAATGAAAATATGTTATTAAAAATATTTATTACACTTTATGTTTTTAATATATATATATATATTAAACAATGTTTTTCTTAAAACTACTAAAAGAATATCATTTACTAACAAAAAAAAATTAAAGAAAAATTATATATATACTAACCGTGTAAATTTACACTCTCAATCAATTACAAACTAATTTATATAATAAATTTGTTAACTTTTAAAATAATCATCTTAAAATTTATACTTATCATATTTTTTTAGTTAACAGTATGATTTATTATTTTACACTGAAATGTCTATACTAATATTTGTCCATACTAATATATATATTTTTAAATAATCTTCTTAAAAGTTATGCTTATCATAGAAATTAAACTTTAAAAATTATCAAGTGTAAGAAATGTTTTCATTAGTATAATTTTTGTTTAATAAAAAATAAATTTTTAATATAAATTTTGAAAATCTATACTAATATTATGATTTGCTATATATATAAATGTTTAATGTATTGATAATATACATTAATATTCTATAGAATTATTTATTAGTATTATATATCATATTAGTATAAACTTACAATATTAATACTAACATTTTAATTTTTGTTAAACAAAAGTTATATTAACATATATGAAATTCTTCATAAATGGCATTTTTTTGTATAGTTCAAAATCAAATCCTAAAGGCTAATATTAACAAAATCTATAAATGCATTTTTAAGTTGTCACTCCCGTTCATGTAAAAATCTTGAACAACTTAATGTTATTGCTGTTTCTGCCCTAAATTATTTTTTTGTCCCCCCCTGACAGTTACCCAAATCAAGCATGTTTTGTTAATACCCTACTCCTGAGTTGTTGATTTCTTATCGATTTCCCTGTTAGCGGAGGAATTCACTAGTTTTTCTTAATTTGTTTGTTGTTGGGCTTGTGCACCTGCTATTCAGAAAATGATACCAAGTGGTTTATAGGGTCATTTTTTGAAAGCTCAAAGCAAAAGAAAAGTATAGAGTAATAAATGAAATAATTGTCAGAGAAAAGGTCAAATTAAAGTACTTATATATACGCATAAGGGGGACAAAAAGTGATATATTATCACATGCATGAATGGCTTACAGCGGGTTTTATAATTATGAAGATGCATATCTTTTCTTCTTTTTGATATAATCTCATACATCAACCTGTACGATATGACTATAGAAAAACAACTACTAAATTCATGATTTTATCATTTAGATGGTGCATTTGCCGACAAAGAGCAAGCAAATAATTCCCAAACCCTAATAAGGTCCAAATAATTTAGGGTTAAGTTGATGAGTAAAAACACTCACTACTGATCACTAAAAATGTATAGATAGCGCTGGTGACCTTTTCTGAGGCTCTTTTTGTTCCCCAAGTGGGACTGACTTCGTTGCAAATGATATGAATCTGCCCAATGCTATGCTCCTCGTCATGTGCAACTGCTTATACGTCTTTGTTTGAACTGCTAAAAGTAACATTTTCCATCAAGGCTTTTTCCTTTTCCTTTTTTACATATATATAAATTTGATAATCATTCTCTTCCCTTGTCTTTTGGTATATGGGGTGTGGGGGAAAGAGAAGAGATGTTTCAGATTTTTTTTCCTTTTGCAAAATATGATCAAACTTAGAATGCCATGGTAGATCCACATGACATGGAGAGTATGAGTTCTTTTTGTTGCCGTTTGGTAAATAATGATAAAAAGAAACCCCGGTGCGTTGAGTTGGATGTGCAATGATGGTTAAAGCTTTTAGCCTTTTACACTCTCTTTAGTTCTTCGTTATTTCAAATTTGAATTTTTTTTTCCCCTTCCCTGGCCTCCATATCGATCATACTTCAATTATAAAAGTGGTAAAAAAAATAATGAATGATTAAGCAAAGCGGATATACTTTTAAACAGAACCCTAGATTCTATATATATATATATATATATATATATATATATATATATATATATATATGTTGTCTCCTCTCAACAGACGATTTGGGACAATTGAGTGGCTTTAAAAGGTCTACATGTACATTTTAAATCATCAGGCAATTAAATACTTGTATAGAAATTTAATTTATTAGGAAACGATTTTGGATATTATTAAGTCAAAATGACTCTTTTATTTTTTTTTTTTTTACATTGGAGATATTTTTTCTAATACAACCAATGTATTTAGGATCGGCCTAAAGATAAAACAACTAAAGTCTTTGCTTTAGGCCTCCAAAAAATTATGTACTAATAATTATAAGATCATATTTTCTTATAATACCCATAAAAATCATATTTTCCTATAAAATTCATAATTTCATTGTTAGTTTCCACTTAAAATTAATTACTCATCATAATTCTCATTAATTAGTTTGTCTCTTGATTGACTATATCAAAGGTCTCTCAATCTGAATATATTAATTTTCATTAAAATTAATCTAATTTTTTTTCTTATTTTCTCTAATTACCGAAATGAATCAAAAAATCACTCTCTATTTTCTCCCAAATCAGCTTAAATATCACTCTTATCCTCATTTATACTTTATGTGGTTCTCTGTTAGTGCGGATTATTCCTTCATTTACTTTCATTTGATTAAGTATGTTTATTGATTTTTTTCCTCAATATTCCTTGTTTTGCTTTTGGTTTGTGGCTTGACTTTGTTGCTCCTATCCCGATTTACATGTAAGGTACTAAGCATGTTTTTTTAAATAATTCTTCTATCCATTTGGCTAAATCATTTGAATCTTTTATACTCTTTTTCGCTTTTTGAGATATGATTATAATTTTTATATTTTTATATAATTCAGTTCTAATATTATTTTTGTATAATTTCTTAAAATTCTAAAATATTTTTATTTTACATTTATTAGTTTCAAAGTACAAAGAGCATTGCACTTAAGTATCTCAACTCAAAGAAGTATATAAAACAATCCACTTGCAAGTTGGCAATCAGGTTTTGTTGTTCTAACATTTTTTTCATAATCTTGATTTATAATTTTTATTTATTTTTTTATACATTAGTTGCTTTATTTCAAAATGTCAACTCAAAAATTTGAATTTGATTATTCAAAACTTTTTTAAAAAAGTTGATGCTTTAATTAAATCACAAAAAGGGGCTCTAAATAGATTTATCAAAATAGATAAAAATAAAATTGAAAATATAAGTAATTGCTCATTGAATGAACAAGTTAACAATATAGAAATTGATGAAAATGAAAATAAAGAAGAAATATTAGTTAATGAACATGTTAACAATGTAATAATTGATGAAAATAAAGATAATGAACAATAATTACTATTTAATGAACAAGATTATATTGATTACCAAACTCAAAATGAAAAAAAATTAATAAATTAAAAGAAATAACTATTAAAAATATATATGATTCAAGTCAATGAGCAAATATTAGCACAAGTTTGAGAGATTTATTACTAAAAAGAGGTCCTATTAAAATTACTAATATAGATTTTCCTAAGGATGAACCTCAAGGCATTTTTCTTCATCATTTTACATTCAGAAGTTGTCTAATGGTGAACAACATGAAAAAAATGGTTAATTTATTCTCAAGATTTAGATAAAGTCTTTTATTTCTGTCGCAAATTGTTTAATCTTGTTCCTAGTACAACTAAATTAACCAATGAAGGTAGTAGGAATTGGAGAAATATTAATCATAAGTTGAGGAATCATGAGATAAGTAATGAGCACATTGCTAATATGAGTTTATGGATTGACTTAGAAACAAAGTTGCTAAAAAATGAAACAATTAGCAAACATGTTCAAGAACAAATAAATAAAGATAGAAAACATTGGATAAATGTTTTATTTAGAATTATTGTGGCTGTTAAATTAAAACTCTTGCAAAAAATAACTTAGCATTTTGTGGAACAAATGAAAGAATTTACGAAGAAAGTAATGAAAACTTTTTAAGTATAATTAAAATGATTGTAGAATTTGATCATATAATACAAGAACATATTCGTCGAATTAAAGATAATAAAATTCATAATCATTACCTTGGACATATGAATTGATAAATTTGTTAGCAAGTGAAAGTAAAACAAATATTATAAAAAATATTAAGAATGCAAAATATTTTTCAATCATACTTAATTGTACTCCTAATGCAAGTCATGAAGAACAAATATCTTTTGTATTACAATGTGTAGATGTTTGTTCAACTCAAATATAAGTTTTTAAATATTTTTTAGAATTTTTAAAAGTGGATGATACAACTGGAAAATGCCTTTTTGATGATATTATGAACAAAATAAATAATATTAAACTTGATATTAGTAATTTAAGAGGACAAGGTTATGATAATGGATCAAATATGAAAGGAAAACATTAAGGTGAGAAAGTCGTATTGAATTTCTTTTTTTACAAGATCATATATTCCTAGCCTAACTCTCAAACCATTGTCACAAACACGATAAGAAAGTCATATTGAAAGTATAAAAATTTTAAGATTTCGAACTCCATAATTAAGAGATGTTTTATTAAAATTAGGTAAAACTTATGAACTTGAAAATTTTGAGTTTTTGTTAAGTATGACTATTTGATATGATATATTATTTGTTGTAAACTCCATTAATAAAAAGTTACAATTAAAAGATATGGGTATGAATGTTGCTTTAGAACAATTAAAAGGTCTTATTCTTTTGTTTGAAAAATATATAGAAGATGGATTTGAAAATGCTATAATTTCTATCAAAGAAATTGCTACTGAAATGGATGTAGAACTTAAGTTTCGTGAAAAATATGTTATTCGTAGAAAAAAACAATTTGATTAAAATATTGATAATGAAGTTGTAAAATCGCCTAAAGAATCATTTAAAAATAATTACTTATTATATATAATAGATCAAACAATTATTGCATTAAGAAATAGATTTGAACAATTTAAAATATATAAAGATATTTTTTGTTTTTTATTTAGCATTAAGAAATTGAAGTCTTTGGATAATAATAATTTAAAAGATTATTGTCTTAACCTTGAACGTTCATTAAAACATAATAATCACTCAAATATTGGTGGATTAGATTTATTTACAGAACTAAAAATTGTAAGAAAATTTATACAAGTAGAAAATGATACATCGATTGACATACTTAATTATATCAAAATAATTGATTCTTTTTTGAATGCTTTTATTGTTTATAGAATAATGTTAACAATTTCGGTAAGTGCTGCTTCGATGAAAAGAAGTTTTTCAAAACTAAAATTAGTTAAATCTTATTTAAGATCAACAATGTCTTAAGAAAAACTATTAGAAAATAGAGTTTTAACATCGGTTATTTAGGACTTTCAACATCGGTTATCAACCGATGTTGAAAGTACCGACATTGAAAGTAATACCGTTAACATCGATTTTCTAAAACCGATGTTAACATAAAAATGACAACATTGATTTTTTAAAAAACTGATTTTATATAGTAAGAATTATAAAAAAAAATCAAATATCTTCACATCAATATCGGTTTTTACCAAAATCAATGTTATATATTCACATCAACATCAATTTTTACCAAAACTGATGTTAACTTATACATACAACATCAGTTTTTGTAAAAACCGATGTTAGTTGTCATCCAACAACAAAAAATGATGTTTTTGTTTGATAACCAACATTGGTTTTTGGTAAAAACTGATGTTATATGTTCAATAATAACATCAATTTTATAGAAACTGATATTGTGAGTGCAACTTAACATCGGTTTTTGTGAAAATCAATGTTGTTTGTAAACATCAACATCGGTTTTTACTAAAAATCGATGTTGATTTTTGGATTATTTTTAATGTGTTGTCTATTTTTTTTTAATTATCCCAAATTAACCTACAAATTTAAAAGTAGAATCACATCATATAATTTTCAGTCTGTTTTCAGACAGTACTAGTCCATGTTTAATGAGAGCAATGTTATTTCTTCTAGGAATACTATTTTCTTTGTATGTTACTGAAAATCTAACAAACTTTTCAAAGATCATTCACCTGTACAAGGTAGAGCGACTTAAATTACGTCTATGGAACTTGGCAACACGTTCAAAGGACCAACACAAGATGGGGATCAAAGCAACTGCAACATAACAAAAACAGATTAAAAAGATAGGACATGGAAGTGACATAAAGGAATGGTAATATAAATTCCCTTTAAGAAGAAGCAAACAAGAATATATGGGATTAACTGACAAAGGAATACACACATTTAAGGCAAAGATGAGATGTAACAAATGTAAGGCAGTAAATGAAGTATATAAAATCCTTTGAAGCAATTATTGACTGAAAGTAAACTTGCAAGGCCTTCAAATTCCATGCTCTTGGCTTCTGCAATAGCACAAGACAAAGTAACAGTGTATTAGAGATGGAAGAATCAAAACATTCAGAAGATAATGTTTATTGTAAAATCACAACAAAATCTTACTCCATATTGCGAGTACAATGAGTACAAAGAAGAACAAAGAGTGCCCAAAAAACAAAGCTGATAAGCCCTATGAGAAAGATGCTTTGGTACCAGTGGAATGGTTGTAAGGAAAGCCACAATAAACACCTACAGAAAATATTTAAATTAAAGGATCAGCAACGAACGTGATTCAGACCCCAAACCAATCACTTAAACAATGCATTTTTAAAGAGCATATATATGCAAATATGATTTTTTTAAGCAAGCAACTATCAATGGATATTATGGAAGCAGTGCAAAAAATGACCTCACCTCGTAGACCAATAGTGACGTTCGAACTTCAACTGTATCTCCTTGAACTCGTAGACCTTCACTTGCAGTTGAACTTCGTTCAACACAACTTAGCCAAAACACGGCAATGAGCGTGACAGCGGACACAATGGTGAGCGTGAGGCGAACATGGGGGTCAGAGATGATGGTAGTGACGACACTGAGGAGGTTAGAGTCGCGATGAGGGTGGGTTTGCGAGACTAAGCACGGGCAAAAAAGGGTTTTTGAATCTTTAATTTAAGTAAAAACACAACATCTGTTTTTTTAACGAGGTCATGTTAACATCGATTTATTAGAAACCGATGTTAACGAGGTCATGTTTTTAACATTGGTTTTTCAAAAAACTGATGTTAAGTAACTAATGTTAACATTGGTTTTCCAAAAAACTGATGTTAACATGACCTCGTTAACATCGGTTTTGACAAAACCGATGTTAATAAACTCATCTTATTTACAAGAATGTCATCGTGTTTTTGTTAACATCGGTTTTTATCTAAAACCAATGTTAACTTAGCGATGTTAAATCTATAATATCTAGTAGTGAAAGATTGAATGAATTAGCTTTAATATTGATTGAAAAAAAATATTAAAGAAAATAGATTATAATAAATTAATAAATAATTTCCATCCTTAAAAGCTTGAAAAATAAATTTTCAATTAAAATATAAATATTTAGTAAAAATATTAATTTTTGTTCAAAAAAAATTATTAGACTAAAAAAGACCTCATTTTAAAATTCGCTTTTGACCTCTAAATACATTGGGTTGACTCTGATTGTTTTGAAACCCATAATGGACCGATCAATTTGAACATGAACCAATCATGTGTTTGGTCCAACACTCCTTGAAAATTGGTGCGTCCTTAACTCGGTTCAAAACCGCTAAATCGGTCGAAATCGATAAACTCGATGGATTAATTGGTTTCGCTTAAAATTGTTTTTAAAAAAAATAATTCAAAATGACGTTATTTTGGTTTTTTAAAAAAGAAATATTATAACTTATAATAATTTTAAGTGAAGTTTACTTTTTATTATTATTAATTTATGCATATTATATTATTTTTTGTTCAATATTACTAGGATATTATATTAAAATATTAGAAAAATATATATTTTATTAAAATTAGCTTGATCTGGATTGAATCATTGATTCTTGAATTAGTATCTTCAAAGTTCAATGACCAATATGATTGTGAGAACATTGAACACAACACAAAATCTCTTCTACTAAAATGGTAACTAAAAAATTTAAAGGATGAGATGTAATTTCTGTTTGTTTAAAATAAATAAAAAATCTCTAACTATAAAAAAAAACTTTTGGAATACTTACATTTACTATATTTCAAATTAAAAAGAAAATGAGTAAGACCTTGAAGTTGTAACCTATCATATCTATGATCACGTTTTATTTTACATGACAAATTCTTTAAGGTGGTCAGTTTTTTGTTTGTTTTTTTAGGAGAAAGGTAGTCAGTCTTTGATCATGTGTATGGAAAATATTTTGGTGTGGGAAGGACAAAACCCAATTACATATGTGATAATTGATACAAACGCTTGAAAATCCTAAGCTAATAATTAGTTAATCATCAATTTCTATTTCCATGACGCTAAACATTAATGAATTTTATGAGCGAGTCAAATTAAAAGAGCTTCTATCTTGGGATTATGAAAATCATAAATTAAATTTATTTATTCATAAAAGGAGAAACTTAGTATAACTGAAATCAAATAGCTTAACTTGAAAGATTGTAATTAAAAATCAAGTAAAATGTGATTTAACCCTTTTAAGTCATAAGCATCACGTAATTATACACAATACTTTAGCAAAATATAAAATTAAAAGATTATATTGATTACATTAACCTACTATATGTCTGTACTAAAAGTATTAATATATTATATTTATTTTGAAGTTTTAATTAATATAAAATAATACTATTATTTTAGTTGTTTGAAAAATTAATATAAAGACCAACACCCATTTTGGTTTCTTTTCATAATAGGATCACCCTATCCGAGTCGATCATCTAAGTTAAAAAAAAAAATCAAACTCAACTAAACTAAATTTAATCAGTTCAACTTTTATTCTTTTAACAAGATCAACCCAATCCAATCTGGTCACGATCAGTCTTACTATATATATATATATTCAGCGAGCAAATGCTTTCAGTACACTGATTATTACAAACAACTCTGAGTGGACCTTTCAAATGCTAACGTGGATTTCTGTAGTACGTGGAGTGGATGAGTGTACTATTGCAAACATAGGCAAATTGACCGCAAAGGATTAGTTATACAAATTAATTCACAAACTGAGTCTCTTTCAAAACAAATCATGGAGGGGGTTTATTATTTATAAAGGGTTCCATTGCCATTGATGAAATGCATGTGACACGGACACGTGGCGTTTCATCACTTTCAATGGTGAAATAGGTGGTGTTGACGCGGATACGTGGCGTTTCGCCATTGCCACTGGTGAAATAGGTGGTGTTTTTGCCATTTTGACTGGCGATACATGCATGTACGGAAAGTTAATTTAACTTGTAAACTTTAAACGAGTGTAACTTTTGATAGAAATATTCGTTTGAGACCCGTAATATGTCAAAATGCTCAAAATTGAATGAGGAATCCCCTGGAAAAATGCTCAAATTTGAACATGAAATGCCCTGGCAAATCCCCAAGGATGTTATAATACTTTCATCATCTCTCTTCAATCATTCATATACGAGTCCCAACTCTGCATAATCTATCTAGTTACAGTTTTAGCATTCTTAAACATCTTTGTCATTGAGATCAAAGTTGCTTTTTTGAACAAGGGTTCCCTCTGCCCTTTATGTTCAAATGAGGCTAAGCCAAATGCTCATTTGTTCTTTTCTTGTAGAAAATCTCTCCAAGTTTGGGCTCACATTCGTGATTTGGTTCCTTTCCGCAGACGTTTCACTTCTTTACAGCGCATTACTGACTCTTTAATTAGGGGCAGATCCACATCAGGTGTTCAAGGAAAATTACGTTGTCTGGCTATAACAATTACAGTCTACTGCATCTGGCTGTCTAGGAACAAGCTGATTTTTGAAGATTATCAATTTTGTTTTAGCAAGATTAAGGTTCTTATGTATAGACAAGCGCACATGTTGTATTTGTTTTAGCATCTTGATATAGGCCTTCTTGTATTAGGGAGGCTTTTGATTTTCTCTAGCTGCGGGATATGCCCCGTTTATTGTTGTATCATTTTGGATTTAATATAATTTACATTTTTCCCAAAAAAAAATCCCCAAGGATGTGGTCAATTCATTTTTCCAAAAAACGTCTCTAAGTAGCTGAAAAATAGGATTTAAGATTTAACCACAAAATTTTTCCATTATTAGAGAATAAAAAACTTGAACAAAAATAACTAGCGTGTGATATTTTTGCCAAAAAATTTCTCGTTCAATTTCGAACATTTTGACATATTATGGACCTCAAACAGATATTTCTATCAAAAGTTACACCCGTTTAAAATTTACAAGTTAAATTAATTAGTTTTACACCGTCACACACATTTCGCTAATGACAATAGCGAAACCCTTTGTAAATAATAGACCCCCAGAAAGATATCCACTTTGAGAATTAGTTTGTAAAACTAACTCTCTGGGGTCAATTTGCCGCAAACATACATCAACTCACAAGCCAGGTTGGCATTTTTACAAATTTCATTATACCTGCTATATCTGAATCATGCTTCAAGAGTATTAGCATTTCAGCTCTAAAGAGCATCTTATTAATTATTCCATATATTGCTATTATAATTAAGTTGCAAAATTGGTTTAGTGTGAGATGGAAGCCAAATTTAAGAATTTAAGAAACGCTCTTGTGTATCCTTAAAGAAAAAAGTGAGCCCACTTAAAAGCCAACTACTATAGTACATTCTACCGTTAAATGATGTTGTAAGATGTTTTCTGACTGCTAATGTTACATTAATTCCATTCGCATGAAACACATGCAATGGACAACGACAAAGTCTTCGATTTTTATACTTCGATTGTTGCTATTCAAAAGCTACAACGGGATGCATTTTGCACGCTATACGGAACTAAAAACAAACACCGACTATGTAATGAACAATGAGCATTTTACTAATAAGATAAATTTAGTAAATTAAATTTCCTCATCATTTCCTACGCAGCAACCCCTAAACTAGGGTGTGTCTTTTATATTTTATAAATTTAATTATAAGTATGTAAAATATTATTGATTAAACTACTTTCAATAATTTATCAAAGTTCACGTCATCTGAGTCATCCTTTTTTATCTTTTGGATATAATTCATGATATACTTGTCTTCTATGTCCGACATTTTGCTTTCAATTTTAATTTATCACCTAACTAATTATTGTTATTATAATAAAATTTTAAAGCTTTTGAAATATTAGCTAAAAGATTATATAAGCGCCTATGTAAAGTTCTGGTACGTACAAAAAGAAAAGGGGTAGCAAACTTTCAGCTATACTTGTTATCCCACAGAATCTAATAACAAAAATCCTTCTTTATGTCATTCACGTGTTTCATAAATATATCAATGAAAAAGGTAATAGTAAAAGGGTTGCATCTTCACACACAAATTTCTTAATTCTAAAATTTCGATAAATAATAAAAAGAAACTAATAATGGAAGAGGAGATAATCCGAATAGATTCCCTTGTTGGTAAAACCTCGAATGATATTGGACCCGTGAAGGTCAGTAGATGTAGGACATGGGGCCCAAACGAAATTGCCAGGTGGAGCCCATGATGCATGTCCTTCACTTCACACTTGAATCTTGAAAGTGAGATATTAGGGCGGGAACCTAGTGTGTGAAATTTCCACGAAATGTTTTACTTTGTTGTTTCTAAGAATGGTTTTTGAATAGGATTAGTTACATGATTTTGATGTCCACTTGGCTTCATTAAGATACTTGTCTCTATCTGCAACTAACTTAAAATCATTTTGATTTGAAACTTTGCAGGCCCATCAAATTACACTCAATGAAAAGTACATTTTAGGGGCGTGCAACCATACAACTCCTAGTTACACAAAGAAAAAGGAGTTAACAGGAAGCAGATCAGACTTGAATATTCAAAGTTATCAATGTTTAATGGAAATTGAAACGTAATTTGAAATTTTAAATTGATGTAAAAAAATGCATAATTATCATACAAAATTAGCTTGCATGATAGAGCGTGGAACTAAATATTAAGTGAGTTGAGTTACATATTATTTACCAATGCACATTAAAGTTAGAATAGACCTTAAGCTAGGTTTAAAGAATAACAAAAACACTTGCATATTATTTACCAATAAAACCTCACATTGACAAGAAAGTTTAATCTCAAGTGCGTTCTTATAAAATATCAATCTAATCTTATTACTTGAATAAACTTTTGTTGACTCTTTACTAGTTTCAACTTTGGACCAACATGTTTGTGTAAAAAACAATGGCATAATGAATGGCGAAATCATTTTTAGTGTCATCCATTACAAAAGCTTTTTTGGGGGATTTAGTGATTTACACTTTACAGTAGTTATATAGCTAGGCAGATGCAACGTTGTATTTTCTTTTGGAGTATAGATTTATTGCACATAATAAATCTACATAAAATTTAGAAAAAGCCTATAAAAAATATATCTGAAGTCTGAACCATTCAGTTAGTCAATGTTGTCATTGTTGTGAGCTCAAATTGTCAAGATTAATAAGGCCAAGAGAAAAAAAAATGAAGGAAAATATCCAAAACACGTTTATCTTATGGTGCACCTAGGTCCAGTTTCTTTGGGCCATATAAACCTCAAGCAGCATTGATGTGTAGAGATTAAAGTATGGGTTTTATTTCTTCCAACAAAGTTTTTCTCATATACATGATCTAAAAATTGAACTTCTGTGAGCATGCTGAAGAAATACGACTATTTAATCAATTTTCAACCCTATCAGATCTTGTTGGTGTTTCTTTTATTATATCCCACAACCAGAATGCAACGTGGTTCCAGGGAAATTCTTTTAAACCGAAGATTCAACATTTTCACACACTGATTAATTAATTATAAGTAAATTATATATCAATTAGTAAGTGCCAGTTTGAATTTCCCAGGCGAATCCAACAGTGTTAGGCAAAAGACACCTCTCCGATCCTTTCGTATTTTCTGCGGAGGCTTGGCAATTGAAAACATTGAATTTCATACTGGTTATAATATCCATCCTACAGGTTTGCATGCCATCCGCAAGCATTAAAATTAATCATAAAAATATATCATGTTAAGAGTGTTGGAAAAGACTTGAAGTTAGAAGTACAAAACAGAAAAATATAACACAGATTAGAGGTTTGTTGTGCCGTGAAAAATCACTGCCTTGAAAGCAAAATTCGACTAGACCTTGATGCAATCTAGTTTGCCGACTGCTCCCCAAGGTTAACACAACGAGCCTATGAACACGTGCACTCGTGGCCTTAGGCTATGAAAATCACAGAACAATTGTCCAGAATTTTAGAAATAGATAATAAGAAAAGAATTGAAAATTATTTTCTGCCTGTGCAAAACTATGCAAGACTATGACAGTCCTCTTTTTAATAGCAAAACAATGAAAAATGTCTTTTTCTTTTCCTGTCCACAAATCATAATTATTAGCTACACATTTAACAAATTGACCATTAGAGAATAGCTAATAAAGTGGAGGTTATGCTATTTGATTTATAGCTAATTAAGAGCATTAAAAAAAAGGAAATATTTGTTAAAAGAATAACAATCAAAACTGATTAAAATCAGTTAGGAAATTTGGGAATAAAGAAAAGGAATATTATATTTCCGATGTGGGACATCACAATGAAACAATTGTGGCTTCAGTTTGCCATTGTCCAACAATCCCCCACCAATGGTAAAGCTGGAGTTAAAAAAAAAGAGCAATTTCTGGGCAAAAGAGAGAGTAACATTTAAGTATCAATATCATAATGATTGAATTGATACATAGTGAAGTAAGGCAACAATTGTGTCTAGGTAGTGAATTACTCTTGAACTACCAAGTTTTCAAATGAGACCCTTAAAACACATGTATTTCTCTAATATTTGTGATTTCCGCGATATTACAAACCAGCGCTTTTAATGGCCATGCGCACACCTTGGATACTAATGAGAGCTCTAGAAAGAAAGCCTAATTCTTTCATAGAAGGCGGCCCACCTTCACTCTCACGAAGTTGAATCCATCAAGTGCGTCTCAAAAGCACCACCAAAGAGGCTATGGATTCATTAAGAGCAAAAAATTCTCGTCTTTCAAAATAACAAGCGGTGAGTCCATCAAGTCCAATTCATATGGACCACCTAATAATTAAGGCTATGCACTCATTAAGAACTGAAAGTTCAACCTATCCACAATGTATTACCACATGTCATGGAGATGAGAAATGTAATACAATAGAGTAATCATATGGTTTCGTTTGACCATTGATGGTAT
The DNA here is from genome assembly GCF_000004515.6 of Glycine max. Classification (NCBI taxonomy): domain Eukaryota; kingdom Viridiplantae; phylum Streptophyta; class Magnoliopsida; order Fabales; family Fabaceae; genus Glycine; species Glycine max. Next base: position 38,954,978 of record NC_038246.2, read on the forward strand.
CCACCATACTTTCCTCAACACAAAGGCTTAAGCCCCATCCCCCTCGACGATTCAAGTACAACTTTCTTTGTTAGACCTTTAGTGAATGGATTTGCCAAGTTGTTCTCTGATCTAACAAACTGTAATGAGATCACACCATTTTTTAACAATTCTCTGACTGAACTGTGTCTAATGCGTATGTGTCTCCTTTTTCCATTATAAACACTGTTCTTAGCAATTCCAATAGCTGCTTCAGAGTCACAATGAAGAGAAACTGGTATAGACCGTTTCCCCCACAATGGCACATCTGCCAACAAGTTTCTCAACCATTCAGCTTCTTGACCTGCTAAATCAAGAGCAATAAATTATGATTCCATAGTTGAACGTGCTATACAAGTTTGCTTGGAAGACTTCCATGATATGGCACCTCCACCTAAAGTAAAAACATATCCACTAGTGGAACTTACTTCATCATTATCAGTAACCCAATTTGCATCACAAAATCCTTCTAACACAACAGGAAATTTATAAAAATGCAAACACCAATCCATAGTACCTTTAAGATACCTGAGTAAGCAACGAAGTGCAGTCCAATGTTCATTACCTGGATTGTGAGTATATCTGCTTAGTCTACTCACAGCATATGCTATGTCAGGTCTAGTACAATTCATGAGAAACATAACACTCCCTATGATTTTAGCATATTCAGTTTGTGAAACACTAGAACCATTGTTTTTCTTAAGATGTATGCTAGGATCATAGGGAGTTCTCACAGGTAATTTATCATAACAGTTAAATTTTTTTTTTAAGTATCTTTTCAATATAATGTGACTGACACAAGGAAAAACCATTATCACTTTTTCTCATTTTAACTCCAAGAATCACATCAGCTTCTCCTAGATCTTTCATATCAAAATGAGAAGATAAGAATAATTTGGTCTTTTCCACTACAGTCACATTAGTACCGAAAATTAACATGTCATCAACATATAAACATATTATCACACATTCTTGTCCAAACAATTTAGAGTAAACACAAGTGTCAGATGAATTCACAATATAACCATCACTTACCAAAGTTTGGTCAAATTTTTCATACCATTGTTTGGGAGCCTGTTTAAGGCCATATAATGATTTTCTCAACTTACACACTTTGTTCTCTTGACCTTGAATCACATAGCCCTCAGGTTGTTCCACATAAATTTCCTCTCTCAAGTCACCATTAAGAAAAGCTGTCTTTACATCCATTTGATACACTATAAGTCCATGAATAGCAGCTAAAGCAACAAGAGAACGAATTGTGGAAATTTTAGTAACAGGAGAATATGTATCAAAATAGTCAATTTCTTTCTTTTGTGTGTAACCAACAACTACTAATCTAGCCTTAAATTTATCAATGGTTCCATCAGTTCTTAATTTCTTTCTAAAAATCCATTTGCATCTAATTGGTTTACTTCCTTTAGGTAAGTCAACTAAATCCCAAGTATGATTATACATGATAGAATCTAATTCACTATTAATTGTCTCTTTCCAAAAATTGGCATCAATGGAAGTTACAGCCTCATTATAAGTTTTAGGATCTTCCTCAATGAGAAAAGTAGATACAAAAACATCATTTATTTTATCGACATCATTGTTTTCAACCACGAAGGCAGTAACAAAATCTGGTCCAAAACTACTTTTTATTCTCTTCCTTTTACTTCTTCTAGGTTCATTAACTTGTTCATTTGTTACAAAGGAAGAAGTATGCAAATGTAAAGGCACTGAAGTAGTATTACAAGAAGAAATCAATTCATTAACATGTTTTGTTAAAGGAAATTCTTGTTCAAAAAAATTCTGCATTTCTAGATTCACAAATAGAATTATCATTCAAACGCAAGAACCTATAAGCAGCACTATTTTGAGCATATCCAATAAACACACAATCAAAAGTTTTGGTACCTACATTAGTCCTCTTGAAATCTGGTAGAGCTACCTTAGCAAGACATCCCCATACTTTTAAAAAATTTAAATTTGGCGCAAATCCTTTCCATAATTCATAGGGAGTTTTATCTAGTCGTTTATGGGGAACTCTATTTAGTATATAACAGGCCGACAAAATGACTTCCCCCCACATTTGGGTAGACATACCAGAACTTAATAACATAGCGTTCATCATTTCTAGTTATTACTACTTTGTCAGCTTCAAAAACCAATTTTAATCCAGCTCTATTTAGACAACTACCAGAAATTAGGTTCCTACGCAGAGAGGGAACATACAAGACATCACTCAAAGATAATGTTTTTCCAGAAGTAAGTTTAAGGAGAATCTTTCCTTTACCAAGCACTCCAGCTGTAGCTGAATTTCCCATGAAAACACATTTTCCGTCATCAGTATCCTCAATCTGGTGAAAAAGCTCTTTGTTGGCGCATAAGTGTTTAGAAGCACCGGTATCTAGAATCCAGTCCACCTTGTTGTCGACCATGTTTGCCTCCACTACCACAGCAGCTATCACTTCTTCATTTTCTGCTAGATGTGCTTGAGGAGCATGTGGTGCAGCAGGTTTCGAGTTGTTAGATTGTTGTCCCTTCCTCAGTTTGCACTCATAAGCTTTATGACCTGTTTTGCCACAAACATAGCACTCACCCTTTCTTTTCTGAATCTTGTTATCACCTTTGTTGATATTAGTGTGTGTTTTCTTTTGTCCTTTTTTCTGAAATCATTTTTCTTTTCCTTTTGACCTGTATTGATCAGCAAACTCAACAACATTAGCATTAACTGAATTTACAGAATGTAAAACATGCTTATCTTTAAGTCGGTTTGCCTCCTCTGTCTTCATATGATTTATTAATTCTTGAAGTGACAAGTCCCTCTTCTTGTGTTTCAGTTGGTTGCGGTAGTCACTCCACGAAGGTGGAAATTTTTCTAGAAGCACATTAGCCTGTAATATCTCACACATCTTCATTCCTTCATTTAGTATATCACCAACTAGATTCTCATACTCATGAATCTGCTCCATGATTGGTTTGTCATCCATCATTTGGAAACGCAGCCAATTTCCTGCCACATATTTCTTTCTTCCAGCATCGTCATCGCCGTAACGTTTCAGCAGAGTATCCCATATTGTTTTCGCAGACTTTTGATTAATGAAAAGATCAAACAGATTATCTGCCATATGAGTTAGCAGATGACCTCTAGCAGTTTTGTTGTCCTTTTCATATTTCTTCTTTGCTTCTTCGTCAGCTTTCTTGGTTTCTGCAGGAAGCGGTGTGACGACAGGGGTAGCAGGAGTTTCAGGAGTAGATGATTCAGAAGCGTTTACATCAGCGGGAGGATCTTCAAATAGCACATAATCAACCTCTAAGGCTTCAAACAAAATCAACAGTTTTTGAGACCATCTCCTATAATTTGAGCCATCTAGAGGTTCTATTTTTGACATATCCGGAGTGATTTTTGACAGACTTCCAGCCATTTCTGTTTAGTACTTGATGCAAGAAAAAAATAAATTTTGCTTTCAAAGTGTTGGAAAAGACTTGAAGTCAGAAGTACAAAACAGAAAAATATAACACAGATTGGAGGTTTGTTGTGCCGTGAAAAATCACTGCCTTGAAAGCAAAATTCGGCTAGACCTTGATGCAATCTAGTTTGCCGACTGCTCCCCAAGGTTAACACAACGAGCTATGAACACGTGCACTCGTGGCCTTAGGCTATGGAAATCACAGAACAATTGCCCAGAATTTTAGAAGTAGATAATAAGAAAAGAATTGAAAATTATTTTCTGCCTGTGCAAAACTATGCAAGACTATGACAGTCCTCTTTTTAATAGCAAAACAATGAAAAACGTCTTTTTCTTTTCCTGTCCACAAATCATAATTATTAGCTACACATTTAACAAATTGACCGTTAGAGAATAGCTAATAAAGTGGAGGTTATGCTATTTGGTTTATAGCTAATTAAGAGCATTAAAAAAAAAGGAAATATTTGTTAAAAGAATAACAATCAAAACTGATTAAAATCAGTTAGGAAATTTGGGAATAAAGAAAAGGAATATTATATTTCCGATGTGGGACATCACAATGAAACAATTGTGGCTTCAATTTGCCATTGTCCAACAAAGAGCATCCCTAAATCAAATGTTTATTTTGGGAAGATTGTTTTCCTAGGTTGTTTCTCAACTCAGAACAAAGGGGAAGTGGTAAAAATTCCATAAAATTTGAAGCTATATTCCAGTGGAACTTGATCATACTACCTCTTGATCATACTACCTCTCTGTAAATGCTATTGAAACTGAGATATGCTATTGAGTCTGTAAGCATACTGCTAAATTATTCAACTACTAATCTTGATGTAAAATTCCCCACAGCCATACTACAATCTCTGTGCCCACCACCTGTTCGCCAAAAATTCTTTCCATTCACAAAAAGCCAGCCTATTCGCTATTGACTCAGATGGATATTTTTCTACTTCTTTCCACTTGATTAGCACCTACACCATAGGAGATAGGACATATATATACTAAACAGTAACATAACATTAAGCTCCCATCAAGCATTACATGTACACCAAACTTAAAAGGATAGATCATATAATTAATGAAATGAAAGGATAGCAATCCATCCTCTTTTTTCTTTTTCTCTTTTTTTTTACGAAAACAATCTATAATCTTTTATTTTTAAATCTAACAGATCATCTAATTAACACTTAATCAAAATCATGTCCTTCTGATCTTCATAGTTTCCTTCTAACTGATTTGTTAGGAGTAACTTCTATGAGGCAGAGATAGTCTGCTGCTTTTACTGTGTTCTTTGGTTTTTATTTTTTTCATCAATCATAAAAAAAATCAAAATCAATTCAACGTAATGTTTTTCATACTTATTGATTTATACTCTATCTCTTCTCTCTATTATAAAATTTATCCATAAAAAATTATAAAAATATGTATGCAGCAGGGCAGGTTCAAGGCTAGGGCCGGTAGGGGGAGTTACATTTTCGATCCCACTTTTACAAGTTGGAAAAAACTTAACCCCAACCCCAGTCAAAGCAATTTTTTCCCGTATGAATTAGGGTGGTCAAGGATACAAACCAATCCAACAATCTTGTGATTCTGAATTAATTCAAACAAAAAAATTCATATTGTTTCGGTTCAGATTGAACAAATTCAAATCTGATAAGTTAACGGGATCTCAAATTTTGATTTTAAAAATTCCATCCAATCCGACCCACATGATTATTTACAATGTTTTTTTTTTTTAATCTTTAGAGCTTGGACTCTTTTAGTCCAACCCAATTCTATTGTAGTTTTCATTTTAGAGCAATGGTTCAATGATTATTATGATTGTAATGTAAAACATTGTTTAATTTTTAACTTAAGATGGAACAAGTTTCATATTAAACTAGTGCATAAAAAATGATTTTTTGTTAAATGTAGAAAATTGCATACTATCATAATGACTTTCTTATTATTTTTTAAATTTTTTTCACTTTTGATGATAAATTCGATAATCCAATTTGATCTAAATTGATTATGATTGGATTGAATTGGTTTGGAATGAATTAGAGACCCAAACTAAACAAAATTAAATCCAAACTGATCAAACCGATTAAAATTGATCGGATAAAAAAATGTCAAGGGTTCAATGCGACTTAACCCATGCTTGCCCCTAACACATATAACCATAAATTCACTTGTTTAAGTCTTTCAGGGTTTTGCTAGGTGCACCTAGCATTATTGCTGGTGCACCCAACATTTTTCTAAAATACCAAAATTGTCCCTATGCTTTTTTCGCATTTGTGATGGGTGTGTGTGAGGGTGGTCCGTAAATCGTATGGATCAAGTTGATCTGTAAGGTTGATACGGATCAAGTTGATCCGTATGTTGATATCAAGCATACAGATCAACTTGATCCGTAAGACTTCTACGAATCAACTTGATCCATATTGTTCCGTAAAAGGCTTACGGATCAAGTTGATCCGTAAGACTTCTATGGATCAAGTTGATTCGTAAAAGGCTTACGGATTAAGTTGATCCGTAAAAGGTAAGTTGATCCGTAAGCCTTTTACGAATCAACTTAAATGGCTTACAGATCAAGGGTATTTTCGTCATTTTACCTTAAGTGTTGGGTGCACCAGCAATAATGCTAGGTGCATCTAGCAACACCCGTATCCCAAATATGATACTTTCTCAAGTTTCACTTTTGCTTGGGCATTGCTTTATGCACTCAGCACAATTGTTGGTACACCCCTCGTTATTAGCACGATGTTTTAACAAACTGAGCTAATAGGTCAATTATGTTATAAAATAATTAATCTCGCTATATATAACACTAAAATTTCTAATATATATTTAATGCACATGTAAATTTAGATAATAAATTTTGTGACAATTAGCTTTGATCTAATAATTAATTTGTTTACATATATAAATTTTTATTATATCCGTATGAGGCTTACGGATTAACCCATCCTTATCAATTTTATGGACGAGTAAAATTGAAATTTTGTTGTTCTGCTAGGGCGTATTGTGCTGGGAGCACAAAACAATTTTATTCTTAACGTTCGCCCATACAATTATCAGATGACTTGAATATATTTTTAATCCATGTAAAATTAGTGAGTTTGATTTTAATCCTTATAAAAAGTTTCTTAGTTTTTCATCCCTAAAAAATTAGAAATTTTGTTTTTGCACCCTTCTATTATGTGACACTCATTAAGTGTTTACGTGTTTCAAAAGTTCAAGTGATGATATGTTAAAGATCATAGACGTAGCTAGTTGAGAAGTAAAAATAATGCTTGAACAGCTGAAATATAATAAAACTTGAAGAAACATGCACGGCTTTTATAGCTTGCATGAACACGAATAAACAAAACAAAGGGAGAAAGAAAGAGCGGGATTTCTGAACTTTAAAATATACACAACAAGCTGAAAAGCAAGATATGTTTTTATCTAGCTTACTATATTAATAATAATTCACTCAGTCAGTTAAGCAAAAAAAGTGTTCGGCATTTTTGAGCTTGAAGAAGATGTTTTCAAAAGCCATTTTCAACAGGCCTCTAATTTGGTATATGATCAGGAAAAGTAACACAAAATGGCTACCCAGCGAGGGAGAATGTGTTGAATACTTGAATCCTTTATCATAGAAGTGAACAAATTTTGTTATTTTAAATTATGATAGCTATGTACCTCTGAGCATGTTTCATGAAACTTACAATTACCAGAAAACAAAAAACCCTTTAAAATCATCAAATTTCCCATATGGCAAAAATTATGTACATTATGTCTGTTAACTTCAGAATGCAATAAAGGCAGATAGGAGAAGCATAAGTTTCCAAAAGTCAAAACCTCACCATGATAGGTAACTTCTGAAATTCCTAGAATAAAAAGACCACTACGATTTAATATAATCTAAAAGGCTAGCTATGTTTTCATTGACACTAAAATCTCCATTCAAATGATGTTCTTCTATTGAATCTGGAGTCCCATACCCTGAGCTATGACTATGCAACATTCTTTAGACCTTAGGTGCGAGCCTTGCGGCTGCAAGCACTGAATGGGTGTTTAAGTGTCAGGGTGTGTTTTCTTTTCTGTTTCCTTTGTGCATGCAAGAATTCATTTGCAAAAGATTCCAACGCTCTAACTGTCAATGGTCTGTTTCTTGTGCTCTTCCTCCTTGGAATTGTGTCATTGGGCTTTGGGCCCTGCTCATCTTCCTCTGCCATTTCCATCATTTCACCATCTTCAAACTTCAGTGAAACCTGAGGTGCATTGAAGTTGATGGAATGTTGTGATTCACATTTCTCAACTTTGTCACAAGAAGTACCCTTGTCAAGACAGACTCTATTGAAATTTCTTTCTTCTTTTTTCAATTCCATGCTTACTTCAGCTGAATAAGAAATTAAAGTCACATCCTGCTGATGATCAAGTGGATTACCGGCCTTCTTGTTGGCATCTGGAAAGCAAGATGACTGGGAGAGTCCCAGTTTTTCTGATCCTAAGCCTCCTGAGGAGTTCTTAAGAATGTGGCTTGTCTCAGCCTTAGCCCAAGAAGTGAGTCTTTGCCGTTTGATGGGAGGAACTGCAACATCTGAATGACCTGATCTTGCTCTTTGACTGAATTGATTCTCTACGTTTCTCTTTGGTTGATTTCCATCAGGCACGTAGGTCTTCTGATTTTCACAGTTTTCTGCCATCTTGTTTGCATCATCAGGGTTAACATTCACTTGTTTTTGGCCACTAGCATCTCTATTGTGTTTACCTTTCTGGCAGTCAGCATCACTACTATTCTTTTTACTGTATATCTTAGCAGTTTCTGTCCCACTTGGTGAAATGTCATCAAGCTTACCTTTCCCTTGTTTTGTTTTACTAACATGCTTGTTCCCTTTATTATATACCATATCATCAGCATCTACCTCAACTTTACCTACCAAATTGGCAGGTAAAGATTTCAATTCCCTTAAATCAGATGTCTTCCCTCTGTGCACCAAACCAGTATCAAAAACTGCACACTTCATATGGTCTGCATTGTTAGTAGAAGCTCGGTGTTTGAGGTAACGATGGTGATGATTATCAGGTTGACTATCCTTGTTGGATCCCGTTTCTGCATCTTCCTCATTGCTGCCACCAACTTTAGTTTCTACAACTTCAAGCTTAAGAAGATTTGGTTCAGCTATCACTTTGCTCAAGACATCACTGACAGAATCAAAGTAATGATCACCTTTCACAAGTTTTCTCCTTGAAAACTTTTTAACACCAGGGAAAAGAAAGACCACAAGATTTTTGGAGCTTAGAGAGCCTTGATTCTTTAGTTTCTCCGAGTGCCAACCTCTTGCCAGTAAACGGGGCCAAACAGCATCCCAGAAGATATCATTACTTTTGGCTTTGCTCAGTCGATATCCTCCAGTCAAATGTTTGATTATATCACTGGGCCCAAGAGAAGACCAAGCTTTGCTAGTTGGTATTGAAAGCACCTGGGTTTTCTTCACATGTTCCACAGCTGGGCGGGTAAGGTCTGCCTTCCCCTTACCAATATCCACAGCTTCCACAAGAACACCAAGTCCGACAGTAGACTTCAAAGAAGAGATATATTCTTCTAGAGAAATTCTCCCCTCCGAATATGACTTGGAAACCTGATTATAAACATGAGCAAAGTGAGAACTGAAAGGAAAAAGAGTCCATTGACATCATAGTATACATTGACACAAGCTAAGCTAATAATCAGGCAGATGAAAGGAAAAAGAGTCCATTGACATCATAGTGTACATTGACACAAGCTAAGCTAATAATCAGGCTGATGAAAGGAAAAAGAGTCCATTGACATCATAGTATACATTGACACAAGCTAAGCTAATAATCAGGCAGATGAATCATACATATTGTAGTTCATCAACAACAACACTGAAGACAGGGGACTCTCAGAAGCAAGGTTGAATACCTGTTGCAAAGCATCTTTAAATTCTTCTGAGACATGGAGAGTCAAGTGAGACAACAGTTCACGTTGCTTCCGACCAGAAAAAAGTTTGTGTCCTGTTATACATTTTCTCCCTTTTAATTTTTTGCAATCTGACCATCTCTGATATTCATCAGACTTATAAAACTTCCCATAGTAAAACGACAGTATTTCCCCCATCCCTTTGTTCTCTAAAAATCTTTTTATCTGCACAAAATTCTTCCTGAAGATAAACAAACCAAGGAGAAAACTTTTTACATCAGCATCACTCCACGAATTATTCAAATTAGCTGCTGCTGCTACATTATCCTCCACTTCCTTATCTACAAGTTCTGAATCAGCAGGATTCATTGGAAGTTTAAGCTGTTCTGATTCTTTTATGATGGAAGGAACTTCCACCTGGTATTCATGACCAATTCGAAGATTTGACTTTGTGGTTCCAACTATCTTGCTTATATCAGGAGAACTTGGAGGAATTAGCTGCCTATAAGATGCAAGCTCCATAGTATTGTCATAATCCTTGCCAGTTGATTCCATCTGCCAAACAGCATAGGCTGTTAAACTCGTAACTATAACTCAATCAACACTTGAAATATTATAAAGAAAATGTAGATTAGATAATGTGCTTCAAACATGACTTAGAGCACTTCACCTTTAATTTGTCACGATTATTAAATTCTTTAAACTCAAACACTATATGTACACTCTATGTAGTATGTACTGCTTGTTTGAGTATTAAGAAATAAAAAATATCTCACAACACTCGGGCAGATTTGAAAGGCAGCACAAAAATGATTAGGGTTAGCACTTTGCTGAATCAGTTCAAACTAGTCAAGTGTAAAAATTTGAATACAGATAGTAAGCATATCAGGTGAGAGATGAGAGTGTGAAAGGAGTAAATTTCAACCATATAATTAAAATGTATGGTTAATATTAGAACTAATAAAGTTCTACAGTCAAGATAACTCTCACACACATGTGCGCGCCCACACACACACACAAATCCTATCCCCCAAAACCCCCATGTAGTTGGCTGGTTGCCCACTAATGCTTTTGGAGGTCAATGTATTGTACATGATTACAGTACAAGTAACAAAGGAGCAACTTTTGGGGAACGAAATCTTCATTGATCAGTAATTAGGAATTATTTATTGATCAGTAATTGTATATCAAAAGACATTCGTTGATCAGACATTAGAACCTAGCTAAAATTAAAACCATTAATTTACTGTGATAAAGCAACAGAATCCTTAGCAATGACTACCAAAAGCACTCACATAAAACCCTATCTATTCTCTTTGCTGGAAAAGAAAATTCAATTTGCCTACCCTACTCCTTCTCGAATACAACATTCTTCACAGGTTGACACAGCTTCAGAATATGATAACCAACCACCATGTGTATGCGATCTTAGCAGGGGGAAAAAAATACCCTTTGTGAAAAAATGACATCAACACGAAGAATTTTGATTACCGACCAACTATATAGATAACAAACCCCCTAGCCTCTTACATGTAGGTTCATAATCAAAGCTAAAGAGTATGCTTGCAGATTAAATAATTAAACATACAACAAACAGACTCGGACATATATAAATAAGGAAAAGTAAATGAAATCAAGCACGATGACACACAGATTAAGCACAACCCCACATGAGATCACAACCATATATTGATAACAATTAATGGAAACATTATTCATCAATTTTTTTTTTTAAAAAAAGATTGTTTCTTGGTATCCTATGAATTATAAATATCATTATACAATAAACAAAGAGCAGCACATAAACACACATTGGACAGGATGATTGGTGATTGATAACAAAGACGGATGAACATTTGCTAACCTTAGTGTATGTGTATACAAGAAAATGAGTGGTGATATTTTGAGATATACGTGTTACAAAATATAAGTTTGGTGAAACACAACATAATGAAGCATTGAAAGGAGTAGTGCTAAGAGAAACACAAGGTAAAGACTTAAAGGAAGAAGAGATAAAATGAGAACCTAATTGTGAAGAGGGGCCTCAAAGGGTGAATTCATTTGCAGGCCATGAGAGAATATATGAGAATGAGAGACTCAGAAGAGGGAACGAAGAAAATAAAGCATGCTGATATACACTTGAGTTTTAAAACGCCACGAGTTACATTGAACGAGTGACTCGGCCGAGTTCATGAAATTGGCGCTGAGTTGACCAGATTAGAAAGTCATCACAACAATGTAATTTGGGCTTTGGTTATATTGTTCTTGAAAAATTAGAATTTTAGGTTTTTATATCCTGAGAAGATGAGTTTGTTCCAACTCACTAAAATGAAGATTAATCTTGTTTGATACAAGAAGGCTTCACAATATTCATACACTTGTTTAACCAACTGAATTTTTTTTTTAAGTAATTGACTTTTAGTTTAATTTTCATTTTAAAAATGACTAAACCACCATTTCTTGAAAGTTAACGCACTTTTATTTATTTCCTAAAATTAATATCATTTTAAAATTTGGAGTTATTTCGACTAAGTCTAGTCTTAATCACTTATTAGAATTTTGCTCCATAAACATAAGTTAATATTATCATTTTAAATCACATAATTTTTAAATTTTAAACTAATGTAATTGATAAATTGCTCTTTCAGAAACTTATTTAGAATTCTCTAAGCTTTAGGGAAAGAAACTTATTTAGAATTCTCTAAGCTTTAGGGACTAATATGATAATGTTATATATTTTCATAGACTAAAATTGTGCTACTCTTTAAAAATATAACTTGAATTTTTTTTGTCCTAAATTAACATAACCTCAAATGATATAAGTTGGACAAACAAAAAATTAGCTATGAAAAAGTGTCCTAATTTGCAAAAAAGTTGATTGTAGCCGAGGCAACATTTTAGAAGGATAAGCTTACATATTTTTCACATTTTAATGCAAGTTTCTTATTCCTTAGCTCCTTATTAATAATTAACAAATAAGTCGATGGCAATGCAAGTATAAAGAAGAAGGGATGGTAGAGTGACGTTGTCTAGGTCATGGACTCATGGTTGAACAATGTTGAGGTTTGGATCAACATAGATGAAGTGACTATGTGAGATGACTTGGTGTAGAAATTTAAAAGAAAAGGAGAAGAAAAAAAATCCACACAATGATAATATTTAGGTAAAATTGTATTTTTGGTCTCCCTAATTGTTTTCAATTTTGATTTTAGTCCCCCTTTAGATTCATTCACGAATTTAGTCCTCCAATTATGTCTAATCCCATAAATGTGGTCCACAAATCCAGATTTTGATGTTGACTGTTACAAATGAACGTTGACTGTCATGTGTCACATTCTGATTGGACGATAAAAATGTAGTGTTGTTGTCAACATCCAATCAGAACGTAACAGTGACAGTTAATATTCAATCAGACCATGACACGTGACAGTCAACATCCAATCAGAATGTGACACGTGGTAGTCAACATCTAATCAGAACGTAATATGTGACAGTCAACATCCAATCAGAACGTGACACATGACAGTCAATATTCTTTTGCAACAGTCAATTTAAATCTCGACTTGGGGACCACATTTACTAGGTTGGACATAATTGAAGGACTAAATTGATGAATAAATTTAAAGGGGGACTAAAATCGAAATTAAAGAGAACTAAAGGACCAAAAATGTAATTTTACCTAATATTTATAATATTTAATTTCTTTGACTTTCTTCAAAGTTGTGTTAGTTATAATTTGCTTAGAGGCATATGTCTACATGCATTTCATTTTCTTACTACTTGTACTTGGCCAAGTGTGTCCTTTAGAATTATGTTAGTCTCCAAATGCTTCTTTGGAAGAGGTTTACTTCGAGCTCTTAAATATTAACTAATAAGGAATATTAATATTATTGTTAGTAGAAAAAGTGGTAACATTATTAAGTAGTGGTTCTCAGCCATCATCTATTAGCTCTTAATTATAATGTCAAACTTGTAAAAAATTGATGAACATTCTTAACTTCTCTACATAATGTAATCAAAGCCAATTGTAATTTGAGTCGTGGAATCGACATAATAAGCATAAGAATATTTAAATATTGTAGTTCATTCCATTTACTGCAAATTACTAGCACCGTCATAGTGCTCTTAAATGAAAAGTCATATTTGTTAACAAATTATAAAATAATAGTCATTTTCTTTCTCTTTGACTCATCTCAAGCTTCATCAACAAATATACAAAATTTAACACTATCATTTTTTTCCTAATAACACTTCGTACATAATCATCAATGGTTTACAATATCTCTTCTTCAATAATTTTGTGGAGAATTTTCTAACACAACTATAACAACTTTGTTATTATAAGATGCTAAAAGCTTTAATAACCCAATAAAATTGTCCCTGTTTTTTTAAGTCTTAACTTTAATCACTTTCTAGCATATTTTTGAAAAATTATCTAAAAAAATACTATCAATTGTAGTCTTAAGTTGCAATCAACTATTTTCCACTTTTCTTATATTTGTTTTCACTATTAAAAAATAGAGTTTCAACATCGGTTATTAAGGACTTTCAACATCGATTATTAACCAATGTTGAAAGTATCGACATTAAAAGTATTATCGTTAACATCGATTTTCCAAAACCAATGTTAATATAAAATTACAACATCGATTATTTAAATAACCGATGTTATATAATAAGAATTTTAAAAAAAAGTTATATATCTTCATATCAACATCGATTTTAATCAAAACTGATGTTAATATATGAAGACAACATCGATTTCTAGTAAAAACTGATGTTGTATGTCTATATTAACATCGATTTTGATAAAAACGGATGTTGCTGGTAATCAAAACCGATGTTATTTACTTATAACATACATCAGTTTTTGGTAAGAACCGATGTTGTTTTATTACCATCAACATGAGTTTTTATCAAAATCGATGTTGTTAATGAAACTTAACATCGATTTTTTAAAAAACTGATCTTAAAATAACATACAACATCATTTTTTTAAAAACCAATATTGTTTTTTAGGATTGTTTTTTAATATGATGTATGTTTTTTTTTAATAACTCCAAAATTAACCTGTAAATTTTAAAAGCGGACCACACAACATATAATTTTCATTCTGTTTTGAAACAGTTTTTATCAGAAATTCCATCAAAAATTTATTAATTACTGAATTAAAAGAATATTTAATGTTAAGGAGACACATGAATTGTAAAAAATGTAAAGTAACTAAACTACAATTACAAAATTGCCTAAACATCCTAGGTTTCATTTTTAACTTTCAAATAATACTTTGCCCACTAGATGCGAAACACCTTCAATCTCTTTGATTCCAATGGTCTAGCATCATTGAAATACTGCATGATATAATTAAACATAAGTTAATAATATAATATCAATCATAACAAAATGAAATTTGTTTGAATTAAACAATTATTGTTTCTCAATTATTCTTGAAACTTCCTAAGATTATAGTTGACATTCAGTGTATGACGTAATACCCACACTCAGTGCTTCCTTTTTGTCTATTACACTAAATACATTATAAAATTTAGCTTTGTGAGCCCCAATTATGCCATTGATGGGACTGGCCAGCTCAAGAACATTTTAGTAACTGCTGCTTCAGGTGGTTAGGGGTGGGAATAGGCCAGGTTGGCCTACAGGGGCCTACGACCTGGCCTACATAAAGTCTGGCCTGAACTGGCCTATTTAACTAAAAGGTTAGGCTCAGACTTTTTTAAAAGCCAATTAAATTAAATAGACCAGGCTTAGGCTTGTTAAAAAGCCTTATAAGCCTGATAGGTCGACCTATATATATGTATATATATTTATATTATTTTTTGGTACCAATTTATACTTATATTATTTTTTGGGTACAATTAATTTTTTTTTAAACCAACAGACTTTCATTACACATTATTGCTCCATAACTTTCATTCTTATAATTAGGTAAGACTTTAATTTCAAATTAGGGGTGTGAGTCATGTGCCCCTTTATATTACTCATTATTTTTATTTGCTTTCCTATTCTGGTTAATGTTTTCTTTTCCATTAACTTTCCTATTACGTTCCTACCTCAAAGCAAACAAATATAAAAAGACTTTTAAAAAGGCTATCAGGCCAGGCTAGACTTTTAAAAAGGCTAGGCCGAGCCAAAATAAAAGCCTTTGATAGGCTATAGGCCAGACTCAAGCTTAAAAAATTTATCGTAGGCTAGGCTCAGGCCTCTTAAAGCCTGGTCTGGCCTGGCCTATTCCCACCCCTACAGGTGGTGTAGGTCACTACACTGACCAACTAGCAAAACTAATCCTATGCTTTAGAGGTCCGGAGTATAAGGTACATGTTCTGCCATGCAACATGTTGGACTCTCTCTCTCTCTCTATTCATTCACACATGCATGAAGTGGTAGTACTATATATAATAACACCACTAGCACTTCCTCTCTTAACCATGCATAGATATATTGTGACAAGCCTAAGATTTTCTAAACTAACACTGTCTGGAACCACTATTACGCCTGGCTGTAGCCATTATTTTTCACATGTTTATTATCTATAACACATTAACCTACTATAAATAGCTAGTAGCTGCTACAATATGTATGCTAGACTTTAGGACAAATTTCCTACGTTTGTAAAGGATTTGATTTTTGTACAATAAAGAAGGCCACGTGAATGTTCAATATTCTTTATTTCACATTCTACAACAGCATAAAAATTAGTTTAGTGAAATTTGAGTAATTAAAGCTTGGCTTACCTTGTTGAAGGTGCGGACAACAACAAATCTCAACACTAGCTTAGTCGAACTTAAAAATAGTTGAAGAACTGTAATTGTTGGAGTTAACTTTCCACTTATTAAAGTTGAGAGAAACAACTCTACAGCCAATGTCCCAATCAAGTTGGTGCCCTCCAACATGAAAAACGAGGTTAGATAAGTTGGTGAGCCTGGAGTCTTTCTCCAAAGTAATGGCATAGAGTAGACAACACAATTGTTGCATGGTACTAGCTCACAATGTGAAAGCTAAGTCTACAATATTTAAAAATGTTAATGGCCAATGGCTAAGAAAGGATGTGTATGTGATTACCTTCTGAATTATAGTAGTTACTAGGACTGACAATGAATGACAAATATAAAAAGACCATAAATATAATTCGTGTCAATGTACAGAAGAAAAAAAGAGACAAACGTTTATAGTTGATTCGTTGAATTGAATTCAAGTGGCAATCTTTGAGCCTCTAATTCGTGCCAACAACACCTAATTGAGTTGTTTCCACAATATTGTTAATAAAACAACTCTAATAGCTATTAGCATGACATTGGCTGACTTGTCAGCATAAGCATGGCCAACTCAGATATCTACAACATAATTTTAGTTGTATTTATTCAGGGAATTTTTCCCTATTCTTTGTGATTGGATACTAGGTTTCTATCACAAACCAACAATGACAACAACATATATTAACTTATATATCACTTACTGAGTGAAATCCTTGAAGAGTAGCCAATGCAGTTGAATTTTCTGCTCCAGGATAACTCTGTAAAAACAAGTCAACAGTTAATAGCATAAATACTAGATAGAGTTTGGATACAAATAAGTGCAGCCAACAACTACAATTTATGCACCCTTTAAACATAGTCTTCTATAGCATTTAGTAATACACATCAATAATCATGATGTATCAATCATAATTATTCTAGTACTAGAAAGATTTAGAATTATACCACAAAATTTGTCATACTAACTATCACTTTATAAGGATTAAATATTAATAAGTAAAGATTTTTATAAGAATTACCGTAGAAGTATATTAATAATATTATATATTTTAATTTTCTTTTCAATTTTTCACTATCCTTAACATATCTGCAATCAAAATCATTTTATTACGATAGTGTTAACATTCTATACACTTCCTTTAAAAAAATGCTATATACACTTTAAACTTAACATTTAGACATAATTTATTACAATTGCCTTTTTTTAAAAAAAGGCAAAGAAAGTATATCATTAATAAGATACCAGAGATATATAGCATGTAGGTATAAAAGGATAATTTCTAAGGTTATGAAGTATTTATAACAGCAACAATAAATACTAAATAACCAAATTTAACCCGACATCCCCACACAAGAGCATAACACTATATATCCCCCAATATTGTAGTTTAAACTATATAGCAATATTACTATTCTATACCAACTTATATCACCAAAAATACTAGGCTTTAATTCCTCCCAATAACTACAATAGATAATTGATAAGGTAGTTCTGCACAAGTTTGACCAACAATGCAAAACCAAGCTATAAATTAAAGAGCACTAGAGCACTAACCACCAGATGCACCAGCAATGCAAACCAATCCTCTGTACTACATGTATTTGAGTAAAGAACATTACGTATTGAATTGTTATACATGAATAATAATTAAATAACACAGACAAACTTGATTTATTTACACACCTTGACAGATAAGAATTAAATCTCAACTGTGACTAACTTGAATGAGTTGTAAGTTATGACAACTTGTGTTGATGAATCCTCTAGCTGATGTCATAGAAAAGCTGCAAAAAGTAGATGAAACTTATGATTTTGTTCGAGAAGATTACCTTTTCTTGACTGTTGGAGAGGCGGTAACTTCACTTTCATCGCTAATGAAGGGCCAATCACCAACCATGGAAGAATAGGAGGCACAGACAATTGAGACTTAGTACTAATTTGTTACTTAAGATAGCAGAAATAAAAACAAAAATTAAAAAGAAGCAGCAACGACATAGTAGAATAGAGTTGGTATGGACTGATTAATGCAACTAGCTTAGAAAACTAGGTTCCACTAGGTATCTCCTTGTGGAGTTGAAGTCGTATCAAGTTATTGGTTGTGAATTTAGGCTTGAGAAAATACTAGTAGCACACTTTTTTGTGTAGCACTCCTTATTTTGGCATTCATGTTGATTTCCATGTGCTTTTGGTCATTTATACATTGCTGAATGAAGCCATATGTTTATTTTTGTTTGTCTCTTAATTAAAAAATGTCAAATCCATGACCTCGACATGCTTAAAAAAAATACACTATAGAAACTAGTTTTCATAAGAAGAAATCACAATGGGATCAGAAACATGCTTCGAAGAGAACTGCAAACTTGGGCGTGCTTATTGAATGAGACTGAATAGCTAACCATCCATTTGGAACGAAAATAGAAAAACAGCCCAACAAGAAAAAGTGAGTACAAAGAGGAACCATGAAGACATGAAGCTTACCTCGACACCAACAGCGACAATGGCAGCGAAACTGGCAGTGAGAACGAAGAGTCGCTAAAGGAAGACATACGCGGAGGCACAAAGTTGCGATGAAGACGATGGCGTGGGCGACACTAGAGTTGTGGCAAAGACATGAGTGAATTAGGGTGTGAAGCCAATAATATTTTTAAAAATCGAGTCATTAAGATTGGTTTTTTAAAAAAATCGATGTTAAGGAAGTGATGTTAACCTTAACATCGATTTTTTAACAAAACCAATGTTAACTTATCATTTTCCAACTTCAAATTTTTGAAAAAACGGACGTTATCAAAATCATGTTAACATCGATTATTTAAAAAACTGATGTTAAGAAAGTCACGTTATTTATCATTGTAACGATGTTAAATTTAAATTTTGTAGTAGTGTTTCCAAATAACCTTTAAAAGGCTTTATAACCATGGAAAGATTGTACGTTCGATTAACTCGGTTAATAAAATTTATATTCTAATAAATTAACATTTGCCTATAAATTTTTTTTATAATCATTCTAATCGATGAATTGAGATTTTTTTTCCCACGTGTTCTAGTAAAGGACTATTTTATCATTGACTTTTTCCTATTTCACTACCATCAAAATTATAATATAGCTGGTTAAAATTGCAGATAAAAATTAAAGGAGGATTAAAATTGTAATTTAGAAGAAAAAAATCTATTTTTTTTCTATATAACAATCCAAATTCTATATTGTATATTTATGAAAAGCAATTAAAGCTTAAAAGCAATCCAAATTTAAAACTATTACGGTGTTGCCTAACATCTATTTATAATGTATAGGAAATAAAATAAAATCTCAATATTTCCTAAATAAAATAAAATAAAATAAAATTATAAAGTGAAATAAAAAAAAACTGGATCTTAATATAAGAAAAAACAATATGTTAGAATAATTGAAAGAAGAAAAAGATCACTTACTACAAACACTAAGGGAAAAAAAAATTCTAAAATAAAACACGTACTGCACGTTGCTAAAGGTCCTGGCCTTCTCTTGTCTTTGTTTGAAGATAGAAAACGGATGTAAGCGTGGAAAGAAGACAAAAACTGAAGGAAAGAAAAAGAGTTCAATATTTGATAATAATACTTAGATAGCTTGTAAGTTTTTTTCTTCTTTTTTATCGGTAACAATTCAAAATAGGTATGAAGAAAATTTACAAAATTTATATACATTTTATTTAATCAATTGAATTAAACTCATTTTTTATTCGTAGGAATTGACCAAACAGAAAAATAACACTTATATATCTTGTTTAATCAAGAGAGTTAAACTCTTTTAAAAGACAACTTGTAAGTTTTAAAATACCTTAAAATATTTTTAATAGATAAAAAACTATTATTGTATGCATTTTAAGTTTCTACTAAACATAATGTATATATAAAAAGAATGATAGGTACAATTAAATGTTTCATAAAAATGAATGTTCAAATTTCATTACTAGTATAAAAATTTTTATTGACATTGGTAATTTTTTGTAACGTTAAAGTCTAAAGGGGCTGGCTATGTATTAGTAAATGGGGAAAAAATTAAAATTTATGTTATGTTTAGTTGAGATGGTGGAAATATAGATGGTAGGGGATAAAAATAAAAGATAAATATTTAAATTAAAGTAGAGTGTAAGTCATGTGTGGTCCACATGAAATTTATATTATTTTTTTTCTATTTCTCTTGCTCTTCCTAAGTCAAGCACATCTTAAAATGAAAAAAGAAAACAATAACAAGAAATATATAGTATTAAGATTTAATTGTACATTTTATTTTTTACTTTTTTTATATTTTACACGTTTTTGTTACTATTTTTTCTTGCATATTTTGTTATTTTATAAAAAATCTCATGAATTTTATATTGAATGTTTAGTGTCATTAGTAGATTGCTGACATGAAAATATACTAACATGACATTGACATAAATTAATGTACAATTAAAGATAAAATAGACAAAATTTTAAAAATAAAGATAAAATATACAAAATTTTAAAAATAAAGATAAAATACATGAAAATAATAAATGATAAAAACAATGTTAGAGAAAAGACTAAAACCCTTACCTTTTTCCTATTTCACGACCATCAAAGCTATTAAGTTATTTAACTTGTCTAACTTATAAATAAAAGTTATTTTAATATAAAAAAGTTATTTTCTAACACTATACTATTGCATTTGGTAATTGCAAATTTGATCTCTCAAACTATGAATAATTGTGAGTGCAATTTAATTTTTATTTATTGTTAAATCTTTATATTTTACTAACATGCCATTAGGGTTAATGAAATTAAGTTCAGATTTTTTAACCAAAGTCTTAACTAAGTTTGAGTTCTTTTAATAAAAAATGTGAGAAAAAAAATACTTTACTAAAGATGATAAAACTTAGTCATCAATAAAAATTAATAGATACTATACACTAATATTAAGTAATCAAATAATATATGATGTGAATCACAACATTAGTGATATTTATAATTATATAAACAAATTGTATATTTTATATAATTAAATAAATTATAAAAATTAATGATGATTTAAATAAATCATGGAGTAAACCACAACATAGGTGACATGATTTATAATTAAACATATTCTTTTGTACCAATAAAGTGTGACATAGTTGATAGCTAATCTTATCCCTTAGACGTGTGATCATGTGTTCGATTTATAATTAAACATGTTTTTTTTTACCAATAAAGTGTGATATGATTGGTAGATAATCTTATCTCTTAGACATGTGTTCATATGTTCGATTTTTAATCCGTGCATATAAAAAAATATTTGTTGAGAGATATCAATTTGGATCTCGAGATTTTAGTCTTATATGATATAAAATATTTAAATATGTAAAATATTATTTTTATCTATAAATTAAATATGTCAAATGATGCAACGACTTTGCTGCTACTAGAATAGGAAGATAGCACAGCAGAGCAAGCAAGGGTTAGAATTTAAAATTGCATGTGAGCACACCAATACTATGTCAACAATCCATGTCAATATCACGTGATTAATGACCTAACCACAACATAAATCGAACTAATGGAGGGATAAACTTCCCGAATGTGTGAGGGAGAAGAAAAAAAACGTTGTAATAAAATTGGCAAAATGGTTACAAAAGCAAGGGACAAAATATGGAATTAAACCTAGTATGAATTAGGGGGCGATTGCACCTAATTCACTTAACATGGTACTCAGTCCCTGTACCACTTCTTCCAGCATGTTTTTCAGCTGATGGAGTTTGGAGTTGAAGTTCTTTTCTCTCTGAAGCCAAGCAATTTTCTCATTCATGAGGGTGGCCTCTTCTTTGCATTTTCCTTTTCTTCATTGGCCTGGAATAGCAATGCCTCCTTCTCTGAAAGTGCTTCCAATGGGTCTTTGGCCCCAATGGCCCTCTTCGGTTTTAGGTAACAATGGTAATGTTGCTTATAACCAGGTTCTTCACCATCATTGTTGGATCCCTTTTCTACGACTTTTTCATTGCAGCCACAAACTTTAGTTTCTTCAACTTCAAGCTTAAGGTCTTCCTTCCCCTTACCAATACCTACAGCTTCCACAAGAACACCAAGTCCAACAGTAGACTTCAAACAAGAGACATATTCTTCAAGAGAAATTCTCCCCTCTGAATATGACTTGGAAACCTGATTAAGTGATTATAGACATGAGCAAAGTGAGGACTCAAGGGAATTAGAGTCCATTGACAATAAAGGTCTAAATAATATCATTTGTCCATCATTAGCACAAAAATAACTGGTAAGTCAGATATTTGGCATTAATTAATAATCACTTTAGCTACTTTGCTCATACATGCTAAGCAAATAATCAGGTAGCTGAAACATGCATAATGTATGTAGTTCATGAACAACACCTAGCACAAGGGATACACTAAGAGAAAGCTAGGTTGAATACCATTTGCAAAGCATCTATATATTCTTCTGAGACATGTGGAGTCAAGCGAGACAATAGTTCACGTTGCTTCTGACCAGAAAAAAGTTGGTGTCCTCCTGTTATACATTTTCTCCCTTTAATTCTCATGCAGTCTGACCATCTACGATATTCATCAGACTTATAAAACTTCCCATAGTAAAACGACAGTATTTCTCCCATCTCTTTGTTCTCTAAAAATCTTTTTATCTGAACAAAATCCTTCCCAAATATAAACAAACCAAGGAGAAAACTTTTTGCATCAGCATCACTCCATGAGTTATTCAAATTAGCTGCTGCTACATTATCCTCCACTTTATTATGTACAAGTTCTGAATCAGCTGGATTCATTAGAAGTTGAAGCCGTTCTGTTTCTTGTATCATGGAATGAACTTCCTCCTGGTATTCATGACCAATTCGAGGATTTGACTTTGGGGTTCCAATCATGTTGCTTATTTCAGGAGAACTTGGAGGAATTAGCTTCCTATTAGATGCATGCTCCATAGTATTGTCATAATCCTTGCCAATTGATTCCATCTGCCAAACAGCATAGGTTGAAGGCAGTCAGAATTGATAACCACTAGTATGAGGCTACTTTGCTAACTTCTGTTTTCCTTTTTAAATTTTCAACCACATATATGCATGCATATTTGTCTATCTAACAAAATATTAGATATCAACTTGTCTTTAGCTTTAAATTGTCACAATTATTCTCCTAAAAAAATGTCACTATTATTAAATTCTCTAAAACTCAAATATTATTATGGATTGCTTGTTTGAGTATTAAGAAATCATAAATCTCTAACAACACAGTGGCAGATTTGAAAGGCAGCACAAAAGATCAAGCTGTTGGCACTTTGCTGAATCAGTTCAACTAGTCAAGTCAAGTGTGAAATTTGGAATTTAAATAGTAATTAAGCGTATCAAGTGAGAGATGAGTGTTAAAGAAGTGAATTTCAATCATATAACTATATAATCATAAGCATTCATATATGGTTATATATATAAAATCTCCCGAAACCCCAATCTGTAGTTGGCTGGTTGGCCACTGATGCTTTTAGAGGTCAATGTATTGTACAGAATTAGAATACAAGTAATAAAGGAGCAACTTCAGGGGGAAGGAATTCTTCATTGATCAGTAATTCCAAAATATAATTTTTTTTTCTGCACCAAGGTAATTAGAATCTAGCTCAAATTAAAACCATTATTTCTATACCAAGGGTAAAGCAACAGAATCCTGATTCCTGAACAATGGCTGCCTAAAGTACTCACATAAAACCCTATCAATTCTCTTTGCCGGAAAAGCAAAGCCAGTTTTCCTACCCTATTCCTTTTCGAATAAAACATTCTTCATAGGTTGGCACAGCTTCAGAATATGATTACACCATATAACGACCACCATGTGTATCCCTTATTAGCAGGGGAAAAAAGTAGCCTTTGTGAAAAATGATGTCAACGCCAAGAATTTTGATTACCAACCAACTATAAGATAACATACACCATATCCTCTTACATGTACCATTATTATAATCAAAGCCACCGAGTGTGCTAGTAGATTAAATAATTAAATATACAAGAAAGAAACAGAGCCAGCCAGACGTATGTGACTAAGGCAGAATATATGAAATCATGGAAACCAGAAAATAACAAGTACAATGACGCAGAGATTGAGCACAACCCCACTTGAGAAATTGCTAAGAATTAATGGACGCATGTTTATCACCAAAAATGTTTAAAGATTCTTTCTTGGTATCCTAAGAATTATGATATCAGATTATCATTATTATACAACATTCAGCAACCCCTCATGAGATCGCAACCATATATTGCTAATTATTTTCCCATTCATAAAAAAACATATATTGCTATGAATTAATGGATACATTGTTTATCATAAAAAATATTTAAAAGACACTTTCTTGGTATCCAAAGAATTATGATATCATTATTACACACACAACAGCACATAGACGTACATATTGGACAAGATGATTGATAACAAAGATGGATGAAATTAACATTTGTTAACAGCCTCAGTGAAAGTGCTGGAAACGTCAAAAGCATGCATGCAAATACGTATGTTTATACAAGAAAATGAGTGGTGAAACTATGAAGGGTGTTGTGATAAGAGAAAGACAAGGTAAAGACGCAAAGGAAGAAGAGTAAAATGAGAAACCTGAGCGTAAAGTGGGGCTTCAGTGGGTGAACTCGCTGGCCACGAGAGAGATGAGAAAACAAAGAAAATAAAGCATAATGTTAAACACACTCCACTCGAGTTTTTAAACGCGCCAAGTTACGTTAAACGAGTGACTCGGCCGAGTTCATCTAATTGGCGCTGATTTGACCAAATTTGAAAGTCGTGAGAACAAAAGGAACAAGATAATCCTTGGCTCTATTCTTCTTGAAAAATGACAATTTGGGTTGACATGATTTTTAAAAAAAATTAATAATGAGTTTGTTAAAAAAAAAGTTTTAAGAGTAATTGAGTTTTAGCTTAATTTTTATTTTAAATCTCAAGATTTAAAAACGAGTTAACCATCATTCCCTAAATGTGTAACACATTGTTATATTGGTCTTTAAAATTAATTTTTAAAAAAATAAGTCTCTAAAATTTTCATCTAAATCACTATTGATATTTTGGTCTCAAAATATAGGTTAATGCTATCATTTTAAGTTGTTTTTTAAATTTGGATTAACTAAATTTTTGTTTCAATTTTTTTTAAATTCAATTTTTAATTCTGAACAAAAGTTTGACTAATGTCTTTTAACTTTTTCTGGTATGATTTTTAATTCCTATACAAAAATTTTATCGATTGATATTCCGAAACTTTTTAAAAATTTGTTTTTTAGTCTTGAAATCCTATTAAATGATTAAAATAATGGAATTAAAACTTTTGGTTAGCGTAACTCATTGCTAGAATGCCATGGACGCCATGTCATTTATTTTATCAAATACCAAGTTGTTTTTTCAATTTGGCAGTCATGAGACTATTACTACTGATCAAAAAACTATTTTTACTAGTCAAAAAATGTTTCAGCATGTCAAGTCTCAAAATTTCTCTTAAAAAATGTCAAGTATAAAAATATCAAGTTACTCACTTTAACTCCTTATTATGGCCAAATTAATGAACAAGGCGGGGCTATAAACAAGATTTTGATAAGTCCTTTTTTATAAAGAAGATTTTGATAAGTCTTATTAAAACACATATTGGTTAAAAACCCAAAAATTGGCATGAAACGTTAAATCAAATCTTATGGACTTGTCGAAATTCCCCTTAAGGTGCTACATGAGTTACTCCTTTTAGATTGGTGTATGGTCATGAAGCAGTGTTGTCAATTTAAATTAACTTACAAACTATTCTAGAACAAAGACAAAATGAGTCGTCGGATGATTGGGACTTAATGTTTGACAAATTAAATAACTTAGACGAAGAAAGATTGGTCACGTTGGAAAATATTGTTCGATAGAAAGAAATAATTTCTCGATTTTTTAATAGAAGCATGAAATAGAAGAATTTTAAGGCTGAAGACTTAGTTTGGAAAGTAATTTTACCCATTGATAAAAAATCGAGAATACATGGAAAGTGGTCATCAAATTGGGAGGGACCGTATGAAATCAAAACGGTTTATTCTAATAAGGCCTGCTCGATTCACCAAGTAAACTTTGAAATTTGAATTGCATCAATAAACAGAAAATATTTAAAGCAATATAAACCAACCATTATGGAAGTAAACATACCACTCAATTAGCAAAGGTATGAATCCTGTTCAAAGCATTCTAAAGAGCTGGAAATAATAATCAAAGAAAAAAGAACAAATTACACTCACCCCCTTATGTTAGGGTTTATTTCACCTACACACTTTTGGTAAAATCACATTTTTTTTGTCTCTCCTGAACCTATTGATTTTTGTGAAATGTCTTAAGAATCCCTATCACTCTCGTGCAAGTCTACTTGCAGTCCTAGTTCACGCTGATTTCACCTACGAAAACACCGTCAACTCGCTCCTCACATCCCTCGTCAACTCTGTCGCCTTTGCCAACCACAACCACAACAAATTCACCGTCCTCGCCTCCTCCGACACCATCTACAGCCTCTTCCAGTGCCGCAGCGACCTCACCCTCGACTGGTGCTCTCGTTGCATGTCATGTACAGTCACCTAACTTGGCACCCGCTACAAATCACATGTCTAGTTCTTGTTAAGGTTGATAGTGTTAGTGGGTTAGGGGGCTGTTAGCCCATATTTTCGACGAGCTAAAATATGCTCTAAGTATGCATTAGATGTCGTCTCGAGTTTCGAAGCATATTACAGAGCAAGAGTCTGGTCAGGACCTGCTCGAATCGAAAAGAGAGGAGAATCTTTAAGAAGGAATTCCCAGGTTCAAAGAAGTATTTACGAAGTACAAAGCTAAGACAAGAAAGAGGACTTCGAGCTATTGGGCAATTCGAACTGGTGTATGGACGAGTCGAAGTCGAGGCAGCAAGAGTTCTGGACTTAGCGTAATTTCTGAACAAATCTTCACCAAATCAGTTCGATCTCGAGTAATGTGGATAACCGTTCTAGGAAGCGGTTATGCAAGGTGTACGTAGCAGGACACTTGGCGTTAGGATAGCGTTCGACCGTTAGGGCAGTTTATTTTCGAAAATCTATATATAGCAGTTTTTTAGTCAGATTTCAGGGTCGCAAATCATTTCTACAAAATCCTTAGATACTCAAAGTACCCAGCGCAGAGAGAAACGAGTACACAAGGAGAATGTATGTTTGTGAACCATTTTAAGTTTTCTGTAAACTTTACATTTCGAATGCAATGCATTTTTCATTTCACTTTAGAATTCCTGTCTTTTAAATGATTCATTCGATCGAGTGAACTCACTGCTCCTTTACATTCTGCAATTTTCCTTTCCTTGCCTAGTTACTTCCAGCATTTCGATTTCTGTTAAACAATTTTCCTTTCTGCAAATTTCGAACTAGTAAATGTTTGTTGCAATGATGAACATTCAAAAGCTTTACATTTAAACGCAAAATACACAAGTGACATGCTCCTGAGATTCACTAGTTGATCTCGCAAGCAATTAACTTAGACTAGCGGTTGTTTACCAAATTCCAGCGTAAACAAATTGGCACGCCCGGTGGGACTGGTCAATTGTGTGTTTTAGTTTTAAATTATTATTAAAGTTGTTTAGTGCAGTTGGTTTATTGCATTCTTAATTGTTTTGATTTTGTATGCATTTAAGAAGTGGGAAATCTGTTCCACACTTAACAGAATTCAAAACTCGTACAAGGATGGCTAGACCACCCCCAAGTAATCGAAACAATGACCTTCCAAATATGGAGGGGCAACCAACGCAGACCTCTGTCAGTAATGCCAATATAAATTCTGGCATAGGAGCAATTCCTGACCAAACTGTTGGCACGATAAGTTCGACGGTTATGAATCAGACAGGGGTAACATCTCCCATGACCAACATGACGTTGGCAAGTTCGACCACGTCAGCGTCTGCTTTTGCCCCATGGAATAACCCTAGTTTAGGGAATCCCAGTGGAAGTCCCTTTCGACCGCCTCAAAACCCTCTATATGGCATGCCTACATCTTTGATGGCAGGGTTGCAAAACTCTCAACCAAATATAGAGAATCTTAATATGTCCTCTCCATCAGGATCTGTAGCGGGTAATCAAGGTAGGGTAATTCCTCAACATTTAACCAATACATCCGTTTTGTCACTTAGACAACAAATGGATGAAAGTAACCATGATATGGTTAACATGTTAACACAACAAATAGGAACTGTTATTAACCCCTTAATTCAAAATACAAATGACAGTTACCAAATGTTAACAAATCAAATAAGTCGAATTGCTGACTTTTTCGGGGCACCACCCATACAACAACCACCAATTCGACAGATCCAAATACAGGCGCCTGTCCAAGAGATACAGGTGCCTAACAATCCCGGGATGCAAATGGCTCAAGCACCACAACCAGCGGCACGCATAGAGCCACCAGTCCAACAGGTCGAACCAAACCCTGGTATAGTATTGGTAAATAGAAACCAAAATGCTGATGAAGTAATAGGGAATATTCAACAAAACCGTTTCGATAGGCAGAATAACCTGGCCCAAATGGTCGAAACGATTTTGGTGCAGAATGGTTTGAACTTAGGCTTACACAGGCCTAATTTTGTGTCTCCATTATCTGAGTATGTGTTACAGACAGAATTACCAAGGGGTGTGAAAATCCCTAAGTTTACTAAGTTTGCAGGAGAGACAAATGAGTCAACTGTCGAACACATTGCTAGATATTTGGTCGAGGCAGGGGATTTGGCTAATAATGAAAATTTAAGGATGAAATTTTTCCCTAGTTCCTTGACTAAAAATGCTTTTACATGGTTTACAACCCTTCCGCCTCATTCCATTCATAATTGGAACCAATTGGAAAGGATTTTCCATGACCAATTTTATATGGGACAGTCTAAGATCAGCCTTAAAGAGTTAGCCAGCGTACGACGCAAGGCACCTGAATCAATTGATGATTATTTGAACAGATTCAGACTCTTAAAGGCAAGGTGTTTCACCCGAGTCCCTGAACATGAATTAGTCGAAATGGCTGCTGGTGGCCTAGACTATTCGATTAGAAAGAAATTAGATACCCAATATTTAAGGGATATGGCTCAATTGGCTGATAGAGTTCGACAACTCGAACGATTGAAGGACGAAAAGGCTAGAAATTCTAAATTCCATAAGAAGGAAAAGGTTGCATATGTCGAAACCAATGACAGTGACCAGGAGTTCGATATTATTTATGAAGATATCGAAGACAGTGAGGTTGATTTAGCAGAATTAAAACCTGGACCTCCTTATGTTTGTAAACTCCTTAGACCTTCCAATGGAAAAAACCCTGTTGAACCTAAAAATGATAAATTTGTGTCTAAAACTTATACATTTGACATAACTAAATGTGATGAAATATTTGATTTATTAGTCACAGAGGGCCAGATTGTTGTTCCTAAGGGCTTGAAAGTACCCCCAATCGAACAACAGAAGAAAAGGGGTTATTGTAAATTTCATAATTTCCTTGGCCATAAAACTTCACGTTGTGTTCTTTTCAGGGATTTGGTTCAAAAGGCTCTTGACGAAGGGAGGCTAAAATTTGGTGAGAAACCAAGGGTTGTTCAGGCAAATGCTGAAACATCCAAAGCTGCTGAAACTCTCTATGCGGAGCCCCAAGAAATAATGATGGTCGAAACAATGGAGGTGTCCCATGTGCAAGTTCAGGACGTATCTGAAGAGGATTACAACGAACAAATGAAGGTTGTGTATCCTCAGGCTGAGGAGGAGTTAATTGATTTCTTGAACAGATGCAAACTCGAAAACAAGATTGTGATGCTCTGCCCTCGCTGCAGTGCAGTATGTGATAAGGAGGCTACTGAGGGCCTCAAGAAATACCAAGTTGTTAACAAGGGGGCAAAGCAGAACCAACGTTTCGATAAAGGTAAAAGAGTTATGGTGCAGTCGAATACTAATCAGAAATCTGGTCGAAGGAATACTTTCGCTCCTCCTGGTTCAGTTCCGGTCGAAAAATGGATGCACCAGGGACTTATAAGGTTCAACAAAGGGATTATGGAAGTAGGTGGTTCGAGTGGAACGAAGCAAATTGGCCCACAGGAGGCCAATAGGTACTCTTATAGGAACAATTACAAAGGAAAGAATCCTATGACGAGGACCCAATGGCGCAGGTTCCAGCGTCAGAAGAAATTGGCCCAACAGAATCTACAAACGGGCCAGTATAAAGAAGTATCTAGGAGGCCGGTAAAGGAGAGACTCCTGCCTCCAGTGGATGAAGACAAGATGGAGGATGAGGATCTACTGGATTCTGAGCCAGATTTCGATGTCATCTGTGTGGTATCCATCTTGCCATCTGAATATGATGTCCAATCTGAAGTTACTGAGATCGAAAGTGAGTTCGATCATTTTGATATGGCTGACCCAAAGCCAGTATGTTACTATGTTATGAATAATGGCTGTGTGGAAGAGCAATTAGCTTATTTCGAAAAGCCAGATTTTCAGATGAAAAGTCATCTCAAACCTCTTTTCATCAGGGCAAAAGTTGAGAATGTTGGAATCAACAAAGTGCTCATTGATGGAGGAGCGGCTGTCAACTTAATGCCTCGATCTATGCTCTACAAGATCGGGAAACATGACACAGATCTATCTGCCCACAACATTGTGCTTTCGAATTATGAGGGTAAAACTGGCTATTCTTTGGGAGCCATTCAAGTAGATGTTGCTGTAGGCAGTGTAGTTCGACCAACTCTTTTCCTGGTGATACAGTCTAAGGCTAATTTTAACTTGCTATTAGGAAGGGAGTGGATTCATGGAGTTGGGGCTGTGCCATCTACCCTTCACCAGAAGCTCATTATCTGGAGGGAGGATGGGATTGTGGAAAATATAGAGGCGGATCAAAGCTTCTATAAGTCAGAGGTCGATAATGTTACTGCACAAACCTTTGACAAAAAGTTGGCTAACATAGCACCTTGTGGTGACAAGGAGGCTGTTGTCGAATCGAGTGACAATGTTGTCCACTCTGTCAAACTCCATCCTACCTATGGGTTTATATGGGAGAGGGAGGAAATTGATGCTGTTCCCTCTGAAGATGGAGTCATTCCACCAACTGGGTGGAATACATACGAAGATTAATATGACTGAGGCCACTGCATGGGCCAGAATTACGGCTTATATGGCCGAAAATAGACTAAATACGGCCTTTGAGGCTGAATCTCAACAAAATATGGCAGTTGAAGCCAAGATCGAAGATCATGAAAACAAAGAAACAAAGGATCGAAGACTGGATTGTATTTATGATGATGAGCCGCTGGGTTTTGAGAAAAATCCCATAAGTGAGGCGCCAAAGATGCAGGCTCAAGATCCTTTGGAAGAGGTTGATATTGGAGATGGCTCGATTAAAAGGCCAACTTATATCAGTGCCAATATCACCTCAAGTTTAAAAGAAAAGCTGGTGCCTCTTCTTAGAGAGTTTAAAGACTGTTTTGCTTGGGACTACCACGAAATGCCTGGGTTAAGCAGAGAAATGGTCGAAATGAAATTACCTATTAAGGAGGGAAAAAGACCAGTAAAACAACTACCAAGAAGATTCGCACCAGAAATCATGTCCAAGATTAAGGAAGAGATCGAAAGGCTGCTGAGGTGTAAATTCATCAGGGCTGCCAGGTATGTCGAATGGTTAGCAAATATAGTCCCTGTCATTAAAAAGAATGGAACTCTTAGAGTATGCATAGATTTTAGGGATTTAAATAATGCTACACCTAAAGATGAATATGCTATGCCAGTAGCGGAAATGTTGGTAGATTCGGCAGCTGGTTTCGAATTTTTGAGCATGTTAGATGGTTATTCTGGTTATAACCAAATATTTATTGCTGAAAATGATGTGTCGAAAACAGCATTTCGATGCCCTGGTGCTTTAGGCACTTATGAATGGGTGGTTATGCCCTTTGGGTTGAAAAATGCTGGGGCCACTTATCAAAGGGCCATGAATTCCATGTTTCATGATTTTATTGACACATTTATGCAAATTTATATTGATGATATAATCATCAAATCCTCCTCAGAAGATAGCCATTTGGATTATCTTAGGCAATCTTTCGAACGAATGAGGAAACATGGATTAAAAATGAATCCATTAAAGTGTGCTTTTTGTGTGCGTGCAGGAGATTTCCTGGGATTTGTGGTACATAAAAAGGGCATTGAGATAAATCAAAATAAGACAAAGGCTATTTTTGAGACGAAGCCTCCTTCGACCAAAAAACAGCTTCAGTCTTTGCTAGGAAAAATCAACTTCTTGAGGCGATTCATTTCGAATCTAAGTGGCAAAGCTCAAATTTTTTCGCCATTACTTCGACTCAAGAAAGATGAACCATTCAAATGGAATGAAGAGCATCAAAAGGCTTTCGATGAAATTAAAGAATATCTGATCAAGCCTCCTGCGTTAATGCCTCCTAGTCGAAACAAGACTATGAAGTTGTATATTGCTGCGTCTGACAAGACCATTGGTAGCATGTTGGCTCAGGAAGATGATGATGGCATAGAACATGCAATTTATTATCTTAGTCGTGTACTAAATGATGCAGAAACTAGATATACGGCCATAGAAAAACTTTGTCTTTGTCTGTATTTCTCTTGTGCAAAACTTAAGCAATATATAAAGCCTGTTGATGTTTATGTGTATTCTCATTATGATATTATTAAACACATGTTGTCAAAACCTATTTTACACAGTAGAATTGGAAAATGGGCTTTAGCCTTAACAGAATATTCTTTAACATACAAGCCTTTGAAATCTGTTAAGGGTCAAATTGTGGCTGATTTTATTGTAGATCACTCATTGATCGAAATGCCGCAAGACTATGTCGATACAGAGCCTTGGATTTTGTATTTCGATGGTTCGAAACACAAATATGGAACTGGAATTGGAGTTTTAATAATATCCCCCAATAAAGTTCCAACTAAATTCAAATATAAAATCAAAGGGCTTTGTTCTAATAATGAGGCTGAGTATGAGGCTCTAATTACAGGCCTTGAAATTTTAATTAGCCTGGGGGCAAGAAATGTTAACATAAGGGGTGATTCAGAATTAGTAGTGAAGCAATTAACACAAGAATACAAATGTGTTAATGAACACTTAGCAAAATATTTTGTTATGGCCAGTTCTCTTCTGAATCATTTCGATTACATTAACATTGAGCATATACCTCGACTAGAAAACCAAGAAGCAAATGATTTAGCCCAAATAGCTTCAGGGTACAAAATGTCGAAGGAAAAACTAACTCAGTTGATCGAAATAAAAGATAAACTGGTGTTACTAGAGCCATTAAGCACTAAATTGCCAATGCCAAAACTTGTGGGGGCAAGTACACCACAAAATAATAAAGATGAAAGTATGAATGATCTTCAGGAAAAAATTCAAATTTTGGCCATTGACAATATGTTAGATAATGATTGGAGAAAGTCCATTATTGAATATTTGGAAAATCCAATAGGCAATGTGGCTCGAAAGATCAAATATAGGGCTTTAAATTACGTGATTGTGGGGAATGATTTGTTCAAAAAGACTGCAGAAGGAGTGTTGCTAAAATGTCTAAGTGAATCAGAAGCATACTTGGCAGTTTCCCATGTTCACAGTGGGGCTTGTGGATCACATCAAGCAGGCCATAAAATGAAATGGCTTTTATTTCGACAAGGTTTGTATTGGCCTTCGATGTTAAAAGACTGTATAGAATTTGCTAAAGGCTGTCAAGAATGCCAAAAGCATGCAGGGATACAGCATGTACCTGCTAGTGAGTTACACTCCATAATCAAACCTTGGCCTTTCAGAGGATGGGCTTTGGACTTAATTGGTGAAATCAAGCCTGCCTCTTCTAAGAACCAGCGTTATATTATAGTTGGTATCGATTACTTTACAAAATGGATCGAAGCAGTCCCTTTGCCAAATGTTGATCAGGAAGCGGTAATTAGTTTCATTCAAAATTATATCATTTATAGGTTTGGTATTCCTGAAACAATTACCACTGATCAAGGTTCAGTTTTTACTGGACGAAAAATGAAAGAATTTGCCCAAAAAACTGGCTTTCGATTATTAACCTCAACACCATATTACGCGCAAGCAAATGGTCAGGTCGAAGCAGCCAATAAGATTGTAATTAACTTGATTAAAAAACACATTGCCCAAAAGCCAAGAAATTGGAATAAAACGTTAGATCAAGTTCTATGGGCATGTAGAAATTCTCCTAAGGAATCAACTAATACTACCCCATTTCGACTGACTTATGGGCACGATGCTGTACTTCCGGTCGAAATACATTTGCAATCAGCCAGAGTACAAAAACAAATGGACATTCCAATCGACCATTATTGGAAAATGATGTCAGATGAGTTAGTTGATTTAGACGAGGAGAGATTAAGAGCATTAGAAGTTTTGACTAAACAAAAAGAAAGAGTTGCTAAAGCTTATAATAAGAAAGTGAAGTCAAAAACTTTTAATGTTGGAGATTTAGTTTGGAAGGTTATCCTGCCCATGGATAGTAAGGATCGAGCCTTGGGCAAATGGTCCCCAAATTGGGAAGGACCGTTTAAAATAATTCAGATCTATTCGAATGGTGCTTATGAATTAGAGGAATTAACCCCTCAGAAACGTACTTTGAGTATAAATGGTAAATATTTGAAAAAATATAAACCAACATTGCTCGAAGTTAAAATAAGCATAGAATAGACAGAAGTAATGGAAACATAAAAATGGCGATAACAGTAAAATTGCCACGAAAGGGCATGTGTCAATATTACATCAAGAGTAGAATCGAAATACAGAATTCGAAATAAAAAATCATAAGTTCTACTAATGCATGACTAAGTCCTCATATAGTTTCTTCAGGGTGGCCATCTCTTTGCTCAAGACCTGGTCAGCACTCTCCATAGCTCTCGCCTCATCTGCTACCGCTTGAGATGCACTAAAGGCCTTCAGGCCTTCCCTCCCTTTTTCAGCAACCAGTTTTTGAATCGAGGTAGCGTCCTTCTCCTGGAGTTCCTTGCGTTTGGCCTGCTCTGTTACAATTTTCTGCCTTAGATCATCGACCTGAGACAGTAAATTCGTAATAGTTGCCTCCCAGGAGGAAATGTTATCATCACAGGCTTTGACGTCAGAAGACCTTTCTTTTGCCTCTTTGGTGAGACGTTCGACTTCTTGTTGAGCTGCTCGGGCTTTCTCGAGCAGAAGGATATGTGCCTGTTTCTGGGCATCCAGTCTGGCGTCATTTTCGCGTTTTTTCTGCACGGCACTTGTAAACTGGTCGATGATGGCCTCGATTTGAATAACTTTGCCTAGAATCTCATCAGAAGTAAGGGGGTTGTGCAATTTCTTCAAGAAATTCAGGTGTCCAAAAGCAGCAGAGGGGTTCTCTTCAATGGATTTAAGTACGTCTGCCCGTGCGTATTCCATTGATAACTTCAAAAGCAGGCAATCTTGGCGTACTGAAGAGGTTATGTCAGCATCAGATGAGGACGAAGCACCAGGAATTTTTTCACTCGAAGTGTTGGCTTGACTGGTGTTCAGTAGGAGTCGAAGGGCTGCAGCAGGGTCTTCGTCTTGCATTTGAATGAATGTATCCTCTGTCATCCCTATGCTAGCGGAAAGCTTAGATGTCGAAGACGCCGGGAAAATGTCTGAACCTCCAGCTTCAGCCTC
Source organism: Glycine max (assembly GCF_000004515.6). Classification (NCBI taxonomy): domain Eukaryota; kingdom Viridiplantae; phylum Streptophyta; class Magnoliopsida; order Fabales; family Fabaceae; genus Glycine; species Glycine max. The sequence goes on from NC_038246.2 coordinate 38,990,800, forward strand.
TTGTATGGCCTCTTCATCGGAAAAATGTTCTTCAGAGGAACTTTTCTGACTCGATCCATGAGGACTGCTGGATCGAATACCTTGACCTTCACCCTGTTCCTCAACATTCACTGCATCCGTCTCAGGAGCAGGAGAGGTTCGAGCACATGAGGGTATTTCTTCTACAGAAACATTTTGTACCTGATTCGAATTGTCATGGAAAAGGTTAACAAATAGTTTCGTATAAGCTATGATTAAAATTACATTAAGAATGATACCTCGACGGGAGGTTGTTCTTGTGGTAAGTCCGGTTGCTCGACAGGGTTGCCCATCTCAGCAATAGAGGGAGTAGTTTCTGCTGCAGTGCCGTCAACATCAGTCGAAGGTGGTTGGACGTCAACAGGTTGATTCTCACCTTGTTCTTTTGAAGACTTGGTCTTTTTCTTTTTCTTCCTGGCTGGCTCGCCACCCTCGACAGTCACAGAAGGTTCAGGCTCGACTTGTTTCACTTTCTTTTTCTTCTTAGGCATTTGAGCCTGGGAATTGCCTGCCTCTGTTTGATCAGCAGATTTGGTCGAAGTCTCAGGTGATTTTCTTTTTCTTATAAGAGGTCTTTCCTCTTCTTCCTGTGTTATGAGGGTAAAGAAATGTCAGAATATAGACTTGAAAGGGAGTTATAATATTGACATTAGAAATAAAACTTGCATCTTTTTCTTCGTCGAATTCGATGACCACACGCTTCGAGCGTTTTGAGGTCGTGGTAGTCTCAGTGCTATCATCTTTCTTTTGACTCTGAAAAAATAAAGAAATATGAGGCAAAGACGTTAAGAGTAAAAGATAAGTTCAGAAGAGTTACCTTCTCTTCTTGTTTCCCTTCTTGGATTTTTACCCCAGTGGGTTTCTTGGGTCTCACATCAGCTCGAGACGTTTCAGCGCTTTTCTTCGTCATGATTGTTTTGCCTGAAAGTAAGAATATTAGAAAAGGCAAGAATACATATCAATTTAGAAAGTCAAAAGTAATTGAATACCTCGAGCTTGAAGGTTTGAGCGGATATTCTCGACCGTTGGTTGTGTAAAACCACTCTCAAGTCTGGAGATCATGATAGTAGTGTCTCCAACTGAACGGCCCAAATAATATTTCTCCCACCAGGTAACAAATCCCATGGTGCAGAAGTGGGAATGGTTGAACTCAAAAGGATGCAGGTTATAGTTTTCATCAAGAGAAATCTTCAAAAATTTCTTGAAAGTCTTTTCTGAAAGATTGGCCCCTCTTATGACATCTCTAGGATCTTCGAACAAGCTTTTAGGACGGATTTGCGAGAGGCCAAATTGTCTCGAAACCAAATTAGGCTGGTATCCAACCAGGCCTAAATAGTTCGATTGAACACCTGTACGACAAGACAGGATCTGTGGATTCAAGTAAAATGACCATATTTCGTTCACTTCTTCTTCATTGTCCGGATCGACAGCAGGAAAATCGTCAGTGAACCAGGCCGGGCCGACCTCTCGACTAATGAATGGAGCATGTTGGGGAAGAAACTTGTCAAAGCTCAGAAAAATCTTCATGTACTTGAGGAACAGCTTTTGTGGATTTTGATCGAAGGTCTTGGGTGTTAATCGAAGTGCTCTCTGGCCTTCGATCGAGCGATTGGCAACTTCTTCAGCATAATCTTGTGGGATTATTAATCCCATTTCTTGTTCGAAAGTGGCATTAAGCCACAACTGGAGAAGCCACATAGGCCCAGATACTAAGAAGGAAGACCCATCCTTCGATTTCTTCAGGTCATCACATACCTCTCCAAGTGATTCATATAGCACTGCTAACAAGAGGCGTCCAAATCCAAAGTTCTGACCTTCATGAATTTGTATTGCCATTGGAATGAATCTTTTGGCTACTTGCAAGGATTTTGTGCAAAAGACATAGTGAGATAGCCATAGGGTCAGGAAGGCTACATGCTCTTCATCAGAGACTTCCTCTTCGACCGATCCTTTGTGTTCAGCTATATATTTGGAAAAGGTGTTCTCCTTATATACTAGCTTGATATTATCACTAGATTTAGTGGGATCATACGTTTCTCCGCTAGGCCTAAGGCCTGTGAGGGCAGCTACATCTAAGAGAGTAGGGGTCATCATACCACATTTAAATTGAAAGGTGTTGGTAGAAGACTCGAAAAAATGCATAGCTGCTATCAGCATTTCTGGTCGATATTCAGGACCAAATCGAGAGAATTGTATCAAGTCAAATATGCCATATGTCTTCCAGAAATCCTCATATGCTTGTTCGACTCTATCAATCCAAGGTAGGTAATCCCTATGGGCTATTGACGGGGCGGATCGAAAGAGTTTGTTGGGTTTGCTTAAACAATTAAAGTTGTAAGGCTCACTATCAAAAATCCTGGGTTCGCAAGTTGGATAGCAGGGAAATACCTTGTTCATTGAACTCGAAAGTGACTCTTGGTCTGGCAGAGGTCCACCGAAAGCATAAACTGTCCTTTCTACTGCGAAAGGGATCATCACCTCCGATTCCCAGATTTCTGTGTGTTCGGCGTCACCTTGTGGTTCTGGAACCACCTTCTCTCCGTCGTTCCTGACTGTAAAACGGTGCCATTTCCCAGCAAACGGAACTGCTTGTCCTTGCGACATTGTAAAATCTGAGAGAGGATGATTCTTACGAAGGGTTTTGTAACTGATAGAATCAGTGAGTGAGAGCTTGGGTTCACGAAGAACAATGGCAAAGCTCAGAGATTCGGTGAGTTTGATGATGAAAGGAGTAGCAAGTTGTTATCTGAGAATAAGGAAGCCTCGCCGGAGATAATGGATACGAATCAGCAAAGAAGAAGGGTTTCAGAAGCAAAGAGGAAGAAAGGTTTCGGGGTTTCGGAAGCAAAGAAGCTAAAGGGGTTTCTCTGAGGTTTTTTGGCGCTATTTATGGAGGTTTCACTTTAAAAAAAGGAAAATAATATAATAAGAATCAAGGGTCAGAAATCAATCACATCAGATTTCCCTTTTGACTCCCCAGCGTGACACGTGTCCCACTCTGCCTAGAAAGGTGGAATTAATGATGGGTAGTGGGAGATCGAGGCGACGGTTACCATTAAACGTGCCATCATGTCGCCGTTTCAGGAAAGCTGGTAAAAGAAGAGAAAAAAATGTCAACTTCTCATCTTCCTTCGATCTCGAATCGAAGCGGACATTTTTTGGGGGCAATTTGTTAGCCCATATTTTCGACGAGCTAAAATATGCTCTAAGTATGCATTAGATGTCGTCTCGAGTTTCGAAGCATATTACAGAGCAAGAGTCTGGTCAGGACCTGCTCGAATCGAAAAGAGAGGAGAATCTTTAAGAAGGAATTCCCAGGTTCAAAGAAGTATTTACGAAGTACAAAGCTAAGACAAGAAAGAGGACTTCGAGCTATTGGGCAATTCGAACTGGTGTATGGACGAGTCGAAGTCGAGGCAGCAAGAGTTCTGGACTTAGCGTAATTTCTGAACAAATCTTCACCAAATCAGTTCGATCTCGAGTAATGTGGATAACCGTTCTAGGAAGCGGTTATGCAAGGTGTACGTAGCAGGACACTTGGCGTTAGGATAGCGTTCGACCGTTAGGGCAGTTTATTTTCGAAAATCTATATATAGCAGTTTTTTAGTCAGATTTCAGGGTCGCAAATCATTTCTACAAAATCCTTAGATACTCAAAGTACCCAGCGCAGAGAGAAACGAGTACACAAGGAGAATGTATGTTTGTGAACCATTTTAAGTTTTCTGTAAACTTTACATTTCGAATGCAATGCATTTTTCATTTCACTTTAGAATTCCTGTCTTTTAAATGATTCATTCGATCGAGTGAACTCACTGCTCCTTTACATTCTGCAATTTTCCTTTCCTTGCCTAGTTACTTCCAGCATTTCGATTTCTGTTAAACAATTTTCCTTTCTGCAAATTTCGAACTAGTAAATGTTTGTTGCAATGATGAACATTCAAAAGCTTTACATTTAAACGCAAAATACACAAGTGACATGCTCCTGAGATTCACTAGTTGATCTCGCAAGCAATTAACTTAGACTAGCGGTTGTTTACCAAATTCCAGCGTAAACAGGGGCACAGTGTAATGGATGGTAAAAATACAATGGAGTCTTGTATATGATAAAAAAAAAAGGAGTGAGGTTGAGTGTAATAAGCGCTAGCCCTCAGGGGATGCGAGTGTAATTTGCTCAAGCAAAAATGTTCAAGGCAGGTAGACAAGTCTCATTTTGTTGTGCTTCTTGATCAAAACTTTGGGGTCTGCAAATAACTAGGCCTGATTTTCTTGGAGAGATCTCTTTCTGTAATTGTTCTACTAAAGGTGCAGCAATAATTTTCGCAGCTGCAAGAGTTTCTTCCTGAGTTTTGATCACTTTTGCTTTAGCTGCAATAGTTTCATCTTTTTGCTTTCGAACAGTCACAAGCTTATCCTGAATTGTTTTTAGTTGTTCTTCTAAATCCTTCTCTTCTTTCTCTAAATTTGCAAGAGACGGCTTGAGCTTGACATATTTGGATTTCAGATCAATTGTCTTCATTTTCAAGGATTCAAGTTTGGATCTGTCATCCTTAGTATCATTTTCGATCTTCTCAAGCACCTCTCTGCACTTACGTTTCTACTTACTGAGAGGATATGCTTGGTCAAAAATCTCTATGAATGCGTCCAGATCATGTTTATCTTCCTCGATCATCGTATCCTTGAACTTTATGAGCTCATCAATTGCTTCTGCCAATTCTTTCTTGTAATTCGGCCTGTCGAAACAAGTCTTGAAGCTTTCTTCATAAGCCAAACTTCGAAATTTGCTCAGAGCTTGCTTCAGTTCTTCATTAGTTGTTGGTTGATTCAGATTGGCCTCTAAATTCATTGCTAATTGGGAGGGCCGACCTGACCTTTTTTCAAGGATTTCGATGACAGCATCGTTAACCTGTTCGTCATCAGGATATATCTCTTCTAGTTTGTCATGAACCTTGTAGGATCCCTTCTCTGCCTCTTCCTCATTGCAGCCACCAACTTTAGTTTCTTCTACTGCAAGCTTAAGGTCTTCCTTCCCCTTACCAATGCCTACAGCTTCCACAAGAACACCAAGTCCAACACTAGACTTCAAAGAAGAGACATATTCTTCTAGAGAAAGTCTCACCTTCTAATATGACTTGGAAACCTGATTAATGAGAAAAGTGAGGAGGACTGAAGGGAATAAGATTTCATTGACAATAAAGGTCTAAATAATAAGTAAATAAGTAATAAAATCCTTGGTAACTTAGTGAAGTTTTTAAGTAATAATGATTAATCAGATTAGGGAAATGCAAACTAGATAACCCATATTAAAAGAACCGATTTGATGCCTAATGCATACATATGATGATGAGGTTAAAAACTGATGTTCTTCCTGATCATGTCATACAAATGTGAGCGCGCACACACATACATTAGGACAAGTACTGCAGCCAGAACTATGTCAGGATATCCCATTATATAGAGTTCTTTTGTAAAGCCTATCTAATGAACAAGTACTGCTGCCACTAAGTAAGGCCCTTATTGCTGATGGCTTCTATTCTAAATGGTCAATACATGTAAGTGCACACACACATGTACAGTATAAACCAGATTATCCTTAACAAATTTATTATTCAGTAAAAAAAGAAAAAAAAAAAACACAACACCAAGAACGGCATCAAATGAAGGCTTTCTTTAAAATTGTAAGGGAATAAATCCACCTGGCAATTTACAAAAGACTAAACCAGAAAATTAATACAGGAGAATACAAGAATATGGCATCATAGAATGCATGTACATAAGCTAAGCTAATAATCAGGTAGCTGAAACATACATATTGTAGTTCATAAACAACACTGAAGACAGGGGACTCTTAGAGAAAGCAAGGTTGAATACCTGTTCAAAACATCTTTAAATTCTTCAGAGACATGGAGAGTTAAGCGAGACAAAGTTCACATTGCTTCCGACCAGAAAAAGTGTGTCCTGTTATACATTTTCTCCCTTTAATTTTCATGCAGTCTGACCATCTACGATATTCATCAGACTTATAAAACTTCCCATAGTAAAATGACAGTATTTCCTCCATCCCTTTGTTCTCTAAAAATCTTTTTATCTGCACAAAATTCTTCCCAAAAAGATAAACAAACCAAGGAGAAAACTTTTTCCATCAGTATCACTCCATGAGTTATTCAAAGTAGCTACATTATCCTCCACTTCTTTATGTACAAGTTCTGAATCAGCAGGATTCATTAGAAGTGTAAGCCGTTTTGATTCTTTTATCATGGAAGGAACTTCCACCTCGTATTCAAAACCAATTCGAGGATTTGACTTTGGGGCTCCAGCTATGTTGCTTTTATCAGGAGAACTTGGAGGAATTAGCTTCCGATTAGATGCATGCTCCATAATTTTGTCATAATCCTTGCCAATTGATTTCATCTCCCTAGCAGCATAGGCTGGTAAACTTGTAGCTAAAACTCAATCAACACTACAAATAATAAAAAGAAAATGTAGATTAGATAACATGCTCAAGAACATGCTTCACAAATGAGTTAGAACATGGACAGGGAGTTCCATTAGTCACACACCGGCCATTTCAAACTTTCCTTGCCGGCATTTTTGCAAGGCATCATACTTATTGAAGGAATTCAGATTTGATTCTCAGTAGTATGCATGTATTGAAACTATTTAATCCCTTCGTTTGCTTTTTTAAATTTTCAACCCCATATATGTATGCATATTTAGCTATCTAATAAAATATTAGACAACACCTTTTCTTAAAACTCAAAACAATATCCATCAACTATATGCACTGCTTTTCGAGTATTAAGAAATAAAAAACCTCTAACAACACACTGGCAGATTTGAAAGGCAGCATACAAGATCAGGATTTTATTACTGTACAGAAAGAGTTGAAACTAGTAAAGTGTGGAAATTTGAATATAAATAGTAAGCATATCAAGTGAGAGATGAGAGTGTGAAAGGAGTAAATTTCAATAAAACAACCTTAATCATTCAGGTACAGCACATGATTAGAATACAAGTAATAAAGAAGCAACTTTTGGGAAACAATTTTTCATTGATCAGAATTTAGGAATTATTCATGATCAGTAATTGCCTATATAAAAAAAATAAAATCCAGTGATCAGTAATTTCTGCGCCAAGGCAATTAGAACCTAGCTAAAATTAAAACCATTTATTGGCTACCAAAAGCACTCATAAAACCCTATCACTTGTATTTGCTGGAAAAGCAAATTCAATTTGCCTATCCTACTCCTTCTCGAATACAAGATTATTCACAGGTTGACACAGCTTCAGAATATGATAACCAACCATCATGTGTATGCGATCTTAGCAGGGGGAAAAAATACCCTTTGTGAAAAAATGACATGAACCCGAAGAATTTTGATTACCAACCAACTATAAGATTACAAACCCCATATCCTCTTACATATGTAATGTAAGTTCATAATCAAAGCCGAGAGAGCGTGCAAGGAGATTAAATAATTAACTATACAACAAACAGACTCTCAGACGTATATAACTAAGGAAAATTAAATGAAATCAAGGAAACCAGAAAATAAAAAGTATGATGATACATATATTGAGCAACCCCACATGAGATCACAAGTCACAACCAAAATAATTTAAAAGGTTCTTTCTCGGTATCCTATGAATTATGAGTATGATGATACATATATTGAGCACAAGTCCACATGAGATCACAAGTCAGAACCAAAATAATTTAAAAGGTTCTTTCTCGGTATCTTATGAATTATGATATCATTAGCATTATTATACACACATACAGTCGCACATAGACACACATTGAACTAGACGATTGATGATTGATAAAAAAGATGGATGAACATTTGTTAGCCTTAGTGTATGTGTATACAAGAAAATGAGTGGCGATATTTCGAGATGATTTGCACATATATACGTGTTACAAAATTTAAGTTAAAGGGAAGAAGAGATAAAATGAGTACCTAATTGCGAAGAGGGGCTTCAAGGGGTGAATTCATTCGCAGGCAATTAGAGAATATGAGACTCAGAAGAGGGAACGAAGAAAACAAAGCACACTTGATACAGTTATGCACTCGAGTTTTAAATAGCGCCGAGTTACATTAAACGGGTGACTCGGTCGAGTTCATTGAATTGGCGCAGACCACCTTAGAAAGTCACCAGAACATGTAATCTTTATTGGCCATATCCTTGAACAAGTATTCAAGTCAGCAATTCAGCATCAACCACCCAATATGAACCTTGTTCATCAATGGTTATGGGCATTTCTTCCTTTAAGACCCAATAAGGTCTGGCTTTAAGGGCTGTACTTCCTGCACTCCAAGTTGCTTCTTGCATCCTTTCCGGAATCTTTTTTACCTTTCCGTATTGCTCATTCTGGAAGCCAAAAAAAGGGTGCATTAGTGTAATTTCACGTTTCAGATTAACCAAGAAGCCATAAAGAAGGTACAGGAAACAACTTGGAAGGTACAGAAAGTAATAGCCTTATAATAGATATAGAAAAAGGTATAAAATAGGCCTATACAGGGGAATTATTACTTCCTGAACTCATTAACCCCAAAAATCCAAACACGCCATATTCTAAGAACTCAAACAATGTGATTGAAAAAATTCTCCTGTTGTGTGGAGGACTCCCCCTTCTTCAAACTTGGATTCATATTTTTGATAAAAAAATCTCTTATCAACTATAAACTGCAACCATGCAAACACCACCACTAGGCAAACATGAATGTAGCTAGCTGACAGCTAGCAAATGGAGATTGGTTTATCAATCCTGGGCCGGAATATATAGAATCAAGGTAGAGAACCGAATATGAAGTAAGATGCTACAGTCCAAATCGAAGTTTCTCGTGCACAAAATGGCAATTCAGTTTAATGTAGTATTTATTAAGTGGGTTGGAACGTGCAGTTTCGGGTAATGTGCGTGCCTGAATTAATGATTATCAAATTAAGTAAAACAACAGCTGGATGGTGCCGATAGAAACAACTACTGTACAGCAAACCACGATCATTTTTTCGTTTTGGGATTTTTTATTTATTTTGCCTATCCGTTGGTTCTATTACAAAGAACATTACAACTATTATACATCACGGGGAATGGATACATTGTCATATACAAATACTTATTGGGTCGAGTAGTACTTCTTGTACTCAATTTTCTTTATTTGTTTATATATATATATATATATATATATATATATATATATATATATAATTGTTATTTTATTATTTGACTCCTCTATAAGTCAATAATACAAAATAAAAATCTTGTAATAACTACTTCAATTATGAGTTACATAATAGTTATATGCTAACATTCTCCCACTTAACTTATATAATATAATCTTTATTTTGACAAACAAATATGATCATAATTTAACTTAAATTTAATATTGTCACTAAAAATTAATTTCACATGAATCATGGCGGTTATATTTTAGATTAAATATTTCCTTTCATGAATTACAATATGTAACCCTTTCTTAGTGAAATATAGGATCCTAACTTTATTGATTCAATCTGAATCCTTTCATGAATAGCTTAATGCACACCATGCCATATAAAAGAAGACAAATATTATTATTAACTAGTAAGACCTATATCAATTACATGATTCTGAAACACTTTAGCTAACAATCCTTTTGTTAATGGATCAACAATCATGAATTTTGTGTCTATGTCATCTATAGAGATTAATTCTTTCTTGAGGTCTTCTTTAACAATTAGAAACTTAATGTCTATATGCTTACTTTGGTTTCCACTCTTATTATTCTTTGAAAAGAATACTGCAACTGAATTATCACAATATTTTCAATGGTCTTTCAATAGAGTTTACAACTTTAAGACCAAAAACAAATTTCTTTGTAGCAACAAATAAATTTTGCTTCCATAGTGGATGATGTAACAATTGTTTGCCTTTTCTACTCCAAGAACTAACACCGTTAGCTAAAAAGAAGATATAGCTTGAAGTGGACATTCTGAGTCCATGCATCCAACAAAATCTGAATTTGTGTATCCTGTTATTTTTGAATCATCAAAATGCTTGTATGTCAACTTATAATCCTTGGTTCCTTGAAGGTATCCCATAACCCTCTTTGTTTCCTTTCCAATCTTCCATGCTTGGATCCTTTTGATATTTTCCCAGCATTCCTATTGCGAAGGCAATATCAGACCTAGTGCCTACTTGAGCATACATGAAACTTTCTACTGCTGAAGCATAAGAAATTATTTTTATCTCTTCTTGTTCCAATATTGTTTGGGGACATTAGATTGAGACTAAATTTTCCCCTTTAACTATAGGTGCAACAATGGATGAACAATTCTGCATATTAAATTTTTTCAAAACTTTTTCTATGTAGGCCTTTTAGGATAATCTCAATGTCCTTAGAGATCTATCTCTATGAATTTCTATGCCAATGACATAAGAAGTTTCACCCATATCCTTCATATCAAAGTTCTGTGAGAGAAAAAATTTAGTGTCTTGCAAAAGACCCAAGTCGCTGCTTGCAAGTAAAATGTCATTTACAGATGGAACTAAAAAAATAAACTTACTCCCATTAACTTTAAGGTATATGCATTGGTCTACAACATTTTTCACAAATCCTTATTTGGAGACCACACTATGAAACTTTATATACCATCATTGGTGGGATGCTTGTTTTAGTCCATATATAGATCTTCTAAGCTTGCAAACTAAGTGACTACCTTTTTCACTTTCAAATCCCATAGGTTAAGCCATGTACATTTTTTTTTTAAAATCCTCAGTTAAGAATGTTGTTTTCATATCCATTTGTTGTAGTTCTAGTTCAAAATGAATTACCAAGGTCATAATTATCCTAAATAAATCCTTCTTAGAGATAGGAGAAAAGGTTTCATGATAATCAATACTCTCTTTTTGAGTAAATCTTTTGGCTACAAGTCTAGCTTTATATCTTTCAACATTAACTTTTGAGTCTCTTTTAGTTTTAAAAACCCATTTACAACCTACTATAAAGACTTCCTTTGGTAATTCTACTAGATCCCAAACTTGATTTTTAGCCATAGATTCGATTTCTTCTTTCATGGCTTCATACCATAATTTAGAATCATCTCTACTCATGACTTGTGAAAACGTAACCGAATCATCCTTAAGTCCGACATCAAGGTCAAATTCTTGAAGGTACACAATATAGTCACTAGAAATTGATGTCTTTCTATTTCTTGTAGATCTCTTTATTCCTATTGCTTCTCTATCAATAAGTTCTATGCTAATGAGTTCCTTATGTGGCATATCCTCAACAAGTGGTTCTTGATTAGTTGGTTGATGTTCAATAATATTATGTTGATTATTTTGAATATCAATAAACTCTATTTCTTTCATAGGTAATTCCGTTATTTCTTCAAATTCCACATGTTGAGTATTTCCACTCCCGCTAACTTCATGATCTTCAAGAAACTTTGCATTTCTAGCTAGCTTCAACTATTTTTGGAGTATAAGAAGGACAATAAAGCCTATAGCCTTTGGAGTTATTTGGATATCCAATAAAATATCCACTAGTGGTTCTTGAGTCCAATTTTCCAATGTTTAGATTATAAATCCTAACTTCAACTAGGCAACCCCATTTTCGTAAATGCCTTAAACTAGGTTTCCATCCATACCAAATTTCAAATGGTGTTTTTGGTACGACCTTAGATGGTACCCTATTCAATATATGTATAGTTGTTTTCAAAGCTTCACTCCCATAAGGACACAGGTAATACCTTTATGTTGTTAATCATGCTTCTAACCATTTCTATAAGCGCACTGTTTCTTATTTCGGCAACACCATTTTGTTGTGATGTACCTGCCATAGTATATTAGGAAACAATACCCTCCTCTTGAAGAAACTTTGCAAATGGACCAGCTTGTTGCCCTTTTTCTATGTACCTACCATGATATTCCCCACCTCTATCAAATCTTGCGATCGTTATTTTCTTTTCCTTTTGTTTCTCTACTTCGGCTTTGAAAACTCTAAAAGCATCAAGTGCTTCATATTTTTAGTATAGAAGATAGAGATACATAAATCTTGAGTGGTTGTCGATAAATGAAATAAAATATTTTTTGACCATTTAAACAAGGTGTGGGAAATGGTCCATAGATATCTGTATGAATAATTTCAAAAAGCTCGTTACTTCTTTTGGCACCTTTACTAGTATTGTTAGTATGCTTTTCCTTTATGCATTCTATACAAGTACTAAAATCAGCAAAGCCAATATTTCTAAGAATTGTTTCCTTTACTAATCTCTTAATTCTTTCAAGAGAAATGTGACCTAAACACTTATGCTAAAGCACAGACGAATTTTCATCCATAATACTTGGCTTAGTTCCAATGTTGGTATGTAAGGCTATGAGAATTGTTTCGAAAATAGGATTTAATGAAAACTTAAATAATTTTTGAACTAAAAAAACACAACCAACAACTTTATTATCTTTAATCAATTCAAAAGAAACATCGCGAAAATGAAAAGACAAACCAGATCGCGTAAGTCTAGAAACAGAAATCAAAGTTTCTAGAAAAAGATGGAACATAAAATTGTTTTCTGATAACAAACAGAAACCAAAATTAAAAACAAGTTTAAAAGTTCCAACAACCTCAACATGTGAACTCATCCGATTTCCCGCACAAATGCTTTATTCACTTCCCATTGGATTCCACAGGTTTAGAAAGCCCTACACATTATTAGCAATGTGAATTGTAGATCCTGAATCAATCCACCAAGTATTTCTAGGAGCTTCAATAAAATTTGATTCAATTTCTTTTTGAGCCATTTCTTGTATTTGAGATAATCCTTATTCATATGTCTCACCTTCTTACAGAAAAAGCAATTCATCTTTGTCCATTTCGCTTCATTTGGACAGTCTTGCAGACTCCAGGAACACCATTGTCTATTCTTCCATTTCCTTTATTATGAGTCACCATATGGGTACTTTTAGGTGCCTCATGCTTTAACCTCTCTTCCTCTTGAACACACATGGTCAATAATTCATTAATAGACCATTTATCCTTGTGTGCATTGTAAGAAATTTTAAAAGGACCATATTCAGGAGGAAGTGAGTTGAGAATGAAATGGACAAGAAATGATTCAAAAATCTCGATTTCAAGGGACTTTAGTTTAGAGCAGTATTCCTCATTTTCATAATGTGCTCACGCACACCCTTGATATTATCATACTTCATGCTTGAAAGCTTTTTCATTGGGGTGTTGGCCATGGACTTATCGGAGCTAACAAACTACTCTTCAATAGCATTTATATAAGTCTTAACCTTATCACTTTCAAGAATACATCCCTTTATGTTTTTGTTTATATAAGACTTTATGAGCATCAAAATCAAGCGATTAGATTGCTCCCATCACTCATAGTTTTCCTTATCTACTTGAGCACTTTCTACTGTAGGAATGAATGGTTCATCCACTCATAGTGCCAAGTCCAATTCCATGCAGTCCAAGGTCAAAAGAATTTGATCCTTCCAATCAACAAAATTATTATCAATCAACATTGGAATTCCTAACTCTAGCAAATTTTTAAGAATAACTGATATATAAGAAATACATACATTAATGCTACACATAAAAAATAAACTAATAAATTCACACCTTCCTATGGATAAAGGTGCAAACACATGCATAGAATTTACAAATCTTATATGCAAACATCATAATAAATCATGCCTATGGGTATATAAATATTATGATATTTGATCTTTATTAATTATTATTTTCCTATGGGACCAAATAACAATTTCTTTATCACATTGCTTAGGATGCTATGACCACTCCTAAATATGTAATTCATAACTTTTAAGTGTACAATAATTCAAAATATATAGTGTCCGAATTAAACTATAAAAGCCATAAGTGTCGTAAACATAAAGACGTGTAGGCTAAGTTTTATTTTTAAACCAATCCAAGTAGCAATGTATAACATAAATTAAAGTTGTTTTTTCCAATTTCTATCTAATTACATAAATGAATCGGAGACAAAATCCTTTATAGTAGTAAATGATAGTTTTATCAAATTATACTAATTTCTTGTTTTCTCATGGAATAGCAAACACAATAATCAATAATAATTATAGAAAATAATTAAAATAGAATATCAATTAAATCAATTAATTTAAATTCCATTTAAAACATTTAACGTCACATTCCTAATAAAACTTCAATTAAGATTAATATAATAATGTTACTGGAATAAATAGAAATGGTGACAATTGAATTAATTAAAAAATAATGAATTAGAGAGCAATATAAAACAACCAATCCACGTACGTATAAGACCAATAGGATATTATATCCACATAATTGATTTGGTATAAGACATATGATCATTATTATAATATAATAATTATCTCGCGATTAGGTCCATTATAAAATAAATATCTCTTCATATATGCTAAACTAAGATAGAATCACGACATATGTAACATGAATAAAAAAAGAATAATATATATATATATATATATATATATATATATATATATATATATATATATACTTTATTTAAAATATATAAATAATATTGTTGAATAACAAGGCAAAATAAGACTATAATACCAATTTTAGATCTCTTATCATGAATATCAAAATATATTTATTATTTTATCATTGGTCCTTGATACAAAGTAAGAATAAAATACACTTTTAAACATAAAATTAATTAAAGAGTATAAAGAAAAAGCATATCCCATTTTCAACCATTGTTATTACAAGCAAAAGAACTTAAGAATCTCATTACACTCACAAAACAAAGAAAAAAAATAAAAATATATTTTAGTCTTAATTTAAGGTGTATAAATCAATGTAATACAAATTTTATAAGACAAGACAAGAAATCCTCTCTTAAAACTCAAAATATAATTATTATTTTATTATTTATTCCTCCATCAAAAACTAATAATATAAAATAAAGACCTTATAACAACTACTTAAATTTTGTTTACAAGTCACATAACTTATATGCTAACAGTTACGAGAATGAAGAATCTATACAGCTTTATTCATAAAAGAAAGTACCTTATTGGATTTAAACTCTGTCATAGAGTAATAATTTCTATTTTTCAACGTAATTTGTGTTAGTTAAATCCTTTGAGGAGCATAATCACGCACTATACTAAAATGAGGGTGAAGGGTTTCTCCTTTGTCTTGCCCTCTTCATAGGTACAGAGAATTTGATTCATTTTATCAGCCGTCAGCTAGAACAAAATAACAGAGGGAATTTTCTTTTTTTTTTTTTTTAATTTGGCATGTGGTTGTTTGGTCCTTATGGTTTTCGAAGAATGATATATATATATATATATATATATATATATATATATATATATATATATATATGATTAATTAAATTTGTAGTCTCAATTTTTTTAGATGTTAATATTTAGTCTCTCAATTTTTTTTACCAATTTTGTCTAGTTCATTTTTATTTTTAAAATTAATCAAAAGAAAATAAAAATGGACAAAACAGAAAAGTATGATTTGACATCTATTTTGGACTTATTAAAGTTGGATCTTAATAGCAATGATTGATGGTTAAAGGAGGGAGCTGTGTTTTTGTTTTCAGATTGGTGTATTGATACCTTCTCTCGTATTCTTCTATATCCTCAAAGCGTTAATTTTTTAACTTTGCAAAAGGGTTAGAGTATCCCTTGTATTCTGTCTCAATATATTTTTTTGCTTATAAAAAAAATAAAAAAATCACTATGCTAAAATTGATTTTGTTTACAAATTTAACAAATTATAGATAAATGCAAACAGCACTCTTATATATAGATGTTATACTATTGCCACTCGATCGAGCTTATATTCATGTAAAAATATTACGCATCTGCTTGCCTAAATTCTTTGCCACAAGTTATATATACTTAATAAATCTAATGTTAAGAGATACTTCAGTTCAGGATAAACAGGTCACTTAAATGGAAAGCCTACAGCATAACGCTTACACTGGTGTACTACTGGTTAGCATTTGATTTAATTTTAATACTTCTAAAAATATTGAAGTCATGAATTTGCTTTATATAGAGGTTCAACATTTCTTGATTCCAGTAGTGTGACATTAGATTAAACTCAGTTTATAAATATATTTTACTTTTAAGAACTTTACCAAATTCTTACATAATTAAAATTTGTTCGTTCTATTTTAGGGTGTTCTCTACCTTAATTTTTTTATCCATTAGAATTAAACATAATACTTATATATTTTGTTTAACTAACTGAGTTAAACACTTTAGTTCTCTATCTTAATTTTAAACCACACCACTTATTTTAACTAGTCAATGAAATACTTTAATATTCATTTTATATTTTTAGAATTTGTATTGTTTCACAATTTATTAAAAACCATTAGACAAGCCCACTTTAATTAATTTTCATAAATAAAAAAATTAAGATCACTAACCACTGCAATAAAAACGTATATAAGAACATAATTAAATCTAAAAATGTTTAACAAAAGTATATCATATTGACATATTGTATTCTTAATTTCCTATTAAAATGACGAGATGTAATCGAAACTTTTCATATCTGTATCATAATGTTGAGAATCTAATTAAGCATCCATTAGGTTTTGTTAATATCCAATACGAAAGTTAAAGAGTTCTAGAATTTGATAACGAATTCGAATTTATAAAAGAAGAAATGCTATTGCCACAAAAGGTTGTCAAAAACATAATTTAACCTAAAGTGAGAGCTATGCTAAAACATTATGGTATATATAAAGACTTCTTTTTAGGTACATTTAGGTCGGATCTGTCCCAGAACATGAAAATGCACAAATGTGCTCCACTTATGTGAGCTGTACGAATAATAAAATTATATTATTCTCCAATAATTAAATTAAGGGCATTAGAGTGTGTGTGTTTTGTATGGATATAAAATAAAAGGTCAGTGGGGGAGCAATTGTACCTTAACTAATAAACCTTTGATTCTACAACAGAAATTTTTCAATAGTATAGTTCTTGGCTCAGGTGTAGAAGATATGGTTGAAGGTCTGTCACTCAGCTTTATTCCCACCCAAAATAGAAAGTAAATATTGGCCGACTTCCATATTTTTAAGCGGAATTCACCAGGAAAACTGCAGTCACAATCACATATATACGCGATTTGATTAATTCATGCATTAATGGATTTCATTGAAATAAATAAATTATACTTTTTCTCATATTTCTAACGTCTTAAAATTAAACAAATTCTTTTGTAAACAAAATTATTTTAATAGATTGTAATGTTTTCTAAAAATATATTTTAATTAATGTTTTAAATTCTAGCGTTTCATCGTAAATTAATTTACTTTTTATCCTTTTAAGATAAAGTAAGATTTTATTGTTCTAACATAAGGTAGAGTTTTATTATTTCTTTTATTTTATTTAAAATTTGGTTGGAATATTTTATATAAGATAAAATATAAGATCAATGCACAGCATGAAAAATTAAATTAGAAATACAATTAAAATAATCCATCATCATGTAAAAAATTACAAGAGTTTAAAATTAATTAAAAAACTTAAAATTATAATTTTCAAAATATATAATTATCCATAAAATAAATTCATATAAAAATTTCATATTAGAATGTCTAATTTTATAATTTTACTTTTATAAGTTAATTTAACCAATAATTTTATTAATCACTTAATCTATTTTCTTTCCTATGAGTTCTAGTCTCAATTAAAATACTAGAAATTCAATAAGTTAGTTTAACAATTTTTCACAATCAATTAACTTTTTAGTATTTAATTAATCTTTCAAGTTTCAACTTATTTTTGTCTACTTTTACTAAACATAACCTAAATAAAAATAACAAATGTTATTGTCAAATCAAAAAACTCATCATTACTTATGTAAACTTTATTCATCTTTTATTAATATTAGGATAATTTTTTTTTCTTAACATAATTTATTGTCATGATTTTTATGAAAAAACCTAATTAAATCCATTAATATGATGCGATACAATAAACATACCAGCATTTTCACATGTGACATTCGTATCGTGTTTCACAAAATATTGCCTTCACTTACACACACGCGTACATGTGTAAAATAAACAGATAATCTATTTAAAACATATAAGTATTTGTTCATAGATCAAAATCTGAGGTGTGTTGTTGATCCTGATTTTAGGAAATAATGGATCAGGATGAGCAAGATAGAGCATTGCCGATTGCAAATGTGAGTCGAATCATGAAGCAAATCCTTCCCCCTAGTGCAAAGATCTCCAAAGAAGGTAAACAAGTAATGCAAGAGTGTGTGACAGAGTTCATAAGTTTTGTGACTGGCGAGGCATCTGACAAGTGTCACAAGGAGAATCGCAAGACCGTTAATGGGGATGACATCTGTTGGGCTCTAAGTTCATTAGGGTTTGACAACTATGCTGAGGCCATAGGAAGGTACTTGCATAAATACAGGCAAGCTGAAAGGGAGAAAATCAATCACGACAAAAAGTATGAAAACCCTCATATCAACCGTGCTCCACCACCACCACTACTTCTGTCTAGGGTTACTCGTGACAAGGTTGAAAACCCTCCTCCTTCTCCTCCTAATCAATCTGGATGAGTACGTAGTTTCTGTAATGAAGATTGAACAAGGTGATGACAAGAAGAACGAACACTTCTAATTTTGTTGGATGCATGTTGTGATGAGGTAATTTTGCAACTATACATGATCTGGTCAAATAAGGGGACTTCCCCTTCTATATATCTGCTTTAAATAGTATATCACTACTGTATTGAGCTTCTGCAATGTTGTATATTATAAGGGTTTTAAGAGTAGTAGCTCTTAATTTTCTGCGATAATCATTAATAAATTAAAATGGTCTGATTCATCTGAGCATATATAGAAAATAAAACTGGGCTAGGCTGGTTTAATTAGCAGAAGGTATTTACTTTGAAATGAAAGCTTGGGCTAATTATTTTTTTCCTTGAGATTATTTTGAAGATTATGGAACAGCAGATTTCTTGTGATCCTTACCAAAACATGATTATCGTGTTCAAGACTAAAGGGGAAATTTTAGTAAGATATAGGGTTGATGAATTTAGTTTCTAGCTAGATCCAGCTTAGCTAGCTGTTAGTTACCACTTAACATTTTCATGCATTTAGAAATGGATGTTCTTCACAAGAGATCTTATATACAGAAGACATAGAAACTGAATTCAACAAATTAACCAATAATGGAAACTAGTAACAGTAGTAACTGACAGCTAACACATATATAGTTCAAATCTTGAAAAGTTTTGAATTGGATTGAAAGGACCAAGTCAATTCATAAATGAAATTCTTCTCATCTTTTTTATCATTAATTTCTTGTATATTTTGGCACTGCAAAACTTCCCTATCTGGTTAATTTATTAATGAATTAATCCGTGATCCCTTCATTAATCCATATCATTTGCTCCAGAATTACAACCTATGCAGTACTAGTGACGTTAATTTATTTAGAACATTCATCAATTGTTTATACAGAACATATATTAGTAGTTTAGTTTAAGGCTTTGAGCAGTTCTTAATTAAATTGTCCTTACTCCTTAGTCCTTACCAAAATCTCCATTGGACATCTACTATGAAGGGAATGAAAGAAGTTGACCAGTTCAAATAGATATATGTTGACTCCTTATAATTAACTGATGTTATACATCATGAAATTAATATAGTCTTGCCACAATGAGGGTTTAACCACAGCCATAAGTTTAATTGTTACCCAAATGCAAGTAAATTTTAGCCAGTAACACAGTGAAAAAGGCTATATATATAAAATAAACTGGGACATAAATGTACTAGGTTTTGAATTTCTAACCCTAGAATCGGGGACCACTATCTCGTTGCTTTACATGTGCATAATTAACCGTGAAAGTCGAATCACATCCCAGGCATGCCTGCATTCTACTATATTTCAAATGAACTATTAGGACATATTGTCCCATTAAATTAAGTTGACAGTAAATTCCTTCTCAATTTTAACTTCTGTCAGAATTAGGGTTTCAGCGATGGCCTGAGATTTTCACACAAGCCCTTGGGACCACTTCTCAACTATATTACCTTAATGGATTATACTGTCTCTCTCACCATCTCTTCTGACACACACATAATAAACTTCACCATTAACTTAGAAATATATATGTTTCCCATCCATTAGAGGGGGAAATAAAGGGAAACCATGATATTGATTTTTTACATTTGGCATTTTATACCGAAGAATAAAAATCTAAAAATCAAATAATTTACATAAGTTTAGAAATAATATTTTTGAAGGTCCATCTTGTATTGATTTTGTTTATAAAATATATATATTATGAAGGATCAGAAACCGCAAAACTTTTTGGACTATCTATAACCAATGCAATGATGTAGTTGACCATTTGACTTTGAAAACAGTAAATCATCATCACTAAGACTACCTATATGTATACCACCAGTACTCCAACACTAGGATATGGTTTGATTTCTTGATAGAATAACTGTACACATTAAAATTTGTAACGGGTTATGAGTCTCGGGATGATTTTGCATATAGTTGAAGACTTTGAAATGAACAGTGTTCCCGTGGCTCCGACCACGAAATTGCAGCATCGAGATTCATAACCTTGCTTGCTGCATAGCATTCCTTTTGAGGGAGTGGGGACTGACAATTTATCAACCAATATGGCAAACCGCGTCAGATGTGCCTTTTTTTCAGGATCAGGGGGTTGTAGTCCATATCAGTTGCAGAACCTCAACACCACAAAGCTTTTAGTAGAGTACTGCGTGTATTATATATATTCAAATTAATATATAGCGATTTAATTTCCGTGAAGCACATTGTCAATATATCAAAATCAATATTAATATTCCATGGAATTTAGTGAATGCCTGTGGCCTTGGCAGCACTGTTCCATGCTGGAGCTCTGAAAATTAGATGTGTTGTTAAAGGCTGTAACATGACATTAATTAAATATATCAATTTGAGTTATGAATCCTTATGGTTACCAATAAGTTACATCATCAGCACATATTAATTAGTTTTACACCAAAATTTCAAGCTGAAGGCTTCTCTAATATATATATTCGAGCTGTCAATATATATTCATCCTCCCCAATATGGTATTTCAAGGATGAGTCTGAATGTCCCTTTTCTTCCATTGATCTCCCACCTATGAGAAAATGAATTCTTGACGAGTCTCTTTTCACGTTAATTATGATATACTGTTCATGTTTCTGCTGATGGAATTTAGCTATGAAAATTAATTAATTAATTAATTCTTTGTTTAATTCGTGAACAGGCTAACTACCTAGGAACCCACGAGAAACTGAAACTCATTAATGATGTCTTGCATATAATTAGGTTTTTTTCGTCCTTTTGTTTTGGAAATACAAGACTTCAGACTTCAGACTTCAGAGAAAACTAATGTGATCATTGTCATCAAGTTTATTTTTAACTGAAGCTCAGTACTAAGTAATTAGTTAAATTTTATGATTATAGTTTTCAGCACAGGAATTAGTTCAGTTAATAAGCTGCTGTTCAAAACTTTAAATAGCAAGTTTTGGTCGAACTGGTGAGAACTATACAAAATATTAACTTTTATATATATCTTAAGCTTTGCTTTTTTTTTTTTTAATTATAATTATGTAAAGAGCATTTAGCGAAGGGATGTTAATTACCCCCAATATATTGTTCTTTAATATGATTATTTTGAATCATATGATCATGAATGCCCTGAAATCATCTTTCAGTTGGCTTCTTGACATCGACCTATCTGCCCATTATGTTTGAAGCCTTGAAATAAGTAAATTAACTTGACAAGCATAGAAAACTTAGAGTGTGTTTAGATATATATTCCAAAATGCTAAAACAACTATGTTGTAGCTTTAGTGTGAATGTAGGTTTGCATTAGATTCAACTCACTCTAACTCGTGAAAGTTGAAACCAATCAAAGTTAACAACAAAAGTAATAATTATGTTACTCACAGAATCTTTCGGTTCAATAAGATTAAAAGAGAAAATTAAGAAAGACAACAATTTCCAAAAGAAGTTGAATATAAGTGCAGAAAGATATAGATGAAGAAAATCTTATCAAGCAAATTTTCAAACTAGACTCCAAAGTTCTACTCTGACCATGGAATATGCCGAAGCAACTATTTTGTGTTCGTATTTTATATTAATTCTAAGAAGAACAAACTCACTTCTCCTCTATTTATCTTGGTGTATTAATCTTTTTTTTGTATTTAAACAGCTGATTTCAGTTTAGTTTGGGTTCATAATGTCCGAACTTTATTTTTTGGCTTTCTTACACGAACCTGTTTTTGGCTGTAATCGTGTCTGAAACAACCCCCCACTGCACAACTTGTGCAGTGTCCACATATATAAATACGTACATAATTTTGCCTTAAAAAAAAGACCAGAGAATACAGAAGGGGAATGTGCGCATTTGTGTTGATCGATACAAACCTATTTTTAGTAATCATAATTTAATTTTTTGGTGACTTTTTTCATGCAATTTCATACGGTTTTCATCAATCTTCAGAACATAATGTGCTGTATTACAATCCCATATTCACTTCTACTCTTTTGAATCATCTGATTCTAATCTCAGAAATATTTGTTAAAGAAATTACAAAGGATATTTGAGCATGCGCTGAAATTGTGAAATCGAATTAGATGAAATCAGATGAAACATGAAATCATTAAACCTCTTCCATGGCTAAACTCTGAAGCTCAAATATATGTAAATGCAAATTAAAAGGGAAGAGAGTTCTGAAACTTACAATAAGAGAAGATTAATTATAATGAGATTAAATTATTCATTAGGTGTCTATAATTTCATAATTTTTATTTTTTAGTACTTATAGTTTAAAAATGATTTTTTTAATTTCTATAGTTTATATTTTAATTTTTTGTACAGTGATTTTTTAGTTTTTATAATTTACATTTTAATTTATTTTTAATTTTTATAGTTTGAAAGTGGTATAATTAATTATAAAAATATTAACAAATAATTCTGTAACTAATTTATCGCAAGATAATTTATAATAAAAAAAATAATTGATAATTTATAACTAATTTGTAGCTAATTATTTTTATATATTTTTTTAGTAAAAACTAAAAAGTAATTAAAATATAAATTATAGAACTAAAAAAATTATTTTCAAATTATAGAAATTAAGAAAAAATTAAAATACAAATTATAAAAATTAAAAAGAATATTTTTAAACTATAAAAATTAAAAATATATATATAAATTATAGTGATTAAAAAAAGTACTTTAATTAAAGAGGTAAGAATCGTAAAACCATAGAAAACAAATGAATAATTTAATCTTAACGAAAGGAGAGGATGATAGAGAAGATTCACGTACCTGTGTTCTTCTCTTGCTCCGTTACAGCACAAGAAAGCTCAGGATAAAAGTTTATGGATTTACAAACAGAATCCATATATAGACGCATCGATATGTTCATTGAGTTAACATTGTTTATACAGAATCCATATATAGACGCATAGATATGTTCATTGAGTTAACATTGTTCATACAGATCCAGATGTGTTCCAAGCCCTCAGATTCACTGCATTCTAACAATACAGTATATGATAACGATTCCCTTAAGATGATTGCGATGACTTTTTTTATTAATGCAGTAAGTCATTTTATCACACCACTTTTTTTTTTATATAGAATTTTCACTACTGAATTTATTTTTAAATTAATTTGTGTACTCATATATATGACTATAAATGAATTAGATGTAGACTTGCACTTCGAGTGGATGTCATAGGTTGAAAAATTTATATATTATGTTAATTGAGAAATACCTAATAAAAAACAATAATTCCAAATAAGGTTACTGTGATAACATTAGTCATTGACAAAATCAAATTTGAATTTTATTTTTTAAGGATTAAATTAATGACAATTTATTTTTGTTTGAGTCTCATATTTTAGGTAAAGTATTATCACATTAAAAATTTCAAAGCAATAGATAAATTATACTTATTAATCAATATTATATTTATTATTATGTTTATTTTAACTTATGTTTTTTTCGTATTTTTTAAATGTTTATTATAATGTTATACTTGATTAAAAAGGAAAAAAATGAAATTATATTATATTTTAGATAAATAGTAATTTCCGTGTCTAAATGTGTAGAACGTTAACAAATTTATCTATGAACGTGTTATGTAAATTCTTTCATTAACGATAACAAACCAAAGTAATGGAGCACTCTATATATTCAAATACTAAAATAACTATTTACTTTAGAATAAAAAAACTTAATGTGATATTTAAGTTATTAGATTCTTGCGAATGTTCCATTGCAATACAATCCTTGGGTTGAGACTTCAACTGAACTCGTTTAAAATTAGAGATAAAGAAGATAAGATAGTGATAGTGAAGAGTAGTTGATATTTTCACTAGATTTAAGTTCAGTCAACTTCAGGTTCTTTAACATCCTATCCGAAAGACAAGGCATTGTTTTCACAAAGTTTAATCTTAGTCTATGTTTGATTTTCCCTTTGAGGAACTCCAAATTCAGTTTGGAATGCAAACTCATTTTGATAACATGTTTGATTATTTCCAAAATTACATTTGCACATAAATAAATAAAAAGGTCTACAAATTCAGTTTTGTAAAAGCATGAATTGAATTGCTTTTACAAACTTAAGTTTAACCCAAACTCTAATTCAAACTTGGGTTAGTAAACTTTAATTCAAATATGCAATTAGTCAGCTACAGATTCAAGATACCTAAAATAGTTCACGTACAAATCAAAAGTGCACACCGCAAAAACCATTCATCAAGCCTTCACTAACTGCATCAATAATAGATATACCTCTCCAGTATTCTTTTATATATGATACTCTCAATTTTCCAAAAGATTGATTAGTTTATGCAGCCTGTCAAGAATAGAAACTGCCTCACAGACATTTAATCTCTGATAAAAATGAAGCAAAAAATTAACCCTTATCTAAAATATTAATAAGAAGAATCAAGATCAATTCATTTGATTAATTACAGCTTCCACAAATCCCCACCCATCATCAGCATTAGGTCCCACCCAATATCCAGATATAACTATTTCAGAGCAATAATCTACATCCAAATTATACGAGTAAGTTTCATGTAGAAATATTGTACATGACATCAAACGACGATGACGGCTTCCTTTCGTGGAAAGTATGTGTGTTTACTTGAACGGCAAGATCCAAGAATCTTTTGAGCTGCAAATATAATATATACTGTCAGATTAAAATTGATAAGTATGAAATTACTCAAAAAACTCCCAAATAAAATTCCACAACTTTCAAAAATTGCGTATGTTTGAATCCTAAATTGAAGTTGAAGACACACACACATATATTTATATATATGATAAAGATAGACAGTTAGATACACATGGTTGTGTGGGTGTAGTGTAGCTAACATTACTAACCATGATAAGATTATTCAGATTTCATTTTTGCTTTATAATTTATCATATTCATCGCAGCATCTCCCCATGCATGTTTTCTGGTATACATATAAAATCCTAGTGGATGGGGGTGACAGAGAACTACAGAAATATAGAAGGGAAAATTAACCCCACTAAGAATGGACCTAGATTAATTATGAATTCTGAAATAAATTCCTGTCCAAGGAAGCCATGGCATGAGAAATATTACTATATAATTAACAAATCTACAAAAATAACACCAAACAGACAAAATTCTGTACCCAGCATGCGGCGTAGAGCATTGTAAATTTGTAATATTGTATATTTCACAGAATCTATGTAATAAACCATTATATATAATACACAGGTTACAAAATCCAAGATGTTTGTCCTCTACATTGTTTTTTAAGAGTGCTGGAGAATGATGAGGTAGGTAAGCTTCACCTTTTTATTCACAAGATTTGGCTTTTATTTTTACCCTCATTTCATTCACCTTCTTCCTCACGGATGGTCTCCCTCCATATATAAACTGGAAATTTACAATACCTTCCAGTCATTTCTTTTTGGTTCACATCTAAAGGTATAAATCAAATTCAAGATTTAAGATGCATAATCCAAACTCTAGTGATCTAGTCCAACCAAACCATTAAATGGCTGTAGCAATTCCACCCTAACAACGACTATTTCACTTTCAAGAAGCCAGTATGAAGCAACAAAAAGATTACATAGGTTGCAAGTTTAAATTTGAAATATTAATAATGCAGCCTTACAATTTCGCATTCTATCAATCAATTACTAGGGCAATTATCCCAAGATTCTGACAGTGAGCTTGAATTAATGTAATAACTAATAGGCAATCATGAGCAATTATAGTTAAACAGCAAGTAGTATAAGATATTAACAAATAACAACCTATCTCAAACTGCGGTGGGTATAGAAAATGAAATCAAATCAAAGTTATGAACAAAAAGAGTGAACAGTTCTATAAATCAAGCTTCTAAGGGAGAAGCACATGGTAATTAGGAAAAACCTGCTTGAACTGTTGCTTTGCTTAAAAATCTATCGAGGGGAAAATACAATTGGTGTTGATGCACTCCCTGCTGATAAGTCATCAAAAATAGTAATTAGTCATTCAACACGGACATACAAAGAGAAACTTTTTCATATGCAGCAAAATGTTGTGACGCAAGTAGAATTGTTAAATTTAAGCTGCTGATATTAATCTATTCACAATATCACAGAGAATTAGAAATTGAATGATTCTTCCATTTAGAGTTTTAATTAGCGTCCACCAACGACAACAGTGGATATTGACTCACTGCCCTTGATGCGGGGAAAGTTGGAAGTATAGAAAGAAAGTGAGAAAGTGAAGTACCTTGTTGTGGATGAGGGGTGAAGCGCACATCTGCAGAGAAAGGGTAAAGGTGGAGGAGACTAAGCACACGTCATTTTCAAGACTTTAACTTCGCACCCATTCTCTTTAAGTTGGCCCAATCAAATATTGATAATTGGTTGTTTTTATATTACTAGCTAATTTTCATTTTTTTTAAGTACCTAATTTTTATTTTATTTTATTATACGTCGTTAAGTCTTTTTTAGTTAAGTGATAATGTGATAGACAAAAATATTATCCCTTCAAATCACATCAGTGTCACGCCATCATTTTTTTCCCTTCTCTTTTTTTCTTTTCCTTCTCCAATGGAAACCACCACTACCATCGTCAATCGTGTTGTCAATTGTCATTATCATGTCGTCCAACCCCTTCTCCTTTTCCTTTCTTCCCTTTTTTTCCTTCACAGTACTAGGTGGTTGGGAAAGGGAAGAACTTGAAATGAAAATATGGATTCAATGATGAAATGATCACAAATCTAACATAAAATAAAGGTAAAAAATCATATATGAAACACGGATCCTCTTCCTCTTGTTGGTGGTGCGTCGTATCAAATCTCAAATTCCAAACCAGTAGAACAACTCTTGGGTTTTTGGAAATCATCAACTAACATTGATCAGTAGTGGTGACGCATAGAGATTTATGGAATCTAGTGCAATGTGGCTGTTGGAGAAAAAGTGAAAAAGAGAATAAACTGCGGAGGAGCGACGATTGCGAAAGCGAGACTGCGTCGAAGGAGTGACAGCAAGAGAGGGAGTGTGAGATGTTGAGGGCGTAGTGAGGACAGTTAGTGCAGTTACAGATGAGGTGGGTATGGGTGATGACACAAATTGGTTGTGATGGGTACTAGGTGGTTGGGAAAGGTTGCAGATTTGTGACGGTGCAATGGTTTTGTGGGTGGTGGTATGGCATGGTGAAGTCATGCAGGTGTGGGTGGTTACGTGTTTAGTGGCATGGACGCCTTTGCTTCTGTGTTTAGTGACAATACATGATAATGTGACACTTTATTTGTCACGTCATCACTTAACGAATATGAATTAACGATCGATAGTATAATGAAACATAAAATTTTTTGAGATACTTGATTGAAAAAAATGAATTTTAAGTAATAATATAAAAATAACCTATATTTCAAGAATGAAAAATTTAATTAAGCTATGATAATATATTGGCACAAATTTGATATTAGGCTTGGCCAATGTAGCCTTGGGCTTGGCCCGGCCTCCCCACTAGCTAGCCCTCCAATTCATGTCCTAAAACATCAAAGGATAGGTAATTTTACGAGTAAATTATGATTTAGGTCTCCTAAAATTACTAATGTTCTAATCTGGTTACTAGAAAAATTATATTATTTTGAAATTTATTTTTTTCCTCTAAATTTTAAATGTATCACTTTTTGGTTATATGTTTGATTTAAAGGATAAAAATTAAAAAATATATATATAAAAATAGAAGTTTTTTTTTAATTAAAGTAGAACGTGGGAGGTATGAACCCACATGAATCTCATACAATTACTTTAGATAACACTTTATAAGAGTAAAAATGATTTAAATATCACATAAAACAAAAAAAAAATTACATTTCAGAATTATTGGAACCAAAATAATGCATTTTTTCTAGAGAAACCAAATTCAAATACTACTAAGTTTAGAGAGCTAGACATAACACATAATTTACTATGTTCTTTTTTTTTTCTTTGCTCTCCTTTGTGTTTTTGAATTTTTTTAAAAATATATTTCTTTTTGGAAAACTAATTTATGAAGCATACCTACAATTAATTGGTCTAAATGACACTAGACTTCCTTGAACATGTGGGATCAGGATTTCGGGATTAGTACAAATGAAAAAATATTTCTTGATGACGGACTAAGATGCTTTATGCGCCTAAAAAAATATTTTACAAATAAAAATTAATTATTAATTTATTAATTTTTGTATTTATAGTTTGAACAGAAATATTTGTAGATCATTTCCAGATATGAAATGTGGCAACGGCAAATATTTAAGCAAATTAAAAACACAAGCATGAAATTTGATTTGTAGCATTTTCAAGCCCCAGATTATTAGAGGCAATATGTTCATTTGGGCACAAGCAACACAATCAGACTCATTAGTGGAAGAGGTTTTCTAAACATTCCTTGGCCAGTGACGCTCTTGCATCTAGGATGAGAAAATCGTTATCCTAAAATAGGTAATCCTTCGTATCCAAATAGAAACTAAAATATTGGCATCCATATTGTTAAATATCAGGCAATAATATTTACAATTTATGGTTATATGAAAACTGTATCCCTGATTTAGAGGAAACGTTATCTCCTCTATATATTTATATAAACTAGAAATTCTTGAGGTCTCTATACACACTTGTTTTTCAGTCTTATTCTATGTTTTTTGTTCATCAATACATATGAAATGAATAAATAGCTAGACAAGAGATGGCATATTTTGTGCTTCATTTGAGCTATTTTTGCTTGGACTTGCGCTTTGATTTCTTCTGCTTCTCGCCCCTGTAAACCAAACCAAAGTTATTATATAACACAATTTTCTCTATAAAAAATATCTTTCTTTTCTTTTTGTGGATGTGTAGAATAGAACCAGCAGATAAATTCTATATAGGGGTAAAGGAAGTATTCATCATGAGAGCTAAGACCCCAACAAGACTTCAGTTTTGCGTCGAGATGCTCCCTTTCCTCCTTAGAAGAACTTTTGTATTTTCTTACTTGCATACATAACCAAGGACACAATGGTTCATGTAAAACAGAAGAATTACACAAAAGGTTGCTTTGGAATTTCACATCAGTTGTTCAGTTTAATGACAAATATTAGAATGAGAAACAATTACCAAAGAATCAATTGCATTCAGTGATTCCGAAAACTCGGACATTGTATGCATGGAATTCTCACGGGAAAAAATGCTCCTAAGATAACTGCAATTAAGTGTCAGTGTAAAGAGTGAATATCTGAGCAGATACATAAATTTGGGTTAAAGAATATGCTTTAATATCACACCCCAGGCAGGCCATTTTGTTACCTGATTTTGGAACAAATAATAAAAGGAAAAATGTGAAGCAAAGAGACATGTGAAGCAATAATAAGTACCTATCAAAGTTAATGACTTTATGAAGTGCATTTGAGTTGCGGAAAGCAGCCAAAGCCAACTACATCAAAAGACACAAACAGGTAGGTTTGATTTTGAAGCAATTGGTTTAAAACAAAGCTGAACTAGAATATTGAATTGATTGGAAAATGTTTAGTCTTAAATCAGTAATTTAGAAGTATGGCCTAGGTTTTCTGTATTTCTGATGATTTAGGAAACCCTGGCAAACATATTTCCAATTTTGAAACAATCAACTAAAATTTGAAAAAAAAAAATGGTTAATCAATTTACATAAAGTGATTAATGGTGGACCTCTCCTTTCTGAAATTTGATTCATTTTTTTCACTAGCCTAGGTTGTGACTTGTGACATGGATTACTTGTTTTCAGCTGATTAGCTGACATCAATTAATTAGAAAATGTCCAATTTTTTATTTTCAAATCCTTGGTAAAGGCAAGGCAAAACAAGGAATTTTTGGGTGCTGCTTGTAACAAAAAACACTCTGCTACAAGGGACTTTCCATATTTGCATATGATTCTTAGAATACCTGCCTAGAAGGAAATAAAACTGGTGCATCTGTAAGAATCATCTTATCAACTTCTGATCTTGCTGTCTTTTGCAAAGTCTATAATCAGGAGAAAATTTATCATAAGTCAAAGAAGTTATTTGAACATCATTAAGTCAGTAAACATGCCCAGGTAAAGAGGATGCATAAGGAAGAACATTGGTTAAACAGATAAAAGTTAGCGTTCCATAAGAGAAAGGAATAAGGAAAACAATCACTACACAGTACACACATATTGGTAGTGCATCAGGAAAGTGTTAGATGTGAGACTAGCCAATGTTGACCATCCATATAAGATTAAATGATCAAGATTAACTCTTCACACCTCTTACTTTATATGTTCCGCCCATGTGTGTGTAGAGAGAGATTGCCTCAATACCCTTTTTTTTATAAGGGCAGTCTTTTAGTAATTAGTGCTCAATATTTTTCCAAATGCCTAGTATTCTATTTAATTGAAATATAAATTCAAAAAATAAATCGACA
This sequence comes from Glycine max, assembly GCF_000004515.6. NCBI lineage: Eukaryota > Viridiplantae > Streptophyta > Magnoliopsida > Fabales > Fabaceae > Glycine > Glycine max. Next base: position 39,021,765 of record NC_038246.2, read on the forward strand.
TATTAATATTAGTGGGACAAGAGGATAAATGGATCAAGATCACCTACATTGAAGTTCCCAATGCAATGATTTAGATTTATTATCCTTAAAGTAAATTTTAGTTATAGAAAATGAATAATAACCACTAATTGTCACAAATTTGGGGGGATGTTATTAGGAAGGAATGCATTGTGCGTTGAGGACTCTAAATGCATTTGTGCTTAAGACTTTGATGATGCTACTAAAAACAATATTAAATCGAATCTACACAAAAAGAAGCTACCTTGACTTTGAAACTTTTTCAGGAAGCTAATCCGAGGATGTCTTCCTCAGTCGGGCAAGGTTTGAAACTTATCTCTTAATTTTTTTAATGTGTCCAACTTTCCATTCAATAATAGCTTATTTATTCTTTTGTGAAGCTATTTTACTTTAGATTTGATTTATTATAATTTCAGGTTGTTGCCTTGGATATAACTTTACCAGTGAAGCAAGCATTCCATGCTCTTTATCGAGAGGTATGCTTTTTCTTCCCCTCATTACACTAAAAATGAGCATGTGTTTATCTTTCTTTTCACATCAGATAACACACCCATGCTCAAGCAATGTATGATACTATGTTTATCTGCTTTCAGGGAATATCTATGGCTTCTTTATGGGATTCTAACAAGTGCCAGTTTGTTGGAATGCTTAGTGCGATGGACTTTATTCTAGTACTAAAAGAGGTTTGTGGGGAATAAAATATTTAATAAAATATCCTATACCAGCTTTCAGTAGTACTGAAAAATGAGAACTTGCCAAATGGTAAATAATGAAAAACTGAAATTTCCAAAATGTATATCATCATCGAGGCCTACATTATAGTGAAGTTGAAAGAAATTACGAGGTGCTGATCTATCCATTTGGTTTAGTTATGGCATACATTAATGTTGTAAATCTTAATTGTAACTAGACTTTGATCCCGTGCAATGCACGGGTATATATATATATATATATATATATATATATATATATATATATATATATATATATATATTATTTTTTATTTATTTAATTATATAAATAAAAATAATAATTTTTAAATATTTTGTATTATGTTAAACATAATTATATTATTAATGAAAAAATCGATTAATTATATTTTTAATTGAGTTAATTTTATCTTAAAAATTAAGTATACGTAATTTTCTGTTCTTTCAAATAATAATGATGACGTAATATTTTTATAAAATTATCCATTTTAAATATTTTTAGTAGTGAAACAAATATATAAATATTAAAATTCAAAAATAATGTTAAATATTATATTTTTAATGAACATATGTTTTCTTTAAGCTTATTAATTTTATTGAATTTTACTATAATTTATTTTTTTTCTCCAAATAATAATATTATTGTGATACCAATATGAAACATACAAGTTAAAGAAAAATAAATAATATATATATATATATATATATATATATATATATATATAATTTATAATATTTATTTAAATTTGAGTGTACATTTATAATAAAATTTTAAATATTTTTAAAATTTGTTGAAATAGTATGAATTCTACTAAATATGTGTGGTCATTAATTATTTTGAAAACTATCATTTTACTTATTTTGAATATATTAGTTTTGTATAATATTTTAAATGTTTTGAAGTTTGAATTAATTAATCTCATTATCACGTAATATAAATCGAATAATCTCGATTTAATAATAATAATTAATATTAATATTTATTTTCCTTTAGTTTTAGTTTTATTTTCATTGCTTACTAATTTTTGAAATTTATTTATAAAAATAATTATATGTTTCAAAATCTAAATATTATTATTTATATATTTATGAACTTATTAAAGATGTCACCAATTATTTGTATTTATTACTAACCTTTAATATCTTATTAACTATTAAATTCTATTGTTTCTTTGTAATAATAATTATATTGTTACATAAGTTAGTTATTTCAAATTAATGATATTTAATTGATGTTTATTATTCTTTATGGTCTAAATATATAAGGATATTAAGTTATAATTTCTTATTATTGACCTTTATAAATAAAAATTGTCACGGTATAATGTAAAAGTAAGATTTATAATACAATAGTTATAGAAGAAAAAACATGAAACATATCTTGAAAAGAAAAAATAAAAAATAATGAAAGACAAAGAGAAAGATGATTCATGTAAGAATTTTCTAATAAAAGTATGATATGATTCAAATGTTTATTCAATTTCACAAAAATTATTTAAAGAAACAATTAGACCTAAAATCAAAATATAAATATAAAAAACATTAAAAATATAAATATAAACAAATTTATTTTTTATCAATGATGAATATAGATCCATGTTGTACCTTACTAATCTAAAAAAGTTAAATTTTAATTTTTGACGATGATCGATAGCACATTCAAAGTATCATTTTATAGATAAAAATGAAGAATAAAAAAAATGATATATATTAAAACATATAATAGCATAACAATAAAATGAAGAAGAAAAAAACAGAAATGATACTTGCAAGAAAAAAATAATTATAAAATACAAAGAGTAAGATGATAGACCTCATCAAATATGGTCTCTATTTCCATTTATCATTCCTCACAAAATGTATTGAATAAATGATTCATATAAGAACTTTTTAATAAAAACATGATATTGATTCAAATATTTATTCAATCTCACAAAAATTATTCAAAGAAAGAGTTAGACCTAAAATCAAAATATAAATATAAATAACATTGAAAATAAAAATTGAAATAGATGAATTTTTATCAACTATGAATATTGATCCACCTTATACCTTGTCGATCTAAAAGAATTAAATTCTCAATTTTGACGATGATCAATAACACATTCAAATATCTTTTTTCATGCATAAAAATAAAAACAAAGAAAAAAAGAAATGATATTATAGTATTGAAAAAAAGAAGAAGAAGAAGAAGAAGAAGAAGAAGAAGAAGAAGAAGAAAAAGAAGATAAAAAGCACACTAGAAAGAAATTAGATGGATATTTACAACCTTTTAAAATAGAGTTTATATAAAAAAATGAAATCATCAATTTGATTTTGATGATGAACGTAAAAATGGATATTATATTATATTATTTTAATACATATAACCGTTAAATCTTATTGATATTCATTGTGTAACTTCAATGTGATATTAAAATTATCTAAAATATAATTAATTATTTTATCTTTGAACAAAGAGTCATTTTAGAAAACATAATTTAAAATTAAAAAATATTGTTAACTTTATCATACAATAAATGTTGTAAGATATATTTTTACATATAAGTATTTTTATATAAAGGTGAAGCCAATAAGATTAACTATTACATTTTTACAACCTTTTAATTATAATCAATGACTAAATATTATTAATTTTATAAATAATTTCATTATTAAATAGCTTTAAATAATACTAGAATTTTATAAAGAACCAAGTGAAAAAAAGCAAGAAACAAACAATATATTATACTTTTTAATATATAATGATAATAATAATGTCTAGTATTTTATTATATATAATAATAATGTCTTACACAATTTTAATATATATTATTTTAGCGTAGATAATATTAACAATATTTTTAGTTATTTTGTGAAATATATACTTCAATGTACCTTTTTTTTATAAAAAAAAAAAAGCATAGTCAAATATTATTTAATTTAATATTAATGTAAAATTATTATTTAAAATTATATCAAAATTATATAATTAGGGTTAATACATTTAAATTATTATGGATGAACTTAATTAAAAATTATATTTCACATATAAGTTAACTTAATGTTTAGATTTATTTATTTCACATAAAATTCAATTTTAAAACTTATTCATGTATATATAATAATTTCCTATTAATTTGTTTGATATGATTCAACAGTATTTTAATATATATAATCCTTAAATCTTTTTGGTATTTATTATATAACTTCAATGTGGTATTAAAATAATATAAATATAATACATATTTTTATCATTGAACAAAGAGTTATTTTAAAATTTATAATTAAAAATTAAAAAATATTTTTATAAATATTTTTATAATTAAAAATTAAAAAATATAAATTTTGTAATATATATATATATATATATATATATATATATAATTTTTATATTTTTTATTTTCATATTGTATTATATTATCTTATAACTTTAAAGTCATGAATTTAATTTAGTATTTTTCCAGAAATATATTTTAAAGTTATTAATTATAAAAATAAATAAATTTGTACATAGATGATAATATTAAATTAGTTTAAATTTTTACATTTATTTTATTTAATAATTTTTCTTTCATATTCATTCAATATCTAAAATCAAATATTACAAATAATTTAAATTATTATCGGTGTTATTTTGAATTGAATAATACTTTCCAAATCAATAGTTTTACTAACTTGATATCATGATATTACAAAACTCAGCTTATGTTATTCTTCTTTCAAATTATTAATTTTATTCACCATGATAGATATTAACTTTTATATATTATAAATAGATAAATAGATTTTGTAATGATTAGTAAACCCTGTTACCATCATTTTAGGCTAATTATGAGTAAAGTATCAAATTAGTCCCTCGTTTTTGGAGACGTTGTCAATTTGGTATCTGAAATTTAAAAAATATCAAAATGATCATCGATGTGTGATGTGACACGTTAAGTGTCACATGGAAAATAAGAGTCAATTTTTGTATATAGTGTCAAATTGATCCCTAATAGTTTTCGGTCTAATTGAAAACGTGATGAATTCTCTCTCACCATTTTCTCCCTCCTATGATTGAAGGATATCGTTCCTGTGCTAGGTCCATGTCGATCATTGCTATTCCAGTGGTGGTGGTGTTGATGGTTGTCGTTCTTCGTCACCCTTCACTATTCATTGACGCAATAAGTGTTTTTGTATGTTTCACGTCGATCATCGTCACCCTCCAGTGTTGATTGACGCAATCGGTGTTTTCCAGAAGAGGTAGCTCTTCTACGACAATAGCAAAGACGATTTGATGTGACGTTTCCCTTTGTGCTTGAATTAGCAGACATGATAGACCACAAAATAATTGAAGAAGAACTACAAAGATGAAGAAAGATAAATAGGAGAAAAATAAGAATTGAATGAGAGTATGAGTAGGAGGAAAAATATCATTTTAGTCCCTTTAATGTCAATTTAGTTCCTCCTTACGTTGGAAGTAGAAGAAATGATGTGGAAGTTCTACGTATGCGTCCAGGTGACACTTACTATGTTGAACGGTGTTAAGAGACTACTAACGACAGAAACTAAACCTTGCAAATGAAATGTAAAGTTGATGATGATTTTGACCTCTTTTAAATCTCAGGGACCAAATTGACAGTGACTCCAAAAATGAAAGACTAGTACTTTAGTGGATTAATTACCTATCATTTGTGAAACTGGTTCACATAAGACTATTAAGATCCTGAAATGTTTTAAAGAGAATTTTATGAGGGAGGACATCGAATATGTGCCTGCTGGATCCCCTTGACACTTTGTTCTTCTGGAACTTTTATTCTTTTCTTCCCCTCTCCTCGCAGTGTCCTTGTTGCTGCATCAATTTCCCTTTATATCTTTCTGGCCTATGTTCTGGCTTCTCATTCTATCCTATCTGCCGCTGTCGATGACCATTAGCTAGTGATTAGGTTAATGGTTATTGATTAGCTTCTTAATTTCTTCATTGATTGATCGTCCTCAAGCTGTTAATAAGAGATCAAGTTTGCAGCCCTTACATACAGTTCTCTCCAAAGTACCCTTTGTTTCAAAATCTATGATTTGTAGGGCACTCCTATAGAGAAATACATACAATAATTCTGCAAACTCTCTGGCTCATCTAACATGCTTAATTTCAGATGGGCATTCATGGATCAAACTTGACTGAAGAACAACTTGAGACACATACTATAGCAGTATGGAGAGAGACACAAGAATGCAGAACTGATAGTAATGGGAGAACATACCCACAACATATGGTTCATGTAAGTGCTCCTGAGCGTTGTGACAAAATTTCCACACATTAAATTAATCAGGGATTCCCCAACATGATTGATGAATATTAAATTCATACATAGATAGATTAAATGTGATTTCAACATTATGTCTTGAAGATGTTGCTTATTAGCCATGTACTTCCTGCTGATCTTGATTTCTTGTTATGTTTATCTTTCGTGATTGTATAGTATTTTATGCTATGTTTATATTTATTCTGTAGGCTGGGCCCCTTGAGTGTCTAAAAGATGTTGTTTTAAAAATTTTGTAAAACAAAGTGGCAACAGTTCCTATTATCCATTCTTCAGAGGATGATTCATTTCCTCAGCTGCTACACCTTGTTTCCCTCTCAGAAATACTAAAATGTAAGCTTCTAGATTTATTGACTAAGCATAAATTGTTTGGAACTAATGTATGGACTTAATTCTCAGGTATATACAGGCATTTTGAGCACTCTTCTCATTGCTTGCCCATTCTTCAGCTACCAATTGATTCAATACCTGTAGGTACATGGGTATCAAAAGTCGGGTAATCCAATAAAAAGCCACTTGCTATGCTAAGGCCAAATGCTTCTCTTGGTGATGCTTTGTCTCTGTTGATTCAAGATGAGCGTTCTTCTCTTTCTAAGTTGTGGTCAAGTCTTTTGTTCTGGCTAGACGTAAAATGGTCCTTAAGTTTGTTGCTGCAAGTTGCAGTTCTTTTTCCTTCTCAATAAAAGGAATTCTTTCAAAGCCTTATGTTAAACAATGTGTATCACTTAAGGAGGAGAACAGAAAATTGAAGGATAGATTCTTGGATAGGTACATATGATGCACCATTCATTTATGCACTGAATGTCTGAACTTATAGAAACAAGTAGTGAGTTGGTCAAAACTGCATGATGAGACTCAAATTTGAAAATGTCAAATCAATTGTATGTTTTTGTTAATCCAGCATGGCAAAGAAAATGATATACCATTTCTACCTCAGTATTTGCAAAATTGGAGTGTTTCTTTCTTTGATACATGAATAATTTCCCCCTTTGCAATGGGAACTTAGAACTTCATAATTCTGGATTTATTACATAGTAGTGTGGTATTCATGTTAGAACTTAGAGGCAAATCATATTCATATTAATTATTCTATAACTCATTTTTGCAGCTGAAGTTAGCTCAATACCGATTGTGGACAATAATGATTCATTACTTGATATAAATTCAAGAAGGTAGGAACTCTCTTTCTCCTGTGTCCACATGTGTGTGATTCTCATTTTTATACTTAAAAAGGGGGAGAAGATGTTCCTCAAGCATATGTGTCTATGTGATATGTATTGATTTTTCTTTTCAGAGATATTATTGCATTGGTTAAAGATAAAGTGTATGCAAGGATAAGTCTGAGTGGGTTTAGTATCCATCAGGTAATTCCTCTCTCTCTCTCTCTCTAGTTTGTGGGGCTCTGTATTGGTAACTTATCCTGAAATATTGTGCTGATTAGAGGAAACTTGTAACAATAGTAAACCAATAGTATTGCACAAATAGGAAATGAAAAGCTAATTAATGTAGTTTTTTTTTTGGTTATGATGCCTCAACTGTGTAGCATGCAATAATCTTTTAGGTTAAATAAAATTTTAGTCACTATCTATGGTTTCACTCATTTTCAATTTTGTTTCTATAATTCTTTTCCCTTTTCAAATTGGTCCACATACTTACAAATGCTAAAAAAATAGCCCCGATGATCAACTCCTATTAAGATGTCCCTCATTGGCTAGGAATATGTTCAAAATCCTCCTTATAAGACAGGTAATCCTCCCTTCTTGAGCTGTTTTTTGGAGTTGAGTTGACCAATTTATTTCTTAGTATATGGTATTAGAGCCTATCCAATCCTAATATTGGGCACTCATCAATTAGATAACTCTGGTAGTGTTTCTTTGTGGAGTAAGTGATCCTTTATATGTGCTAAAATGTCTACTAGGTTCTTCATTTCAGTAGATGCACCACGCTAGTAAGTTATCTTTTTTGAGTATGTGCTCCTTTAGAGGCTCTTATTTATATGTATAATGTAACTAACGTAAATGACTTTTGTAATCAATACCAAGTGTTGTTGTTAGGAGCAGAGGGGAGGGGAAGAAAACTACACTACTTGGTTTCAAGGACCAAGACCGAGCAGAGGGGAGGGGAAGAAAACTACACTACTTGGTTTCGAGGACCAAGACCTCCTTACAAACTAATTTTCTAAATTCTTCTCTTTCCGCCTTATTCATTGATTCTTAGAGCTTTTATACACAATTGCATGTCTATATTCCCACTACAATAACCGCTATAATAATCACTACAATAACTGCTATAATAACCACTACAATAACCGCACCCCACTACAATAACCGCTACTAGAATGATAACTACCCCTATGACAGGTTTCCATGGCAGAGCATCTTCTTCCTAACAGTTGTTTGATTTCATTTGTCAGCAAAAGTTGAATCTACATATTTTTGCACTTTATGGTTGTAGGCATTGCTTTTGGGACGAGATGCTAGATTTTCTTGCAGGCTTCACAATGGACCGAGATGTCATATGTGTTTGAGGTCTGATTCATTGCACAAAGAGCGCTTGGCAAATCCTGGTATTTCTTCTATTCTAGCAATCTCCTTCCCCTTTCTTGGCAGAAAAAGAAGAAAAAAACCAATAAATATTCGGTGACCGATTTTCTTCTCTTTACATTACAGGTGTTAGACAGCTTGTGGTCATAGAGGCTGGCAGCAGGCGTGTGGAAGGTATCATTTCTATAGGCAACGTGTTCAGGATCTTGTTAAGTTAGTTGGGAATATATGGCTATCATTTTGCATGAAGGGAATTGCAGGGGTAGCCCTGGAAAAGACTTGTGTTCTATGAAAACAAGTTATCTGAGTTATTGCCCTGCCATCATGGCCAGCCTGCTTTTTATATATAGGATAGAAATTGTAGAGAGAAAAGTCTGTAAATTGAGAGATTAGTTTTTTCTCCTTTAAACAACTTGATGATATCATGATTTTCTCCTTTGTGCCGGCACAAATGCAATATTTGTGTCCTGTGCTAACAGAAGAAATCAAGGAGGAAAAAAAGAATGGACTTGATAGGGTAATGCGGCACACCGTTGGTTGGTTGGAAGTAAAGGTATTTTGGGTTCCATTATGATTCTAGTTTTCTCTTAGGACTGACGAGTTCATGACTTCATATTGCTGTACTTGCATTTGAATGAATTCGTCTTTTCCTAATGCATCACTTGCCTGGCCTGCCAAGGCAAATGGATAGGACCATAATGCTAGTTAAACATGATAGTTAATATATTTATTATCCATTAATACTTTTGAAAACTTTTAATCCATTTGATATCTATTTTAAGTAAACATTCAATTCATCTGTTAAGAGTTTCTAATGCATGGATATATCACACATTCATTTAATGTACAGTCATATTTTAAATTTTATTGAGTTTCTCAAATTCATGTTTTTCTCCAAAAATTCATTCTTTTATAAAAACTCTAAAAAATAATTCTATATTTTAGTTAATATTTTGCTATTTATGGTTTTCATTTGAATAATATTCATTATTTTTATTTTGAGTAAAAGTTACAATTAATGATACTTAAAATATTTTGCCACATTTTATTTGCCCGCGAGGCAATGAATTGTACGTCGGAGTCGTATAACTAAAGAAAGACCATGAAAAGTTTATAATGTATGTGTTTAATTTTTCGAGTCTTTTGTAGTATCACTAAAATGTTTTTTTATATCATTCTCACGTTTGCATAAAATAATAACTTTAGTGAAAATTTTGAAAGGTTTGTAAATTTACTTGATATGAAAATGTAATGTTGTTTAAGGTTTAGATAAGTTGAAAGAGCTATCATAAAGTCTATATATATTTTGTAAAAGTTTAACTGTTATGCAATGTTAATTAAAAAGTTGATTAGGTCAGTATTGAGATTGTTTAGACTTCGGATGAAATGAATTTGAAAGAATGTGATAACGTGTATATAGAAAATTGATTAATGTATTTTCTACTAAGAATTCAAAGGGAGTTTAAATATGATATTTTTTTATTGTATTTTACTTCCTATACGATATAATTTTATTTTTACTCGATTGAAGGCATTCAACTTAAATAATATTATTCAATTAAAATAATACAATTATCATCTCTCTAGAGTAGGTCAAGGGATACTTATATGTTAGAACATATTATCCATCTTGGTTCAAATATTATAAGATATCTTTTTTTTAATTTATAAGAATTAAAGACAAATAAAAATTCATAATTCGTATAACTTGTTCGACAGTTAGACACGCTAATAAATGTTACAAGATATTTGTATCATGCGCTTAATTACAAAAGCTAACAGACAACATTAAAAGCCACCAATAGACGAAAAATATTTGAATTTAATTTCTAAACTATTTTAATTAGATTTTTTCAGAAAAAATATAAATTATATTAAATAAGGACACAACTGGGAGTCCTAAACCATTCACAAGATTACAGGAAAGCTGCCCAAAGATAGCCAATGGTTACCAAGTATTAACATAAGAAAAATAAATAAATTGTAACCAGGGGCAAACAGCTAGCCATAAATGGCCTTAACAATACAACGTAACCCACTCCCCCAAATATTTGGTAAATTAGATTTTACTTTAGCAGAAAAAAGATTTGGTATTTTTTGAATTTAGAATTAAGAAAAAAAAAAGTTAAATATTTGACAGGTATTGATATTCAAAAGGTTGTTAAATAGCAAGATAATCTATTAAATATTTGAAATTTGATTCATAAAACATCAAGGCACTAATGTGTGCAAAAGCTTCCAGTCACATTTTGATTTTTAATAAAAATTTCAATTGATGCATTTTAATCAACTAAGGACATGTTTGGTTACAATCCAACAATTGATGAAGCTGAATGAAAATTGTATTTCATCTATATCTTTATATATACCAACCCAACTCCCCAAGTATATCCTTAATTGACAACCAAAGGTTTATTATTTCTCCACTACAAAGAAATAGATTTTATAATAACTTTTTTCACACAGTAAAAAAATATACTGTCAACGTGCTTAGAATACCCAATTATCTACAACCCAAGCTTTGTCATCTCTCTCTCAAAGACAGATAAGAAACAAAAAATAACCTTTAGTGCTTTTTATTAATTTTTGAATCATCAAAATATTAAATAATCATTTTTATTAAGTACCACCATTTGACACCAAAGATAAAAAAAGACACGGTAGTGAATTACATGATTTCTAATACCACCGTTTGACCCTATCGGTGTGGAGTAAAAGAAATAAATTATTGTACCTCTCAATAAAGACATTACAAGGTAGGCGACGAGCCCGTATGTGATCTGAAGTTCTGAACTAATAGTTCAGCTTCAGCATCATATGTACAGCAGCAGCTACATTAGAGAGAGATCTGCAGAAGAAAAGATGTAAGTCAAGTAGGGATGAGAGCTAACATCTGCGTTTTGATTCTTCCCATGCACATTTGAATTTCTCTATAAATAGGAAGGTTTTGAGAACAGCATGGATGCAGACTGGTAACGGCAGAATCTAATATCTGAGCCACATCAGCTGGAGGGTATTGCCGTTCAGTACAAGTCTGGAAGTTAAAAGAACATTAATTTTTGGTTAGCAAGATTTGTTCAATAAACTTAAAGAAAAAAAAAAAAGGAGAGGATATTTCTGACATGCTTTATAGTGAAAAACACACTTGGGCCAAATCAATAAGTACATGCAAAATAATCAGAATAATGAATTGAGAACTCAATTTATTAGGAGAAAAAAACCAAGAAATTCTAATTTTATTCACTTAGTCACAACGAATTTAGGCTACAGGACAGTGAAACGGATTTATTATTTAGTAGTTTCCAACAAATGGAAACCAATGTAGGCTGCATTCTCAAGATGGCGGAGGGGAACTAAAACGTGATTATAAACATCTATTAGTTAGTTGAAAGGCAAGATGCAGACAAAAAAAACCTAGATTTGCAATTCAGAACTTGTTGCTAGAACTTAAAAGAGCATAAAAGGAACTCATTATGTTTACAATCACCCAGGGGAAATTACCTGAATCATGATTAATGTAGCAACACACGAAGTGATAAGATCTGATGGAAGTTCAGTATCAAATTTGTCAGAACAATTATGTGGTTTTGGAAGCGATGGATCATTAAGTATAGGTTCTGATACACCGCTAGTTGAATGATTAAGATGATAAAAACTGCCATTCGCGTTCACTTGCTCTTGAGACCTGATCACGGGTAACCTAGACTGGGAGGCTAACTGCTGATGATTTATAGAATCCAATGCTTGCCCAATCTTTATGAAAGCATCTTCACCTTCCTTTGCCAAAGACAATGCCTGAATTATAGCATCAAAAAGTGCCAAAAGTTCTCAAAGGTTAGAGCTTGAGATATTTTAAGATAATACAGTGCTGGATCAAGAACAGTGGAGAGAAAACAAGTACAAAAAACCACTTTATGTAACTGCAAAAGCAGGGGAGGGAGAGGTGGGGTCAGAAGATGATCAATAGACCATCCATACCTGAAATGCAGCATCTACCATTGCATGTGCCCTTAGCCTGGATCCTTTAATAACTTGAACAACAGTTGACCCTAACTCTTGTGTCAGAGAACTATCCAACATACTGGGAAGATCATCATGAACATTGAAACTTGCTTGTGGCTTCATCCAGGATGGCAGAGAGTTTCCTCTGTAAGTATTGCGTTGCCTCAGTTGTAGCATAGCATCAGAAACCTGAAAATTACAACCGATCATATTTTGTTCAAGATTAACATAGAATGTTGTAATGAAATAAATAAATAATCCATTGGAAGCCACATGCCTGTCCACTGGCTTCCTTTAGCTGTAACAGTACCGTCGCATAATGCTTCTTGAAAACCTCAGAATCTTTTAAGCAGTCTATGCCATTTTTGTTTTCCAATATGTCGCTATTTGCACTTCGAAGCTCCATCAACAATGTCTCCTGTAAGAGCAGCCCAAAAAGTAGGTGCAAGACCACCCACAGCAAGGTAAATAATGCAATTAGTATTTAGAAAATAAGTAAAGCACAAGCATACATGAAAACAGAAGTTAAACAGTTTCCAAAAAGAACTGCACAAAAGTATTAAATTGTGCACGTGAAAAACTATAAACCTTTTTATCTAGAGCATGCTTTAGTTCAGAAACTGCCTGTATGTCAGCTTCCTTAGCTTGATGGTGTGTTACTTTACATGGTTGAGCACAACCTGCTTGTGCACAGAGATTATCAACGGTAGCAACCTTTGCCTGGGCATCGACATAATTAACACCAATGTAAGAAGATTTTAACAATTGAGATAAAAACTTTTAGAACAAATAATAATTCAAAGTTTCTAGCATCAGCGTTTCACTAGTGGTAGTAGAAATCTGAATTACTAATCCATGCAAAAGGGATGTAAAATTCAGAAAACCACTATGACAGCTTTAACGTGAATTCCTTCAGCTAATTTTCCTAGGTTGAGAAAACTGGGTAGTTAAATTCATCCAGCTAACCATAGCAGTGCAAAACAGTGGTAATATATGTGAATGTTTGTCCACTAGTCAAAAGACAGAAAGAAAACCTATGTCAATCATTAAAAGTACTAATTATGAAGCTCGACAGATAACTGTTCAAGCTTATTTTATGTCAGGAAAAAAGGACAGAAAAATATTTAACTTCCAATGAAAAAATTAGGAGTTGAATTTTTTTTTATGCTGACCATGGTATTGGGATGAAGTAGCCCCCGCCAGGAGTAGTGATTAATCTTTGTCGGGGACCATGAGTGCATAGAAGATGAGTATTTCCCTCTCAACACGGTTTAATCCAAACCTAAGAACCGATCATGATTCGAATCCTAGACCACTTAATTAAGAGGCACAAGCCGCTACCACTTGTGCCAATTGTTGTTGGTATTAAGAGTTTAATTTTGATCAACTATTGATTTAAATATTTTTCACATTTTACACTAATCAAATCATGTGTTAACACATCATTAATTTAACTTTTCAAGTAGGCAAGTTGCTATTACTATAGTCAAACTTCTTTAATGAAGTGACAATACATGACAGATAGTAGAATCAAATTAAATCTAAATTATAATGTCATGTAGAGATGGAATGTATAAAATAAAAATGTAAGCACCAAATTAAGGCATAATATTAGTATATTGATACTTGTTAGCAATCTAACTTTTTCCATGCATTACTAAATCACTTGGGGTATGTACCTTCACGGGTGAGGAATGATTCATTTCGCACCCCCCAAAATTTGAATTTCCACTAATTTGTGGCTCTTTATTCATGAAAGAGGATATTGGGGAACCAATATGCCTCCTCAGAGCTTCTGGCATATTATCTGATGAATTCAAAGGCATGCAATCAATGTCCTGAACCAAAAATTTCGATCATTACAAACAAGAAATTGTGAAAATCATTTTCAGACTTCAAAAATATCAAGCCAATATATTCAACTGGAAAAAAATATTAAGCCTTTGACTGTTTATTTACAGCATGTCATAGATTCAAGTCTAGAAATCACCCTCTTGCAAATGCAAGGCTGCCTTCTATAGACACAGTGGATCCAACCGTACCCTAGACAAACTGCATAGAAGGAGCTGTACAGCACAAGGTAGCTCTTTTTATTGTTTAATATAATTATAACATTTCAGCGTGTGGCATGCACACTTGGTTCAATTTATTTTAAGGAAATAATTACCTTGTCTGGGATCTTCCAGAGAAAGCTTTTAGAAAAAAGAAAAAACATTTTTTATTCCAAAATTAAACTGAAACAAATGTGACAAACATACTGATTGAAACTACCTATTGAAGAATGACTAACATTTAAAATCAGCAGGATAATAAGAAATCATATTACCATTACAAATTCAACACCTAATTCAGGACGGTCAAACTGAATCCTGCACTTGTCATAGTCAACGGTAAGCACACTACCATCATGAATCTCTCTTGTTTTTGGATGAAGAGCAATTACATGTTGTCCAACATATAATGGTTTGGCTAAATCTGTTGGAAGTCCATCCCTAATACCAGTCCGCAGTTCAGTGTAATGTTTCCTCACTGATTCCCGATACTGTTCAAGTTTTTGCCTTTCTTCACATAGAAAGTGTTCAGAAAACCTGCGGGGTTTGCCAAGGGAACTGCAAAAACAAGTACAACATGACAATTTCAAATACATCCTTGATGATTACATAATTTACTGTTCTCAAGGTTTAGCACAACGCAAGAAAATCATAATAACCACAACTGAATTTCATACCTTTTTATGACACTCCACTCGACACGAGTTAACCTTGGGATATTCCCTAGTCCAACATGATTTAAGTACTCCATGAATTCCCTTTTGGCAAACCATGGATAATCAATTGCACTATAAAACCATTCAAAAACAAACCATCTGCGAACCATATTAGATGACAAGCAACTAGAAAGCTTTTCCTGCAAGTTATAAAGGAAGTTATTATTTTTTAAACAAAAATCTTTTTTTTCATAAGTTGTAAACCAAAAGCTCGAAGCCCCTCAAAGCTTCAAAAGCACAAAATCAATTTAAATTAAGAAAAAGCTTGTACCTTTAGGGTGGAGTACTTGTTAGATTGACTTTTCAATATGTAATCAGAAGACTTTTCCTTAGGCAAGGAAGTTCTCTGTAAAATCATCTTTCGTTTTCTTTGTTTAGTTGGTAAACTAACTTCATTCAAAAGTGGAATTTCTGCCGTTGATACTGTTAAATCTTTCTGATCACTACACAAGGAACTCTCTGACGACTTAACTGTCTTCAATTGCTTTGGTAGGGTAAAAGCCTGATCCGTGTGTTTTCCTTTAACCACCGGTTTGTTACCATCATCTAAGGCCTACAGGGAATGGACAACTTTGATGAGTACAATAATTGGACACATTATTATATAATGTAAAAAAAAAAAAAAAGGATTGATGTGTAGCTTCACATGAAAGCAATTTCATGTGCATGTTCTATTACACATCCATGAGTTTCTTATGATAGCAATTTGTGCCTATCTATCAATATATCCATGGTGAGCATGACTAATGATACCAAACTTAATGCGGCTATCCATCAATGAATTATGGGAACAATCAGTTCATATGGCATACACTAAATTGAGCAACGATGGGGATAAGAGAAATGAACACCAAACTCAGTGTGGTTTAACCTACAGCAAACCATAGTCCTATATCAACAGGCCAAACAGAGAAGACTCTGGTCAATGATAGCCATTTAACAATTAAACCTCAATCCAAATGCACCCAAACACCCTGTCACTGAGATTTTCAACATCTTATGAACTAGCTACTGATTTTATGATATGCAGGTGGTAGATGTGCCCCTGGTAATATCAGCAGTTTCCCTCTGCTTCCACTACATAATCTCCTGGAAAATTTCTAGCCAAGTCACATCGCAAACTTGCCAAGTTGGATCACGCTTCCAGCCATGCTCAAAATTAAATACAATGCCACTTTGTAGCATAAGAACAACAAAATTTGAGGTGAATTTTCATTGTATCAAGTGACATTGTGACAACTTAGGTGACACTTTCAGGCTCTATCTCTAGCCGATGTGGAACTTAGGTTTTTCAAGGATAATATGGTAGGTGATGTTAGATTTCAACTTAAAACCAATTGGCACTAAGTGAAGTTGTCCAACAGATATATAAGCTACACCCCAAGAACTGAGGCAGGCGATGTGGGACTTCCTAACACCTCCCCTCCACAAATGCCTGCCAATATAGGTGAGCCTACTAGAATAGGCAAGAACTAAGATGGACTATAGGCTTTGATACCATGTTAGATTTCAACTTAAAACCAATTGGCATTAAGTGAAGTTGTCCAACCAATATATAAGTTGCACCCTAAGAACTGAGGTAGGCGATGTGGGACTTCCTAACAAGTGAGTGAATAGTATGGTAGGTGGCAGGATCTAGAATAGGCTTTAATACCATCTTAGAATGTGGGTTTAAGCCTAACTAATCCGTACAAAACCGGCTTGTAAGGTGACTATTGCCCCCCTCACCCCACTTATATACTCTTTCCGGGCTCTATCTGCAATTATGCCCATAAAAGGAATCAGGAGAATTGAGTGATTTATGCAAGGCAACAAAGGGGAATCGGGAGAGGAAATTGACCTGTATAGCTATAAGGAGTTTGGGAGAAGAAATAAAGGCAAGAGTAGAAAGTAAGGGAGAGTGAAGGGTGTTTGACCCTGTGTTACCTTTCATTTATGTAATACTGTAGTTCTGGTACTGCCATCAATATATTGGTACCGAAATTAATTGAAGAATAATACTGCGAATTTACCCCAATTCAGGGTGTTTTGATCCAGTTAACACAACCATATTTTGATGCAAAGTTAAAACAGACCAAAAATACATCAAACTACAGTTTAAAACATTTACAAATCATACACAGATAGAATGCATAATTCCTGGAACTATTTTTTTGAACTGACAAGGTTATCTATACTATTCACGCTACTCTTCTATCACATGAACAGAATCCCATGTATTCTAAAGGGAAGAATAAAATGCCGATAACAATAAAACTTGCTTCAATTCTGCAGAGATTAACACACATTCCAGGGATAACAAAAAACTAAAAAAGACTTGCATACCTCATCTTTCAAGGGACCACTTGGATATGAATCAAGCTTTGCACTTGCAACCTACAGCCAAACAAACCTTCTCATCACTAATTGAGTTGTTGCAAATATCATTGAATTGACAAATTCAAAACAGGACAACAGAGATGAACAGAACAGAATTTATTGGGTCGGAATAAAAATTGAGAAAGTGCTGGGAAAAGAATACATTGTTCAGTTTAGCCGAACGATTACAAGTTCAGTTCAGTTCACCGAACCACTTTTACAATTCAGTTCAGTTCTATAGCAATTCAATTCAGTTCATGTATTTTGCCCACCCCTAAATATAATAAGCTTCAAAACCAAATGACTTTTCTAATTAGTATCTGATACTTATAAGGCTACACTTCTATTACTAAAGATAAAACATTTAAAAGAATAGAATGAAAAGGACAAATTTAACACAACCCAACATTCTCGAATGCCCTGATAGCTGTTAAAAACTCACGACTCACAATTATCTAGAATTGTCCTATTAGCTATGAAGCACCTACATCTAAAAAGGAAACCATTTCTAACAAGATAAACTTATGACAATATGACGCACTTCAAGAAAACACCTTGACACTAAATTTTGCTATCTAGCCATGAAGTTGTGTCCATATGAAATTCCGTGCTTCATAGCTTCTCAGTTCTTAGTAATCAAGCTGAAGACAGGGATGGGATCTACTAATTAAAATATGGTAATTTAACATCTCATTCCCAGCAATGCAGTAGCACCACTAATGGCATTTTCTAGTGATTCACTTGGGTTCGAGAGTCATTTTCCAATGCAGTAACATCACCAACAGATTCAGAGCCATTTTCCAATCAGACTCTAAAGTGTCACAAGCTGCTATCAGTCATGTATGAGACACATGATTGGCCATGTAAGAGACATCGCCCACTCAGCTAATATCTCTCATCACATCATGACATTTTAAAAAGGTTTGCATATTAATAACAGGGATTCTTTCTCTCTCTTGTAAGGATTGTGGAAGATGTTACAAATTAATAATATAAGATAAACTTCATGACCAATATTCTCTTTCCACACATTAATTAATTAGAAAGAAAGAGTGATGTGATGAGTCTCAATAATCATAAGGGTAATTCTGAAAAATTAATACAAATTATTAACAAATTTAATGTCACTAACTAAATTAACTAACTTTCTTGATTCCTATGAATTAGTTAAAAGGGTCTTATATATAGGGATGGAAGTAGTATTATTCAAAGCCTTTTTTCTCTTTATTCTCTCCAAGTACTTCTAAAAACCAAAAGTTCAACAAGATTATGTAAATAGAATTGGCTTTATGAAGTAAATTATCAGATGAGATATGGAATGATTGAAAAAATGTGATCGAGGATAAAATGGCAATTATTTCCAAAACTTTTGAAATAATTTTAAACAATCACTTTCAGCAATGATTTTTGACAAAATGCTAGAGCACTAGAATTTTTTTGCAAGAATGGTCTAGCATGCTTGTTGACACCTAGAAGGGGGAGAGATCCCCACCACTATTCCATGATTACATCCAACAACCACAAAAAATTCAGTCAAACTTCTGGCTGTTCTTTTTCTTTTTCTTTTTTTTTTTGCTTTGTACTATCACACCACTATTAATTTTAAGGCTCAAAATTAATCTTATTCAAAAAGCTGTCACAGTTTATTAAAAATCGTGCAACAGCTTTTTTTTAATCCAAGTCATTGCAAGAGAAAATGCTTTCTTGAGTAGAAAACTGTTTTGGAGAAAAAAATTAAGCAAAACCAAAACAGACTCGATGCAAAATGCCAAAATCTGTTAAATAAAGCATACAGGAATGTATTTACCTTTGAACCCATAGACTTCCGCTTTCTTTTCCATGCTGTATCAGCAAATGGAAGTTTTTCTTTCGATTCAGAGAGAGCATTAGTATCCTTTGTCGGTTCCTTTCCAGTCTTAGACTCTTTGGAGGTCAAAACCTCAATTTTAGGTACCACACTGTATTTAAGTTTATGTCTCTTATGGCTTGTTGATGTTGCTTCGGGTAAAGCAGACCTATTATTCTTATCAGCAACCATTCTTTCGCCCTTCAACTGGATAGATGATTCTAGATGGGTAAGGGGGAAACATTGAGAAATTAATTAGAAGACCTTAGATTTGTCTGATAAAGAGAAGAAAAATTTGCAAAATCTCAATAATGACTACAGCAACAAACATGAATGACAGCAGCGACAAAAAGTAGACTCCAGTCTGAGCATTTGAGTTGAAAAAGTGAAAATGCAGCTCAAATAATATGAAATAAAGAGTTAAAACTTAAAATTGCAATTAACAATGTTCAACGAAGATTGGCCAAAATGAGGCAAATCAATCTCAACTATGTAGTGCGGTTGAATGTTAAAAAACTAAAAAATGAAATTTTTTCCAGTTTGCCTATAGTCGGTGTTACTGTGAGCACACATGCACATGCAAAAGTCTCTTACAAGTATACTATTATATTTATCAAATTATTCTTACCAGATTCCATAGTAGATATTGGCATCATTAGAGACAGATCAGCCAAAGTTTGCAACGCATTCAAGGCAGGGGTTTCATCTGTTGGATAAAGTAATTAAATTTTCAGAGATGAAGAAAAGAAAAAAGTTAATTTTACAGAAGTCCAACCTCACCTGACCCAAAGCTAAGGAAGAAAAGGAACTAAAAGTTGCACAAACAATTTTCATATATATATGTGTAGTAACAATTACCTCCAAAGAAGAGTTTCTTGTTTCTTTTCCTGTGACTTTTTGGAGAGAATTTTTCAAGTTTTTCATTAGTAACCTCAATATCAACCTTTTCCTTTAGTGAATTAAAACTAAGTCCTTCTTCAGTGCCGCTACATGCTTCCCCACCATCATCAAGTTGATGATTTCCCACATTTTTCACTCTCTCTCTCTTTCTATAAAATTGTCCCTCTTTCTGAAAAACTTCAGCAGTGTCTATTCCTTCTGTATCCATCAATGAACTATTATCTTTTGCATATTCTTCATTTTCAGCTCCCCTGCTTTCTATACTACCTTCTAAAACCTCTTTATCCACAGAAACATCAGGAAACTTTGCACGAGCTGTCTTTGACATTTGGTGCTAGTTGACAAATTGTAAAATAATTACACTTTTTAAAATGCAATGTATCAAAACACAAGTATATCATTCACAATGATTTCCATTAGATTCTATTTGAACATTATTACATATTCAGAATACATATCTTGAAGTAATAATATAACCAACAAGTGCAAGATAATGTCAGAATCCAGTGAACAGTTTATACCTTTCTTTCCCAGCTCTGAATGGGAGAGGATTTTTGCTCTACTCTTCTAGATGGTGTTTGAGAAACTTGGGGAGAGCCTCCCCTTTGTGCAGCCTCAGTTAATGCCAAAGCTACAACATGTGCAACTTCATCATCATTAGCATCAATAGTCGACTTCAGGCTTCTTCTATAAGGTGAAACATAATTTTCTGTATCATCTTTCTTATAAACCGGGACGCGAGGAGTCCTTTTACCAACCGCATGAGGCTTGAGCTGGATACCTGGTAAATTAAATAATCATTAATATTGCAATCAACTGCAGACTATTTTGCATATTATGATGCAAGGAATATGAGCAAGATTAACAATTCAGAATAATCAACCATGTTACTCATAGTTCAATATTTGGGTTTAATGAAGTTGAAATAGGATAATATTGTACCTGAACATTTTATTCTAACTGAAATGCACTGGAAAGGAGGAACAGTTCAAGAAGGGTCTAATTTGATCACTACTAATATTTAATTTCAAAATTTCAACAACAAGGATTTTTCACAGATAGGAAAGCAAATCCAAACAAAGGCAGATGATATATGGAGATTGGAGATCATTCTCAAATACCAGAGCACATTGAGAAAGTAATGCACCGTATACCAAATTATATTGAAGATAAGACTTGATATCAGCTGGATCAAAATCTTATGAAGGAGATAATTTGATTTATTCTAATTGGGGGAAGGGGGGAGACTTGAAGATAGCAGACACATGAATTATAATATTGCGTAATAAATATTAGAGTAAATTACATTACTGCCCCTTAAGGTTTCGTGAGATTGCACAAACCCCCTATTTTTTCTACCCCTACACTAATTCCCTTAATTGTTTGAAAAACATTACACTAACATTCCTTTTAAAATTACATTAACCCCCTTAATTGTTACTGAATGTGTCTGAACAAGATCACACAGCTCTGAATTTATAATATATTTACAATGAGTACAAATAAATGTGATTGCTTATTCTAAGCCTAATCAGCTAATAATTAGGGATTCTACCACTAATTCTAACATTCCCCCTCAAGCTGGAGCATATATATCATATGCACCAAGCTTGTTACATATAGTTTCAACCCGAGGTCCTCTAAGAGACTTAGTAAAAATATCAGCCAATTGATCATTAGATCCAGCAAAGTCAGTCATGATTTCCCCGGACAACACCTTTTCTCTTACAAAGTGATAGTCTATCTCTATGTGTTTAGTCCGTTCATGGAAGACCGGATTAGAAGCAATGTGGAGAATGGCTTGATTGTCACAAATAAGCTTAGTGTCCTGAGTGTCTCCAAACTGTAGTTGTTGGAGAAGTTGCCTAAGCGATGTAAGTTCGCATGCAACTACTGCCATGGCACGGTATTCAGCTTCGGTGCTGGATCTAGCAGCTGTATTCTGCCTTCTTACTTCTCCATGCGATCAAATTTCCTCCACGAAGAACACAACACACAGCTCTGAATTTATGCTTATTCTAAGCCTAATCAGCTAATAATTAGGGATTCTACCACTAATTCTAACAGTCAGAAAAACATTACACCTTGAAATTTGCATAAGAATATTTATATCTAACAGTTGGCCTTCCATCAGAACAGAAATAAAGCACAGACACCTAAAACAAATCTTTCAAAAGAATATTTATCGGAGTTCTTGTGTAATATGGGTGAAATTTGCAAGTTTCCATTTGTTATATAACTACTAGTCAACTTTCTAGTTGCAAGGATTTAAACCACAGCAACTTATGTCATGCAGGGGGAATAAAAGCAATTTGTAGAAAGGCATGCCAAAACATGGCTCTCTGGATGAGGAAAAAACAGAGGGAGTGGTACGACAATCGGTACTTTACCATCAAAGCGTCTCTTCTTCAATATAGAGAGGCAATCATCACTAGAAGCAATTGAATGAGACTGATCTTTAGAGATACTAAGCTGAACTTTTTCACGCTTTCGTTTTACAGGTTTTCGAGATCCTGGTGCATCATTGCTCTCCCTTTCACTATCACTCCCTTCCTGTCAAATTCAAGCCCAGAAAATGACAACTCATAAATACATAGTCAAAGCCAATATAACATATCATGATGGGGCAAAAAAAACACGGTGAAACCAGACAGAAAGAACACAGCTTTCACAAATATTAATCTGTCTCAATAAATATAAAGAGAAATGCAAATCCAAAGTAGGCATGAACTACATTATTGCAATGTATGCCATGATAGTTGCAGACTTGCTGAGGAAAGAGATAGAAATATTACATTATAATATAACAAGGGATACCATGGCAAATAATCAGAACAGGTTTTTAATTTAGTTTCCAATAGAACAGTTTTACCCTTCTTTCTGGGGAAAAAAATTCTAAAAGAGGTTATTACACCAAAAGCTGTTTGCAAATTTTGTATAGGAAAATAAAAAGTATACCAATGCGAACTAGCTTTGACCTTACCATCACATTGTAATGATCCGTCATCATCGCTATAAGGCCAACAACAGAAGCCGTCCCCTCTGGCAGAGAGAGGTATGCCTGTAAATTACAACTTGTAGTTTCAATGACACTTAAAACAAATGATCTACACAACATTAATAAGTCAATTTGTGATAGCTTGAAGTAAGAAATTATAAGCAAGGGCCTAAATGTGCTAAATAGCCTTATGGAGAAATTTTTGGATTTACGGGGGCATAACCATTACAATTTGAACTGACAAGGCTTGATATCCAATAAGATTCCATTTAAAAAAATAGCAAGAATTGGAAAGGTAGAGGGAGGTGGGGAAAAAGAAGAGGAAGAACAAAAGTCTTAGGTTCCATAGGTAAAATTGAACATCTATCTATTTACCAGTCCATAATCAATGTCATCTAAATTTTCAGTCAACTCAGTTATGCTAAAAAAGCATGCACACAAATAACATATAATTTCTTAAACAAAAGGTAGAATGTACACAATAAGAAACATGACATAATAATTAATACATATGACTACAGTAGTATTGATTTACCCGATTCATACTGTAAAGAGCTTCAACCATTTCAGTGGATCTATTGCGTACAACAGCAGCCACCTGGAAATCCAAATTCATAAGAATGGAGAACAATAACAAGAATTCTAACTACAATGATTATGATAACAATAAAGGAAAGAACAAGCCAAATTGTCCTCAAATGTCCAAATGAACAAGCAGGACAAGGAGAGAAAATAACACAATGACAAAAGCACACCTTCTTCCAATCTTTCCCATACTTCCTATATGCTTCATAAAATCGCTCAAGTTCCTCCTTGCTCCACTGAGATCCCAATTTATCAGTCAACTTTCTCTTCTGTGCAAAGGGCACAAGTGAACCAGGAGTAAAAAATTTGAGGCTAAATCATAGATGAAATATTGTTGATGCTCAGTGCACATACACTGATGGACAAGAACCACTAGGTTTGATACATGAATACTTGAAATTTGGTTATATATCCATATCTGATATCAATACTTATATGATACATTTGAATTTGTATTTTTGGCATATCCCTATTTTGTGTGTGTGTGTTCCGTGAATACCCACACCATCCAAGAAAACATGTTATTCAAAAAATCTAAGATACAAATTCAAGTTCCATGCTCTATGATTACCTCCCACAAAGCATAATCTGAATCTTTAAGTCTTGTTTTCTTCAAAATTATCAGAAAAAATAGCAAACTATTGCTGTGCTCATATCATAACTTTCAAAACATTGTTATATTTGCGTATCATGTCTTACCAGATACTTGTATTGGTACCTATGCAATGTAGATTACAACTTTACAAGTGAAATGTACAAATATTAACATCAATATTATACTTAGGGTAAAACCAAAGAACTTTCACTTTAACCTTTATAAAACTATTATGAAAATGTGATACCAAGTAGGATGGAGCATCGTATTAATGTATTTTAATTGATGCGTCCTGCTCCAGTTTTGGGGAAAAAATGTCATCAGATCAAGACATACCCGTTGCTTGCTTTTATTTGAATTAACTCCATCTTTCTCAGGGGAATTGTCATTTGAACTTGACATCCGCTTATTTACACTTCTAGATTTCCTTGTTGGTGCCATTGAGCTCTTATGTCTTTGAACCGAAAAGCAAAGCCGCAATCAACAATGTTAGACCAGTCAAAAATCAGCTAATGAACTAATCAATAATGCATAATAGAAGCACAACACACAAATTTCTCTTATGGGATATTTAATTAATATGGAAGCTAAGGTCAGTGCAAGTTCTTTTGGCCTTTTATTATTCCACTTTCCGTCCACAAGTAATGAAGTCCAATAATTAACATCCAATTTCCTGCCTTTCTCATGAATGAAAACAATTAGAGGCCAGAAGTTCAACTGCTTCATAGCTGCCATTCAGATTTTCAAAAAAAAAAATGTCAAAACACAGATACTTATATAGTTTCTCATATTGCTACTCTTGTTATTTAAGATGACACGATCCAAAACAAATAAGGAAATTACAGTCATTGAACCCCACCCCCAAGAGAGAGACAGAGAGAATCAGTTAAATCTTCAAAATCAGTATCACCGGCAAACTAACAAAATAAACGAGAAATTCACAATGCACCTGAAACATTTCCAAACTAACAGGATAAACAGAAAATTGAAATCGCTGCAAGCTAAACATAACTAATTAGCAACAAAGATCACATTTTCCAAGCTGAACTTCGCACAATCACATCGAATTCAGCAATTGACTACGTGCTTCACAAAACACAACATTCAAATCATCCAGATAAAACTTAAACCCTTCACCCTCATCACCTCAAAATTATTTTTAAAAAAAGAAAAAACGGAACACCGATTCAAGATTTACCATAGAAACAATTCTCAGAATCAGCCAACCGGCACCAACCAGCTTGTCTTCCGGAAAAAGAAACAACAATGAAAACAAGAACATTATTAAGGAAAACGACGGAGATTGAAGCAGAAAAGGACAAATTCGTTCAAATTAACAAAAAAGATGAAACAAATTATTGTTTTCCTCTTCGAATTCAAACCCTAGATTACAGATCCGAAAGTGAAAGTGGTTCCGTAGCACTCACCGGTCGTGGAGTTACGCCGATTTCCACTGAAGCACGAGAAGAAGAGGAAAAAAGGAGTGGCACGGTTTACACGGAGAGAGGTGAAAATCACCTCATTGCCGCGAAACTTGAATATAACGAGGGCACTGGGCAAATGAGATTTTTTGCAGTGCCACGAACGCGTTCGAGGAGGGAGAATACGGATTTGTATTATCCAATCATCTACCGTACACGTCATCGGCCACCTCCCATCGACCGTTCACGTGCTGCGCCGCATTGAGGATCCAAATTTTTCGTTGTATCCGATTATATTTGAAATTTCGAAGAGAATCTTGCACATGTTTCCCTGTCACTTTCCGTAAATTTGAATTGAGTTTTTTAATTTATGGTTAGTGTAAAAAATTATATATCAACTTATCATCCATTATTATCTACAATCTATAATCATGATACTGGATATTTCATTTTATCATCCATTATTGTCTTAATTAAGGAATCCATAAATATTTTTTGAATTAATCATATTTTTATTTCTTAAAAATTCCAATTTTTTATTTTTGTTTAACTTTTAAAATTAATTGTTTTTGTTCCTATATTTTTTAAAAGTACCCAAATTTTATTTCTTAAAACTAATATTTTCCGCTGTATAAGGAGCGAAATTTAGGTATTTCAAAAAAGCATATGAACTAAAATCAATGTTTTAAAAATTAAGAATGAAAACCAAATTTTGAAAAGAAAAAATGGGACCATAAACACCATTAGTTAAAAAAAAAGCACTAGGAATACTCTACTTTAAACACATTTTTTTAATTAATTATAATTTATTAAAAATTATAAAATCAGGATAGAAAATAATTAAATGTAATATGAGACCAAAAACACTTATCATTTCTAATAAAATTTAACCAATAAAAATGTGCCTGTCAAAATAGCATGTTATATAAAGGATTCTTAGCATTTCTCCAAATGAAATTATTAATTCATGGATTAAAAATACTAGTTGACAAAACTCTTAATATTTATAGAAACTTATATATTTTAAAAAAAATGTTTAACTGGTCTTTGAGTTTATATATAAAAAAAAAAAAACAAACAAACAAACAAACTAGTCTTTGAATTCTCAATAATCTTGTAAGCTATTGTCTCTGTCCTTAACTACTATAAAACTTTTTTTTTCCAATTTTGTTGTTCTCTTTTTATAAGATTGTTTTCAAGTTATTTTTTTATTAATTATTTTTTCTTAAAATATTCTTAATTACTTTACAATAAATGTTATGAATTAAAAAATAAATGCATTCTCTTTTATGAGGATTGATGAACAAGATTCATTAATTGATTATGTAGAATGTAATTTATTGAAAAGAGAAAGATGATAATGAATTCTTACAATTTTAAGGATAATTTTAAAAAAATAATACAAATTCAATAAATTTAATGCTACTAATTAAATTAACCAACTTTTAAAAAATATAAATTAATTAAAATAGTCTTATATATGGACAGAAGTTGTAGTAGTTTAATTTAAAAAAAAATATGTCAATTGATTTCATGAGTGTGTTTGATAAATCACTCTAATAACTTGTAAGCTATTTTAGCTAGCTTAATTTCCAACCGATTTATAGGCTAAATTTATCAAACATCGTCTTGAGCTCAAAGCTCAACATAGTTGAATTTGGTTTAAGGCTCAACATAGTTAATACTTGATTAATTGAAAAGATTTTATTTCCCTTTATTAATTTGAGAACAAAATCCTCAATAATTTCTATTCTAGGGCCTTTTTTCCTTGTAAGGAGACTCCATCTTGAAATGGAAAACTACAATTATCTATTGACCTTATCTAATTACAGTTACCCATTAGCTTTATCTACTTAAGGAGAAAGATTCCGAACAAAAAATTCCGCTCCTCTATAGAAGATAGGCCAAGAATCTCAAGTGTGTAAATTTGAGTTATTTCTCTCATAACCCCATCTTAGCCTTACTTGAGCCTTGTAGACACTCCACTTTGCTCCTTCCATAGATCAAAATTTTGGCTTAGATCAAAAGTACTTCCTGTTAACATCTTGAGCTAGACAATCTCCAGCCATCATCACCAGCAGCAGGACAATCCCTAGTACTTGGTTATCAGAATTCAGAAATGAGACCATTGCCATCATCACTTCAAATCAAAATTTTGGCTTAGCTCAAAATTGATTGAGATATGTTAAATGTAAATAATGTTTTCTTTGATGGCAAATAGCTTTTTTTATAACTAATTCATTTAAACCTATAAAACAAGTATAAAAAAAGCCAAAAAGTGAAAATAGAAAAAGGAAACAAGGAAATTCAATGAAGATCTTGACAATTTGACTGGATTAATTGTAAAACATAAAGGCAAAAGACCTTGATTTGTAAAGATGAAAATATTATTTTTGTTCATATTAATCTGTTGACGTAATTATGTTTATTACATTGCAGCTTACATTAATTAAGTCTGTTTAACTTTTTTGTGATAGAAGCAAGTTTTTATCTCTTAATAGTATAATGAAAGATAAAGTCTCATAAATGTCATAATGTTTTCCCTTAATTTAAACTCGTATTTTTCTTCAAGGGACACATCAAAATTGGGATTTGAATATCGAACTTTTAAAGGTTCGAACTCCAAGGGATAAGCAGATTCAGTGTAGACAAATATTTTTCAAGTGATATATTGTGAAGGTAATCTTCTGAATATAGTTCTATCTATCCTTTGGGATATCAATTATCAGGTGTGTATTAGAATGAGGCTAGTAATACTTACTACCTAACTATCATTCTGTTTATGAAAAGGAAAAAGAAAAATTAAATGGTTCATATCTCAATGAGGATGAGTGGATTGAACGAGGATAAAGTACCTCCTGTTATCTAGTTTTTTATTTTTTCTTTTGAAAGCAGTTTGCCATAGTCCAAAATAACTCAAAAAAGTTCATTTAGGCAAAGCAAAACGAAAAATAATCTACAACAGATTTGCACACTAAAATGAAAAAGAGAAGTCTTTGTTGGCCATTATAAAATCATAATTCAAAATAACCAAGGTCCTTTAAGGCCATTATTATTTGATACAACTAAAGACAAGACTCTGGTTACAGCCCCCTTTAAATTAAATTGAGATACTGTTAGGAACCCCCATGCCAGTTAGTCCACCTTTACTAGAAGGATAAAGCAAGGTGTATGGCATCTTAACTGGACCATACCGGTTTCTGAATTTCTCATCACTATTCATTCTCAAGATCCTTTCCTCAATATCAGCAAGTTTTTTGCCAAACTTCTCAAAGGCTTGCAATGGCTCAGCATCAGATGTCCAATCTGGAGTGTCTCTCTGCCCAAGGTAGACCTCATCACTAGAATGTTTGGACAAGATCTCTACAAGTGAAATGCCAAGAACAGCCAGAAACTGTGAAGTAACTGTTTTCAGATAAGCCTTATCAGGATTCGCCACAAGTTCATCGTATTCTGGAGTTCCTTTTTCTGGCATGAATCGCCGGCTTATAGCCGGACGACTCGGTGGGAAGCCTCCATATGGATATTGTCCAAAGTTGATTGCAGCATGGAGAGCTGAGGCAATCCATATGATAATAGTGCAAGTCTGAATCAGCTCTTCACATGTCTGCATCTTTGGCCACCAAGGCTCATCTTTCTTGTCACCATGACCCACCTCCCTTATTTCCTTCCACCAAGATTGAAGTTCAGTATCTTTCTTGATAGTGTCATCCTCCTTGTAGTAAAAGGAGCAGTAGTCCTTAACCCATGTTTTGATAGCAAACCAAATCTCTAGCCCATCAACTGCAAAAGGGTAATCCTCAATCAATAATCGAAGGCCATACGGGGAAGTTGAGTCCTTAACAGCCACTCCTCTGAAAGAAGCAAAGATACAACAACTGATCAACAACAAAATTCCTCTCACTTATATTAATATGATACCATCCAAGTTATTCTGGTTATACTTGTTTAAACTAGACAAGTTGAAATATTGCATGATCTGTTGAATTCAACCATATTCAGAAAATAAAAACAATCCATAATTAGCAATGGCATTTTGCTTGAATGGTTTACCTCTTGACAAGGTCTTCAGGCAGTGCCTGCTCAGGGAAAACCCAGTCCTTGTAAAGCACAGATGAAAACTCCATAGAATACTTAGATGGACAAACTGTTAACTCTAAAGCACCACCTGCATTAATGAGAATCTGTCGTCCGAGTGCATTTATATTCATGGTGTCACGAAAGTGAGGATGCAATAGCTTATGAATAGGGTGAAGCACACTAAGGTGCCTATTTGTAGCTAAAATAATTGGCTCAATGACTGCATGAGTATGCAACCTGTGACACACACACATGATATATCTGAAGTTAATTTGAATAATATAGACAAACTAAGATTGTGGTTGGTTTATCTGACAAAGTTATACCAGTGGCTGATAAGTTGATGATAGCCTGAGTCAGCTACCACTACATAAGCTTTGGCCAGTTGCCAGAAGGAGTTTTCAATGCCTTGTTCCACGGGCGTGTAAACTTTACTTATTGCACCATATTGATCTCCCTCAGGATGAGGCAAACTCAACTCAATGGCTAGTGGCTTCAAAGTCCCACTATCTTGCAAGAACAGAATTGTCCTGCTTGCATACATCTTTGTAGAAGTAGAGTTTATCCTCTTCACGTATGGTATCAATGCATCGTGGAGATCTAAAATGAACAACCTCCTTTCTTTAATTGCCTATTCAGCCAAATGCAAATAATTAGCATGTATTACACATTTGGTAACAGTAAAAAAACTTACACTGACTACGAAGCTTTCACAAAATTTTATTGTGAAAAAAAAAAAAACACAGCATGCTATCAATCTTGAATATCACCTCATCTACTGTGAACCCTTCCAGGTTACTTTCGATGTGTTCTTTGGTTATTGTGCTAGTTTGATTACCGTAGATTTTGGGATCTAGCTTGCTTGCTGGTGGGAACTCCTGCAGTTATATAGGACAATTGTGAGGGGAAAGCAATCAACATAGACAATTCTTCATTGGGAAATTGATCTTAAAAAGTTTAGGAAAGGTGAATTTGACAATCATGACAGTGATCCTATTCTTTACTTGAATCCAATTATTATCAATTAATTAAAAACACTTGGGCTTACTTGGAGACCACGAATTACAACAGGGTTTATACCAGCCAGCAACTCCCTACCAAATTCTTCATCAGTTTGCCATGCCGATTTATCCACTGCGCCAAAATTCAAATCATTAAGAACATCAACGTTAAATAGGAATGGTATGCAAAAAATGCATGATTTGCTTTGGTTTTGCATGCAAACAACATGTTGAATTACCCATCCATTTTTACTATACCTGCAATCACTTGAGGCACCGGAAATTTGAGAAGCCTTTGCCCGTCAGATCGGAAAATTTCCTTAAGCATCTCTGCAGGGATGTTATCCCTAACTTCCGTAAGTATACCCTCAGGCACCTCAATCCCACCTTCATAGAGTTTAAGTACATCTTCAAATTTGTCAAACTCATTAGGGGTGCTGTCGAATAGAGATTCAAACTCCGGTTTGAGAACTTGAACTATGGATTTCAGTGCATAGGCAAGAAAATCCGCCATTTTCAAGTGACCAAATCTTTCATCCCTTGGAACATAGATGTCTAAGCTCGAGGCAATATTCAGCCTACTCTCACATTTAGGATCTGCCAACAATATAACAAAATAAATTGACAACTCCACATAAAATATTTACAAGTTACAACAAAGTAGAACCTTAAGCTTACAAATGAATAACATTTCTTGCTCAAAAGGACAGTGTAAGCTTTTCAGTTAACCTGAAGCATAACTAAATAAGATATGAGTCATATGACAGTGATCAAATACAACGATAACTATCTCAAAATTATAGTATGTTCCACAAACAAGGGTTGTGGGAGGTATAAATCTGCTAATTGGGTTACTTTCTTTATAACACATTTGATTCACTAAACATGAAAGAGGTCTAACAATTAATTATATGACTTGCTAAGTTACTTACTAACATCACGTAGGCTCAATCACCAAGAGCAGCTTACAATATACCTTGGCAATGGAAACACAAACTATATTAACATGCAATTTATGTCCTCTACCGAATCCTTGAGTTGTTCTAGTGCTTCTACAACGCCACATTTTAAGTTCCACTAACATCACAACTACATCTTCATGTTATTTTCCAAAACATTCAAAAGCAGACTTGAATGAATAGCAAAACAACAAATATGAAAACCTTACCTGATTTGGCCGGTGGTCTACTAGTTCTTCCCCTACGAGGGTAGGGGTAATCCTTAGACCCTCCTAGAGTAGGACGAGCATGTTGTGGACCCTTATCCGGATTTCCCAAATCATTGTAGAGAGCATAATCATAGACCCTGTCCCACTCTTGGAGCTGACCCTTCCCATTACCTCTTAAATTCTCCAACTCTTCTTCTCTGTACTTAAGTAGTGGCATTGGTGTTTCACTTGGAAGGTATGTCTGCAATTAGTATAAAACATGTAACTAGTTGTAGGAGTAACTAACTTTAAAAATTGTCACATTTTGTTTAATGTGTTTATAGTTGTACCTTGTTGGAGAAGAAAATGCGATCCTTTTCATATTTATCAGCAGGGTATACCCAAGAGTTGCAGATAAAGCGAATGACACCTTGGCCTGGAACATCTTCTAGTGTCAGGCTTTTGAGGTAGAACTCACTATGATGATTGTTCCTTATTATAAATGCTCCTGGTGTTCCTATCTCCTCATCCCACTCAAATGTGACCTTGAATGCTGCTTCTCCTGCTGTCAAAGGTGCTATTGTTGTGATCCAGTCTTCTAGATAAGCAGGCTTCCCAAGTTTCCCCTTCAACCCATTGCCATTCCCTACAAATATTCACAAGTATCATTTCAAAAAATTTAAATCAGTGATCAATGTTACAGTTAAATATGGTTTTGACAAACTAAATACGACAATTTGTTTTTAGTCCTTTAAAAAATAATTTTTCTTATTTTCATGCTAGTATGTTTCAGACGTGTTCATTATCCCTTTACAAATAATTGTTTCTTTTCAATCTCTCCTCTGGAAATATCATATATAACATATTTTCATAAATAGATTAAAAATATACTTTTGATGGACTAAAAATAATATTATCTTATTTGTAAAGAATAAATTAGTAATGATATGATTCATATTCAAAGACATGGTTAAGTTTTTTTTAAGTAGTAGATGTAAATTGATTAAACAATATAGATAATTTCTAATCAGGTTGCTTAATCTTAAAAAAGAGAAATAATAGATTTAAATAATTGGCTGGTGGTAGTAGTCAGTGGGAACTAGGAACTAGGAAGTCATTTTCCATAGCACGGGTCTTGACTAGTGACTCCTGAGATTTAATGCTATAGAACTTAAAATTGAAAACGAAACGTAACAAACAAATTAAATTCAACGTGACAAACGACAGGGTATGGACTCGTAATACCAGTAGAATAATTGAACATAATAGAATAAATACGAAAATTATACATAAAAAAAAGGTAGTAAGGAAGCTTACCTAGAAAAATCTGTTGGCGTTAACTGTTAACGGATGACTATAAATATATAATTTCTGTGGAATGTACTTATAATAATAATATTAAATTATTAAGCATAAGATAAATTGTTATATAGTCATTGGCCGAAGACTATGAATGTTGACTAGTACTATGAATGAATCATTCTTTATTCCGGAGTCGTACGAAATCGTCAGCAATTCCAAATCACATGTATTTCGAACAGTTTGTTTTAAGGAATAATATTATATTTTCAGGAATTGTATTATCGAAAATAGTATGCTTTAAAATATTATTATCTTAAGCATATTTGATTGGTATTTATAAAAAAATTAAAAAATAAAATTTATTTAGTTCAAAAAAATAAAGTGAAAGAACAAATAGTAAAAATATGTAACTGTTACGATATTCACAAATTTACTTTTTCAAAAATAATTTTTTATACCTTTAAATAAACAACCTTAATATTTCATCTGTTGTCACTTGTTTTATATTATTTATAATTTATTGAGAACGTGTACATACCCAATTTGAATCTGATCTAATGCAAGTTTTTTTATTTGTTAAATAATAATTTAATCTATTTTTAAAATATTTTTTTAAAATAAGAAGTGATTGTTTCTTTTGAATTAAGTAAATAAAACTAATATTTCTTATGTAGATATTTTATGTTATTGAAATTGAAAAATGAAATTACAACTTACGAATGCTTATTTTTATTTTTCAAAACTACTTTCCTTTTTTTAAAAAAAAACTTATTATATATGAATAGTAAAAAAACCATTTAAAAAATCCTTCTTTTCAGATTTTAAAAGAAAAAGCTAGAATATTTCTCAGTTATTTTCCTACTTACTTGCATGCACCGAGTCACCTTCTTCCTCTGTTTTTTTTTTGGTAACATCTTCCTCTGATTTTATTATCTAAAAACTAATTTTAATTTTTTTTATAAAGTATAAAAAATAAAAACACAATAAAACCTAAGTTCTACTCATAATTTCACTGTCTTTTTTTTTAAAAAAAAAAAGTGTTTGGAAACACTACTATATTAGAAAAACCGTGTTTACTGGGTAGCAGAGCTGCTATCAGAACTAGGCTTGCGATTCCCTCTATGCTTCTGATTAAAGGATTTGAAGAAAAGAAAAAATATTTTGAATAGAAAGAGTTTATGTAAGATTTGAAGACAAAAGATGACAGAAAAAAAAATGAAGAGATCCAGATTTTAGTTTTCTTGTTGAAGACATTATTATATTGCAAATTTAGCGGCAGAGGTGGGAAGTGGAACTGACCAGGGTCAACGTTGACAGAACTTACGAGCTGAAGAGAAACTCGTTTCCCCACAAACTCATGAAGACGATCAAGAAACGAAGCACTGAAATCGTTGAAGTCCAACACATTCTTCTTCATCAGCACCACCGTCCCTTTCACTCGGTGCCCTGGCCCGTTGTCGTCGTCTCCGGTGGTGGTGAAAGCGTTCATGATGTTCTGAAACATTCTCAGGAATCGAAAAGCAGCAGAAACAGTAACTAACTTTGTTTCGTTATGTGAATTGTAATTGTGAAGAAGCAACTAATGTTCTGTGCTTTATATAGACGTACACACTGGGACAATGTTAACCGACATCCTGTCTTATAGACAGAACAACTTCTACTTACTGCACAAGTTAACCCACTCTTTACTTCCTTTACTTTTTAGTTTATTATTATCAACTTTTTTTTTATTAAAATTCGTGATAAAATACATTAATAACAACATATTTTAAAAATTTTAAGTAATGAAACTCTCAATACAGAAAAGACTCACATGATTAATCTTAACGGTCTTATGTGTTAGGATTAACACAAGAATATTAATTTGTAAAAATATGGCCTACTTTTTTAATTAATTAGTTTGACTCGTTATGTAGGTCGATTAAAATTACATTATGAATTATTTAATCCGTTTTTTATTATTTTAACAATTAAGTGATATAAATTGATAAATAAAAAATAAAGAACATAATAAATATACAAATTGTAAAAGATGCCAAATTATATCATAAATAAGTAAAAAAATCCAAAGATCATAACTTGAACTAACACGCTAATAATTTAAAAATCGTTATCATCTTATATTTGTGGTTCATACAATTAAACAGTCTATTCTCAAAGTCATAGTCGATTATATGTGGTTCATCCAAAAATATACTTAAATCATGTAAAAGTCCCTTTAATGATAATTTCTTATTAGTTAATAGTATTTATTAAAAAGAGTTCAAAACACTAGTAATGTAAAAAATTTGCAGTGTTTTTTTAGAGGAATTTTTTTTACAGTGTTAATTAATAAAAATTAATTATTATGTTTTTTCATTATAAAAGTTGATAAATTTATTATATACAGTTAGATAGCTGTATTTTTTTAACATATATGATTTATTTTTTTAAAATATAGACACTAAGAAAAATAAATAAATATTAGTAAAATTATTAATTTAATCATAGGTTTAAGTTAAATTTTTAACCTGACATCACATCTATTATTTGAAATATAATTTGATGTCATAATCTCGTTAAAAACAATATTCTATTGCAAAAAGTATTAAATAAATTATATCCTACATATGCATACGTTAACGTTCAGAACATTTTCCGGAAAAAAAGTTAATGAATACGGAGTAAGCAAATTATAAATTTAAGAAATATACGATAAAATTTTCGGTTTTTTTATCGTCTTCAGTTATGGATAATAGAGTGCACGAATTAACAAAAGTTCGAACCATCTAAAAAGTTAAAGTCGATCTGAACATGAAAAAAATGGGTGAATTTGTAGAGTTACAAAACCATATGTGGAGTTATCTAAGACTAAAGACAATAATAAAAATATACATAGCTGTATTTCGGGAAGCAAATCGGGTAGCTGATAGTCTTGCAAAACGTGGTCTTCATGTGGCTCCAGAAGTTCATGTTTTTCATAGACCCCCTGCATGGATCCGTCTAACTTCGTTAGCAGATATGTCTGCTTTTTTTTTTTCCTTTTTCGTGGCTTTTAGGTTGGTCGTTTAGCCCCTTTCTGTACCACAAAAAAAAAAGACAATAATAAAAATATTTTATGACATTTGTAAATATTTATTGAACATCTATATTTGGTTTGGTTGTAATATGTATACTCGTATAATGAGTATTTTATTTACCTGTTAAAAAAATTAGGGTAAAATATAATTTTTGTTCTCTTGTTTTTTTTTTAATATGTGATCTTAATTTTTTATTTTTTAATTGAAATATTTTATTTTTTAATTTTAAAATATTCATGATTTTATCTTATATTTTTTAATTGAGACATATCGTTTTTTATTTTTTAAAAATTTATAATTTTAATTTTTGCGGTAAATTTGAGAGTTGATTGATGTATTTTGTAACCATTGATTAACATGTATTTATTTATTATCTATTTGATAAATATTTTTTTAATTATTTAATTGCTAATAAACTTAATTTATTAAAAAATTAAAAAATACACAGCCAAGTCTATAATTGATGGGACTAAAATCATATATTTTTTTAAAAATAAGAAAATAAAATGTTTTAATTAAAAAATATGAAAATTGAAATCACATATTTTTAAAAATGAAAGACACATTGTGTCAATTAAAAAACAGAAAAACTAAAATTATATATATTAAAAAATAGAAAGAGAAAAAAATACATTTTAACCCAAATATTATTCACTCAGTTATCGGTTTACCATGGTGAATAGGGAAATGAAAATATGAACCCAACCGGGAAGCACATAGTTTTGAAGTAACTTTTGTTCTGCATTTTTTCGGAACTAATATATTTTGTTTTTGGTTCTTTTATTTCTAGGTGCATATATGAATTGAAGTTAGAAATATTATACACATATTTCAATACAAATTCAAATAATAAAAGTAAAATAAAAATAAAAATTATAATCTTTTGATAAAAATATTTTTGGCTCAAAATTCCGATTTCTAAATATGCACTACATCTATTCCGCGTTTGGATGTTCCCACTTGGCGGTGTCCCAGGCTTGGCTCTCCTTTACAATATTCTCACATGCTACTTTTTTCATAACTCTTTAATCCTTTTGTTTTTACTCTTTAATCGTTAGATTTTGGTGCCTCTATTTCACATATTGATGTTGGCACTTTACGATATCCCAGACTTGGCTCTTTACAATATTCTCATGTGATACTTTTTTATTTTATGTTGTAGTGATCTTCGCACTTTACAATGTTCTACGCTCTTTAGCAATATTCTTTTCCTAATGAAATTAATGCTGGAATTAAATTCTGAATCTTTCTAAACGCTGTACTATTATCTACTAGAGTGGAGGTTAAACAACTTAAATTATGTACCTAATAACTCACTGAGATGAAAATGAGTATTTTCTGTTTTTATTTTCTTTTTTAAAAAGGTGAAAATACATTTGTTTAAAATTTAAAAAATATATTTTTTAAAATGTTTTTAAAAACAAATAAAAAACTGAAAACTAAATAAATATTTTTTTAAAGAAATAAAAACCTGATAACACATTAGAGTATTTTTTTTAACAAATTAAGTTTGTTGGTAATTAAATAATTTTAAAAAAAACATGGTCATGGGAATTATAAATAAACACAGTTAACGTTTAAAGAATACATGATTAATGCTTGAAATTAATCACAAGAATTAAAATTATATTTTAATATAATTTTTTCTCAATTCATATTTTATAAATCTTGAAAATTTAAAAATAAAAAATATTTTCAGAAAATAAAACAAAAAATAAACACTTAAACCAAGCCTTACTAAGTTATTAGTTCCACAATCAAGCCGATTTAAGAAAAATAAAATTATGTGCTCGTGAGTGGGTTTCAATAACGCGCTAAGTTCCTTCAAAACAAAAAATAACGCGCTAAGTTTGCTTCCTACCAAATTTCCTTCCATGCCTTAGCATTAACACCGAAAAGAATGGACCTAATAATTTAATGGAAATTTCAATTAATTGATTCTTGTTTCTTTTTTAGCAAGTTAATTTATTAAGTCTGTTTAGCATTAATTATGGAGGTACTTAAATGAATCTTGAGAAATTTTTATTGACGTTAAAATATGAATCAACTTGAAAAAACTCACCCAAAAAGACTTGACATATCCCGTATTGAATTGAATGGTCGGTCATCTTACGAGTTAGTCAACTCTCATTCCTAAGAACTTTTGCTTGTAGTTATCAACCTAAAAATAAGACTAGATCTAGATCATGTCCAGCTATTGAATGCAGCAAAGAGAAAGAAAAATATAGATCATGTCCAGCTATTGATTATCGAGTCTCATCTAATTTATGTGTCATTCTTACGATGCATCTTAGGTTTCATCCATTAACACATCCAGGGTTGTGTATAAATATTTTGTAACCTAAAACAAAAATGTTAAAAAGAAATCTTTTTTTTACAAAAATTTTAAAGAAACTTAGTATATTATATAAAATATCAATTTTTATATTAATCTTCTAACTTTTTTAACTGTAAAATCATTGATAAGAGTCATTTGTTAGATCCAAAAATCCAAGAGGAAAGAGGTAGGATACAAAATAGATATATTTGTAAAGAGGAAAGAGATAGGATGCAAAATAAATATAAAATAATTTGATTAATTTTTAAAAATAAATAAGAAAAATATATTTAAATTATTTATAATAATACTTACATCTATATTTAATATTTGTGGTCTTATTAATAAAAATAATACCAAATAATATATCATACTATAACTTAATTTATTATTTAATAATTAAAATTAATGACAAATATTTCTTTAAAAAATACATAAAAATATTGAGATCCTAAAAAATTGAAGAGCTAAAGCCGTTGTCTCAGTGACCTAGTGACTTACACGATCATGAAATACATAGTTATATATATTTGTAAGACCAAATAACATTTTAATTCTTATAATATATAGTGGTTTTCATTTTGATCATCTTTAAGAAAAAATCTGTTTCAGTCTTTATAATATTCTTTTTTTTATTTTATTTTAGTCTTTTGTACTTGTTAAGTGATGACATAACTAAGAAAAATTAAAAGGACAAGCTTGATGTTTTCTAAATAATCAAAACTAAAATCCATATATTGAAAAAAAATCAAAACTAAAATCTACAAATTTATAGGAATTAAAGCAATAGCATTAAGGATTAATGAAGGTCAATAAATAAATATGACGTTCGTGTTAATTTTAACATAGCTTGAGCCATGAAGGTCAATGTATTCATTTACAATATGTTAATTTACACGTCCAAACAATAAAAAGACAAAAGAAGAAAATGCATGTTAGTGTATGTATCAAATATCAACATTCATCTTAAACAAATCGAAACTGTAAAAGAGAACATATAACATGCGTTGAAACTATGCTCGCGTGTGAAAGATAAAAAAAATAAAAAAATAACATGTTTGAAACTACGCTCAAACTCACATCCAACCCTCATTAACATGAAAGCTAAACACACTATTAACCTTTATTTTATTTTATTTTTACCGAAAAACACACTATTAACCTATCTACTTAAATACTTGTAAAAAATCTTTTTTTTTTTTCCGGAAATAAGTTATCTTCATATAGATAAACTGATTCAATTCAATGAAAATTAGAAAAAAATCAATTTAAATAATTGAAAACAAAAAAAAAACTGAAAATCAAACGATCAAAATTTAGGAAAATCGAATTTTCTTATTGAATTTGGTCGGGTTTCATTTTCAAGACCAATCAAATACCAACGAAACTTATATATATTTATATGATTTTAGTAATATCACCGTGTTTATATTTTTATTTTTTATATATTTATAAAACTATCACATATACCTAGTTAGAAAAATATATTTAATTAAGAATAATATTTATTAACTATTTGAGTTAAAATACATTATTAAGTTTAGCAAATTTATTTTTAATATAATTTATATTAAAAAATTATACTATTATTAGTTATATAATAACATATAAATGAAATCTTTGATGTTTTAAATTATTTTTTTATTAAATTTATTATACATCTTATTGTTTTTTTGATATTTTCTCACAAAAATAAAAGATTAAAACTAAAAACCTTTCCAATCCAAATCAATTTAAATTGGATGAGATCATATTAACATTTTTAAAAAACCGATTAGATGATGAATTGAAAAAAAAAATGAAGTGATTGGATCAGATAAATTTTTCTTTCAAAACCAATCAGATTCAATCTGTGAATATTTCTAACTGAAAGTCACGAGATAAACCTTCAAGACGTAGAAATCATTTAAATATTTTTTGTCTTTCCCAACAAAATATTTTATATACGTATGGCTAGGTAAAAAAAATATAATCAAATATAAAAACAAAAGTCAATAAACTTTCTAAGAAAATCCTTTAAATGTTTCAACTTTTAAGAAATAAAATTAAGATGTAGAATGCATGCTCTACATATAATCAAATATTTGTTTAACTTGCTATTTGAAAGCAACTGTCCAGCCATTTTCAACAGAGGTGCTTGAAATTCTATCTCTTTCCTGGTTCCTCTTTGAAACTAAAGCAAACTCCTGTTAAAATTGCAAATCAATAGCATGAATACTTTGCGAAGCTCCAAAATTTTCACAGCCGACCAATCAAGAAAGATGAAAGCTTTCGAATTTTACACTGATTGCAAGTTGCCTGAGAAAATGTTCTGCCATTACCATTCGTACTAGAATCCCATGAGGCTGACTTGAAATAAATCAAATCATCATTTTGCCGTTGGAGAATATGAAGTAACAGTACAACCGATCCAACATTCTCCATTCAAAGGTTCTTGCAACTGACAGCACAAGACTTGCAAAAGACAGTAATTCACAAAGACATAAACTGTTGCAAAAAGACAAGATGAGAATAGAATATCAAACATTCGTTTCACAAATAGATTCTGATTCCTCACACACTCTTATGTATGAAGTCACTGGATAATCTTAATGAAGCTTCTGAAAGGCTCAAAGTCTGCCCAATCTCTTCTTGCACAAATATCATATTTCATAACAAAGTACCGAATGAAAAAAGGAGAAAAAAGTCCATCCAAGGACAAGATAGTGCATCCTCGTATCCATTGTTTTGTTTGAACTGCCTATTCTTGGCATAAATTCTGATCCAGAGTGGTAAATGTAAGATGCTTAAAAGTGTGAATAAAATCAAACCTTTCGGTGCTAAGCATAATAGAATGACCAGATTGAAAGAATGCATCAACTTTTATAAATAAATTTATAATAAATTACAAGTTACACAGATTCCAAACACACTTCACATGAGTGGCTGAAATCTTTCACACAGCAGTATATGACTTTAGTTTCATATCTCCGATGGGGAAGAGCAAATTTGATAGTCTATTAACAACTCAAGCAGTATTCAATCAGAGGAGAATGAA
Source organism: Glycine max (assembly GCF_000004515.6). NCBI lineage: Eukaryota > Viridiplantae > Streptophyta > Magnoliopsida > Fabales > Fabaceae > Glycine > Glycine max. The sequence continues at coordinate 39,063,733 of NC_038246.2, forward strand.
TAGATTTTTTAAGAGTAAACCTGTTGAAGCAAACACTGACCCGCAACACAGCCTCTTAATTATTTATTATCCATTTGCCTGCCAACTAACCTCTTAATCATTTGTTATCCACTTGCCACCAACCTCTCAAACATTACAGACAAGGTAGAACCTTCAGAAAGGCTAGGAATGCCCTGCTTGCCAATCCCACTTAAGGTCTGCAGAAAACTGGGCAAAAGCAGCTCTCGGGTCACCATTTGCAACAGACCAGTAATATTGAGCAGTTTCATTATCAACATGCATGCTTCTCTTCAAGGATTCAAGCACTTTTTTGTTGCTTTCTTCTGAGGAAATTCTGTTTGAAACATAGGCAGTCCTCCTGTCTGGTAAATCATTGGGATACAACACTGCTACTTCTCGTTTTGCATAGACATCCAGCTCAATAAAGCATGTTCTGTTAATAAGAATATCAGGATTACTAATAGGGATCAATAACCTTTCCCTTGAGTATATGCCATGGTCACTCATCATGTTGTTCAAGCGCTTTATATCCATTACCTGTCAAAACATAAAAGATATCATCCAATGCAGTTAACCAGCAAAAGCCTTGAGAAAAAAATGGAAAATATTAAGTTTAATTTCTATGCCCTGCCAAAGTTTACACTCTCCGGTCTCCACCAATCAGAAATCATGTTAGATATATTTTGAAGGTAGTAATTATAAAATTCGACAAACTTATCAATTATCATACATGTCAACTTGTAATAGGATGATAATGTAAAAACTTTGAACTGTTCTTGGGTGAATAAAATGTGGTAGAATGGGGAGGCAGCCCCAATACTACTGAGTAGGGTGTCAATGGCATTCAGGTCTGCCAGCAAAGACCTACCTAGAGAATTACTGCACGAATGCAGATTTACCCACTTGCAGCTACTTGGTATCTAGGGATTTCCCTGAAAAGAATTGTCCACCAAGTGAGATTTTAGTGGCATCATGGAATCGAATCCACATCCATGAGGAGGATGAGAGTTAACTTTTGCCAGTTAGTACATACTACATAGACTATTTGCTTGGAAATATTTCACAGCAAAAATGGTATTTGAAAATAGGTTTTGGCTTTCAAGAGGTTCATACAAGTATTGATTGAAAAATTAAAGGAATCATTGGTTATAAACTTATAATTCAGTAAATTGCGTTTCAGAAATGCTCGTGTCACTTGAGAATAGGCAAATTCTTGAAAGTATACTAGCCTCACAAGTCACAAACAGTAACCGTGCATTGCGGTTTTTCAATTAACAAGTGAAAAACTAGCAGCCTAGGATTGCAATGCAGGATGGGTGAAAAAAAGAAAGGACAAAACTTACATGCAGTTCTATAAGTGCTGTATGTGTTGTTCTCCAATTAAAAAAGGCTTGCATTAAGGGATTATGTATAGTCCGAAACTCTAATCCTAAATTTCTAAATACAGCACTTATAGACTATATAGACTTGAATTAATAATGAAAAGTTAAAGCCTTACCTGAACGGAGTACTTGACGGCGAGACTGGCAACGGTGTCGCCGCGAGTAATGTGATGGGAGACGGCGAATTTGGCGAGGGAGTTGTCTCTCCAGAAGCTTCCAGAGAGTGGGTTGCCGACGACGTCGTTCAGTTTCCAAGGGGCGACGAAGGCTCTCGTTACCATGTCCCGCTGGGAGGCCACGGAGTTCCAGAGACGACACACGCAGCTGGCACGTGCGAGATCGGGGATTGGAAGGTTGTCGAAGATGAGGCGGAGGATGTCGGTGGAGGAGAGCGCCGAGAAATGAGAATTCATCGGTGAAATCACGGTGCAAGAAGAGGTGGTGGTGGCGGAGGTGGAGGAAGATGAGGGGAAATTGGAATTCATGAGGTGCCTGAAAATGTCACCGTCGTCTTCGTCGCAACAACAACCCATTGGGATGGGAGTGGAGTTAAGTTGCGGTCGATGTTGGCGTATGTCCACAACGAATGAACCTAGATTTTTTAAATCATTATTATTTAAGAATCTAAATTTTATTTTATTTTTTTTATGATATTAAATAATAATCAATTAATATCTCCTTTATTTTCATCTGCAATCATCCATCAACTCTACCCAACACAACATTAGAAATCGTACCTACGTTGAAGACAACTAATTGGTACGAAATTATTTCAAAGAGAAAATAAAAGCAGGGTTAAACATGACATTTCACCCAAAATTGCATTGCCTATCTACTCCCACCAACCACGTTGAAGACAAAAATTACCCTATGGACTTCCCAACTTTGAACTTAACTCTGCCACAAGTCTCTCTTACCAAACCCGCAAATCACATTTTTGTCTCCAAACCGAGCATAAATATATGTTTGTATTGATGGCAAGGGGTGGGGTGGAATGGAATGGACCTAAAGTTTATTATTTGGATTATAAAATAAAAAATGGAACATAATGGAAAGTGATAGAGCTCATTCTTTTTTATTCTATCAATTTGAGACTCTTTTCTTACCTCTCAAATTGGGGTGCATTCTATGGAATGATTTTTCTTGTTCTCTATTTAAGAATAATTTCTCATTTTACTCCTTCTACCTAAACATAATATAAGCAGAACAAAGGTGTGGATGAGTTCTGACTTTTGTGGCAAAGAAAAGGTAGATATGCAAAATTAGGTGATGATGGGGTTCGATGGTTTCGGAAGTGGAAATTATCATTTTGATTGTGACTCAGATGATGATCGGACTCTATTAATGGCAAATTGATTATATGGGGTTTCTTGCCTAAGACTAACATGTGGAAGAGGTTTATGGTGATTAGCAAAACAAAAATTGTGGTTAGACTTCAATTCTAGCATAGTGACTAGTGAATGTGAGGGTTTAAACTTAAAAGGGTGAAAGGGTGGATGCCAAATATATATATAATAGAAGTGTTTCAATGTAACGAAAAATTATGATTTATTTTGTATTAAAAAAATATATAACAATAATAGATAAAAAAAAATAAGTTTGTATATTTGGATGTGCGTTCTTGAAATAATAATTTTTTTTCTTTAATAATGTGAAAATTTTACATGTATTCACATATTGAGACTCATTTCTACGGTCAATTTTTAAATTTTCTTTCTACTTTCTAGGTCTAAAACTAAGTTTGAACTTTTGTAGTTTGTGTTTGATGCATTTTGCCTTGGATAAATATTTTTATTTATAATATTAAAGAGATATGGATTTGAGTTTTTCTTCAAAGAAAAAAACATTTTATTTAAAATAAATTCATATCTCCTTATCTTTATAAAAATAAAAATTATCTCATATCTTTTATCTTAAGAAGCTACCTAATATAAGACAAATAATTCACCGTTAATCACATTACTAATTACGATAATTAGTCACATGATCTGATCCTGGTATGTAGCAATATAATATTATTCTTATTTTATGGATAACTTTCACATCTATAAAATAATACTCCTTTTTTATATTAATTATATTCTTGGTGCTATCAAAAAATATATTAATATTCCACTAAAATATAAATTATCTAATTTAATTATGAGATAACTTATTTTCTTTTGCAAAGATTGGAACACACTTTGTATGTAACCCCTGTAGGTTCAATACTAAATCGATAATAAATTAATAATAATTAATTTACTAATTAAGGTAGGCGTCTAGCAATACTTTCTAATGTCAGGATAATATGAAGTAACATATCTTTTACCTTCAAAAACCAATAGAAGAATAATGTAACATTTCTTTCCATCATTCACAACTCAAGGTTAACTTTAGAGTATATTATTATCATCAAACTCTAATAACCTAACACATTTAATCCATGAGTGACTTTAAAAACTCTTTTCTTCTTTCAATTGCCCTAATCAATGTCTTAATTAGCTCAAACTCATTACCTAGAGTTAATAGATTTCTTCTTGATTAATCATTAACTCTACAAGTATTTAATTATATTCAATATTTATTTAACTAGTTCTCTGAGACATTAGGTGTTCGAAATTAAGATATAACAAATAACTTGTTAATTGTTAATTACTATGATAATTTCATGTCAAAGGAAACTATTATATTTCTTCTTGAGAACTTCCTATTGATATATCAAGTTAATATTAACTATTAAGAATTAAAGACCATTACATATATATTGATCTATCTAGATTATTGATTTTCTATTCACAATAATCATACGATCAAGAACAATTTAGATTAAAATTATAAATGATTTGTTTCTCATTATCATAACCTCTCATGATAACAAACCTCTAATTTTAATAGAGGACTTGTCAAATTAATAATTTAATAAAAATATAAATATGACAATAGAATAAAGAATAATTATTTACTAAAATGGATAACATGATGGATTGGATCTTGGACATATATATTTATCCCCATAAAATGTTCTAATGACATTGATGTTGGATAACATTTTCTAGAGAGACCAATCTCGTAGGCTTAAACGGCTATAGATTTTATATTTCTTAGATAAGGGTAATATAGAAACATGCATAAAAGTAATAACTTATTCCGCTCTATTTATTTTTTTCCCAAACAATAGAATGATATTTTTAATTCATTCCACTCCATTATATTTTGGTTCATTCTCTACCATTAATCCAAACATAGCCTAAGACACATGGTACCATCAATGACACATCTATACAGCGTGTCATAGATGACAATAAAACTAGACAAACACAAGTATAAACTTCTTGTTACTCGGCTCATTGTACGAGAATATACCTAATATCTATCTCATACTCATTAAGTGAGTATTAATGAAATTTATGAATATTAATGGGTATTCACATATATCTATTTATTAAAATATAAAAACTAAAATAAATATTTTTGAAATATATATTTATACTACAAAAATTATAACAACTTATTAATAAATAACTAGAGGTATTTAAAGAATTTCAAATGGCTGAAGACTTATAAGTGTCCTATGAGATTTGTTAGTTATGTTTATTTAGTGTGTCCTTTGGAGTTTTGGTAGTCACTCCTTTTGGTCCAGTTTGATTAGTTCATCCTGGTATTGTCTGTCTACCTTGAAATGGTATTGGTTTATTACATACTTTTGGTACTAATGTACCACCAACACCAGTTAGTTTAGTACCTTTGGCTTTGTCTAAAAATACATATAAACATTTATTGGATAATTTTCACAGTATTTCATAACATAACATGAAAATAATTGGATTCAAAATAGTATATCCAAACATAACATAAAGAATCACTACTAAAAAATCTCTTTTTACGATATACAATCTAAGGCGGTTCCTTAGAATTGATGTAGAATGTATATTGATGGCATTTTTATAATTAATGGTCATATAACTAGGGCGGTTTTTGAGACCCGTCTTTGTACGTAGCGGGTGATGACATTTCCGTAATTTGAAGAGCTTAAGGAACGACGGGTTCCATCAAATAACCGTCTTTGTTATTTAAAAAAAATAAAAAAGGTTTTTTCATTGGTTTTTTACACAAAACATTTGTTGTTCTCTACGCATTCTGAGCGAAGCGAACCTTGAAGCTGATCGACCTCAAAGCTGACCGAGAAGGCAACATCTGTTGTGCCCTAGTCTGCCCTGCCGTGGTTGTGTGTGCCGTGGTAGCTTCAGTGCCATGACTGTTCTGTGACTTGCGAGCCCCCCTTTCGCAGGTTTGCGTTGTGTTTTAAATTTTTCGCTCAACCCTACTCTTTGAGCCACTTATGTCCACTGCAAAGAAATCTGGACACTCAAACATTTCAGTATTGGCGGGTCTCTGAAAGCGTCCACATGAATTCCACTTGGTGGAATCATGATAGGGTTTTGGGGGACTTTCACCCATTCCCTTAAGAGGGGTCTGATGGATTGTTTGGCATATAGCCAAGTTCTAAATTTTTTTGCTTATTATTGTACGTATATGGATATTCCAAAGTCTCAGTAATCTCCTATGTTAGTTTTCTACTGCTCTTATATTCTTGTTTTGTTTAATGCCTTGACAACATTCGTTTAAATAAGTAAAATGAGACTCTGAAACTAGCTAAAATATTATTTAAAGATGTATTATAACCTTTCATCTTTTATTTTCTGTTTGACAGGTCCTTGCCTTTAGGGACATAGATCCACAAGCTCCTACCCATATTCTAATCATTCCTAAAGTTAGGGATGCATGGTTGACTGGTCTGTCCAAGGTATTTGTTAATGAGTTTTCTGCGTCTGTAGGCATATTATGTTGTCTGAGATGTTCATTTGAAGATCATTTATATACATGTGCTCAGTATGCTCAATAACATTATTTATTAATTATTATATTTAAAGTAAAATATATTATTAATAATTTACTTTATGAGCTTAAGTAGTTGGATTGATAGTTCGATCTTTCTTTGAAAATACATATAACGTTTATTGTATAATTTTCACAGTATTTCATAACATAACATGAAAACAATTGTATTCAAAATAGTATATCGAAACATAACATAATAGAGAATAATTTACTTTATGAGCTTAAGTAGTTTGTTTCCAAGGCTATTCTCCTTGGCCTGAATTATGGGCCACAACTTACTATTATTTTCGGTATTGGAAGAACATACAACAACACGATAATTCCTTTATTAATCCATGCAAACCTTGGGAATAAATCTATCATCACTAGCAGAACCACAAATTTTCCCACTTTCAATTTGATGCCTCTAGAAATTCTATCAAAGAGGAAATTCATGTGAATTGGAACTCTCCTCTTGAGGGTTGGTTTTGCTTGAATACGAATGGATCTTTGAGAATCATCACAAGGTATGACTACTTGTGGAGGCCTTCTACGAGATCATCATGACAAGTGGAAAATATGATTTGCGAAAAAAGTGGGGTGCACTACAACCTTTGTTGCTGAGTTATGGTGAGTTTTACAGGACTTGTGTATTGCTAGGGATCAAGGTGTGCAAAATATCTTGCTGCAAGTAGATTTAGAATCTGTTATTAGGAGCATTGAAGAAGGCAAAGTTGGATGCATGTCTGGAGCATCCTTGGTTCAAGCAATAACAAAATTGATGAAATAATTGAAGTCAATTTTTGTTATTCATATATATAGGGAGGCTAATAGGTGTACAGATGCCATGGCTAGTCTTCCATGTGATATGAAGGTTGATTATATGACCGAATCCTTTGTTGTTGTTGTTGATTAGTTTTGATGTAAATGAGATCTCTGCCCCATGCTTTATAACAATGTAATTTTCTCTTTTGGGCTTTGAATACCAAAAAAAACGTAGTTGGATTGATAGTTCGACTTTTGCAACCTTATTGCTGTGTTTGTTTTGGTCGTTTAGTACACTTTTATGAGTTACCTGTTCTTATTTTTGAAGAACCAGATCCTCATCCACCTTTCTTATTCTCATTTTTTTTTCTTCGTAAGTCTTCTTGTTATATGGGCTGGTATCATTTATTCATATTAGAGGTGTTTATAGGTCAGTTTGGTTCAGATTTAGAGAAAATAAAATCCGAACCAATTGATTTTCAGTGATTAGGTTTGATTTGAATTTTTATTTTCTTTTCTTCTAACCCGAACCAAACCAATTCGATGAAGAACAAGTAGATTTTCTATTAAAAAAACTATTTAAAAAAAATAAAAAATAACATCATAAACTCCATGTCTGTCATGGATGAATGCTAAGCTTATGGAAGAAGCTTGCAGAGAAAGAAAACGATGAAGGAAGCAAGTGAATAACGTAGAATGAATTGGCTTACAAAAATTGGTTATTGCAACAAATTATATAGTTAGTTATAAGAATAACTAACTCTTAATTAACTCTCAACTAACTCCACTAACTGTAGTTACATGAGATTAACCAATTAACCAACTCTAGTTACAATGTTCTATGCTAAGACCCCCCTTAAGCTAGGAATGAATGTTAGACATTCCTAGCTTGGAATACAAAAATTGAAATGCACCAGGCATGAGAGCCTTAGTGTAAATGTTTGCTAGCTGATTTGCAGAAGAAATAGGAAGAAGCTTCACAAGATCATTCAACACTTTCTCACGAACAATATGATAGTTAATCTCAATGTGTTTGGTCCTCTCATGAAAAACAGGATTAGCTGCTATATGAAGAGTAGATTTGCTATCACGACATAGAACAACATGGTTTGAAATTTGATCTTAAATTCTTTGAGCAAGTAAGTAAGCCATTGTAGCTCACAAGTAGCACTTGCTAAAGCCCGATATTCAACCTCAGAGGAGCTTCTAGAGACAGTAGCTTGTTTCTTAGACTTCCATGAAATTAATTAATCACCAATGTAGACAACATAGCCAGTGACAAATCGTCTAGTATCAATGTAACCAACCCAATCTGAATTACTAAAACCATTTAAATGAATTGTACTGGCAACAAACAAAAAAATCCCTGCACCTGGAGTCCCCCTGAGGTATTTGAGTATTTGAAAAGCAACTTGCTTATGATCAAAAGTGGGATTAACAATAAATTGACCTAGATGTTGCATTGCATAAGTGATATCTGGCCTAGTATTAGTCAAATAAATCAATCTCCCAATTAATCTCCTTTAAGAAGATGCTTCCTCTATTGAAAGTGGAAGTCCTGAGTGTTGATGTAGTTTAGATGTGTAATCACAAGGAGTAGACATTGGCTTAGATCAAATCATGCTAGAATCATTAAGAATGTCCAATGTATACTTCATTTGACAAAGATTGATACCATTATAACTTCTAGCTACCTCAAAGCCCAGGAAATACCTTAAATCTCCCAAATCCTTTATTCTGAAAGTATCATCCAACAAATGGGTAATCCTTTGAACCTTAGATAAGTCATTGCTTGATAAGACAATGTCATCAACATAGACTAACAAGACAACAATTTTGTTGGAACCATGTCTAATAAACAAAAGTATGAGAGTCTAGCATACCATTGTCTACTGGCTTGCTTCAAACCATATAAAGACCTTTGAAGCTTGCAAACTTGCCCTGGTTTGGCCACTTTCAAACCCTAAGGAATGTACATGTACACTTCTTCATGCAAATCACCATGTAAAAAAGCATTGTTCACATCCAATTTCTTGAGATACCATTGATTGATGGCAGCTAAAGCTAGTAAAAGTCTCACTATGGCAAGTTTAGCCATTGGAGAGAAAGTGTCCAAATAGTCATGTCCTTCTACTTGAGTGTATCCCTTGGCCACCAATCTAGCTTTATACCTCTCTATTGAACCATCAGATTTATGCTTGACTTTATACACCCATCTACAACCAATTGTTGATTTGTGCTGAGGAAGATCAGTAAGAACCCAAGTATTATTGAGTTCTAGTGCTTTGATCTCTACATTCATGGCCTCAATCCAATTAGGATCTTGAGATGCTTCATTGTATGATTGTGGTTCAACACTTTGTGCGATAGAGGAAACAATATTGTGATAGGAGGGAGATAATCTATGATAAGTAAGGACAAAATTAAGAGGATACATATTATTACCTATAGATGGATTGGAAGCAATTGATGATGGATATGTAACATGGAAGTCTTTATATTTACTTGGTTGATGTATTTGTCTCAAGGACCTTCTAGGTGTATGAATGGTCTGCTGAGGAGTTGAAGAATTAGAATTATCATTGGGTACAGACATGACAGAATCACTTGTTGACTCTAAAGGGGAATCATCAGGCTTATTAGTGACCTGAAAAGAATAAGTAGGCACAAGCAGGACATTAATTGGATTTGGTTTATTCTGACTTGTGAATGGAAAACAGTCCTCATAAAAGATGACATTCCTAGAGGCATAAATGACTCTGGTTTTAAGGTAAAAAATGATATAACCTTTTGTGTGGCTTGAAACCTAAAAAGATTGAAGTGGTAGCCCTTGGATCAAGCTTTCTTTTATTAGCTGCTAAAGTGCTAGAGAAGCACAAACAACCAAAAACTCTCAAGGATTCAATATCATAGGTGGTTCCATACAATTTTTCACAAGGAGTTTTATTACCAAGAAAAGGAGTAGGCAAATAGTTAATAATAACAGCAAGATGGAGTAAGGTGTAGGACCAAAAAATAGAAGGTAAATTGGACTCAAATAGTAAGGATTGAGTTATATTTAACAAATGTTGGTGTTTCCTTTCTACAAGCCCATTCTCTTAGGGAGTTTCAAGACAAGAACATTGATATATAATACCAGTATCCTCATAAAATTGTTTCATCATGAACTCTGATCCATTGCCCGATCTAATGGCCTTTATTTTTAATTCAAACTGTCTTTCAACATTGATAACAAATTTCTTTAAAAGGGATTATGTCTCAACTTTTGAGTTCATGAGGAAAATCCAAACAAATCTAGAATAATCATCTAAAGTAAGAAAGTATTTGTAACCATTCAAAGAAGTTACATTGCAAGGACCCCAAATATCAACATGTATAAGAGCAAAAGCACAAGAAGAATGAGAATCATTGCTAGGAAATGATAATCTTTTCTGTTTTGAATGATGACAAGTTTCAATAATGAATTGTTTATCAAAAGTAAGAGTGGGATAAAACTGTTTTAACAATAACAATCTTTCAAAAGATGGATGACCAAGTATGAAATGCCACAAATCTATAGGTGTCCTATTACATGAAAAAGCTAACATAGTAGAAATACTAGGACTAACAAAAACATCAATGGAATTTGAGTTGTACTCCCTACGAGGCTTGAGTGGAACCATCTTGAGTCTATAAAGACCTTCCACCATATCAATTGTACCAATCCTCTGCAGGTTCTGCATATACTATATGAAACATTTGTCATTCATGAAAGTTAGTTTACAAGATAAAGAAGATATCAATTTGGATATTGAATTGGAAACTAGGCATGTACAAAACATCCTCTAGGTATAAAAATTGAGAAAATTGGATTATGCATGTATGAGTTGCAGTGACACTATGACCATTAGGGAGTCTAACAATCATAGGATTTATGTTTCTACATAAGGAAAACAAATGTGGAAAGGCTATGACATGGTCTGTGGCACCTGAGTCAAGGATCCACTCATCTTGACTGGTCTTGCTTACACTACAAGTAATGGATAGTTAACTACCTTTGCTGTTGATAGTACTAATTTGATTCACATGTGAATTATTGTGATTCATGTTTTGTTGTTGTAGTAGTGCCATTAAAGCCTTGTATTGTTGAGAGGTTAACTTCACATCCTCATTTTGTGTTTCTTGGTTTCTTTCTTGAGTTGAGCCATCACCTTCTTCTTATGTTAGATCCTTGGGACTTATAAAACTTGTGTCCAGGAGGATAACCATGCTTTCTATAGCAATCATCCACAGTGTGGTTAATGAGACCACATTGTGTACAAAGCTTGCCTCCCTTTCCTCTTGAGTTGCCTCTGCCAAATCTACCTGAATTGGATGAATTGGTGTTAGCTGCATTTATCAGCCTCATGTTTCCCATTGCATCATTATTCGTTAGCTGTCTTTCTTATTGAACAACATATGAGAAAACTTTAGTAGTGCTAGGCAGGGGATCCTGATAACTGCTAAATAATTGTATTTTGATAGTAGAAAATTAGTCAAATATTGGCCTGAAATTAATTATTTAGCAGTTATTTGTAATTAAAAGTTAGAAAATTAATTAAATTGAATTTTTGGTTGCAGATATAAAAATTGGAGGTGTAACAAGCAAAAAGGGCAGAAAAATTGAAGAAAAGAAGAAAATTTGAAGAAGGCCCAGCCCAATACACGTGCTCAGCGCGCGTCACGGGCTAAGCGGGCCAGGAAGTACACGCGCTAAGCGTGCCTATGAAGGCCCAAAGCCCACTTTAACAGCTATAAATAGAGAGCCAGTCCAAGGGACAAGACCACCACCACAGAACCCCCTCTCCTAGGGGTTTCATTTACTCCCTTTCTTTCTTTCACCCCCCTTCTCATTGTAAAGCCCTCATGACCATGAGTGGCTAATCCCCTAGCTAGGGCCTGATAGGCCTAAAAAGTCAATGATGTATGGAGCATTTCAAGAGTTATCAATAAAAAGAGGAATTCCTTCCAGGTTCTTTTATTTATTTACCGTTCTTTCTTTTTCATCCTGTATCTCGGACCTTACTTTCTGTTAGGGTTTAGTCCACTCGGGAGAGGGTAAAGCCTAATTAGGGATAAGGAATGAATACTTGAATCTGTTTTAAGGGTTAGGCCACTCGGGAGAGGGTAACGCTTAATAGAACACTAAAAGGAAGAAATTATCGGGTTATCTTTTAGAGGGTTTTCCTTCCAGGTTGTTCTTCTATCTGCTTTTCTTTCTTATTTATTCTGCATCTCGGACTTTATTTTCTGTTAGTCTTTAGGCCACTCGGGAGAGGGTAAAACCTAATTAGGGATAAGGAATGAATGTGTGAATCAGTTTTAAGGGATAGGCCACTCGGGAGAGGGCAACACTTAATAGAACAATAAAAGAAAGAAATCATAGGGTTCGCATTGACCCGATGCCCATGCTTTAGCAAACATCTAGAATTTAATCTTAATGCATCTTAGTTATTGAGTCTTCGCAAAGGCCATTTGGAAGATAGGTAATTAAGGTAGGCTTGTCATCATGAGGCATCAGGGGCAAGTAGATGGATAGATGTGAGGCAGAATTAGTTCACTGGTATTGATAACAGACAAATCCTGAATCCATATATCTAGGCTGATTAGACTTGTTAGGTTTTAGCGATTTTAATATATAGATTTTATTCCCTATTTTATTGTTGGCTTTTTTAGAAGTAGTTATTCCTTATTTTTCCTATTTGTTTCCTTAGAAGTAATTATTCCTTATTTTACTGTTGGCTTTTCTTAGGAGTAGTTATCCTCTATTTAGGAGTAAGTATTTAGGCTTAATAGATTTAGACTTTAGTCTGCCTTTATTTGAATTTCGTAGGAGTAGTTATCTTTATCATATCGCAATTTAAATATTTTATCTTCTATTTTGATCTTTCAATCTTTTATCTTTTTCTTTTATCTTCTAATTTTATCTTTAAATATCTTATCTTTTCTTTACCTTATCTTCTATCTTCTTTATCTTTTATTTTAAATTCTTATCTCTTGCTTTTAAATTGGGTTTGCATTAATCTAAGTACAAACAAAGTCCCTGTGAATTCGATACTCGGACTTCCGAGAACTTTACTACTTGTGACGATTTGGTACACTTGCCAACGAGTTAACAGATCCATCATCAATACATTGGACCTAACAATGTTAAATTAGTCATTTAAACCTTTAAGAAACTACATAACCCGATCTTGTTTCTTTCTCTCCATAATACTAGTGAGAGCATCACACATACACTTTGGATCACATGAACACACTGAATCAGGTCTGTAAGTTTCCAATTCATCCCAAATAACACGTAATTTTGTAAAGTAATTAGTTATGGTTTGATCACCTTGCTTGATGGATGCCACATCCTGTTGCAATTATGAGATTCTCAGCATATCCCCCTGTGAATACCTCAATTTCAAATCTTTCCATATGTCTCATGCATCATCCATCCAAAGGATGCTTTGTCTAATCGAAGGTGAGAATGAGTGAACAAGCCAAGAAACAACCATATTATTACACTTCTTCCAAGCTGTATGAAGTGTGTGGTTCGATGGATATCCTTGAATTGATCCATCAACAAATTCAACTTTATTCTTTGCACTCAATGCAGTAAGCATTGATCGGCTCCATGAATTGTAATTTGTTGCAGGATTTTCTCTTGGATGAAGATAATATGGACTATGTATGTTTAAAGATTGATCTTGCAGTGATGAATTGTCTGTCATGATGAAGGAATCGAAAGGAAGCTAGAGAAAAAACAAAAATAGAGTTGCGCTGCAAAGGTCTTCAAGATACCATCATAAACTCCATGTCGGCCATGGATGAATGCTAAGCTTATGGAAGAAGCTTGCAAAGAAAGAAAACGATAAAGGAAGCAAGTGAATAACAGAGAATTAATTGGCTTACATAAATAACTAACTCTTAACTAACTTTCAACTAACTCCATTAACTGTAGTTACATGAGATTAACCAATTAACCAACTCTAGTTACAATGTTCTATGCTAAGATAACATGAGTTTGTTCCAAAATTCACAAATAATGTTGTCGGAAAAGAATGTAAACAACATATTAGAATGTAATTGAGACTCAAACACAATCAAAATGACACAAACAACAATAAGTTACATTGTTATAAGCATTAAAAAATATAATAAAATAGTTGGTTTAGTTTGGGTTTGAAAAAAATGTAAACCTACTCAAACCAATTAACATTGAGTATTAATTGATTCGATTTGGATTGGACCCAAATAAATAAAAATCTAAACCAATTGAATTAGTTAAGTTTGAATCGTCGAATTGATCCAAACCGATAAACACCCCTAATTCATATTTTAAAAAAGGTGACATATATTGATTACACTAATTGCACAAAAAAAGACTATAGTAATACTATAGCTATAACACAACTCATAAGTCTGGCTTGAGCCCTTGAGCGACATTCATGCTTGTAATCCTTAGCATTATCTCCTCTAAAGGACACTCTCTCTCCTAAACTACTTATACAATTTGATTAGTTTAAAGATAATTTGGGAGAAAGGATGATAATTCATGAACTAAATTGACAGTTTATTCAAATTTTATAAAAGCAGCGGCTAAAATGGAAAATTCTTATAATACGAAAAGTTTACTCAGAAAAAGGGGTGTCGCTGTATTTTGATAGAATAGGTGATTATTGACCCGTAAATATCCTGGAAATTTTCATAAACACTGAAAATAGGTGAGTTTTTGCAAAATAAAAGGACTACTAGTTTTTTTTCTCTGTGCGGAACAAAGAATAGTTGGCATTGAATTGTGATTTTCCTTGAATGAATGAAAAAATATGCTATGAACATTAAAGAGAAATCTCCTCACACAGTCACACACAACCTGAAACCACCAAAAAAGAAAAATCACAAGAGCACAATTATGAACATTAAGAATTGACATGGTGATGTTGTAAAAATACAACAAAGTAGCCAGAGAGAGCAGCATGGCACTATTGATAAAAAACTTCGTACCCCATTGCCCAGAGGCTCTTCGCTATGCGAAGGTATGGGGGAGGGATGTTGTACGCAGCCTTACCCTTGCATATGCAAAGAGGCTGTTTCCGGATTCGAACCCATGACCAACAAGTCACCAAGGCACAACTTTACCGCTGCACCAGGGCTCGCCCTCAGCATGACACTATTGATGTGTTCTCAAATTCCTCTTAGCAGGGTATTGCACTGATGATGATGCTGGGCACTGTTTGAGTCCACTCACAAACCCATCATTTCTCTGTACAGTTTTCCTGGTTCTTAATGGTGAAAGTGATACTAATCTGGATGCTATTCTTGAAGGAGAGAAAGATCGACGGAATTTAGATGCAGTAGAAGTGGATCTCTTGGGAGGACTTCTGCTCAACCTTGCAGGTTTTGTTGGTGAAATAGACACAGTTGGTGGACTATTTTTGATCTGGACTTGAACTTTGGTGGCTGAAGTTGGAGACTTGATCAAAAACTTGTGTGGTGTTCCTCCACCCCTATTTCTTGATATCACAGGAGACCTGGTCTGGCAAAACTGTTGCGGCCGTGACGGCAAAGATGGAGACTTGATCAAAAACTTGTGAGATGTTGTTGTTCCTCTATTTCTTGTTATGATAGGTGACCTTGTCTTGCAAAATTGTTGCTGTGAAGAGGAATGAGTGGACAGGAACAAAGGGTTGGGGAATAGTACTGTTTTTCTAGCCCATGGCTTATTCCTTGGAGACACCCTATTTGCCATATACCTGTTGCTTTCTTTATCAAATTCTCTAACCTTAGGAGGAGAAACCTTGAAGTTGATTCTGGAACGAGCCCTTTGAAGTGATGGTGAACCATCGTTTTGTGCTTTAGTTTGCTTCTCTTTCTTCCTTCTTGCCCTGAGTTGTGTGTTTTCAAGTTCTGCTTTTTTGTTGCTCCTTTGAGACATTGGAGTTTTTGGATCCTCTTGGGGAGTTTTCTTACCAACTGCTGTGACTATTTCTCTAGCAAACTGACTTGCCTGCAGAATTTCCCCAACAGTTTCGCCTACAAGCATTGCAGGCAATGACATTCTCTTCCATTCACCTGCACAAGGACCATATTAACTCAAAGGAATGCCAATTATTACCCATGTTGTCCATGATCATGTCCAAGTAACAATTTCTTTCGAAGGTGAATGGAGAGAACAAACAAAACCTGTGTTTGCTGGAAACTTCCCCACAGGAGATCTCCTTGAGGCACCGTTCTTGATCCTTCATAATGACAAGAATACACAAAGCATTTGAGTTTACAACTTGCAACAACAATTAACTGAAGTTTAAGAATAAATAATGCATGTAATGTTATTCAATCACAAAATCGTTATTTATACACAGTCCGTGCATCGACACAAAACGTACAATTAATTATGTTAATACATATTAGTTTTATTTCTTAATAAAACCTAAGTGGATTTCACCAAAACACATTAATTATATAAGTAATCATACTTTCATTATATTTGTTATTATACATAAATTATTTTTAAAAAGTAGCCCGTGCATGCACGGGGTAAACATACTAGTTTATACCAAGTTTGTGTACTTTTATAAGTCATATCAAAGCTATCTACGGTGAGTATGAACTGAAATTGAAATTCAAATAGAATCTAAAGCTTACCTGAGTGATTCTTGCTTGCATCTGAGACTGGTTCTGAGATAACCTCTGGTGCTGCGAGGGCTGAGATTCACCCCAGACACCACCTTGGTTCCACCAGTCACAGTGTACTGAAGTTCCTGCAGCCGAGCCACGCACTGATCCACCTTCAAACACCCACAACAAATCACTCACAAAGATTCAAAATTTATATTGTTTCATTAGGGAAGGTTAAACTGGCATTAAACGTGGATTACCTTGATGAGTGTTTCTTTAATCAGAACAGGGTTGAGAGCGGCCAACAGCTTCCTCTGCTTCGGTGGGGTTCTCGCAACCATCTTTAGAATATCCTCCGAGGAATGAAAGCAAACACACACGAAGTGGGTCTCAAGAATTTTAATCACTCAAACGAAAGATTGGATCTAACTTGTACCTAGTGTCCACCCACCCAACCAAAGATTGGATCTGAATTCTCTCTCTCTGAGACGAAGACACGGTCCCTTAACCTTTTGCTTTTTGTTGCAGAGTTTGGCTCCTAAGTGTTGATGTCGAACAAACACGAACTCTGTAACGGTTTGTTTTTTCTCCAACGGTCGACTAAATATCTGTCTTTCACTCTAACTAAGGAAGCTAATTCAACGCCAACGGCTATATGCAACTTTTTTTTCCCATTTTGCTTGGGCCCTGGGTTGATTACGTGGGTATGTTTCCATTAGTGAATAAAGTTTTTGAATTTTTCTTTTTTAAGCGACAATAAAGTTTTTGAACCAAATGCTATAAAGTTTACTTTACTTTAAAAGTTGCTTTCCTTTCGATAAAAAAATAAGTAATATATATTTGAAATATTTAAAAAGTAAGCATACGAGGCCATCTTAACTATTAATGCTAATAAATAAACTTTAAAATGTTATGTTCCAAAGTTGGATGAGTTTTTCATTTACTTGAAAAGTTAAAGAGTTTTAATTTTGATATTTTGAAATGTTAGGTAAGGGTGTTTGACCTTTATCTAACTGATTTTCTGTGCAATTGAAGCAGTGGTGGATCCAAATTGTTTTTAGTAGAGATAAAAAATAGTCTAATATGTTTTGAAACAAAAAATTACATAAACTTTATTAAAAATAGTAATAAAAAATTAAAAACAGTAAAATTTTAAAAAATAAAATGAGTAAAATTAGTATCACTTTATTTTCTCTAAAAAAAATATTTATTCAATATATCTAAATAAAAAAATTATTTTGTGGTAGCAATTACCTCCATTACCCTGACCTGCCACTGAACTGAAGGCCACTATCATATATCATTTCTTTTTTAACTTGACGTGGGCTTTTCAATATTTTTCTCCATTCTAAGTTAGTGACTACGATCTATTCAAATTAGTTTAATTTCAAATAACCCTTTTAAAATTTAATAAAAATATTAAATGAAAAAATAAATACATTAAAATTATTCCATACTTCCTTTAGTTAGTAACCAAGAAAAGTAATAAATTATTAACATGATTTAGAATTATTTAAAATCTTAACTTCATCTTAGGGTGTCTGTTTTAGTGTTTAAAATCCGTTCCACACATTCTAACTAAATAAAGATAAAGATGGATTCAAGTTTAAATGTGATTACATACAAGTAGTTTTTCTTTCAACATCCACTTGTAAATATGATTAATATCCACTTGTAAATGTATCTATATGTACTTGTGACTCTATTAGTTAAATAAGTCTCATAACTCACAAGTGATTGTCATGAGATTATTGAGATGTCCAATGATGAATAATTTTGCCTACCAAATTGCTGTAATTTTAAAATTGAAGTTCATATTTTTCATCATATACTCACGCACTTACTATTCTTGCACCTTTGGAATTATTCTTGCACACCTTTAGTTCTTTACAAGGTTTAATCACTACGGGCACTTTGAATTATTGCTAGTTTTAATTGATTAATGAAAAAATGAGTAAAAGCAAAGAATTTGGCATTTAAATGTGAGATCAGAAATTTGATAGAATAACAAACACAACTGTATTATTTGTCATGAAATGTTGAGAAAAATTTAATTGAATCTAAGTTGATTCATAAACCAATCACAATACACTAATTTATACACGTGTGCATTAGTTGAAAAAAAACTCCACTGTCTGTCACATAGTATGAGAAACTATTGCATTTGGGTTGGGCGATATGGCAGGAGTGATGACTTTCTGTTACTTTTCAAACCTCTAAGGGGACTCCAGACCACAGGCTTGCGCTGAAGTGCAAGAAGAGTTGGATGCCTAGCGGATCCCTCCCTGGAATCTGCCCTTACCGGACTGCTCATCATAAACTTGCTGCTCCTCCTTACAGTCATTGGAGTTGTCTCAACTGATGTTCTCAACTCTGGCAATGGGGCGAACAAACTTGAGTACCGATCTTTCCTTTGGCTTCTTATCCGTGATTGTTGGCTGCTTCCACCGGTAACACGGAACGCTGAGGTACGGAGTGGAGTAGTAATGTCAGAAGTTGTCTGAGAAGGTAGTGTGGCAATGGAGACCCTCCTTCTTGTATGAAGGACCTGCGTTGTTGATGGTGCAGGCGGTCTCACAGCAATGGACACCCGCCTCCTTGCCTGAAGGAACTGTGCTGTTGTTGATGATGAAGCTGGCCTTACAGCACTCGTCACCACTGAGTTCCTTCTGACAGAGTTTTCCTTTCCACTCATGAAGGCAGTGTAACTCTTTGATCTTAGAGGAGACCGTGGAGGCAATGAATTGGTTATTCTTCCCAGTGGCATTCTCAGTTTTGAAGGATTCAGTGGAGGCTTCTTGTCTGTCATGGTTTTATGAGCTGCTGCTGATGAAGGTTGAACTGTAACAGCTGCAAGAGATCTACTTTCTTGCTTTAGTCTGGTTTTCCTTTCTTCTGCAATCTGGTTCTCAAGTTCCCGGACCTGTCATGGAATATAAGAAATTGTGAATCACTTTGAAAAGAAAAAAGACATCTTTGTCTATAAAGTTACTTGGATTGCTGAAGATTATATTTATACCTTTTCCTGAAGGGTTCTACAATGATGTTCTCTTGCAGCAAGCCTGAGTTGCATGATTTGCAAGCTATCCTGTAATTTCTTTGTTTCCTTCTCATCTTGTTTCAGCTTTTCAGCCTTTAATTATGACAAAAAAATTCTTAGTTTCAGGAAATGAAAAATCATGGTTATTCTTATTAGAGGAACAAGTTTACACAAACTTATACCATTTGCTTGTACTTAAACAGCTCAGTGTGGTCTACTTGCTTGCGAGCTGGGCCACTCTCGATCCCACGGACACGGGTGGCAAAATTCAACGAGCAAAGTGTCTCTCCCAAGTCTGCCGAACTTGGACTTACTTGCACAAACATTAAAGTTTTGCAGTCTCCTCCTGCATTTGACCCCATATCAAACATTAGTAGTTAAAAAATTTCAAGCATATTAGTTAAATCAAATCACAAAGGAGTTATTTAATTTATAATGCTGCAATGGAATCTCACCTAAAGAGCTTTGCAGCATATGAGTGAGTTTTGAGTTCCTGTCTCAAACAGAGGATACAAATATAATGAGAAAAAAAAATCATTCTGTAAGCATGTGTTTAAGAGAGGAAAAGAGAATTGCCTGTAAGGGATGTGGGATGATTTGGAAGCAAGGGCAGAAATAACATCACCGAGTGCTGAAAGTGACTTATTTATGAACTGAGATTCCTTCAGCCTTTCTCCTTCGGCTTCAGTTTTTCCCAGGCGCTCACTGCCAGCTAAGTCTACTAGCCAAAGGTGGCTCTTTGTTCTCTGGCCATTGATTAAATTTTCCCCCATTACAGTTACTCTTAACAAGCTGCGTGTAAAACCAACTCTTGGTCACTATCTATAATGTGCAATAACTTCTACCAAGAGCAATAGTTTCATAGAGATAATTTAATTACATCTACTGATGCAAAGAAAGCAACTGACTCAGCTTAAAAAATGACATATTCAAGGAAAATAACTGTTATTTAATATGATTAAGCTTTTAAGAATTAAGATCTCCAACAAGTTTATACGTACATACAAAGTACAAGCAATAATGAGTTAATCTGTAAAAATCAAGATGTACCAGTGAGAACGGCTGCTAAGCTCATTAGCACAGGTGGATCCAACTGATCTGACTCGGTTTCCAGTCTTGAGCATTTCCCACACGTCTTCTGTTCCATAAACACGAGCTTCAACAAGTCCTGGGACCTCTTGGGTTCCTTCTGCAGCTTGCTTTATTTCCAATCTAATTTTTTTTGTTCAAAAAAATAATTGTTCTCTTCATTAGTGATTCTGCCTGAGAAACATTCCATACATCAAAATTTCACGCACACAATTTGGTAGAGAGGGAAGAAAAACTTGGCACTACATTTTAATTAGTTTAATGGCTAGTTGCAAATTTAGTTGAAATGTAGAGATGGATAAAAAACTATGCAGCTCAAAAGAATGCCTTGTTTAGAACCATGAAACTACAATGTCATGTTTCTTTTTATTTTTTTCAGAATCTTTATCCAGCAAAGCAATATGTCACAGGAATTCCCAGATCTTGTTTTCATTAACATCATATGCAAATGGTTGTTAAATTCTAAAATATAAGAGCTAAAACCTACAATGCTAATTACTCCAAGAGATCTGAGAACTCACTTCTTAGTAGGTTCGGCAGAATTTTCCACCAAGAGATCTCTTATCTTCTCATTGTAGACCTCCAGCATGCTAACAGACAATTCATACTTCATTGTATCATGTCTCTCTTCAGTTATCCGAAATAATTCTTCCAGGGTTCTGTAGTTAACTCCCCTGTGTTCTGGTGTTCCTTCCATTGTAAATGTTTTCCCAGTTCCAGTTTGCCCATAGGCAAATATGCAGACATTGTACCCATCCAATACTGATGTAACAATGGGTTTGGTCTGTTGAAAAACAGCCTCTGCATAACAAAAAATGCATTCAGGTTCAAAATAATTATCCATAAAAATAAAACCTTTCAATACAAACAAAAGATGCAACTTTTCTCGTACCTTGGTTATCTTCTGGCCCAAATACATGATCAAATTTAAATTGCTTTTTAGAAGAGTCTGCACAAATGACTTGAAGCTCATTATCTGAAGACGACTCAAAATTGACAACAGATGCAGACCCATTAGCAATTTCATTCTCATTTAATGGTCTACATCTGCAGAAAACTCTAATATTTCCCTTGAGTTCAATTACTTCATTGTAAAGCCGCCTCCGCTCAGAGGACTCCTCTGAGTACTTTCTTTTTAGGAGTTCATATTCAGCACCTAATACCAGTAGAAAATCCCAAAACCTATCGTATTAGTATTAGCAATTATAACTAAACTAACCATAAAGAAAGAGAGAAAGAGTATATTCAGTTTTCCATTTATTTTTGTAGTTTCAACTAGAGGCATACCGAGAAGCTGCACAGACTTCATAATATCAGTGCCAGGAAAAGATTGAGTAGTGAGTTTCACTTCATCGCACATGGTTATATGCTGCTTCTTCAAATCCTAATGCATGAGCAATAAAACTCAGGTAAAGTAAAATGTGAGAAAGATAAGCAAATTACGCAAATGTGAACACGTGGTTTTAAACTAACGTTAAAGATTTACCTGAACTTTAGCACTGAGATCAAGTATTTTCTTCAATATGGGAAGCGTGTGGCCCGTATCCGGAGAAACTTCATGGATTCCATTGGACAAACTATGTTCATCCATGGAGTCAGAGTTCTCGTTCACTTTCTTTGACTCAATATCTGACGAAATTCCAAAAAATCAATAAACCATCCAACAACACAATTAACGACGTAGTTTTGGATGAGATTAAGATCATTGAGCGAAATCATCTTAAACAATATTTAATTTCATTTATTGTCGTTTCGTTCCAAATCGAAATGGAAAATTGAATCGAGAATAGGAAGGGAGCCCTACCAGAGCACTGAGCGATTGATGGTTGCTTGAGTTCGCAGTCAAGAACGAATCGGTGGAATTTTTCAGCGAGCATTTGGATTTGCATGGATTGATCTGCAAGAGCCAAGAATCGGTGAGTTGCGTTAAAGAATTAGGCAATTGAACTGATCGGTGAATAGAGAGAAAGAGAGAGAGTACCGTTCATGGTTTGTCTGAGAAGTGACGCAACGATTCCAAGATCGAAATTCCTGATCGACAGAGAGAGCGCAAGAGAGAGAGAGAGAGAGAGAGAGAGAGAGAGAGAGAGAATAGTGGTGAAGTTGATGTAGGGTTCTTTACTTTGTAAGAATTTCAAACTTTGAAATCACAACGGCTATATGCTGATATATCAAATTCCCCGGAGCGTCCACGTCACCGACCTTGATATTGGGCCCAAATTTCAAAAGCCCGACCTTCTCGTTAGAATGGGCTAGGCTGTTTTATTTATATATTTATTTATTTTAAAATCTGACGGTTCATTTTGATCCAATCCTAAGTAAATTTAGTTCGATTAAATACGAGTTTTTTAGTAAAAGGATAAAATAGGAATTTGACATGCATAAACTAAAAAAATCATCCTTTCAAAATAAAAAAAATAAAAAATCATCTTTTAAATAATAAGTCTTAACTAAAATTTGTATAACTAGTAAATGAATAAAAAATAGCATATAAATATTTAAAAAATGCAAGTCGTAAATAATTAAAGTAATCTCAAATAGATATTTTTTTTAATCAAGTGACCAATATTAAAAATTAGGAAGTACCATAGTTTTAATGGACATTAACCCTAATTCCCAAATAATTTTTGCCTTTAAAATTTAGGATTACTAAAACTCCTTTAAGCATGTCAATTTTGTTAGATTATAAGTTCTTCTATACTTATTATTTTTTGTTTTCACTCACTTTGAGAATAGTTAAAATATGTTTACTTGTTATCGTTATGTTTTCTTTTTTATTAGTGTATATGCAGGTTTCGTTATTGGAATAGAACTATAATTCTTCGTCTCTCTTTGTTCTTTCTTGTTTTTCTTCTCCTTATATTTATATTGTTAATGTGGTGTTGAGAGCAATTTAATTTCAAGCCTCACCTTTCGCATATCTATTTTGCACATAATGATATTATATTTTTTAACATGATGACATGATAAAAAATTGTGAATAAAGTTTATCTTGAAAAATGTATTATAAATAACCTTTGATTTTTAAATCTTGTAAATTAATTCGATATATATAATGTATAAATTCATATATTTTAATTAAACACCAAATTTTCTACTTACTCGTTGTAGATTTGTAGTGACAATGGGGTTCAAATGTTAAGTGACAAATCAAATATATGGATTTATATTGGAGTAAGGATGAGGCTGTCCGGGAAGGGATTCCATAAGAATAAGAAAGAAATAGAATTAAATTAAATTAAAAGCCATGACACAAAGGCAGTTTTTACGTAGTATTTGATTTGATCATACCAAGTTGGAAGCAATTTGCAATATTCATCAATAATCCATGGCCTATGGCAAAGGAACAGATTAACACTTCACGGGCAACAACATAAATGGCTTCTTCAAGCATAACCTGCACCTTTCACTGTAACCTCCATCCTTCAATATCCCTTCCAACCTCAGCCACTCGTTTTTCCTTATCTTTTTCCCACCCTCTACTTTGCACCTACAATGGCCTTTCCCTTCACCCTTCAAGCTCCAGCTTCAGAGTTTTTGCCAAGTTTGAGAAATTCCAAAGCCAACCTTCCCAATCCCAAGAGCCTGACCCTTCACCCTCACTAGAAGAAACCACAGAAACTTCTGTCCAGGATGATGAGGAAGATGACAGGTATTGTACTACTTTACAATTTGAACTTTGTAAATTATGTTGCTTTTTTCCCCAATTTATGAGTTGTAAGTCTCATACAACAGTGGATAGATATTGCCATATTCACCATGCTTGTTCCGTTTGAACTATATAAAGCACCGATTCTGACACGGACACCGACACAACATGAATACCTACACTTTGACACAATTAATGTCTAAAATATAAGACACAAGAACTTTACATAAAACACAAACAGATAGATAGAGATTCTAATGAAATGAAATATGAGTAAAATAACAAAATATCTAAATTGATAGTATTTATCTTTTTAAACTATTCTTCTATGTTTTTTCAAGTATATTAGTTGTGTAAAGGTAATAACTAAAGTGTTCAAGCCAACAAAATATAATTTTTAAATCAAACATCTAATAAAAAGTATCGAACAAGTGATAGTGTCCGGAAGACACGACAACACTGAACAAGAGAGGTGTCTGTGCTTCATAATATTTGAGTATGTCCATCAATTTTGAGTCACACCATATTTCATTAGGGAATAGGAAGTTGGTAGATTGATGAAGTTAGATATACATTCCAATGGGTATCAAAAAGTTGTTTTCTTTTTGCTTTCTGTTTCAGTTGCTTGCCTTCAGACTTGGAGGGTGCAGTGCGGCAATCAAGCGAGGCCGCGGCCACATTTGTATCTTCAGGAGGGATGAGAGCCATAGTATGTACCAGAATTTCATTTCCTTTATTTATTTCACACATTCCAAATGCCATTTATTAATTCCAAGTTCTGCACTGCTGGTTGTTATTAGGTGAAACAATTCCAAATTAAAAATATTCTTCTTTTCTTTTTTCTGGAGGGTGGGGATTTAATTTTTCTTACCCATCTTAACCTGGTTAAGATCAATAACTTTCTAAATTTAGCATGTTAAAGGTGACCAAAAGTAACTAAATGTTTAAGCCAAGGCAGTTTAGTGGTTGAAAGGAGAAGGGAGGATGGAGAGGTGTTCAAATCCCTCCAACAATTTAACAACTAACATTTGCAGGAAAAAAAAGGCAGTTTAGTGTTAGAAAATGTTGCTATGTAGAAGGCAGCTTAATAGGTGGATGGGTTGGTTTGTCAAAGTTAAATAATTGTTTTCTTTCAGTTGCTTAGCGTGACATGCTTCTTGCAATAAAACATGTTAACTGTCTTACAGGTTGAACTTTTAATCCCCCAACTGCAATTTTTAGATGACGAAGGCGCGCAAGGGGAACTCTGGGAATTGTCACGGATTTTTTTGGATACACTCATTGAAAAAACAAAATCCCAGGTTAGTGGGATGTATTCCAGGAGTTATAAACTGTTAGCACAAGAAATGTATGAAGGGTTTTCTGAATTCATAATGATTTTTTTAGTCTGTATCTTTGATCTTCTAATATATTCTCCTGATGTGATTGCATGTGTTGTTATGTTCATTGATTTAAATAGAATTGGTTTCTTTTGCATGCAATGAACATTAGAGACACCAGTGAATCATGATCATAACCCACCCTTGTGGTTTTCCTACTGTTGGATTGGATGAACAAAAATATTTATGCCATCTTTACTGTCCTACTTTCATTCCAACCTAATGCATGGTCTCCTTTGTAATTCAGGAGGCAGCTAGTATGTCACTATACTAGTTATTGTTAATTGTTTAGGTCAGGTGGTGAAAAATAGAACTTGCAAATTTTAAATGAAAATACTAGAATTTGGCATGAAGATCCAAAAATGAGATGGTTGTGCTATGGTTACCGACTTTTCTCCACATGATATAAGTATCCACAAAATAGAATGTTCATGTTATGAATACTGAATTGCCTGATATTATCTTCATTGGCTGTGGTGCTTCATGATGAATTCGATAAGGTTTTACAATATGTGTATCAATGCATTTATTTTGCAAGTTGTAAACTTGGTTGCTAAGTTTCATGAATTTGACTGTTAGAGAGTTAAAGCCATATTTCCAGATGCTGGTGCTGCAGCCCTTCTGAAATATCGGTGGAAAGATGCTCTATTTAGATTTGCAAGGTAACTTCCAGCACATAGCCTAATGCTTCATGTTTTATTCTGTCGGCAAAACTGTCATGGGATGCAACTATATATTTTATTCTGACTTGATGGTTATGATGTTACAATTCTGTCTATAACAAGTTTCTTTTTTTTCCTCTGTATTTATAGTCGTGCTATAGTTATATCATGTGCAGTTACTTTTGATGTATATCCAGCTTAAGTGACCGGAAGCCTGTAGAAAGTGACGATGAGATCGTGGTTATGATTGTTCCTGATTATCAGATGTTAGAGTATGTAGAGAGAATTGCATCCAATCTCACAAATGTTCCTGAAGTAAATCCCTGAACTCTCCTGTTATACCTTTAAAATGTGAACCCTTGAAATTTAAACATCCATCTACTAACCAATGTGAAAAGCTTTCCTCATCAAGAGGGAAATAAAAATGTGAAAGCTGCTTATAATGGCAAGGGGTTGAGTTGAGAACTAATGATACTTCTCATATTTGTCATTCCTGAAAGTCGCCATAGACTAAGAGATAGTCACCTCATTATGCCATTTCAGCACCTTGCATTTAGTTTAGAAATTGCCTTGTATGCTTGTATTTTAATATTTATAATAACTTACTTTCAAACTATCCATATATTGGCAGCCTACGCCCCTCATCATGTGGAATCCACGCCTGATTAGTGAGGATGTTGGAGTTGGGTTTAATGTCCGAAAGTTAAGGCGCTTCTTTCTAAGGTACGATTTCTCAGCCATTGCATGGTTACTTCTTTAGCTTCAACTGACTCTGACTGCAAGTAGAATTTACATATAGTGGACTTGGATTTGTGTGCTTGGTTTTTTTTGCTACTATCTGTTCCTTGAGTGCTTTTCATTCTTTATTGCAATTTTTTTTTGTAAAATTGGTTTATTCTGATCAGACTAGAATACTAAATTCTGATCTTTTGTTGTACAGCACTTTTACAACTGTCTATTTCATGAGACCTATGCCGTTTGGAGCAATCTTTAGGTGTTATCCAGGGTAAGGTCTTTTGTTCTGAAATTATGTCGTATGTGTTGATTCCTTGACAAGCATACTAAGTTGTACAAGTAGTATTGAAACGGTAAGATCGAGTATCGATCGATTCCACAGGGACTTCGTTGTACTCAGAATTATATATATATATATATATATATATATATATATATATATATATATATATATATAATGTTTAAGCAATTTGTGACTCAAATTGAATCTTGTTCATTGATTAAATACAAGTATAAACAACTAAAGTGAATTAACTACAATGCAAGGAACATTGAAAGGTTAAGAAAACAACACTCGAAGTTATAAGATGGTGTTGTGATGAGTTGAGGTTGGGGGCTCCGCGTACAATAATTACTTTTAATGTAATCTTAATAGATTTTTCTCTTTTTAACATAAATATGATTATTACCTGCACTTTCTAACATACTCTAACCATGATCCCTCAAGTTAAAGAGCCTAAATCATCTAATATCGCTCCTAATCCCTTAAGAATTATATTAAATAATTTGCATTACGAGCAAATATGCATAAATCGGCTAGACAATACCACTCTATCCCTTAGACATGGACTAAATAGATGTTCTTCCCAAGTTCTTAGCATATAAACATTTCCCAATGCATAAATCCTAAAATAGTTCATGAAAATGGATGACCAAACCAAAGACATGTGAATGAGCATAGAGACGAACAGTAATATTGACATCATATTAATAGATAGTTTAGAATCATTACATCAAAGAGAATTTGGCAGAGCTTTCGTGGTTTTAGTCTCTCATTGTCATGAGAGACTTACAACTATAAAAGGTGAAATGAAATGGAAGATAATGGAAGAGAAATGGATTGGCCAGAGCTCTGGAAACGGATTTTCCTTGCACACTGGCTTCTTTGTTTTCCTCTCTGTTCTTGTTCCTTTGCTTGTTGATATCTTCCTTCATGCTGAAGTATTCAAATGTTTCCTTTCTTTTTATATACTTCATCAACTGATTGACCAAATTAGAATTTTCTTGTGCGCTTAGCGCGACACTCGTGCTGAGTGCATGTCCAACTTGATCAAGTGGCCACGTGTCAAGCCGCAGGATGCGTACTTGCTCGAGACAACTGTCTTCCAATGTGGCTTCTTGCACTAAGCGGCTTGCTTGGGCTAAGCGATTCTGACTCGTTAAGCGAGGAGGTCGCACTGAGCGCGACACTTCAATTCTTTAATCCTTTTTCATTTCTTTGTTACATCTCTACACAAAATATAACCAAAATTACTACAAAAACTTAGAAGCTAAGTTCCTGTTATTTTAATACAAAAGAAATAATAAAAGAGAAGAAAATGAGATAATTGCTATATAATTTCAGTATATAAATGACGTATGCATGTCACGTATCAGTATGTAAATATGATTTTGGTTTTACCGTATTCGTCTTTTGCAAATATTAATTGCAAAGATGAATTTACTTATGATTTGTTGTTTGCTTCCTGTTCTGAGTTGTTCTACTCAGATTGTGGAAAGTGTTCAGTGACGACAAGGAAAGGCCAGATAGATATTTGCTTGCCAAGGAATTCGAGAGCCGTCCTGATGCTGATGACATCGAGGTTAATAGCTTCAATTTTAAACTACATTGCAGGATACAACCATTTTCTATGTACATGGTTAAGATACCTATTATTCCTGTTGGTAAATTTTTCAGAGAGAATTTGGATAGTAGGAAAATTATCATTAGAGAAAGGAAAGATAGCAAATTTGTTGGTGAATAACCCATAGTGAAGAGACCCTGAACCCAATCTAGTCACTCTCCTTGATAGGCTTGCATCATTAAAATCGACATGACAATTTTTAATCTCTTGGGTATCCTTTCCTATATGGTGCAGCTTCTATTTGCTGATGAAGATCAGAAGTCAGAGCAAGGGCAAGGTTTGCTTGACAAAGCAGCAGGCATATTCTCTTCAATTAGCCGGATGATGAAGTCTATATGATGATTGATGATGATCTTTCATACTTGTTCTCATCATTAGTGCATCCTGCCCCCATTCATGTCAATTATATGTTTGCTCCTTCAAAATTAATTTTAGAAACCTTACAGTTATAGGCTTACAGCTTTTATCGTATACTACAATTCGTGTATACATATTATGATGTATTTGGATATGTGCCAGATTGTCACTTTTGTTAGTCAAGTGTTGATCCCTACTTTCTATTGAAGAATGTTTTTGTTTTGCCAAATTCCTTAAAACAATTGGCTAGAATCCCAGATGAATAGGGGATTTTCAATCACAGATAAAATTGAATCATTATCAAATTACTAGTGATCTAAGGCACCGCATTATCTTCACTCCGTTCCCAAGAGCCTTAGCTCTCAAGATCAGTCTCATTGAGACAGTTTGCATTTTTCTTTAATTGGGTGTAGTTGAAGATTAGAAAAAGTTACATTAATCCGAGTTGAACATTATGTTGAAAAATTGTAAATCAAGGACCTCTATCCAATGCATTTTAAGAATTTCCGCAGTGGTTTAAAATTTTCACCTTTCCTTTTTTATTGCACAAATTGAAAAACAAGTCAACAGAAATATTGGTCTTATCTGTGACAAACAGGGGGAAATATGAATTCTCGAATGTTGTCTGGGGATGCTAAGTTTCCCAGGTTATAGGAGAAAGAAAAACTCATGAAGTTCTCTCTAATGCATTTTAAGTACACTGAATTGATCAGTTCACAAGGTTGCCTGCGACATCAGTAAAGAGCTTCATGGATGGTTTGTCCCTGGTAATTCCAGCCACGCAGAGTAACACATGGAGAGACACCAGAAGGGACCTCAAAAGATATTTTAATAGTCATGGTCTCTCCTGGCACAAGTGAAAAATAGTTATCTGAGTAATGAATAGGAAGAATTCTTGTGTCTTCCCCCTCCTTGTGGTCCTTATTTGAAGCATGAACAGAAAAATGAAGAAAGAAAGCAACACCTGTATCTTGTCCGTTAATTTCAGAAACCTTCAAACCATGACTTTTCCCAGCAAAGCATTTGTGTATCCCCTTAAACCAACCAACTTCATGCTCTTTTCCAGTCCCACTATCTACGGTTTCCAGAGAGTCTGTAACAAAGCAGCCACTGCTTTGTCTAGCTGTTGAACTGTGTACCATTGTTAAACTTTTAGAGTCTGGTTTTTTAGATGTGTTTTGCACATGCATTTGAAGTATATAAGTGGATCCTTCAATGAAAACTTCGGATGTTATCTTGAGAGGTATTTTCTTCTTCCTATACGGCTCTAATAGCTTGTAATCTCCACCAGGAAGATGCAACCAATAAAAGTTTCTAGATAAAATTGTATTATCTGACATTTTGTAGAGTTTGAGAAGAAGAAAGTAGACTGGCTTAGGATTTTTTGACTTCAGATACTTCATGTCAACAATAGGTGTTACTTTTTTTGGCAGCGCAGTGAGATTTTCATGAACTTTGTAGTGTGGACATGTGCCTTCGAGGTCCCACACTGAAACTTCCATAGCTAAATTAGACAATTCTTCGGATGTAGTATTAACAACCTGTTTTAAGAGGAAATATAAAATGATATAAAATCTTTAAGAAACTATTCATCACTGGACCATCAAATAATTTGCAGAGAAAATTGTGATTATTCCAATTTTCACCGGTTCAGTAATCTTGTAATCCTTTTAACTTGCTACTTTGGTTCTGACTCAATTTTCAATTTATAAAGCCAGAAAAGTATTTCCCATTGTTAAAGGATATTCCTATTTTCATTCCCAACTCATAAAAGTAGAAGTTTAATTTAGATGTTTACCTCTATAAAATATGTAGCCAGATTAAGCTGTACATGAATTGGCTCTGCAGCACATCGACAGCCATAGAAACCTGCTGTTTGGTCAAGAAGATGATCATAAAATTGACCTCTCAGACCAGTCCAAGGATTTTGTGTCTTCCAAATCAATACTCCTGTATATTTTTTCCACATGCGCGAAGTCCATCCCTCCAGAAGAGCTCTATATTGTATGTAGTTAACTAGTTGAGCCTGAGAAGATTATAGCATAAAAAAAATAAAAATTAACAACAGAACAGAAAAGATAGGAGGATTGAAAATGCATCATGAATGACCACCTGGATAAAGTTTTCTTACCTTCAAACAAAAATCATCAAGATCTTTTACATCACCATACAGCTGAATTTGATCATGAACCTTCTTGGTTGGGTTTGAATAAGGAATATATTTATGGTATTTCCATATGGGATTTGGAACTTCTTCTACATAACCATTGGGAAGTTTGTTAAACAGTGGTATTTGCCATCCTTCTGAAGGCATTATGGCTCTTATGGTAGAAGCAACTGGCATTCCTACAGAACCAACCTCGGGGTTGAATCCATGATTATAAAAACTATCCGTAAAGAAATCTTCGGGATTTTGAATTTCATAAGGTCCATCACTGAAGTCCCCCTCCCCATCTGCAAACCCATCCCATAATGATCCTTGTATGTAAATTCGTGTGCCATCAAGATATTGGCTAGGATCCCCCAATCTTGGGGACAAGTCACCTACAGGTTTTTCTTTTTCTTCTGCATGTCCAAAATAAGGATGAAGTTTCAGATCATTTTTCAGGGCAACATTTAAATCATCTGGTGGAGTTTGTTCATTTCCACCCACCCAGAGGGCGAGACTAGGATGATTTCTGAGAAGCTTGACTGTGTCTCTTGCACAAAACAAGAAAAGGTCATGGTCCAGTGGACCATTTGGATTTGATACTGGGATACCCCGTCCATCAACATCCCCAGTAATCCAGAACTCTTGCCATACCTACAAGATTTACCAGCAATATGATCAATTATCAAAACTAAAACTAACACTAATGTAACATAAGACATATAGAACTTAACCTAGTGGGTGGGACCAGTGGTGATCTGGTGAATATGTGTAAGATGTAAACCAGTAAATTATGCAGTGATCCTTTGGTCTAGCTGCAGCAGTACTTATAAGTTATAACTTTTTTTTTAAAAAAAAAAAACATGATAAGATTTGTACTCAGGCTCTAGATATCCCAATATTGTAATAATCAGGTCTCATAAATCTAACCTGCTTTAATAATGACGATGGAGTCATTCAAGCTATTTCAAACTTCTACATCCTTACAAAAGTACTCAAAAAAGAAAGAACAAAAACAAACTACATAGGCACACTGCAAAGCAGCACTAATGCAGCAAATGCATAGAAAATATAACCAAGAAAGAATATTGAGCAGCGCATATAAAAAAGAATAAGTGTTTAGTAAATCTTACCAAAAGACCATAATAATCACAACAGCGATAAAACTCGGGCCTTTCAGCGAGTCCACCACCCCAGCATCGAATCATGTTAAAATTCATATCCGCATGAAACTTGATATCTGTTTCGTATCGCTTCTTTGAAAGTCGCAGTAGCCCATCAGACAATATCCAGTTACCCCCTCGTATAAAAATTGGTTCTCCATTGACTTTGAACAATCTATGAAAACATACAGCAAAACATATAAAAAGCAGTTTAAAGTTTGAATTAATCTTACTAATGAAAAAGTAATATATCACAACATTGAAGGAATACTAGAAATCATAATACCTTCCACCAGTAGCAACATCAATATGGCTTTCAATTTTGCGGAATCCAAAGTGATGGTTCCATGAATCAGACTCACCATGTCCTTTGACATCAATGGTAATAATAACATTGTACAAAGATTGCTTCCCCATTCCATTTGGCCACCATAAATTCGGCTTGTAGAAGAAGAGCTGCCAATACAAATCTTTAGCACTTGAAAGGAAGAGATAAGACTTAAACCCCAAATTATGCAAGTTAACAAGATCAATAGTAAAACAAGGCTACAAAAGATTAATAATCCAGGATTGCAAAGTTTCTCAACATAGAAAAAAGAAATGTGACATAAGTCATACGAACAAGTTTGCACAAAAGCAGCCCAAGATCCAATCACAATACCAACAGATGATACATACACCAAGACAAAATAAGGTACGGAATAAGAAAATTACTCAAACTACAAAATTTTCTATAAAGATATCTTGAATTAATTAATGATTAAGTTCTTTACATGTTTTAAAACTCTGTACATGCACACAGTGGATTAAACTTTGTCTCAAGACTGACCTCAGGAAATGTATATTGCACCCGTGATCTTGCAGGAATTGAAAGATTTTGAGTTTGAAGCTGCTCTACTAAGTGAATGTTCCCCTCAAGTTCTGTTGTCACATGGATACTCAAAGAGCACTCAGCAATCAAGGAGCTCCTGTTTTCCAACTCAGTTGTGGCATGTAGATATACTCTCTTATAATTGTCAAAAAATGATGACACCAAGTGGGGATCAATTATTTTTACAGGCTGCACCAAACACAGAATATATATGGTTGGATCTAGAGAAGTTCAGCAACATTAATTATGAATTAAAGAATATATGAAAAGCTATAAAAATCTTTTCTTTTGGGGTTAAGAGAAAGGGGAAAAGACAGTATATTGAAAAGAGAAAAATGAAAACAAAAGAAGGGCTTTGATAATTGGTCTCAATGGTAATTGGTAAACTTTAAGTGCATGGGAAAAAAATACCAGAGGCTTTAAAAGGATCTAAACTCTAAAGCATTTAATTTAATACAACTCACCCCAGTAATAGAAATGGAAACCTCGTCCCATATTCCAGTATTCCTATCTCTGCAATCAAATTTAACACTTGCATTAGTTTGCTTTATTTTGTTTCTTCGTAGTTCAGAAACTCTTCAGAACTCAGACCGTCAACAACCAATGCCCAAAATGCACTATATTTTGTTTCATTTTCTTTTCCTTTTTCTGTGCATAGAAGGAAATCATAAAGTCATCAAAGGAAATTTAAACAACGAATCCAAAGGAAATTTCAGTGTCATATGATATAATGTATGCATCTACTTTGATGCCTTATTTTTCCTTTTCAGTCTAAACATTATGTCCTCTTTCACATCAACTTCAATTGTGAATAGAACTTAATGACAAAGTAATATTGTCTCCATGTTGTCGAAGGAATAGACATTCTGATTATCACATAAAAATATAAAATTCATTGATTATTATTTGATATTAGTTAGAATGACAAGGATACTGCTAGTTTTTTTACCATAACCTAGACACTAGGTGACCAAAAAAGATTATATTCCAGGAAAACAGAAAATGAATTACTACACAAGTATTAATAATTTCACCTTATAGGAGCCATCCAGTCCCAACCTTGAACATATTGTGTGGCCACATCCTTTCCTATCTACACAAAAGAACAAAAACAAAATCATGACTTATATACTCTGCACGTAACATTCACTTTTTCCTAGTCTCTTTCTTAAAATTCAATAAATTTTAGAAGTCATCGACCAATTGAATTGATAATTTTAAATAATCAAGAAGGACAAAGTTAACACATCAGATTTATTAATTTAATTTCAGACCTCGTGATCACCACCTTGTCCCCCCTGAGGAGGAATGCTCCCAGGATGATCAGGAGGGTGAACAAGAACAGCAAGCAGGTTACTACTATCAGAATGAATAATATTAGTGACATCAAGAGAATGTCTCCGAAACATTCCTTTTGGGAGGACCATCTCGTGCCCATTTAAATAGACATCGGCAGAGTAATTGATTCCTCGGAAATTCAGATCACAGTGCTGATTGCCTGACTGCAAAGGGTCCAGTAGTTAGCAAAGTCCAAAAACAGAATCATCAAACTTCAAAGCCTCTCATTTGCATTAAGCTCAATCAAAATAAAATCAAAATCACATTACTCTGAACTCTAAAAATTGCATAAATAAGAGGGAGCTAAAACCGTACCAGCTTACACTGAAAGGTTGTAAAGAACCAGAAGGTGTAATATTCTCTTCCAGAGTCAGCAATGTCCAAGATTGCCTCATTTCCTAGTCCATAAAAAGGATCAGGCACCGCTTTGTTCTTCACCAAGGTAGCAAGAACACTGCCAATTATTAAACAACACTTTAAATAAACAGTCACTTCCACAGTTCCACCAAGAAAGCACAATTTGCATGTAGCATTGCATTGCATCTATACACACACATATATATATATAGAGAGAGAGAGAGATTACGTTCCAGGGACAATAGCTTCCATCCATGGTTGGGTGGAGGCAGAGGGAGGGTGCGTGGTGGTGAGTTGAGTGCCTGTGAAATGAACCTCGGTGGACCTAGCTGCAAGCCATCCCGAATCTAGCGTGGTCTTGGCCATCATTGCTTGGCCTTGGAGGATGGAATGGAAAAAGCAAACAGCAACACCAACCACAAAGACTTAAAACTTCAATTCATTCATTGACTTGACCTTTACTTGGCTTGTTACTGTGTTTTTCACTTTCTTTCTAGTAGTGAGCCATGACGTGATTAATTGAGCACAAGAGACACGTGTTATTTCTCTATACAACTGTCTGACAATGTTGCCCTCGATACTCGATAGTGTGATTAGTATCCACATATTCACTCACTCTCTCGTCTCGCTAGAATCCACCCTCACTTCCAAAATAACTGTAAGGCGCTAGCTAGAGATGTTACTGTGCTCTTCAATACATGCATTAACTATTTAATACAGCACATTAAATACATGCGTTTGTGTTTAATACTGTATTGATTATTTAATAAATAGCTCCTCTATTTCATAAGTGTCAGTAATTGAAATCAAAATTGTTCCAAAATAAATACTCCATAATAATTGTTTTTTAACTTTTTAACGTAATATTATTTTAGTTTTTTAATCTAATTTTAATATATTACGGTTAGTTTAATAAAATTATTACTTTATTTTATCTATTTATTAATTTTTTAAATCTGTATAAAATAATCTATGACAACATTTATTTTGGAATATAAGAAATAATATTTATGAAATATGATATATTTTAAAAAAATTAATAAATACATACATCAAATAATATGTTTAATCCATTTTTTGTGTAATTTAAGGCTTTTTTTATTTTTTTCATTGTAAAAAAATCACTTTAATCTTTATAAAATGTGTTTATTTTATTTTTCTTTCTTAAAGTATTTTTCACTATTCAAAAACATTATCTAAAATATTTTAAAGACATAAAAAAACAAACACATTTTACAAAGAACAAAATAAAGAAAAAATTATAATAATAAAAATGAAAAAATATTAAAATACAGAAAAAAAATATATTTAAACCAATAATATATAATATTTACATTTGTGTGTGTGATATTAATTATATATTGTATTCCCTCCGTCCCAAAGTAAACAAAAAACAATAAATAGATAAAAGAGTAGTAATTTAACAAATTTAACTTTGTGGCATCATTAAACTTTTTTTTCTTAGGTTAACTAATGTTATATTGAAAAATTAAAATGAAAATTATTTTAAAACAATGTTTTTCTTTACTAATACTAACGGTGTTATCCAAAAAAAAATTATTCTAAAATAATTTATTTCTCTATTACGTTAAATACACTGTATAAATACATAAATTGTGTATATTACTCTTGTTTGTCTCAAATTTAAGGGAAAAAATATTTTTTTCATAGTCTCAAATATATATTTTTTTGAACTAATTTTACCTTATTAATGTTATTATCTCTAAAATATCCTTCATTTAATTGATATGTTAGTTTTAATGACTTTTTTCTTATTGTTGATACTAAGTTTCAATGAAAGATAAATTTGGAGAAAAGTTAATTTTTAATTAAAATTGATGTAATTAAATGTGATTAAGTAACTTTCTTTGAGCATCTCCAATGAGAGTTTCTTGAAGGGTTACTTAAGTGAAGAAATTATTTCTTACCGCTTCTTTTCCAATGGAGTAAATCTATATGTGATAAGGAGAGTTTCTTAAAAATAAGATATGTATCTTCCGCAAGAAATTATTTCTTAGCAATCAAAAATAATATTTATTTGACATATAACAATACTATAATTAAGTGAAAAAAATATATAAAAGTGTGAGTTTTTTGAAGTTTCTTACCATCGGAACAAAATTGTGACTGAATTTCTTATAATGGCATGATGCTTTAGGAATCACAAAAAGTAATTTAAGAAACTCACTTAAGAAATTCTCATTAGAAATGCTCTTAGTTAGTGTCTTATGTTTTTTCTTCTTATAGTTAAGACTAGATGGAGTATATTAATAACATTAATTGTATACAGTATTATATTTAAGAATTATAATAAATAATATCATTTATTTGATCAAATACATAAGTGTATATGATTTTGTAATAATTAATCCCTCTTTTCAAGATAAGGGTTGTCATAAGTTGTATTACATATATCAAGAAAATCTAATAAATAGATGATAGAGAATGACGGTTTTACAAAACTAACCTTATTAAATATATGAAAGAAAATAATATTAATATTAGATTCAAAAACGAAAATAACATTTAATATTACATTGAAAAGTCAAATACGACATTTATTTTAGGACAAAGATAATACATTTTATTTTAGAGAAAAAGGGTTATATACTAACAATGTAAAAAGTCATTCAATATCCGTCATATATGATAAATTTGTTGACTTTTCAAATAATTATCTCAGTAATTTAAATGATTATTTGTGATTGAATGACAATGTAAAACTAATTTACATTGTCAATACATATGCATTAAACTCTTTAAAATAAGTATATATATGAAAAACATATACTAAAATGAGTATTTATTAATTTTTAAAATCTATTATATTTAATAATTATAATTATAATTTATATTCTTTTTTGAAATTGAAAAACACCATATATCACTAGATTAGAGAAATGTCAATCAAAATTGGAGCACACAAAGCTATTATATTACATTTGTACTTACAACACCTTTAAATCTATCTAGTTCAAAGAAATGAAAGAGAGTTTGAAATAAAAAAAATTAAAAGTAAAGTAAAATATAGATGTGTAAAATTCACACTAATTTTTAAAATTTCTATCTCAAATACGTTCAAGTGTAATTAAACTAAATACTATCTTAGATATCAATGTGAGTTTTTTTATATTAAATACATGTGTGCATTACATATTTTATATCAAATTAAAATTTTGAGCAAAATACATAAACACCTCCTTAAGTTTGGATATATTATATGTGCATCCCCTCTTATTTGATCCCTACAAAAACACCCATTATTTTGAGATTCCAGTTACACTAATATCCATTCTCTAGTAATAGTGTTAATTTTGTTTATCCAGAATAGTCACGTGTTAGTCACATGGTCCTTTAAGAGAATTTTTATGACAAAAACACCCATGTCTTCTCCCCTACCAATAGTTTAAATCATACATTTTAGGGATTCTTCATGTGTGTGTTTGTTTTTGTTCGATTCCTATTGGGAAAATTGATTTCTTCATACCCTTGTTCGATTTCTTCATACGTTCGTGAGTTATTGATCGTGAGTCGTGGGTTTCATTTGCTTTTGTATTGAAGGTTTTACAGTTTGACGCAAATCACAGTGTGTCTCATAGTTAGGTGCATTTTTATGTTTCCTTTTTGTACCTATTTGATGCTTTTTTTTGGGTTAAAGGTTTCTATTGTAGGTTGTTGGGTGTTGTTGTTATTGTTCATTGTTTCCCAAATTCAAAATGTTATATCATTATATTTTTGTTTTAAGGTTTTTGTTTGTTGTTTGTAGGGGTTCAACAAAATGTCTCATTCAAGGGCTGCATCTTCTGGCAGTGTTAGTGGGGGGTGGTATTTGTGAAACACAAAAAAAAGTACTATGTGTGCGGATCACTAATGGAAATAAAATGTAGTCAATCCAAAATAAAATGTGGCCATTGAACCCGAGAGAGAGCTCAAACTCTAACAGAAACACATTTTGGGGGATTTTTAATTTAGAGGTTTCTAAACATGTGAGAGAGCAACAAAATGATGAGTTTCAGAATATGAAGGATAATTTCGATCTTTCACAAACATACTAACAATGGTAATTAACGAATTTGGTCAAGGGTGCAAAAGAAATACATTTTAAGAAAGAGAATGCACGTGTCATATGTCCAAACTTAAAGGGAGTATTTATATAATTTGCTCTAAATTTTTTATTTAATAGACCTATTCTTCTTCTTTTTTTTTACTATTCTTTGTACTTTGAGTGAATAGATAGATATTCCCTTTCCAACACAATTTTTTTTATACACAAGGATCTCTTGATTAAAAAACACAAATCATTATCACTTATATCAATTGTTGTTGATTATTATTCTTCTCATATAGTTATACAGCTTTTTAACATTATCTTTGAAAAGTTAGAGATTGAAACAAAATTAACCTTTTATTATGGGTAATCTATGTTCATGTTAAACTTCCATTGTTTAATGAAACCTTCAAATCCCAAAAACTTTCAATTCAAATTGCTCTTGTATGAATAATCTTTTTTAAAAACTTGATAGAGAACTTTAATATGTCTATTAATTTCGAACAAAACCTTTAATTTTAACAACAAAGTCTAATATACTCAAACAACCAATAACTTGTTGGTATTTAATTTATTACAATGCATTGAAATTTGCAAAAGTACTTATCAAATTTTAATCCAAACATAAAGAGCATGGTCAAGATGGACACATACCTATATTAGTCTATTCAAATAAACAAGCACATAAATTAAAAAAAATAAAGGTTTAAATATATTAGAAATCCTTGATATATATCCAATTTATGTTTTGAGCCCCTAATAATTTTGTTGTTCTTATTACCTGACGTATTAAAAAGTTTTGATCTAGATCTTTATCGTAAGTTAAATGATGACATAGCATCATTTCAATTATTCTTTCAATATATATCAACTGTTGAAATAATGTCATCATTTTACTGACAGTAGAGACTTAATACAAAACTTTTAATATATTAAGAACCCAAGACAATAAAAAAAAATTATCAAGGACTCAAACAAAAATCAGATATATATCGCATACCTAAAAATTATTTAAGCCAAAAATAAATAAATAAGTACTCCAATATGTCTACGCTACCCTAACTACGACGTATACCTTATGCGCAATGGACAACATAAAGCAACTAATCATATAGCAAAACGACGAAGATTGGAGTAGATATTTAAGAATTTATAATTGTCGATAAAGCTTATGAAGTTACCATAAATCCATCCAAATAATAAAATTAAAAAAGTATATGAAAATTCCTAAGATACATCCTTAGGCTCTTCCATGACATCACGTCCTCAAAACAGATCAAAGAAGATTGCATTTTACCTCTTTCTCTTGTTTCCAGAAACAGCACCCTTGTTATATTTACCAAAATCATCGGTGGTGTCAGCAGTATTCTGCTTTTTCATTCCCTTCTTGCCTCCAAAACCAAATTTGGAATTCTTACCATCTCTTTTCTTCTGTTTCTTTCCTTTACCAAAGGCTAGCTTTGCCTTCCCTCCTGAACGATCCCCTGGAGACACCCCTGGCCTTTTCTTATTTGACCTCTCAAATACTTTTCCATCCTCAAAGTCAAAACCCATATCTGCATCTTTGCCATTGTCAGCATACCCACTTTGTTGCCGCTGCTTCCTCCATTTCTTAACAGATTCAATGTCCTCCTTTTTCTGCTTAGCCCTTTCTTTTAATTTCTGAGCCTGAATCTCTTTGGCCAATCTCTTGGCCTCCCTAGCCTTTCTTCTCTCGTCAGCCTCTTCCATCTTTCGCTTCTCTGCTAATAGCCGACCTTTCACCTTTACCATGTGGCCATCTGTCTTCACCATTTCTGCATAATAGTCTGCAGGTCTCAGGAAAGGGAGACCCATTGACTGAAATTTCTCAAAGGCCTCCTTAGTTCCCTCCAATGCCTGTGTGTAAAACGCAAGTTCTCGTGCCAAGTCATCATTGACATCTACTTCTTGCTCTTGATCAACATCAACAGAGAGTTTGTGTATCCATTCCACATTCTCTGGCCAACTGATGTCTCCAAGTTTATCTAGTAGAGCATCTCTGTTATACACTGCATTTTTAGATGGTTCAGTTAATTTCACATCTTCATCCTGCTCTGATTCAGATGATGACATTTCTTCTCTCTGATCTTCAGTTTCAGCCTCAACCAGTGTATCATCATTAACAGGCATTGCCATTTAACCTATACAAATATTAAAAGGAAAAAAAAAGTTCAATTTACACCAAAATAGTGGAGTCTAGCATTTATAACCATCATTTCATGTGCTAAGCAGAACTTCATTAAGGATACATGAGACAAAGAACATCTAAGGGACAGAGATTTCTCAGCCAAAAGGTGGAGAGGAGGTGATACATTCAAAGGAGTATCATAGCTTAGGATACATGAGCCAAATAAACCATATTTCAGAAATAATGTTATAGGCAGAGCCCTTAACATAATCAACATAATTATACGAATGATATATTAATAATAAATAAATAATAACTGACATAATATCAGATCAACAAAGAGAAAATCAAAATTTTCTTCTTTTAATTCAAAAAGATCAACTTATTTATATGCATAACAAATAAATTATAACCGACATGATATCAGATCAACAATGCATAAATCAAAATTCATTTTATTTTAATACAAAAATCTCAATGCTTCAAGAAAAAATAGGACGCAAAAGAACATAGTATTGTAACCAAGAACCTAAAAACTAAATGCCCTTTTGACTTAACATTAATTTGCTTTCACCAGGCTCTCATAACACAACAAATGAGAACAAACTACATGGCAACTTCTTTTTACATTCGAAAGATAAGAATGTCAGAAGTACAACAACAAGGCGCAAGAGCAGGAGAGAAACACTTGTCCCTTGAATGTAATGGTGGTATAGCTCTTGATCTGATTATTTGCATATAAATAAGAGTCCAAATGGAATAAAGCCCAAGATTTTAAACTACGAAAATTCAATCAAGCATTGAGGACAAAAAGTAATTAAAAGCTGAATATAGTGAGAAGAAAAACTGATGAGCTTCCTTAAAAGTCCCAAATAAAAATTAAATCCAGTAACCTCAACCGCTCCCCCCTCAAAGAGAGAGAAAGGGAAGAAGAGTACTACATAACTTTTGCCCCCCAAACCCTAAACTTGCTTAGCTGCTTTAACCTCATCTAGACTCGCGCAAAAGGAAATGGCAAAAGCAAACAGAATTAAACAAGCACAACCTTAATCGTTTGTTTAGAATTGTAGATGCTAATAGAATTGGTTTTTGATGATTAACCAGAAAAAACATACATGAGGTTTCGGGAAAACCACTCCAACCCCGCCACTGTTTGGTAACAATCAGGAAAACATAAATAATTCCATAAAAAAAAAAAAACACATCCAATCGAACACAGAACATGGAAAGAAAAAGTGAGGTGTGTGTGCAGCGAAATCGGTAACGGAGAAAAAAAACTGACCTAGCGAAGCTGTGAGTGCTACTGCGACGGCGGAGAAACTAACCGAAAGCGAAACTCTGTGTGCTGTGAGGTTTAGGGTTTAGCGTAAACTCGCGCTCTCAATCTAGTTTTTGTGCTTTTAAATAAATATTGTAAATTAGAAGATGATGAAGAAAGAACGGGTCGGGTCGGCCCATCTCAACGAAACTCGGATCCGTCTCAATCAATTCTCGCCATAAATGGATGGGGTTAACTTGTGCGTTTCAGATTATCCTTACTTGGGTTGGGGTGTTTAAAATGAACATCTTTTAAATATTTCTAACAATTTAAATAAAAAATTGAAAATTTTATAACGAATTTAAAGATACTCCGTAAAATATTTTAGACTTATATAAATTGATACTAGTAATTTAGTATTTTTTTCATTTTGATCTGTAAAAAGAATTCATTTTAGTCCAAATAAAATGTGCTTAAAATATGCTTAAATACATTGGTCCTACAATTTTGCATTTATTTTATTATTTGTTCATAAATTGTTTTAGATAATATTTTTTAAATGTTAATTTTTTTGTTTAAATGCTATCTAAAGTATTTTAAGAATAAAAAATAAAATAAATACATTTTATAAGGATTAAAATAAAAAAAATTACAGACAAAAAATAAAAAAACCTAAATTATAAAGACCAAAAAATATATTTAAGTCAATATTTTATACATTAGTATATTACTTTTTTTCATATTTTTTATATTATTTTAACCATAATTATAAGGAGAGATGTTAAAAGCCAGGTATCAATTTGCTATTCAATGACTACTGATAAAAACAAAATATTCACTTATAGCATCTAAAGTAGAAATTGTTTAATAGGTTGTTTATTAAAAAAGAAGGGGATCAACTTATACTAACAATAATTTTTTTAAATTACACTCTATTCTTACCATTTATTTCTATGAAATCAAAATCATATGTGATACACTAAAAGAATATTTTTTTTAATGAGGAGGGATATCTTACACTAAG
Source organism: Glycine max (assembly GCF_000004515.6). Classification (NCBI taxonomy): domain Eukaryota; kingdom Viridiplantae; phylum Streptophyta; class Magnoliopsida; order Fabales; family Fabaceae; genus Glycine; species Glycine max. The sequence continues at coordinate 39,107,536 of NC_038246.2, forward strand.
AATAATTTTATTTTAGAATTATACTTCATTTATTCTTACTTTCTATTTCTGTCAATCTAATAATTATAATAAGTTACCAATTTTATTAGTTAGATTTCAATTAATGATAAGAATAAAGTGTAACTCTATGAGAATTCATCTTGGTATAAGTTATTCCTCCTTATTAAAAAATATTATTTTAATATATCACATGTGATTTCGATTTGTTCAGATTTGAGACAATTATTTATATAAACAACTATTTCTTATAAGTTCTTTAATATTTATATTAAATATAGGATAAATAATACAAAATCTTGGAGAGAGAAGATATTTTCTAGTTAAGCAACTTAATAATAGAAATGAAAAATTGATTGGATTTCTTAAAAATGAGATGACATAAAATGGATTATTTATATGAAAATTATTGGAGATATTTTTATAGATTATTTATGAGTTTTATATCGTCATTTAATCACAAATAATAATTTAAATTATTTTAAAATAATTATTTTAAAAGTGAATAAACTTATCATACATAATTGATTGTAATTAGATGATTGTATAAAACTTTTTATAATGCATAACTTTTTTCTGATTATTTATTATGTTTAAATAATGGTCATAATTGAATACGAGTTATTTTTTTTTCTTTTATTATTTTTCACTTATTTTTAATTTCCTCACACTTTTTCAATTATTTTTCTCATTTTTAATTGATGATGTAGTTGCATAATAATTAATATTTTATATTATTAATTAAGTACTATATAATAATAATAATAATAACTAAATTAATTAAACGTTAACATGTAATCAACAACATGAAGTGAGTATATAATATTATATCAAGTATTTGATGACAAAATATTTTCAGGACTATTTTGAATATAAAAACTTGCAAATCAAATGAAATGTAAGAAAATTTTTATTTTTTACATAGTTTTATTTATGTATATTAATTAAATTGACTTAATTCTAACATGATAGCTAGGCCAAATGCTATTGCTAAAGCTCTTGCCAGAAACCTCGAGTTTAATTAGTCCGAAATGACCTCACACACATGCATGCTCATATAGTCACTCCCTACTATAATTCAAATCCTCATAATGTGTCCTTCTAGGATCCTTAACCTCAATCTTCCAATGCCCATCAGACAAATTGGCACTTCTTGCTCTTCTTCTCCTTTGCACTATCCTCTCATCCATCTTCTCAGTAAGTCCACAATAGGATTTCAACTCTTTGGGCATGGCATCATAAACCTGCCACCACATGTGGTGAGCCAAGTCACTAGCAAAAACATGAAGTTCATTCATGTCCCAATTACAGTCATAATCTCTATAACACATCCACGGCTTCAAACCCAAGTAATGCATCACATACAAGTCCTCAGGAATCTCCTCCTTCACATCATTCCCTTCTCTCTCTTCAAAACTCTTCAAGTAGTTTACTTTTGTTGGCAACCTGTGCCACCACGTGAACACCTCGTTGACCAAACCTTGGTCACCACCATTGTATGATTTCACCTCCAAACTTTTCTTCATCAAGTCCTCAAACATACACGTGGATGGTTCAATGACCATTAACCCCGACTTGAACAAGGAGAAGTCATTAGGTGAAGCAGATAATTGAGGGTAAGCAAAGAGACCATCAATGCTCTTCAAAACTAGAAGATCAGCATCTAGGAAAATGATTTTGTCATACATGGTGAGTTGCCATATACGTAACCTGCTATAGTTCCACTCGTTGTATGAACCCTTTTGGGCATAGGGGTTTAAGATACGTTTGATGCGTTTGATCTTCCACCCTGCAGCTTTTAGACCCCTTATAGATTTGTAACCAATGGATTCATCAGCAAGGAGGAGTAGGTCTAATTTGGTGTAGTTGTTGTTGTTGTTGTTGTTGTTGTTGTTGTTGTGTTGAAGGATGCTTTGTGCTAGAGCTATTGCACCACACACATAAGCTTCTGAAGAGTGGAGAACTGTCACATAGGCTAATTTTGAAATGGTGTAATTGTAATTCAATGTCGCTGGTGATTGTGACATATAGCCCCTCCTAATTTCCTCCTTACCTGCAAATGATAATAACCAAAATACCTTAATTCTTTATTAATTTTTTGGAACCAGAATGATAATAACCAAAATGCCTTAATTCTTCATTAATTAAACTTTTATTGTTACGAACCATCTACAATACTTCTTCTTTAAGTCAAGCAGAATTCATCGTATTAATATTCATATATAATAAAAAAGGAACATAGGAAAATGGAATCCTCTACAATATATAAGGTTCTTCTTTATTTTTTTATACTTTTCTCTAGAGTATATGTGGGGAAATGACAAGAAGAAAATATATATCAATTCATTTTGAAATTATGTCTTGAAAAAAAAATTAGTTGATTAAAATTTGACCAAAATAAATAAATTAGATATGTTATGTATATAGTTCATTGATTGGAAAGAAAATATACCCGTTTCTGCATAGCCAGGAGCAATCTGGCAGGAACCAACAGGCATAAGCATTTTGTTTCTGAGGCTGAACAAATCAGGCTTGTACACCCAATACTCACCTGGTTGATGCAACAAAAGGTCATCACACTTGAAAATATCCATCATGGGATCACATGACCCAATAAACACAACATATACAGGTTCATAAGCATCCAAATTATTCACCCATCCACTATCCACTGCCAAATTAGCCACCACCAAATTAACTTGCAACTTAAACACATCCCTTTTTCCACATGGAACTGTTGCCACCACCACATTGAGATCTCGGTACTCTTCCCAAGTTGGCATTGGCAAATCAGGGCACTTTGGACCACCCCATTTTTTATCTTCATCAATCCACACAGGGAAAAAGTCTTTCCATTTCAAGCTCTCATCAACATGATCAAAATCAACGGACACTATTTCCACTTGAGGGTGTAGTGCATGTAGCTGCTCATATAGACCACCATCTACTCTTGTATCAACATTAACTAGACCTACATTGATCCTCTTGCTAGCATAGTTTTTCTCTATGACTTCAAACCAAGATGGCTTTCTTTTATCTACCTCAAATTTGTTTGTGACATTGGAGACTCTTTTTGGCTTCATTGAAAGCAGAGAGAGCAAGAGGCCTATGGAGAAGAGTGAGAGAATGAGAAACGCTTTTTGCTTAGACAAATGAGAAGAGGAAGAAGACTTGGAAGCCATAATTTCGTTCCAAGTTTTGCATTTGTGGAAGTTCTATAATAAGGATATATATTTATATTCATCAGATTCTAAATCCAAATTAACTAATTAAGTGTGTGATATGCTTCTCAAATAATTATGTATATAGTTATGGATTTAATTTTCGTGTGTATATAAAATAGTATTTATTGAAAAAAAAGTTTATCTTTTAAATGAATCTCTTTATTTTAAGAAATTAATCTCTCATTCGGCTGATAGCCTGAAAAAAAAAAATCTAAATCCAACTTTTGTATGACAGTATGTTAGACTTAGAGGTGCTTTCTGTCACGCTCATGATCGACACGTGCACACAATATTTTATTAATTAATGAACAAAAAAATCCTTAGGGAATGATTCTATTTTGTTACAGGGTATGGGTAGATTGTTTGACATAACTAAAATAATTGATGTATTCTTGGTAAAATAAAAAAAATGTGATAAGTACTAACCAGTTGTGTGTTAGAGAACCTCAGTAGTATTCCAATTACAGTTTTTCTTCTTTCATTATCTTTTTTTTTCCTTTTTCTATCACATTACTCATTAAATATCACATTTTCACTTCTTTTTTTTTTTCTTTTTTTCTCTTCCCTTTCTCCCTCTCTTTTTCTACACCCATTTCACACCCAATCATGTGCTATGAGACTATGAGAGAATCATGATCCATTGATAATATATTTTCTTTTCCGCTACATTTTAAGTAACCATAATTGATTTCATATAAAACATCTTCATCAACTTTAAACAGACCATTTTTAAAAAAATAAAAGAGTCACCAACATTGTAAATATTTTCTTTTACTTTTGAAAGAAGGGTAAGGGAGGCTTCTTTTCCTTTGGTTTAGATGATAATTATCTTCTATAGGAGAAATTTTTTGTTTGATTCGAAATAATACATGTAAATATTGTGGCTGAAAATTACAGTGCATACAAGTGACGGCAATTGTTTGATAATGCGTAACTATTTCTTAGGGGGACTGGTCTCATATGATGTACCTGCATGATACGCCACAAAATTGCTGATTATAACCTGCTAACTAATTTGTTGCAAAATTAATTCCCTCCTGGACCTGCTGTGCATGTTGTGAACACCAATAATCCAATCTCATGTTAGAAATCCAACTGTAAATATTGACACAGTAAGATGACATGTGATTGACATGAACTAAGGATTTTATGTATGTTCTTTTTTATGGACTCCAACCTAGTCATTTATGCCATTATCATAAAACAATTACCATACGATTTAGGGTTAAACAAGGTTCTCAATAAATATTTATAAAAATATGCTACACATTAAATAGATTTTTTCTTATAAAGTATCAAACAGTTTTAAAATTTTATTAAAAATTATAGATTAGTAGTTTTCATATGTACAAAGATATATTGAATAAAATATCTATTAAGAATTATTCTTAAAGTAACTTAAAAAATACAATTATTTTTTTATAATTTTTTTAAAATATATATATATATATATATATATATATATATATATATATATATATATTGATTTTTTAAAACTCCTAATCACACACACACACAATTTTTTATAATTTAATTTAAATTAATTTTAACTAGTAGAAATTTAATTTAATTAACCTCCGTAATTCATTCAATTCAGAAATTTATAATCAAATTTATAGTTAGTTTATAATATATATTAACATTTTCCTCTACACTTCGTTATAATCAAATCATTATTAGACTAAATTTAATAATCATTATGTACGATCATTTCACTACAAATTTTACGCACTAAAAGCATTGGCAAAACCTGCGTGTAACTGTTAGTTCGTACCAGATACATTTGACGAAAAATAAATCAAACTTCAGCCATAACTTCAAATTAATTTATACAGCCTTTGTAAAAATTAACTCGTTTAACTTTTTCACAAGTTGAAATACACAAACTAATTTCACCTTGAATAATAAGTTTATTTTACCTCCTTAATTTTTGCCTGAGTGCTCATTAAGAAATTTATCCAAACTATAGTAAATTTTTCTCTCGTACATTTTATTGGAATCAAAACGTGTTGACACTAAATTTAATTATATAATGTGTACAATCATTACACTGAATATATGATTTGTGAATATTGTGAGAACCTGCCCATAATTGCTGATTCAAACACACGGGAAGAAAAAAAAACGACGCTTTTTAAAAGCTGAGAAAACAATTTCTAACCACTTGAACGCCAACTTCGCGCACGGATAAAGGGTCTCAATTGCAATCTTCAATACAGAGCTTGCTTTCATTCTTTCACAGAGTAATTAACTGGACCTGACAGTATATCTCATTATTGTGTATATTACTACCACGAAGCCCCAAACAAACAAGAAGAAACATATACATATATGATAAGTGTTATGCATACCTTATTTATATATTAAAATCATATATTAAAATTATGTAATAATTATTTAATTTTTTTTATTATTTCTTTTGTGTTAAAACAGTAAAAACTTAACATTACTTGTACGAATTGGTATGTTTGCCAAGAGTCAACACTACGGTAATTTGAAGAAGAAAAAAATTATGCTAATTCAATTCAACCTCGACAAAGAAAAATGAAATAGTGATTTTATAAAAATGAAATAGCAAACTCTACAACAGATGGCATAAAAAAACCAACTGAATGTTGAACTTGACATATCTAGCCAGGAGCAGGCTGCATTCAGATCAAACTAATGGACATTGATCCATTCACAAAATCTGTCTTTTAACCAGACGCATTCTTCCTTGCAGCATATACCCTATAAGCTGCCAGCCCAACTACGACCACCGCAGCTCCAACTGCAATAGGAAGTAATGAAGTAACATTACACGTTGAAACAAAATTGAGGAAGCATAAAATAGAAAGATGACAGTTTGTTTATTAAATCAAAGCTCCGAATAAAAGCCTATTCTACTTTTTGACAAGTCTATACAATACTCAATGAAACAAGAATGACAAGAACATAAAGTGGCTCTGAAGGCAAGCTTGAAATGTATGGCTTCGGTAACTCCCATTTATTTACTCAATTACTACAATTTGATTTTGATGATTCATTGGCTAAATAATCCCTAAATTCCAAGCAACAATCTACCGAACAAGAAATCACAATAACACGAAACTGAACAGCTCGGATGAAAAATGAAAAAAAAGAAAGAAATAATGGAAAATAATAATAAACACTGTAGATACAAGTGTAATGGAAAAATGACATACCTGAAACAGCCATAAGAGATCGATTAATAAGCCTGTGGTACTGCTTGCGGCTTCTTCCAGCTTCAGTTTCTGGAATGCTTAAATGAGGATGATCAGCAGCCGTTACAATTTTACGAAAAAGACTGTTGAAATCTCCTAACTTCACACTGATGGGTATAGGAGCCTCTACTCCCATATCTTGGCTAACCTACAAAATACATTGACATGTCAAGTGACATTGCAATTTATCCATAACAAATTAGTTGCTTGAAAATTTCTCAGCATCAAGCACACTTGTTACAATTTCATATGCTAAGATAACAGAATAAGATATTTAGTTGATAATCTGTTCAAATACTCGTTGCTATACTTTTCAATAATTCAGTGTGAATATAAGACTATTTTGAATTTGCTATATATTGCTTTTCAGAGTTTGAATAAAATCATAATTTCAAAACGTGCCATATTCACTTTTAATAGTTTCTTATTTAACCATCCAATAATTATGTACAGTATATCACCCTCAATTATGCACACAACAGTGCAAATGAAAATTCAATAAAAATACCCTAGTTGACTCCTGTATAGCCATTGGAAATGAATCCAGATCATCTTTAGCTGCAACTATCAGGCAGGGCACCTCAAAGCCAGTATCTTCTCCATGGCTAGCAATTTCAACCAACAGTTCAGACGATGTTCTCCATGAGGATTCATCAGACCTTAAATGAACATCTTGTCAGCGATTATACAAACAAAATTTTCCAAGCATGTAATGAGTTGTCCAAACCACATGATCATGAAATGATAGTTAATTAAAAATACAATTGACGAGTCACCACTTTAATCAGTGACTTTTTAATACATATCATGCAAATATTGAGCATCCTACTTTTATGTTGTTTAAAACTAATGTTTGTAAGTCGCAAATGTTAATTTATAAAGAACCCAGAAATTGCTTCTTTCAGCTGTTTTAGGAAGTTCATCCAATGAACAACAGATTTCTTCTATGTGCTTATGAATTATGATGCTGAAATATAGTAAGTATATAAGCTAAAAATATTTTAAACAAATTATTTAACAGTGAAATTTATCCTCTACTGATGCATATACTAAAAGAAAACAGAAAATAAATATGTGGATCATTGGAAACTTAACAAATGCGACCAAAGTATTTTTCATACTATTTCTGTAACAAGGATAATCTATAACTTATATCATATAATGATCTTTAATATCAGTGGTCACCTGTCATGAACAAAAACTGCAATGTCACATGAGGCCAAAGACTCCTTATTGGACAGGAGCTTCCTCACTCCATCTTCAGGAATCTCTCTCAGAACAAGATATTTTTTGTTTTCCTGCAAATGATATAATAAAACACATTTAGAGAAGAAACAAAAGCCAAGACATAAAATGAATACAATCGAAGCAGGGGCTGGTACTGGAACACATGGGAGAGGCTAACTGGTTTTGCACAATAAGTAGTAGCATTTGTCAAATGTCAATCAAGTATCACTTACCATAGAAATATCAACTACATTTACAGCATAATGATCTTCAGTGGTTGGATTGTAACTTTCAGAATATGGCCTGCATTATTGATTCAACAATGATAAGGTATATGGTGTTGGAAGTTATATTAGAAAGAAGCTTCAAGGTAACATAAAAGAAAAATACCTTCCAATAAAAGAATTCAATAATGCAGATTTTCCAGCCTTCCTAGGCCCAAAAACAAAGCACTGCAAAACATTTCTGTCTGAATGCTGCTTCTTGCGATCCATGCGTCGCCTCCTAGTCACACGAATAGCAGATGATGGATCACCAGGATAACCAATGTATATCAGATTCTCCACACTAAAAGTTGGGTTTAGAAGTGTCATAAGTGCCCACTGTCCAGAGAAAGTAATATATTTGTTACAATAATGACAATTCAATGAAAATAAAATACTATATGCAATTAAAAGGTACACACCAGATATATAGTCATACATACATATTACAGGAATAGATAACATTAATGGAGCACATAAAACTTAAGCAACCTTGATTCTCAATGCATACAAATTAATTGAGTGATAAAACTCCCAAGCAAAGCCCGCAATTCTTCTAAAACTAACATTCAAAAAAATGCAGGGAAGAGAGATAAAGATAAGAGACTTGCGCACCTCTGACAAAAACGCTTCTAGTGATAGTCCTCCAAATGCATTTTTTTCTGCAGCGTCCTCATATGGAATTCCAGTCCAAGGACTGCAATTCAAAACAATAAAATATCAAATAACACTGGCAAGGTTTCTTATGGACATTCAGACTCGAGAAATGCATAAATAGAAAAATGTCATAGCTAGAGTTTGTAAGAACATTGAAGAACCAAAATTAGAAGTATAAGCTAAGTTCAAACTCTCTCATGACTTGTGGCCTGGTTTAACTGATTAACAAAGCCAAATATGAGCCAAATTATTTTCACTGTTAAGTTATCTAACCTGACTGTTGAGTGTTTTACTATATTGTAAGCAAATAGCAGGTTTCAAGATCAAAATAGAACATTTAATGGAGAAAATGTTAGATCAGACTCTATTACTCAAACCCCAACAGAAATAAAGCAGTCCATCGGATAAACTCCAAAGAGGGTTGAGTGTTGAGAAGATAAGATATTTAAAACAAATAATCTATGAACAATTCAGAAGACTTCAAAACTTCTGAAGTAAACCAAGAGAAACTCAGAAGATGTGGCCTCAATTTAAAAAAAATACAAGCTACAAGGAAGTACAAGCTTAGATAAATATGTGTGCAGAGATGAGTAACAAAGAATAATGCCAAAGAGGATGAAATAATGACTACTCATCACTGAAAAGAAATAAAATGCATCTTTAAAAGGTCTAGGCACTTAAAGATTCAAGCCAGAGGAGTCATAAACAAATACGACTATGAAATAATCTCTCTTAACATCTTCTCGTTGACATACCAAGTTCTTCAAAGTTCATCCACTGAGTGATTCTTAAAGTGAACACCTTTTATCTTCTGTAACCCATTGTAAGCACTGTGAGTGCTAGATTTGTGTGAAAGTCGTTAGCCTAAAGAGGCTTTCAAATAGCAATCAATACTGGTGTAATAACCCAGAAGAGACCTAGTGATAAAAGAACACTATGCTTTTGGCCTGAGCCCTGAAGAGTCTATTATGAACAAAGAGTACAGTTGTAACCATGCAGAGACTTCCTACATGGTAAAAAGACAGTTGAAGATAGGGAAAATCCCACCAGGTAGGTGGGGATTAGACATAGGCCAGGTGGACAAGGATGAATCAGTGTTAAAATCTTCCGACTATTTACCTCCCAATCTTTACTCTTTGTTGATTGAAAAGCAATTCTGATTGGAGTCGCTTATATCTGATATAATTTGAAAATAATTGAAAGCTCTTGTTTAACATTGGTTCAAGTAAAATGTTAAATGATTCAAAAAATTATTCAAAATGTTTCTTGATTAACTTGTATAAAGATATCCTAAGGTTCAGAATATTCTTATAAATATTAAAAGTATCCTTTTATTCAAACCGGAGAAGACTCGATCTTCTCAGTACTTGTAATCTTCTTTAGTGCTCTTTTGACCTTCAAGCTATACTTGAGAACTAGCCCAGGAGCATAAGTTTCAGGTTGCTGAATTTACCTAGGGTTACAATTCAACCCCTCTTGTGATCAGTTCTGCATCTTCAGTAAATAACAGATCCTCATAGCATACATGGATTTGAAAAATAACAAAATATGATAAATTCCACATCACAATGCACCCATTACCAATTCAAGAAGAAACTAATGCAAAGCAATCTACCATAGAATGGTGGATAATAATATGACAGAAAGCAATCTACCTTTCCGGGGCAGTAGAAAATAATTCTTCGATTTCACGAGGTCTCAACATCCCATCCTGAAGGAACAAAAAGTATTGCCCAATTTCAAGAAGAATTCGGCAAGGTACCATTTGTAACTTGCATAAAAAAAAAATCATCTGAGTAAATATCTGAAAATAAGAATTGACATACCCCATCACTATCAAACGCATCAAAAATTGCCCTCAAAAACTCAATTGCTTCATTTGTCAGCTCCACACTCTGCAGACATCAAAGTCAATCTTGATCAGAAGACGACAAAATTCCTAATCATCCACAGATTATTTTCAGACAGGTATAAAAAAATTTCTGTCACTCACAATGCACATAACATGTCAGGTCACAATTCATCTCCAAAGAAATACCTGATCAGGAGCACGTTTTATAGGTGGAATTAGATCATCAGCAAGCTTGATATCATCATTATATCCAAACTTCCTGAGCACAGTCCATGTTGTCTCAAGACGCCCTTTTTCTATGAAAAGGGCATGAAGAAATAAGAATCCAGTCAAAGTAAGTCCACGTTCATTCACCCCTTCAGACAATTTTTCTTGTACAACCTTCTTTACACCCACAATTTCAGATGGTTGCAAAGGAGCATTGAAACATTTAACCTGTTGAATGGTTTGTTAGCTTTTTCACAAATCATATAAACAAACTACCTTACCATAACATAATAGAAATATTTTGATGCTTAATAATGTCATCTTAAAAGGGGAAATGCAACCTGAAAGTCATTCAGCTCAGCATCACTAAGGGCACCATCTCTGTCATGATCACAAAGGATAAAAATCCGCTTCAAGGCTCGCACGCATCGAGGCTTTAGAGTTTGTGACTCTTGATCAAATAATGGAGCTGTTGGATGAAGCACGGCCTTCTGTGCATAGTAGAAAACTTCGGGGACCTTCAACAAGAAAATATAATAGCAAATTGTATGAAACAAAATAAAAAATATAATTGATCAGAAGTTTAAAATAAGATGTCAAAACAAGTAGTTTGATTGCAATGGTTAGTATAAAAGATACCTGAATATGCCTAGATGCTGAACACTCAATGCAAGTTTCAATCTCTCGGAACTGTTGCATTATTGGTGACATCACCTGTTCTAGGCTCACCTGCTGATTCTCATCTCTCAAATCAAGCTTACAACCAACTACTATAACTGGAACTTTCACCTGATCATTAAATTCAAAAATCTACATCATGCATATAAACACTAAGATGAAGAGATGTATGCAAGCATGAGCACAAGAGTAGATTTTTTCACATGATAAAAGAGCATAACTGGTTTTAACAATTTGCAATAATTTATTTGGATCTTTCCCCTACCATTCATTATGAATATTTTTATTTTTTGTATCCTTTTTCCCCTCAATTTCTAAAAAATAAAAAAAGGAGCCTCAATTTAACATATAGCCACTGGAGAGGCAAAAATAAAAAAGAGCAGAACCTCTAGTTTGCGAAGATGTGGAAGCCAAAATATACTAAGATTTTCAAGTGTCTCAGGCCGATCACATGCATAGGTAAGGACAACTGTGTCAGCCCTCTGCAATTCTTCAGCAACTTTATCACTATCCTCAGCACTGCATTAACAACAACAACAACAACAATAAATAATAAACATAATAGAATGGACAGATGAAGACATTCAGATCCCACATAGCAAAAGATAACTTGTGCATGCTTAGCTGAAGATTAATTTTGAGAAACGAATTTTTTTTCCTTAAAAAAAAAGAGATTAATAAAAACTTCGTACCCCATTGCCCAGAGGCTCTTCGCTATGCGAAGGTATGGGGGAGGGATGTTGTACGCAGCCTTACCCTTGCATATGCAAAGAGGCTGTTTCCGGATTCGAACCCATGACCAACAAGTTTCGAAATAAACTGAATCAATATATAAGCATAAAATTGCATTTCTAAGAGATTACAATGCATATAAAATGCACTTGTACTTTAATTTGGCAATAACTGATCAGTAAACAGCTCAAAAACCAAATAGCCAAATTAGTTTCAACTTTCAAGGAAGAACATTCGGGAACAAAGGCTAGCTCCAAAGTGAAACATCAACTCCGAAACTCCAATAATAAATAAATCTACTCGAATCACAACAATAAACAAAACCCAGTACCGCTATTCAAAACGTTCCACTCGAATCCTAACTTGAAATAGAAAAGGCACTAGCGTACTCGAACGAATCGCACGTCCGTCGCTAAGGAATATCTCAGGAGTATGAAAATATCAGAGAGTTAAAGTTCGGTACCGGGAAGAGGTGTCGATGATGGTGATAGGCACGCGATCCGGATACAGATCTTCAGGCAACCGCGTGGGAGGCAACACCGGTGGTACATTCACCGGAAAGTTTTCGGCGGCGGCCGTGATGATGAGGCTAGATTTTCCGGTGCCCTGGTCTCCGGCGACGACAATCCGAACTCCGGTACGGCTGTGAGGATTGACGGTTCCGGAAGTAGCTTTTGCCATGGGAGCTGCGAGTCGAAGCGATTGAAATCCGTAAACGGAAGCAGTGAGGTAGTGTCTGTTGTTGTTGTGTGGCGAAAATTAAAACCCTAACCCTACCCTAGACGGTGGCCGTCTGGGCCCTTCACTTCTTCCGCTGTTAATATTTGTAAGCACCGTTACGTTACTTGTCTTGCACCTCAGGGTAAGGGTACCCACACTACACTAGCACGAAATTGCCCTTTTCAATAAACGACTGTCGTTTACCAAGTACCATTACTTTTTAGTCGTTTCTACGCTAACTTTGTGTGTATCTGCTACCTTTTTTCCTTCAACTCAAGTTATATATATATATACACACAAAATAAAAAAGGCAAGCTTCTTTAGAAAAATAAAAAATACTAATAATAAAGTAATGTTTCTTTTAACAAAATTGAATGATTATATATGAAATCTTATAACCTTACAGAATTTTACCCTTTAACTATAATTGAGTTCACATATTTTTTATATACATCTTGTGGCCTTTTGTTACCTTATTTATAATGAATTAACGTGAAATATTCTATAATTGTGTACCAAATATTATTTAATATATGTACTAAATGAAGTTTAATTTAGTTAGCGGATACTTCAGTCTTTCCAATATTATTTTGGATGAATAAATTATTTTTTAACAAAAATAATAATCACTTAATATATTTAGATCTATGGATTGACATCTTTCTACTGCTGATATTTATTCATATTTGCTAATAAGTGATTAAACTCATGAATCATATCACATCATGTTATATCAATCTTTTAAATATACTAATCAATCTTTTAAATATATCAACTCATGAATTTACTTTATAATTTTTACCTCTTAAAAGTTTAGTCTTTACCTATCAATTAAGGTATACTTTATTTCATACCATAAAAAAGCATTGATTTTTTTCTTTGATGCCTCATACTAATAGTTTTTATGCAAGTATATATGAATGAAAAATAAAATGGTATAAATGTTGCTCATTTTGAAATATATTAGCAGTAAATTGTTTAAAAAAGGAATTTTACACAAATAGTGCAAAACAATAAACTAATGGCCCTTTCTGTGATGATTGCATCGAAACAGATTGGCACACGTTCGTGGATTGTGATCAAGCTCAGAAACTTTGGATGGAATCTGGCTTATGGCAATTTCTTCAAGCTTTGTCCAACAACTTTGATGACATAAAGGGGATTATTTTTCACATTCTGGGTTCCTATAGCAGTGCCAATATTGACAAATTTGTTGCCTTCATTTGGTGTATTTGGAGACAAAGGAACGAGAAGCTTTGGGAAGGAGTCCAAAAGCCCAGCCATGTTGTTACACAACTTGCCTTACATTACCTCGACTGGAAGCAAATTCATTGTAAAGAACCACCACTGCACACGCAGCAAGCTAGCATCAGCAGAAATAACTATCTCTGGATTCCACCCACAGACCATTACTTGAAATGCAATAATGAAGATGCAACAATGATGAAGGACACAACAAATTTTGGCATTTCAGCATGTATAAGGGACTCCTGAGGGAGGTTTATTATTGCTGCAAGAACTCAAGTCTACCAAGGAGATCTGACACCTCAAGAAGTAGAAGCATTGGCTCTCAAATGGATTTCGAGTTTGCACTTATCATAGTGGAGACAGATTGCAAAGAAAACGTGGAGGCTTTAATCAAAAGGCACTTCACAAACAATGAAGTTGGAGATACACTACGGCGCTACCTAGATATTCAGAATTTGTTAAACAACTGTGAGAAACAGTTCATCCGTAGATAAGTTAATTTTGTACATCTAGATCTTTTGCTAGTCGACTCACGTCTTTGATTTAAGTCCTATTTGTATTGAGTCTATTATATTACATGAAATGATGAATTTTTACCTTAAATAGTCAATTGGTCATTCATGATTTTCAACAATTTTATCTCTCTTTGTAACATTTCTTATAACTAAGGAAGTTTAATTCAGCTGGTTAAACAGTATTATAAATTTCAAATTCAGTGGGTTGGGAGAGATAAAAAAATAATTAGAATCCCATACATTTAATATAAAAAAAGGTTAATAAAAATATAAAAAAAAAGAGCCTAACGGATCAGTTATCGTGGTCTAGTCCAAATATGTAGGCAGGCCCAATTACACAATCGCGTCTACACGTGCATGAGAAATAATCAACGTAGAGAAGAGAGCATGAGTTAAAGAAAACAACGTTCAAGTGAAAGGGAGGTATTGAAAATCACGAAAATGATGTCAGGAAATTACACCTCCATCGATAGCCAAAAGGTTTCAGGATCTGTACCTGTGAGTCTTCATCATCAATCCTTCTTGCAATTCAATTCATCTTCCATTGTCATTAATTTCTATATATTATATTATCATCACAGTTTTTATTCTCAATTTCATGCAGGCTGTTGATCCTCCACCCTTCCAATTCTCAGGTCACTGTCATAGTAATTTATAATCTTGTCTTTGTTATTGGACAAACAAAATCATAAAACTATGTTACATGGTTCTTAAACAAAGTTATAGTGTATATTTATAAATTACAATTCGGGTTTCTTTAGACATATAAGGTTGATACAGTGGTTGGTGCTTATAAAATAAGGTTGTGGGTTCGAATCCCTCTAAGTGACATTTCTAACCAAACTAACAATTTGTGTTTCTTTGTTTTTCTGTGTTAAGCACTGATTTTATCATTTTTTTGGTTTGTCAATTACTTTTGTATTGATTTGTGTAGATTCAAATCTTCAGACATTTCCTCCATCTGGAGCACAGGGCAAGATTGGTGGTGGCTCGAGACATCCACGTGATGTTGATGGTATTTGATGATCTTGTTTGTTTATGTTTTATACATATAGTTATGTTGTAATTGATTACTTATAATTGCAACAAGAGTTGTGTCACTGTTTTTTATTTGTGTTATGTAGATACGTTTTCAAAACCAGTGTCTGGTTCTGATGAACCCCAGCAGCAGAGTGGTTGGTTTAAGGCTTTCTCACTTGCTTCTTACAAACCATACTTTGATGTTGACACTATAGATGTTCTAGACAGGATTAAAGACTCACTCTATCCATTCAATGGAACATTCAATGAAAAAACTGCTTCCCACCCTGATTTGTAAGCTCGCTTGATTCCTTGTAATTGTTGCTTATTTAACTGACAGGTTAGTGGTTATTAACATTACACTACCAACACGATATATAGTTACATCATCTTTGGTAATTCTTATGTTTTAGTTGATATTTATTAACGGGAAGAGTGAAGTTAATGGTTAACATTAGCATTAACCCCCTTTGTCCAACTTGGTTGTTGTTGATTCGTTTCTAATAATTTGTGCTCCACTTAATCGTGTGATAGTTTTGTTTCATTTCTCATGTTATTTCATTGTAGTATCCTATGTGTGTGTTTGGATTGGTGGTGAGTTGATCTCACCATAATTTTTAGAAGCAGCAAATGGTTGCTTTTATGGTGAACTCACCATGATTTTTGCACTCATCATGATTTTCTACTGCCAAACCAAACACATTATAAATACCAAGGTCTAATATATTTGAACTTTGGAGAACAAATACTTATTATTTTGCCATAAAAAGTATTTATCTGTGTGACAACACATGATTTGGATTTCACTATAAATGTGTACAGGTATGGACCGTTCTGGATTTGCACCACATTAATATTTGTAGCAGCATCTATTGGCACATTTGTGACATACATAGCTCACAAACTGAAGGACCAGGAATGGAACTATGACATAAATCTGGTGACTTGGTCTGCCGGCTTGTTCTATGGTTATGTCACCATTGTTCCTCTTTGTTTGTATGTAATCCTCAAGTACTTCTCTGTACCATCGGGCTTTGTCCAACTACTCTGTCTCTATGGATATTCCTTGTTTGTCTTTATTCCAGCACTGGTGAGTTATTGCTTCTTAAAGTTTCTCTATTTCAATATAGTATGAAATTTGGCGGAGATATAAGATTGTTTTAGTGGTAAAGGCAGAAGAGGTCGTGAGTTTAAATCTCCCGCTAACAAAAATTAACAATATTAACAACAAACATTTGCAGTTAAAAAAGAATATGAAATTTAACATTTTCCTTTGTTTGGTGCAGTGTATGTCTGTTGTGCCATTGGAGATATTCAGATGGATGGTTGCTGGTGTGGCTGGGTTCATGTCAGCAACTTTTGTGGCACTAAACCTCCGAGCACATATTATGTCAGCAGGTGAAAGATGGGTTTTGATTGTTGCTAGCATTTTTGTATTGCAGTTGGCTCTAGCTGTCGCATTAAAGGTCTGCCTCTTCACAGTAACAGTATGAGAGTAAAGTAGTATTATCATCATTCAGCATCAATGAATTGTAGATAACGAAGAGAGAACTTTTTGCTGTTTTAAATTTAGTTATATAATTTGTAGGTGAAATGCGGTTATCAGATTAAACTGTCATTTAATTCATTCATGGCGATATAGAGGCAAATAAAAATAGTTTGTACGTTGGATAACTACAGGCAAATGTTTGAGTCATTTGTTATATTACATGTCTAACATGTCCTTCTTGCAAGAACCCTTTAGAGTTGACATACGGATACAAGCTCACCAATCTTGTGCTAAAATACATGAGAAAATTTTGTGTGAAAGTACTAGCAAAGTATTCTATAATGAACTACATTGTGAATTTCACTTATTATTTTTAGCCTCTCTCAAAATATGTTGCCAAATCACATGAGCACTGCAGTATTTTGATTGAATCATCGATTTAAGCAATGGTCAAACTAGTTGGCGGCGAAATATGCAAGATTGACCAAGAGAAATCTGCATCACAGCCTCTTCAATATAGGAAATCTTTGCACTAATTCCCACCTCAAACTTATTGCCAACATATATTACTTATTTCGATATATTTACACTCCACAATCAATGAAACTGAATAACTTTGTAAATATACATCCATGGCATAGATGGATATTAAAGTTTGGACCTTTGGCCTTGAGCTTTTCTCTATAAAATAATTACAAATAAATTTTTTGAAAGATCATTTATATCAATTTTTTTTCAAAAAAAAAATCATCAACTATTAATTTTTTCCCTTTTGAGCTTAAAGAAGGATTTATCATATTGATAGATTTTAGAAGAACTGTACATGAGATGAAATGACTGAGATCTGGAAAAAAAAAGGAGAAAAGAAAAACGAGAAAGGAACAGATTGCAAAATGTAAATAATATGTCACATTAAACTATTTAACTCTTTATATTAAAGGAGGGTTATTTAACTCTAAAATTTACAGAAATGGTTGTTAAGTCAGTGCATCAGTTGTACCGGATATCAACATAAATGCATAAAATTGACAGAGTTCATCTATATTATATAGAAAAATTAAATAATATAATGTTATAGATTTTTATAACTAAAAATTAAACAGTAAAAAGTTGATTGAAAGTAATATTTATAATTTAAAGGAACTCCTATTATTTAACCATACCTAAAGAATATAACTTTATGTTTTGTAGGCAATGCAATGCCCCTATCTCCGACCTATTTTTATTTTGGCAGAATACCACTACTTGGTAAGATTACTACTCTATGGAACCCACCAAAACGTAGTAATAAATTAATTGGAAATGATGTTCATCATAACAACTCATAAGTCACAAGATCAACTTAAAAGTAATAACAAAGATCTCATGCAACTGCTCGAGCAAAAGAAAGGAGGCTAAGGATGGAAAGATGCCACATGCCAGTCCAAAAGAAGAAATAGCCCTTGTTAATAAAATACGTTGCTCGAAACCTTAAACCTAGCAAAACCTAGCAAAAGATGCTTCTTATTGAATCTATTGCTTCTTCAACAGCCAAATATGTTGGTTTTGAGAGGCACTTACATTGTATGAAAAAAGAAGATACCGGAGATAAGGTAAAAGGAAATCCTAGTAGCCCTAGGAATATGCTTTGACAAATAATGAAGACATTAACACTCTAGGTTATTTTAAGTATGTGAAAAGGGCAAACTAAAATCAACTAAAGGAATCCTGAAATTGAGGATTCCACGTACGGACAAGGTTAGGTTAATTCTGGATTTTTTTAAGAGTTAAAATTGACCAATAGAATACCACCGGCAAGAATTGCCATTAAGATAAAGAGTTGGTTGGTATCCAATAATGTGTACATTTCATAATGCACAAATTCAAAGCTCTGATTTATGAATCGTCCTTGTATGTCTGGTATAGTTACATGAAAATTAGCTGTGGGACATTTAAAGATTGTCTAACATGAACCGTGATTCAGAGTAATTATTAACTAGGTTTATTATAAGCACTTAAATCAACAGTGAGCATGTGTGTAAAGATATTATTTTAGAAATCAATAGATTTTTAATATGGCTTAAACGATGCTACACGAGTTAATTATTGATTTAAACCTCAGACGGTGTACTGTATGACATTACTAATTGATTGGGACATGAGCTTGAGCATTGGTTCACTAAATCTCCTTGATCTTTCTTCTTTGTGATCAACAAACCTATGTTTTACACATGTAAGAATGAGAAACAGATATCTCTATTTTAAACTCAGCATTCTTCTCCACTTTCTGGTGTGTTAACATCAAGGGGTGTCTCAAATCTTGATCTTCATTATCCATCTTTTGCTCAGAGAAGCTACTAAGGAAGAATAGTATGGTCTTTGAAGATAGTGGGGAAAATCATGTCAATTTCTCAAATGGGGTGTCTCTTGGTGCTCATACTAGTATTATTAAGCAGTTCTTGTTTAAACCATGGAGCATTAGGTGCTAGACATGGAAAAGAAGTGGAACATACACACAAGTTTACAATATGGTGGAAAAGCTTTAGTCATGAAACAGCTCGAGGCTCTTACAAGACAGTTAATAGAGAAGTACCCTCCTCTCCTGACCCCTTACACAACAGGTAGGTAGTTACTTCAATTCACCGAATCCTCTCTCCTTAAAAGAGCTGTTCTGCATACAAACAGCGCTTCTCGATCGTGGGATGAGTGACGAGTTTTTGAAGAACTGTCATTGTTACTAAGTTGTTATCCTATTTTTATTTTTCTTGTGCATAGAGTTTTCTGCATATATACAATTATTTTGTATTTCATTATCGAACACTCCTAAAGTACATTGCCTCCAAAAAGAACACTCCTTAAGTACGGTATGTACAACAATTTTCAGATTCTTAGCTGAAAACAAGGTTACTCGAATTACCTGCCTGGAGAACCTTTGGAAAGTGGAAGTGTTCAAATTTCTGTGTGTTGATGGAAATTAACTACGATGGCATGCATTTTATATTGTTGAATGTTGACATGAATTAAGACTAATTAGGTTTGCAATACCATGTATCCCAGTAATGGATGATTAAGCGTCTTCCATATATAGTCATCTCCCACTACCCTCTACTCTCTAAATTTTTACATTTGCTACAGGAATTATCTTATATTGGCCGAATTATGACTAAAAGCCACTTGAAATCATGACTCTCCTTTTGATTCTCTAAAAAATTGAAATATTCTTCCTCCTCAGGCTCCCCACTTCTTCAAAAGGCTGTGTACACTTCTTTTTATCAATAGGCATAAAAAATAATACCAAAGAATTTATAATACTCAAAGCATCTTGCTCATGAACTAAACCCCTTTTGTGACTGTGGGTTTGTTAGATTTATATAACATGACCTTAACAACAGAATTCAGTTGTTTAGAAAAAAGAGCTCGTTAGTGATTAACTTCGAAATGATGTGGATATCAAAGATGAAAGCCAATGGGCACTCATGAGTAAAAAAGGAACCGTAGGAGGTTCTGAAAAAAACTAATTTCATAAAATATTTGCTTTGACAGTCGACCAAATAATAGAGAGATTCAGAAACATGCAAGTCAATCCACAGCGTAAAACCTAAAACCGTAAGGGCCAATGTAAAGAATTAGCTAGAAGGTTGGCTTGCCAGGGAAAACCCCCACAGTCCTCTCCCCACTACAAAACTTGGTTGAATACTCTAGTTGCTATTTTCCAGAACGCATTCCTCTTTCCAATGAAATTCGTAATTGAATTTAGCATATGAGCAGCTCGATTAAATTGAATGTGGTTCAATGCCCTGCAAGACAAACCAATACAGACTTCAGAATTCTAATCCCATGACCCAGAATTTCCTTGCACTTGTATTGCCCTCAAATTGAACTGGCACGCAATTCATATTTCACAGGATTCTGCTATGGCAATTCACCCAGAATTTCCTGACGTGTTTCATCCTTTCAAGCAAAACTAGGACATTTGATCTATATTGTTAATTATTTCGCAATGGATAAAAGCACCAAAATGCAATTATAGAAGCACAAATTTTTTAGGGTAATGAATTACAGAAAATGTCATGCTGTGTATTTTGACCAAAAATTGTGCGTGCTCCTACAAATCATTTTACTATTTAGTCATATAAGGGAGAAAGGGAAACAGTATGTGGTGGATAATATCAGGGCCATCATAACCTACACAACTCTGAACAACTCTTCATAAATATCACTGACTTAAAATGCAATTAGGCCTTCGATTTCTTCCCTTTGGCTTCATTAGATGGTTGGCTCTTGAAAGGCAGGAAAGTCTTTCCACCCATGAATGGTCTGAGGACTTCTGGTATCTCTACCCCATCTTCCTTCTGGTTGTTCTCCAGTATGCAGCAAATGGTCCTCTCAGTAGCCGTTAGAGTAGAGTTTAACAAGTGAACATATTGCTTCATCTGCTCATTGCTCTGCGAAAGTTAAAAACATGCATAGTCCAACAGTTAAAACTTATGAAAGCATTCATGTACATGGGGTTAAAATTAGTTGAAGCCAAAATAAAAGTTTAATTGTGAAACATCACGGCAAAATCCCAACATCACACTTTGAGCTATTAAAAGTCTTAATTATGAAACATCTTAGGCTCTTAACACAAGTAAGCACCATCATCACTCGTGATTATTCTCAAAACATAAATTTACTTGTCTGCCTACTAAAATTTCAATGAAAGATTAAACTCATGAAAAAAGTAAGATATTAGAAATTTAAACACAGATTAAGATATTTTTACATGAGGCAAGGTTTCATTTTTAAAAATGGAAATGAAAATTTTCATCAAGTTAAGAATCATGCTTATTGAAGCCATCAACATGATGACATTAGGCATTACTAACCTTTTTCTGACCATATCGAATTTCTAATCTTCTGGCCTGATAGTCTGTACAGTTTGAACAGGACACTAGCTCTCTGTAAGCTTGAGAGGCTGGAAACCATGCTTCTAGATCATACTTCTTTGCTGCAGCATCATTCAATGCACCAGATACAATGGAAACAACTTGATAGGGAAGATTTAACTGCAGTAAATAAAATTTAATCACATGAGAAACAAAAAACATGGGGAGAGAAAGAAGTCAATTTAAGTCAGACCAACCAATACATCAATCTACACACAATGACATCCACAAAAATATAATGTGGTAACTTTAAGTCATCACTTGGCCAATACAGAGTGCAAACAATCATCACAAGTACAATGAAGTTGTAGATATAAAAAATTTAGAAAGAAATAAAGGGATGCACTATACTTCCCCATGGTTAGATATGTTCGGCAAGTCAAAGAACACATGATTATCCCCAACAATTAATAGTACCCTGGGATTCAGTAACTGTTTCTAAATTGTATAATATTTATTTGAAATTTGAACACATCCACAAAGTGGCCTTAAACATTAGTCGCTTAATGAGGGGCACTGTGATTATTCTCAAAATATAAATTTACTTGTCTGCCTACTAAAATTTCAATGAAAGACTCAACTCGTGGAACAAGTAAGATATTAGAAATTTCAATGCAGATTAAGATATTTTTACAGGAGGCAAGGTCTCATTTTTAAAAATGGAAATGAAAATTTTAATGAGTGGCTGTATCATACCGCTTTGTAGAAATCTTCAGAGTTCTTCAGCATTTCCTCATGCATGTCCCATGAATCATTGTCATTTGGACTAGTGAGGCAAAATTGCTCCACTTTCTCAAATTGGTGAACTCGGAATATTCCTAGAGTGTCTCGACCATGAGATCCAGCTTCTTTACGAAAGCATGATGAATATCCAGCATATCTGCAGAAAGCATATTTCCAAAGTTAAAGGCAACATAGTCTTCCAAGCTCCATTGTTAACAAGTGACAAAAAAAAATTATATTACCTTATTGGTAGCTGGGTAGGGTGGATCCAATCATCTAAATGATATGCACAGAGTGGCTGCTCTGCTGTTGCAATCAGATATTTGTCATCTCCTTCACCAGTTACCTAACATAATAAATTCTTAGATAAACTCAAAAAAATAGTTAAGGTGATATTTGTTTTGTTATCTGTTATTATTTACCCAGCATAATAACAAATACAAAAGCACCACATCCTTTTTACTGTGCTACCTGTTTTCAAAATTTTATGAAGAAAATGGCCTTGTTTTATCCATTTTTCTTCAAAAACTATTTAAATGGAAATAGAATGAAAACAAGGTGTCATTTTTGTCATTAAAAATTAAAACATTTCAGCTGAAATGGAAACAAGAAAACAAACCAAACACTACCCTAAGCATTAATAACTTTAAATGATACAATAGAAAAAGGCTATTGGCAGTTTGGCACTAAAAGATTATGGATATTAATTAGCAAAGCCCATATGCACATATTTATTTGTCATAGAATATAAATGTAAATTATAGACAAAAGCAACATCAAGGTCTTAACAATCACAAATTGTATATAAACGCAGGCAGATAATGGAATCTATCTAACAATTTTACCTTATAAAGTTCTTCATCAAATTGGGCTAGTTGAGCACACTTTGACATTATATCTTTTCTCATGAAGAAAGGAGTATGCAATAAAGTATACTCCCTTTTATCCAAAAAATCAAGCCCAAAGTTTATTAGAGCTTGATTAAGGCGAACACCATCTCCTTTGAGATAGAAACCTCTACCTCCAGCTACATCAGCTCCTATTATGTATCAAGCAACTAGATAAAAGATTAGGATGCATGTAGAGAAGATAGGATAAAAAATGCAGAAATTATGGAAAGCATTGACTAGTACAATTGAAATGCAGCAGTGCTCCATTGTATTCTGTGATATTAGATTTTTGTACCACAAGCCAAATGACATTACAAATCAAAATACTCCACATTTTGAAATCAATATTGTGTCAGAAAGACACTATGCTATGCAAAACATGAGCTGGTGCAATAGCTAAGCCAATCATACAAAATGAAATGGTTCAGGAAGTAAACTAAGAGGTGAAAAATGGGCAGAAAATGAAATCACAACACAAAATTCCAAACTTAAAAGTCATCCAAATGCCCCGCACCCCACAAAAATGAATAAATAAATTATCACTCAATCACTAGATGAACAAATTCAAACCTTTCTTTGTATCTGCAATACCGAGAAGCTCAACTAGATCCACATGATTCTTCAGCTTAGGCTCCACTCTTTTCTCTCCCCACGATCTAACAACAACATTGTTGGCCTAAAGCATGGAAGACCCCATGAATTTTCAGACAAGCATTAAGCATTAGCAGAAATAAAACAAAACATGAAATAAAATAAAGAAACAAACAAACCTCATCGTTGCTAATTGGAACGGAATCGTGGACGAGGTTTCCAATAGTTTCCAACTTGGAATTCAAGAGATTCAGAGTTTCCCGCACTTCAACCTCTTTCTCCGCTATCGATTTTTTGGTCTCCTCTGATTCAGTAATGAACTTAGAAGCATCCTCCCCAGCCTAACGCGCAGAACAACATTCAAAATGAATTGATTCAGAATTAGAATCTGTAATAGAATATAATAGCGGAAATGAAGATACTTACACGCTTGAGTTTGGAGACTTCCTTGTTGATCTTGTTGAATTCCTTGCGGAGATTTTCCAACTCGAATTGACCTGAAAAGATATGCATAAAATAAAAGGTAGCATTGGTGCGAGATTCGATTGGGGACATTGTTAGAGTGAAGAGAGAGAGAGAGAGAGAGAGAGAGTACGTTTTCGCCATTCTTTGTCGAGATTGATGACCTCGTCGACGATTTCGACGCTGGCGAAACGACGGCGTTGGGATTCGCGTATGAGTTCAGGGTTGTGGCCCTTCTCCTCTCTGAATAGGTTGATGTCCAACATTCTCACGCCGCCTTCAACCTCTCTCACTTGTGCAACGACTGAATGTAAGAATCAGGGAGTCAGAACAGGGTTTCGCAACTTAAAAACAAGAGGGTTTTTTTGTTTTCCTTTCTTTACAAGTCCAAAAAATAAATAATCTTATGCTTAATTAATTATTGTTTTAATCCTTAAATTTTTGGAATATGTGTTTCTTTAATCCCTTACCATCTGTTTCTTTAATTTAAAAATATTATTTGACTAATTATTTTTTTCTAACCTAATAAATTGATATTTTCTAATGAATTTTAATATTTTGTGATAATTTTTTAATATTTTATGACAGTTTTAAAATGTAAATTTTAAAATAAATCAGTATTATGATTTAATTTGAAAAGTCAATTTATTTTCTTGTCAAACTGATTTGAATAACTTTTAAAATAAATATAAAAATTAGTATTTGATATTAAAATTAGTTTTAAACAAAACATAATTATTGTTTTAGTTTTTAAATATTGGATGTGTATATTTTTTAGTTCCTAAAATATAAAACTATTTTTTTCAAGATTTTGACGCATTATTCTTTGTAGTCTCTAATATAATACATTAATATTTTATGATCATAGTTGTCATGTAAATTAACATTTCAAAACTATGATAAAATGTTTAAAACTATCACAAAATATTAAAAATTGTTATAAAATGTCAATTTATTATGTTAAAAATTAAAAAAAATATCAAAAATTAGGAACTAAAAAATTATTTTTAAATTTTAGAAAATAAAAAAATTACATTCCCAAATTCAATTTAGGAACTGAAATAATAATTAAGCAATAATTTATGTGTTTTCTTAATGAAATTTGACTTCACTTTCTGGCTCCCAAATTTTGAAAAAAAAAATAGTAGGATTACTAAAAAAAACAATCAATGTGGATTATAAAATATCAATATCAATCGATTTCATTTATAATTCATAAAAATATAATTAGAACTATATTAATTATATTAATTAATGTAATTATTATTAGTAAGATTTTTATGATTTGAATATTTGAATTATAACACAAATATATTTTAATTTGTAGTATACTCAATTAAAATATCGATTAAAACCAAACTTCTTAAAAAAAATTTGCATAACCGATCATTTTTTGTTAGTGTTTGCAAAATTTTCATAGTAAAAGGATAAACGCACTCTTCAGTTGATTTTTTTTATATAAAAAAATTATGAAATGAATGCTAATAAAACTTCTCATTCAGTGCCTCATTTAATATTATATTGGTTATTTTAATAAAATTACTCTTTTTATATTGCAATTAATTTTAAATTCATAACGAAAATATTTGATCTTCAATTAAAAAAAAAAACTATAAGCCTGTAACGTAAAGAAAATACTTAAAATATTTTTGATCGTAATAAGTTCATATTTTTTGGATTTTGGTATCTATATTTTTTTTATTGTTAGTCACTGTAAGTTTATATTCTTCAAATTTTAATCTTATAAGATATTTTGTACATTTTTAATTCCTTTTAAATTTGCATATTTTTAATTTTAATCCATATAAAAATGAACTTATGAAAACTATAAATAAAAAATATATATATTTATATGAACTAAAAATGAATAAAAAAAATCTTTCAGAAACCAAAATTAAAAAACACAAACTTACAAAAACTAAAATTAAAATTGACCAAAAACATATTTAATAAAAAAAATTAATAAGTTACAAATTAACTAAATAGCCAAAAAGAATTCCTCCTTTGACTCACATTATTTAGTTAGATCGGTCGCTTTATTGGCACATGGGTCGCCCTGGAAACTAAATCTTTCATGACAAATGTTGAAAGTTCCAAGATTAGTGACTTACTATTTACGTATTTAAAGTTCTTCGGGTGAAATAAATTATTTTGGGATACATCAAATCAATGAGTCCCAAAATATTTTCTGTATTGATCGAGAATGACTGATTCTATGTCACTCCAAATGCAGTACAGCTTGCACTTCCTTTGTCAGCGACAATTAGTGGCCACTGGCCATTGCTAAGGAGCAGTAATACAACCTTATAATATTTGCTGCGGTTTTGCCTTTCCAATTGAGATGACAAGGGAGAGTGCAGGAAAGGTTGAGGTACAGGAGACGAGTATTATACTGCGTTTTCAAATTTAAATAAAAATATTCATAATTTAAATCATGCCAAAAAAAACTCTGTAAAATTGTTAAGGGAAGAATCCCAGTTACTTTACAACACCAGAATCAGTTGATAACTACGCAATATCACTCCCTCTGCAGAGAACTGGATCGAATCCAGACACCTGTAACATCCGGTTATTGTTCTAAAGCTTCCCCCGAAAGAATGGTAACCTATTGAAGAAAGAATGAACTCAATTGGTGACTTTGCCTGACCCGACTCAATAGAATGATTTTCATCCCATACACAATCTCCTATCACTACAACTGCTGCCAGTGCGCCAAAGGCCTCACCCCACTAACTAAACAATGGATCCCGCCACAATCTCACACTGGTTTTTCTTGGGGAGAAAACAACTCAACAACAGACTGAAAACTCCACTTGTTGTGAGAGACAATTGAATTTGCAGGTGTCACTTCTTGGGTGGATCTGAACTTATTAGATTGATCCACAAGTTTGCAAGTTTGACAATGTAATGCTTCCCATTCCATTTCACCAAATTTAACCCTGATCCATAAAAATCATGTGGGAAATAAATTACAAGCCAAAACTGGTAGGTAGTTGACATTTGCACTTTTCGTTTTTAAATGAAAAACCTATTCCCACATTATTAATTGAAAGCAGTCAAAGCATAGCTTTGTAGCTACTGACCCAAACAAACACCAATGAAATGTAAATTTGCGTTAAAAAGATACAACTACTATAGCATAATGCAGAAAGACTTTTTCCAACATTGATCCTGCAGCACCTGCTCTTATTTTGTTTCATTTCTTTTTGGTTATGTGAGGAGTTTTTCAGTAATTTAGTGCTGCAGGTCCACTCCATGATAAAATCATCGGCGAGCAAGTGAGATTTCAACTGCTCAACTGCTAAAATAATTCATATCTGTTTAGCTAACATAATAAGATTTCACTGAAGGGGCTCCATGTGGCAAATGGCCAATGCCAAAGGAGCTAAGAAATTTTCACACTTCAAAAGATTTTGTTTTTCCTAATCACTAATAAAGGGTATTTATTTTGGACACCTTTATACATAGTGACCAATTGTAAGGAAAAAATTCTATCAAAAATTAATTTTAAATCAAATTTTATGACTTACATTCAAAGACAGTCGTTATTATAGTGAACATACCTGGTATGAAACCAGCTGGCAAGGCTGACAACTGGCAAGTAGTTTGTTCTCCAGAGATGACAAAGCTCTGAAGTGCATGTTCATCAAGCTCATGAATATACTTAATGGATTCAACTAATTCCCTTGAAATGCCATCTAGCTCAAAATTATTCTGATTTGCTATACTCAAAAGGGCTTCTTCAAGTCCTGAAGCCAACCATATGCTATAACATTCATTCAAAAGGGCACATAAACTTTTATGATCTATGGCACCTGACAACATCCAAGGTTTATGAAGTTTGGCTGAAGCTTCAATAATTTCTGCCACTCTATAAATTTCTCCAAGTGCAAGGATATACTGAACACCTATTCCAACCCACCACACCAGAAAAGGAAGAGATTATTTCAGACTGCTTAAGTTCATCAACATCAGCAGCATATACATTAGGCATGACATAATCATGTAGCTTACCTTTCTGGCTAGATAATATCTGGTCATGAACATTCTGTAGTACAGCTTGCTTCCAAACATAAGCACCATGTTTCAGCTCTTGAGAACAAACAAAGGCTATTTTGGACCATATGGTAAGATAACTAGATTGTTCTTCTCTTGATCCCAGCTTGAGAATTCTTAATGTTGATACTGTATCTTTCAAAAGTTCCATACCATATTTAATATCCTTCTCAGCCTATTCAAATACAAATGTAGAAGTGTTGTCAAATAAAACAAGAAAATATAACTATTATCCATCAAATTGATCTCAAGGAAAATAAAGACAAATATCAGTACATGTACATCACTACTGACCAAAATTCCTAAATCAGTTATGCAATCATATATTCTGTTTGAAACTATCAAAATCCTCCGGTAGTTACAGTACTATTTGCATGTGCAAAAGAATAAAACTTGAAAAATACAACACTCAATATTTTCAAGAAATAGACATACCATCGACAACCTTGATGCTAGTTGATATTCTGACTCAACAGGTTGGAACTTAGGTTCCTTCAAAACTTCAAGAAGCTCATTAAAGCGGACATTTCTTGGGCAATAATCCTCAGAGAGATATTCATTGGGGATGCTCATAGTATCCTGATGCAGTATCTTGGAGAATTCCTATAAAAGAAAAGAAGAGTAGAAACGATACTCAAACTATTAATAGCTTGTGCATTTGATTAATAACAAGGAAATAATAGCCATACACAAATACACCAGCAGAAGAAAACCAAATTCACAATAGCATACTGCTAATAGCTCAACTCAATCATGTTTGATGGGGGGGCCTTTGACCCAATGAACACAAGTCACAAGCAGGCCATTAGATCTGGGGTTCTGCTAGTTATGTGCCAAATCCTGACAGACCTACCTCCAGATTCTCCCATTACCCCCATAGAGAGAATCCCCTTCCCAGGATTTTACATTTACTATTGTAAGGGGAAAATAAGTAGCCAAAAGCACAAAATAACAATATTAGATAGCAAATAGATTACAAAATAGTTCATATACTGACCGATATTTCCTCCTGAAGAGCTTTTGCTTTGGCATCTTCACCCGAGAGAGCAGCAACATTTTGAGTTTTCTAAGAATATTAATTTATGAACAATTTCAGTGCCAGTAAGTATTAGCATTATCTAACAAAGAAAGACCAACAAAGGTTAGCTACCTTCAGATTCTGAAGATGGAACAGAACATAATTGCACAATTCATCCTTCACTTTGCTATAAAACTCTGCATAATCAACCTGCTCTAGTTTTGTTGATAACTGTGGTAAACCTCTGTGATCAAGAGTAGATGTGTGATCTTGATTAATTGTTCCAGAGGTAGCTTCCTTAAATTCCCATGAATCATCCTCAAAATCATCATCACCGTTGGTCAAATCAGAATTTAAAAATGTTGGGGAAGACTGCAACCCATTCTCATTGACTTGTGGTGAAGAAGTTTTCTGTGCAGATTCATTGGTAAATCTTGTTTCAGTTGCGGCATCCTTATAGTCCCAGAAGTCATCATCTAAATCATCATTACCGGTAACCAAACTGGAGCCCGATACTTCAGGGGGGGCATGAATCTGATTTTCACTTGCTTTTGGTGTCACATTAGAAGAACTTTGGTTTTCAGCTTGATTATATAAATTCCATATGTCATTGATAGAAAAGTTGGAACCAGGGCTAGTGAAGCTGTTCCTTATTGGGGATGAGGGTGTATAGGGAGATAAATCTTGAGACACAGGATGTTCATCAGTATCTGGTGTCTCATCACCAAAAATTGACAGAGGTAAGGCTTCCCTACGATTCTCTGGGCTTGTTAGGGGCTTCTGGAAATAGAAAGAATAGTAATAACAACAATATGTTTAAAAAGTATGAAGACTCAGTAGAGTGGTAAACGAAACAATACCACATGATATATAAAATATGATATCAAACTGATTCAGTACCTCATGTTGTGTAACATCACTCTCTGAGTCAAAGAAATTGACATGTGAATCAACATCTATATTAGTTGGGGAAGCATTGTTTCTGTTGTTATCATCCTGGTTGTTTTTGGTTTTGAAATATGAATCTGAACTATGATTGTCTTCACCCACATAACTAGAATTGAAATTAAATCCGAAGTTCCATTCATCAGATTGATGAGATTCTGACGTGAGAGATGAATCAATAGTACCATGGGGAGTTGCACCATTGAATTTGAGTAATTCCATATTAGTGGCACAAATGCCAGCCTTCTTCGGTGCTTCCTAATACCACAAATCCACAATCAGATTGTGTGAATGGACATTCCTCAATAATTCAAATGAACAATGTAACACAAAATGAGGAAATAATGTAAAAACAACTCACCAAATTTTGATTTGGCCCTGGCCCTGACCCTGAACTAAACTCCCCAAAATTTTGATTAAACATGGCAAACCCAGTTCCAATGTCATTTGATTCATTTTTTGGACTTGGTTGTGGGTTAATATGATCTTGCGATGCAAAACGTGGACTGAACTCAAACTCCATGTGCCATCCACCAGCTTTGTCTGAAATCCCATTGGATGAATCCAACACAGTACCGACATCAAGAGCACCACTATCATGTTTTGGCGTTTCAGCCTTTAAAATAGAATACATATCATCAGGCAAACCAGACTCATTACATGAAAAACAAGTCAAAATGATTTCAATGACATATTTAGCAAGCACGTGTTTTATGAGATGAAATCAATCTCTCGCTCAAGCCAATAATATCCCCTTAATGTACTTCAAATCATAGATCCTCCTGACAGACAATGCCAAAAATGACTACAAGATAAAAAGTTACTACATCAGCACAAAATTTAAGCATACATAACAATTGATCGATACCCACTAGCATTATTTTCCTACCCTTTTCTGTTCTCATTTCAATACAATTTAATCAACTAGCCCTTGCTTCTCACAGGGAAGTACTAAAAACAATCACACAATTCATATAGTACATAGCTTTCCTAAACCTGGTTTCCATTGAACAAGCTAGAGAAAATATCCACCGAAAACTCTGAAACTAAGGAAAGTAAGATCAAACATACTTATCAATTCCAGCATTCTCTTCAGCTTCAAGTTCAATAATCCACAACCTCAAATAAATTCGGTCTATTACCTTAACATCCTGGCTCTTGGTTCCAGTTTCCCATTCCGCAGACTTGAATTCCCATCCATCATCATCCTCATCCACCTCATCCGAATTCAATTTGCTTCCGTTCGAGTTCGTCGAATTGGGAGCATCAACATTGGATACCGAAACCGATCCGTTGTTGTGAGAATCCACCTGAGGGCGCTGCTGGTTATACAAACTCGAAATCAAATCGCTGATTCCAACGGACCCGTTCGAATCGGATCCCCTTTTCACCGCACCACCGTTGGAGAAAACATTGGCAGAAGCGGGTTTCTCCTGTTGCTCTTCCTCTTCTTCTTCCTCCTCGCCGAAGATCGAAAGCGGGATAGCTCCTTTAGGCTTTTTCGCCGCCTCGGCCTGAACGGCAACGCCGTTGTTGTCGTTCACGTGTTTGTTCGTGGGATCCGTGGGAACCCCGAACGCGTCGAAGGGTTTGCCGTTGATCTGATTGGAATGGTTCATGAAGTCGCCCCAATCGTCGTCGTCGTCGACGGGATTGGTGTCGTTTGAGGTCGGTTGACTCGGAAACGACGCGAACGTGAAGTCGCCGAAGCTCTCGTCGTCTTCCTCCTCCTCCGCCATAGCTCACAGATAGACGCTGTTGCGTTTCTTTCGTTCGGTGTCAATACTCAATAACGTATTTGCCTTTTTTTGAGTTAGAGAAAAAATTGGTATATGGTTAAGTGATAACTATCACGTGTTGTAATGTAATGTAATGGAAGGGGCACTACTACAGCTAGCTACTAGCTATCGTATGATGTGGATATTTGGTGTTGTACACTACTTGTGTGGATGATTTGATTAATGCTAATCATAGATTGAAGAAAAATACAATGCGTAAATAATTTGATTAGATAACTCGAGCTTTTTACTGTTTTATTAGAAAATTATTGTTTGACTTAATAAATGAACTTATTAACCCATCATGAGTGTGTATATTGTATAATTCATTTGAGAATTACACCTAGTTAAACAATTGGGATTTATGTCACTAGCTATTGGACTATTTTTAAAATGTCTTAAATATGGTTAGAGTGTGTTTGGACAGGGGAATTTAAAAGTATTCTAAAAATTTCAAATACTTAAAATTCTTTTATTTTAAAACTCTTGTGTTTGGATAAAAAAAATTAAAATTACGAGGGTGAAAAAAATGAATGAAAAAAAAAATAAGATATGATTAGTATACTAGTTATACGTGTTCCTCTATGTCCACACCGATCGATGTTACACGAGCTCAGACAATGTTTCTTGAGGAAGAAGAAAATTTTTATTTCTCACCTTTTAGAAGAAAATTAAAATTTCAAATTTTTAGTTGTTTAAAATTTTGTTTTAAAATTCAAAAATTTTAAATTCTTCACAAAAAAAACATCCAAACAATGAATTTTAGATTACATAAATTCAAATTTTCTGATAAATTACTTTCCTTAGTTAAAATTCTCTATCCAAACGCACTCTTAAGGTTTTTGTTTTAAAATGATTGATTTTTTTTTAATTTCAAATAAAAGATTTATTATCTTGAGTTTTCTATTTATTAAAATTTTTATTTTGAATTTATGTCGTTAATTAAGTGATAATATGTTACATTATAAATTGATCTTTATGATACTATCAATGATCATGATGGTGTCATATAATCATTTAAGTGATGAAATGGACTCAAAACAAAAATAATATTATTAGAGACTTAAAACAAAATTCAACCATTTATTAGAGACCTTAAATATATTTAAGCTAAAAAATTATAAAATGTTTGGAGGATTTACAACTTAGAAATATTGAATGATTTTTTTTATGCCATGTTGATATAAAGTAATCTTATGGGAAATAGTAACGGATCTTTATTGGGAATGGTGAACATACAATGTGAGTATTTTCTTCTCAAAATGATTTATTTTATACAAGGGTCAATCAGGATTTTCTTTTTTTAATTTTAAACAAAAATTTTATTTGTATTAGTAAGAATGAACACAATATCACACGGGTCAATCCTTTGATAATTTTAAATGAAACTTTAATCACGTATGTTCTTTTTAGTTTTATTTTTAATGTAATTTCAGTTAATGTGATTTTATTTTGACAAAATTGTAAATATAAATTAAAAAACATATATAATTTTTAGTCAATTTTTTACAATTTTTCAAAAACAAATAATTTAAAACCAAAAAAAAATATATTTAATTAAGACATTTTGACTAAAAATAAAAATAAAATAAAATAAAATATTTATTTGTTTCTTTAGTCGTGGAAAGCTTACAAAGGTAGAGATAACTTACCAACAAAATTCTCTCATCACCAGCAAAAATCAAACACATCATTTTGAAATATGAATCTATTCTTACCATCTGGACCAACATTTATTAGCACCACACTTGACTCATTTTTATCATTTAAATAAGGTATGCCTTTAATTTGAGAATCTTGCTTTAATTCTTACATTATGATTAGTTTGTGGGTTTTAGTGGCCTATTAAGCAGTCCACAACATGGTAATCTAGTTTCTATCAACCATCCTTGTAAACTCAATTACCTCCACGGGTCCAATCATTAAAAACTCAATATTTACAAAGGCTTAATCTTTATTGGATGTTGCATAAACACTCCTATGCTAGTTGACATCTTGAGGAAAAAAAAGAGAGAGAGAGAGAAATATAGTGTAAGCATAGTTATAAAAACCAACCTTAGCTAAGACCCTCCAGTTAGGATGTAAGATTGGAAAAGCAATCGATTCGATTTGACCCAAATGGGTTTGATAAAACCTGATGACCTAGATCGAGTTGACCCAATTTGACCTCGTTGAGAAGTTTTTTTTTTTAATTTCTTTATGTTGTTTTATTTTTTATTTTATAATTATTATAACATGTTAAATTATCAATAGCTAATTATTGAATAACATATAATACGTTCTTACAATTCTATTTTTTTTATCTTGATAACAATATATAATAACTAATTATTATCATATTGATCATGATGTGATTTAATATTTATGTGTTTTATACATCTTCATCAAACTTGTTTATGATCATCCAATAACTTTTATATTTAATATTGAAAAATAAGAGTTTCCTTAGTTATTTAATGATAATACCTACCAAATAATTTATAATAATAAATTATTATAACATATTTGTAATTTGATCGTGACAATGAATTTAATTTCAGAGTATAAAAATATAGATTGATCACATTTTCTTAGGTATATTACATATATTTTTTATATATATCAGGTCAACCGGATCAATAAAGCGACCCGTTGATTGGACCTCTGATCTTACTGACCTAGTACATCAATCGAATCATAACACTGAGTGCAAATCTTATTGGCAATATGATTTGATGGAAAAAAAGATATAAAAAGAAAACAAAATTGTCAAATAAGGGTATATATTATAAGGGTGTCCATACATAAAGATTTTATGTATCTCAATTGATAATCTCTTAAGTGTTAAACCTAAAAGACACCAACACTTACTATTGACCTACTTGATAAAAAAATACAACCTGAAGTGTTGAACTTAAAAATCACACGGACACTTGTTATATTTGGTTTATACTACACATCTTGAAGAATCGTCTTGAATTTGGTATCATAGAAAATATTTTTCTAGTAGTATTACTTCTAACCCACTTTTCATGCAAAACAAAATGACTTAGATGACAATGATCTACTTCTATCTTCAACACAAGTCCTTATATGGGAAGCTTGTGATATACATATTATTTAATTCATAGGAAAAGTTGTTTTAATTATTTTAAAATATAATTAATAAAAGTGTAAATGTGTTTTTAATTTCTATAAAAAGAATAAGTTTTTACTTAATTTATTAATTGTTTATGTGTTTAATGAGAGATTAAGTGATCATCTAAGCTCTAAATGACACTCACTAGTATTTATTGTATCATATGAGTATGTGATACTTCTAAAAAAAATTATATTCCTAAAATAAATGTTATTTATCTATCTTAAAAAGAATGTTGGAGACTAATAATAATAATTTCAAATTTTGAGGAGTAAAAAGATTTTATAGAACCAAAACAAAAATTCACTCATTTTTATTGAAAACAATGATATTAAATTTTAGAGTGATAAAAATAAAAATAAAGGTTTACAAAGACCAAAATTATACACACTAAATAATAATATTAGTATCTATAAAATAAACGTTATAATAATAATAATAATAATAATAGTTCTCATATATTTATGCATAGTACCTTCCTCCCGCTTTCACCTCTTAATATTTCCATCTCCTTACACCTAGTTAAACAATTGGGATTTATGTCACTAGGGATTGGACTATTTTTAAAATGTCTTAAATATGTTTAAGGTCTTTGTTTTAAAATGATTGATTTTTTTTAATTTCAAATAAAAGATTTATTATCTTGAGTTTTCTATGATGTCATATAATCATTTAAGTGATAAAATGGACTCAAAATAAAAATAATATTATTAAAGACCTAAAACAAAATTCAATCATTTATTAGAGACCTTAAATATATTTAAGCTAAAAAATTATAAAATATTTGGAGGATTTACAACTTATAAGTATTGAATGATTTTTTTATGCAGTATTAATATAAAGTAATCTCATGGAAAATAGCAACTGATCTTTATCGGGAATGGTGAGTATATTCTCAAAATGATTTATTCTATACAAGGGTCAATCAGGATTTTCTTTTTTTAATTTTAAACAAAAGTTTTATTTGTATTAGTAAGAATGAACACAACATCACACAGGTAAATCATTTGATAATTTTAAATGAAACTTTAACTACGTATGTTCTTTTTAGTTTTATTTTTAATGTAATTTCAGTTAATGTGATTTTATTTTGAAAAAATTGTAAATATAAATTAAAAAACATATAATTTTTAGTCAATTTTTAACAATTTTTCAAAAACAAAAATTATTTAAAACTAAAAAAATATATATTTAATTAGGACTTTTTGACTAAAAATAAAAATAAAATAAGATGTTTATTTGTTTCTTTACTCGTGGAAAGCTTACAAAGGTATTTAGAGATTACCTACCAACAAAATTTTCTCATCACCAACAAAAATCAAACACATATCATTTTGAAATATCAATTTATTCTTTACCATATGGACCAACATTTATTAGCACCACACTTGACTCATTTTTATCATTTAAATAAGTTATGCCTTTAATTTGAGAATCTTCTTTAATTATTACATTATGATTAGTTTGTGGGTTTTAGTGGCCTATTAAGCAGTCCACAACATGGTAATCTAGTTTCTATCAACCATCCTTATAAACTCAATTACCTCCACGGGTCCAATCATTAAAAACTCAAGTATTTGCAAAGGCTTAATCTTTATTGGATAAAGTTGCATAAACACTCCTATGCTAGTTGACATCTTGAGAAAGAAAAAAAAGATAGAGAGAAATATAGTGTAAGCATAGTTATAAAAACCAACCTGCCTTGGCTAAGACCCTCTGGTTAGGATGTAAGATTGGAAAAGCAATCCATTCAGTTTGACCCAAATGGGTTGGATAAAACCTGATGACCCAGATCAAGTTGATCCAATTTAACCTCGTTGAAAAGTTTTTTTTTTTAATTTCTTTATGTTGTTTTATTTTTTATTTTATAATTCTTATATCATGTTAAATTATCAATAACTAATTATTGAATAACATATAATACGTTCTTACAATTCTATTTTTTATCTTGATAACAATATATAATAACTAACTATTATCATATTGATCATGATGTGATTTAATATTTATGTGTTTTATACATCTTTATCATACTTGTTTATGATCATCCAATAACTTTTATATTTAATCTTGAAAAATAAGAGTTTCCTTAATTATTTAATGATAATACCTACCAAATAATTTATAATAATAAATTATTATAGCATATTTGTAGTTTGATGGTGACAATGAATTTAATTTCGAAGTATAAAAATATAGATTGATCACATTTTATTAGGTATATTACATATATTTTTTATATATATCAGGTCAACCAGATCAATAAAGCGACCCGTTGACTGGACCTCTGATCCTATTGACCTAGTACATCAATCGAATCATGATCGAGTTGGTTTTCATAACACTGAGTGTAAATCTTATCGGCAATATGATTTGATGGGAAAAAAGATATAAAAAGGAAACAAAATTGTCAAATAGGGGTATATTTTATAAGGGTGTCCATACATAATTACTCCTCTTTACTTTGTGTATCTCAATTAATAATCTCTTAAGTGTTAAACCTAAAAGACACCAACACTTACTATTGACCTATTTGATAAAAAAATACAACCTGTGAAGTGTTGAACTTAAAAATCACATGGACACTTGTTATATTTGGTTTATACTACACATCTCGAAGAATCGTCTTGAATTTGGTATCACAGAAAATATTTTTCTAGTAGTATTACTTCTAACCCACTTTTCATGCAAAACAAAATGACTTAGATGACAATGATCTACTTCTATCTTCAACACGAGTCCTTATATGGGAAGCTTGTGTTATACATATTATTTAATTCATAGGAAAAGTTGTTTTAATTATTTTAAAATATAATTAATAAAAGTGTAAATGTGTTTTTAATTTCTATAAAAAAATAAGTTTTTACTTAATTTATTAGTTGTTTATGTGTTTAATGAGAGATTAAGTGATCATCTAAGCTCTAAATGACACTCACTAATATTTATTGTATCCTATGAGTATGTGATACTTCTAAAAAAAATTATATTCCTAAAATAAATTTTATTTATCTATCTTAAAAAGAATGTTGGAGACTAATAATAATAATTTCAAATTTTGAGGAGTAAAAAGATTTTATAGAACCAAAACAAAAATTCACTCATTTTATTGAAAACAATGATATTAAATTTTAGAGTGATAAAAATAAAAATAAAGGTTTACAAAGACCAAAATTATACACACTAAATAATAATATTAGTATCTATAAAATAAACGTTATAATAATAATAATAGTTCTCATATATTTATGCATAGTACCTTCTTCCCGCTTTCACCTCTTAATATTCCGATCTCCTTATATGGCATAACATTGTATATCACACTGTTTACTTTTCTTTTTATTCCTTTTTTCTTACTATCACAATTCACATCTTAAGCATTTATTGAAAGTATAAGAAATTATTTTTTCACCAAAGAATTCCTTCTTACTCAAGCCATATATAGGTCCCTGTGAAAAAACAAGCAGCCAAACAATTATATGGCCTCAATTCAGACAAGTGTTACAAAAGAAAACGAGACTTGATCTGCACGAGGACTCCTTTACTAATTTAGATCATAAGAGGAATAAGTGTCAACTTTACAAAGTATGCAAAATTAAAGATGTAAATTGATATTATATAAAAAAAAATCAGGATAAATAAATGCATACAACCGACAGACTTTAATTTTATTCTTCAAACATATTAACACTTAAATCACAATATACACGATCAATTACAAGTAGGTGCATCGTGATGTTATCACATGCAAATCCTGAATCAAGAACTCGACAAAGTACACTCCCATATACACAAAATTACAGAAAAAAGAATTGTTCCAAATAGCAGCAAAGAAAAAGCAAATGATTAAGAGGGAAAAGAAAATTTCACCAAATGATTGAAATGAATGAATCATAGGAGAAAAGAAAACAATCAATTTAATTGAGGAGAACAATAAACGTGCTCAAGAAGAATGCCATCATAAGGTAGTGACCCTTCAAAGCCCCAGAAAGCAGAGAAGTTGCAGAGGAGAAATCTCCAGAAGAAGTGTTGGTGCTGATAATAAGAACCATCCAATCGTCCTCGGAACCAATCCCTGCTATCTTGTACTTGGAATTATTGAGATACTTAGAGAAGCGATTAGATTTGGTATAATTGGAAAACAAAGCATCGGAGTCCAACTTTGGCACACAAACAGGCATGATGACCCCATCTTTTGTTGTGTTGATGTTGATCTTGCATTTGTTTACACTCTTTTGGAAGCTAGGAATTCTGGAGGTGTAACTAGGCAGAGGGTAGTAGTCACGAAAGTCTTCGCATTTCGTGTTCTCTAGATCTTCTGCTATCTCTTCAGCTAAGCATGAAGCCTTTTCATTTTCATCCAGAACAGCAAGGTTCAAAACTTTTCTGTATACGTTGATGTCATGAAGTAGATCCTCCTCATCTGCAAGGGAAACCACACAAGCATGCAAAGGAGAATATATCAGAAACATAGTCTATGTACGCTTTTACATTGTTATCTAATTATAAATTATCATGTATAATAAGTCTATTGATTTTTATAATAGTTATTCTATAGTTCATGCATACCATGATTTCTATTTGGTTCACACTTTACGTGTATAAAATTTAAACTCTATGTTATAAATGTACCTACATGCATAACATGTTGGTGTTTTAAGGATAGATATAATAAGGTTGATCCGGTGGTTGAGGTAAGGTGAAGGAAGGAGGCAGAATTTGCAGATTTGAATCTCTCAAATAATATTTTTATTAAAACTAACAAATTAATATTTGCCGATAAAAAAAATGTTAGATGTTTTACTATGTTTATAGATTAATTGGTTGAGTCACTAGCAAAAAGTGTCATTTTGATTTAAATCATTTAAACATTAAACTAGCACATGCTCATGTATGTAGCTAGGGAGAGGAGTGCTTGGGAGAGAGGCAAAGAGAATAGAGAAACTTTACCGTTACAGACCACAGGACTAGGAAGCAGCTGGAAGACAAAGACAGAGGCAATAAGAAGGTAGAGACTAAGTTTGAAAGAGAGCATGGTTAAGTTAATCGAGTGTAACAAGAAGAAAAAACAGAACTTCTTGTTGGATTGCACTGGAGAGAGGGTGTAAGTAACAATATGTTCATGTGATTATGATAGACTTATATAAGTCCCCACGATAAGAGAGAGGGGAGGAAATATCTGTAACTGTAGGACTAAAAAGAGGAGAAATAAAAAAGAAAGACTTTGATAAGGAGAATGGAATAAGAATAGCAAAAATGACAATACGTTTCAGTCATTTCTTGTGCTAAAAGCATTTGAAATTAAAAGATTTCTCTCTCGATATTAGTAAGATTTCACTTAAACTAACTAAAGAATTTTAGTGATTGATTTTTTTAAAACCCATTTTCAAAATATGTATAAAAATTTGTTGTAAAGTTATATATATTATCTGTATAGAGAGATTTAAGACAAAAACAATGAGTAAAGGAGTGTGTTCTTCTTGGATCATTCCCTATGCTTTCTCATTAGAGGGAGATCCTCCTCACTTTTTTGGTACCTTGCTTGTAAAGAGGGGGACTTCTTCGCCACATTATTCTTTTTGCTTATGGGAAAAGTGTTATGAACAAGATAAGAATCGATGATTTGAAAAACTTAATTAGCTTAATTTCGTTGGAATTCAGAATAGACATATTTTCTGTTTTCTTTTTCATGCTCAAAATTTGGCTAATGTTTTCCTTTTATTTTTCGCACACTTTACATTTGCAAATGGATTTCAGCTAGTTTGACCATATATGCCATTAATTTTAATTGCAAATATTTTACAAAACATCATCATAATGATTTAAAAATTTTCAATTTTTTTTTTTACCTTTACTTGAACAATCAAGAAATATTTCAGCTAGTTTGACGACACCATTAACTTTTTATCGCAAGTATTTATAAAACATCATTATAATGATTTTAAAATTTTCCTTTTATTACTTGGACAATGAAGAAAAATATATAATATACTAAGATTATTTAAATCATATCAATGCACA
Source organism: Glycine max (assembly GCF_000004515.6). Classification (NCBI taxonomy): domain Eukaryota; kingdom Viridiplantae; phylum Streptophyta; class Magnoliopsida; order Fabales; family Fabaceae; genus Glycine; species Glycine max. The sequence continues at coordinate 39,149,095 of NC_038246.2, forward strand.
TTATAATATACTTGGAATTTTCCCCTTTACTTGTCAATTTTCATTAGAGAATCAATCAATCAATAAATAAATATATAATATAAGGTTAAAATACTTTATCCTTTAGTTTTTTTTTTAAATTATTTATGTTTTAAAAGTTTTATTCTAATCTTTAATGTTTTCGAATAATTTCAAATTAGCATTGTTAAACGTAACATAGCAAAAATTTCAGACATGATATGAAATAACTTTCACATTGGTCCCTCATGTTTTTAGTCTTGTTCAGAATGTTCCTTCATGTATTTTTTAAAAGGTTTAAAATAATCATTCATGTTTTTCCAATGTTCATCTTAACTTTATGCTTCTAAAATATAATTAATTATATTTTTCAATAAAGATTAATTATTAATAAAATTGGTATATATTTTACACTAATGTCATTGTGACTAAAAAAATAAGTTTATTTTTAATTTCAATTAATTAAATTAAATAATATTAAATAAATTTCTTAGCATCAAATATTATTTTTATAATTAAATCCAAAGAACACAAGTATATGTGTATATTCCTCTTTTATTTTTAGTTCCTAATTTTTTTTCCTTAATTGTTAGAAAAAATGTCACAAATGGTAACTATTGTCACCATTAACGGATAAACTGGACGGCAAGAAAAAAAATCAAACTATAAAATAGATTAAGGATTAACATCAGTCAAATAATAATTTAGGAATTAAAAATATAATTTATCGTTAAAATAAAATACATTAGTCATTAATTAAGTTAGTAGTCTTTAGTTAACTTAGCTGGTTTGCCCGAGAAGTAAAGGGGGAAGACTTAAGATCTTCTTCACATAAGTGCCCTTGGGTTCGAACCCTACTGCCAGAAGTTTTTAAAATTAAACATGGGTGCAAAACAAATTAAATGGACACTTAAATAAGTTTTAATGTTCAAAAAGAAGAAATGAGCATGAGCTCTATTAGGTAGTTTTACATATGCAATTATTTTTACAAGATTTCATATCATTTTTTTTAGATAGATTTCGTATTGCTTATAGCCTTATACTATACGAGTTGTGAACAAACTCCGATCAAATCCAAAAAAAATATGAGCATTTTTTAAAAGGAAAAAAAAATAGATACAATAGTAAAAAACAAGCAACAAAATATCGATTTCAAATTATTTCCAAAAATAAAATAAGTCATAACATATGTTTCGACTTTTGAGTTAGAAGTCATAATTGGTTATGATTTTTTTTTAATTGAAGTCATAAAACTTTTTATGAATTCAATTTAATTCTTTTATTTATGACTTCAAAGTCGTAAATGTTTTTTTTTTCTTTTTTTACGTGTTTTAGGCTTTTTTAATTACTTGTATTTTCTTTTCTTTTCCTTTCAATTTTTTTATAAATTGTAAATAATTTTATTTATTTAATTATTAAATAAATATTTTTAATTTTACTTGTTATTAGTTTTATTTGATATCTTATATATTTTTTACAATTTTATTTAATATGTTATATAATTTTTAATATTGTTTTATTTAAAATATTTTTTTAAAAATATTGTTTTATTTAATATATTTTGTATATTTAAAATTTAGATAACTTTTTAATAATGTTATTGAATTTGATTTGTTTTGTAAATGAAATAAATAATACAAAATACTTAAATTTTTAAAAACTAAAATTTTAAAACACTTTAACTTAAAAATCCAAGACATTTAAATGAAAATTACATGTTTTTTTAACAAAAAAAATTAATAATGAGATGATGTCCCACAACGAGGTCTTCTAAATATCGAGGTCTCTCATGTTGTTGTACTAGATTTGTAGGTGATTGTTGTCCTCTTATTCTACGACTTCTACCTCCTCTCGTTCTAGTATGACCACATGTAATTGTGTGTTGTTGTTGAGGAACATGATCATCATCATCATCATCGTTATTGATGGTATTGTTGTTATCATCATCTTTCTCCTTATCTTCATGACCCATGTCACGCATTTGAGTAGGTAATAATGAAGGATAACAAGAGCTCAATGGTGGTAGATTATATACAGATGGCGGAGTGTTGAAAATGGTGCTAAACCTTTGTGAGACTCCATAAAAAATATTTGAGGCAAAAGGAACTTGAAATGAGTATTGAGACAAATATGATGAGAACCATAATGGTTGAAAACTTCGTTGACATCCTTAAGGCATTTATCCAGAAAAACCTACTGATTGATATTGTGCCAGTGATTGATGATGCTGGGGCATATACCAAAAACATGCACTGGAGGTACACTAGGTTCAACATATGATTAATGTTGGTGATGCCCAGGATGATATTGTGAATTAAGATCTACGAAGTTAGAAGTAATAATGAATAATAATAACAATAATTTATTAAAATTCTAAATTAAACTTACAACCTCAATAGGTAGTGTCCCCTCACGTGATATATATTGTCTAGTTTGATGTATATACCATTGCATGTATTCTGAATTTTCATGCAAAAGACCTTGGTCCATTTCACCGTGAACAATATAATCATTCCAATGATTCCATTTGGCAATACAGTGACGATGATGGTGAGGCAAAAAAATATATGTTCTTCCTTTCATATCTATGTTGTGGAGTTGATTTAGGTATGGTGGGTCATCTGGAATAATTTGTCGCAGTCTAAATTGTCTCATGACCCTGTCTGTTGGATGTCATTCCACAGTTGCAAAACATATGAAAGATACTTTTGCACGAATAATCATTGATGCCTCAACATTATTAATTAATGATCTTATTTCTGGTGTGTCATAAGGAGTTCACAAGAACTGCAAGACATACATTATTATTGTCACATATTTAAGTTCAAATAGGAAATAGAAAAAAAATACTTAACATGAAAATTAAGAAATGAACCTCATTCATATGTAGTCTATCAAATATGATGTGTATCAGTCTAACTGAATTGGTGGGAATATTTGTTGATTATCGAACGAGACCACCTTTGTGCAAGAGGAAATCCAAGTACTTATTCCACAAATAGGTGATGTATCTTTGAGACAATACATTTAATGTGGTCTCACGCTCATGACTGTAGCAGCAACAAATATCCAGTGATTTCCGTTTGTTTAGGCTTCATAGCCCGATCTACAGCTTGAAAAAGGGATGCTAATATTGCTACACCCCAACTATAATGACCCGCCTCAATCAAATTTGATAATAAAAAAAGATACATAAAATAAACTCTTGCACCTGATGTATCTGGCATCAAACAACTGCCTATCAGCATCATGATATGAGCTCTAGCATGTTGTACAATGACAATATCATCAGCATCAACTGAAAGTTGCTGAAAATTTCGTTGCAACCTGGTTGATCAAAATCTCATATCACAAGATCATGTTAGGTTAGACTCATCTGTAATTGCTCATAATATTGTTCATTTACTGAAAACAAATCCTAGTATCGAAATCAAAACCTTGATTGTAGACATGCCACAACAATTTGGTTATATTGTTTCATACAAAAAGCATGGACAACTAAACAAAAAGTCTTTGAAATGACATTTGGAAGTTGGGAACAATCATACAATTATCTGCCTGTATGGATGATAGCTGCTTAACACTTTGTACCAGATACAATTGTAAGATACAAAACTTCCTTTTCAATGGAGGATGGTGAGGATGAGTCTCATACGGTGATTTGTAATCGTGTATTTTGAGCTTTTAAGCCATGCACTAAAGACTTTCAATATTGCAATCCAATTATGAAGTAGATGAGACATTTTTAACTGGAAAATATCTTGGTACTTTGTTGACTACCATTGAACAAGATGGTAGTAAAAACAATTTTTCACTTGCTTTTGCAATTGTTGAGAGCGAGACCAAAGAAGGTTGGATGTAGTTCTTGCATTATTTGAGGAGATATGTTACACCTCAACCGAATTTTCATATTATATCAGATAGAGGAGCTAGTTTGTTAGCAGATTTGCAATCAGAACGAGTTTAGGTTCATATTTTATACCTGATCCTTCAAAATGACAACAAACATTGGGAAGCCCAGCCATTACTCATATACATAATGAGATGATGAACCAATTTCAAATAGGCCTAATAAATGCTTATTGTCCATACAAATATTGATGGATTGACAAGTGCACCAATGCGTCCCAAGTTATAAAGTTAAAACAGAAGTCTGGGTATCATATTCACAGGGACTTTGTTTGTACTTAGGTAGATGAATATTTAATTTACAAGTAAACAAATAAGGAATTTAAAATAGAAGATAAAGAAAGATAAAAGATAAGATAAAAAATTAAATTAAAAGATGATAAAGATAAAAAAGTAGAAGATAAAATAGATAAGAAATTTTAATGTAAAAGATAAGAAAAATAAAAGATAAAGATGATGATAAAAAGATGAATTCAGACGATGAGAATGTTGGAAACTTAACTTACCAGAGCTACTCGTTGATGTAATGTTAATAATTTTTCTCTATTTATAATTATTCCAATTTACACCTACATCTACTAATATACTCTAACTTTGGTCCCTGCACGAAAGAGCCTAATTTATCTATTTTCTCTCTCAAATCTCTTTGCAGAGTTAAAATAGAGAATTGCATTAAGAACAAAGATGTATAATAGGTAAACAAATATCTTTCTTTTAGATACCATTTTCTAGTTCTATTATAAAATAATGTTTCCCAACGCTACCCCTAAAACTTATCATGCAAATGAGTGATTAAGCCACAAACAATAATATTAAGCCAAAGAAAGGATAATGCAAATGTAATATTATAAATAAATAGGAAGGGAAATTACAACAAGAGTAGTTGGGTGCCAAGTTTCCAACAAAGGGGATTTAGCCTTTGGTTATCATGAAAACTTTACAATTGCAAGAAGGGAATATTTAGTAAAGGGGGAAAAGATAAGATAAGAAAGGGAATGGAGGGAAGTAATGACTCTCATTGTTTGCTTCTCCTTCTTCTAACTTGTCTTCTATAAAAGATTGTATTCTATTAGGAATTTCTGTGTGTCTTCTCCTTCTTCTCTATTCTTCTTTTATGGGTGCAAAATTAACAGGATTCTGAATTAGGCTAATTTTCTTAATTAGTCTTTCTTTCCTAATTATTCATTCGTTCCTTACTTATCCTGTTTTCCTTCTTTCCTCAATTAGTGTTCTTTTCTTAATTAGCCATTCTTTCTTCAATTAGTTTGCTTTCCTTAATTAGCCTTCTATTTCTGGGCTTTATTTTATTCACTAAATTTCATAAATCCATCACTTTTAATATTCTCTGCACAAAAACTTAAATGATATTAATTTAACAATTATTTGTTCAAAAAGAAAAAATTAGAAGAGAAAAATTACAAATTCTTCTATATTTAACTTTAAAATATACTTATAATTAGTCGTTATCAACAAACAAATAGATGGTTAGTATAATTTTTAATTTTTATATTTCTCTTTAATTTGTATTATTCATTTTATATTAATGTATTATACTATTTTTAATTTAACAAATACTTTTATTACTAAATTATTAGATGATATCAATAGTAAATTCCTTTATACAAAATAAATAATATTATTTCATAAATTATAAGTTAATATTATTAACAAAGTATTTTAATATTTATTTTAAAATTTTAGTATTTAAAATAAAACAAATATTCAAAAAATATTAAATATCATTGTGTTAGTTTTTTTTTATTTCATTTATATAAAAAAATAAAATTCAATAACATTATCAAAAAATTATCTATATTTTAAATATACAAAATATATTAAATAAAAAATATATAGAATATTTTAAATAAAACAATATTTAAAAATATATCATATTAAATAAAACTATAAAATATATACAAGATATTAAATAAAACTAATAACAACTAAAATTGAAAATACTTATTTAATAATTAAATAAATATAATTATTTATAATTTTTTTTTAAAAAAATTGAATGCAAAAGAAAAGAAAATACAAATAATTAAAAAAATCCTAAAACACGTAAAAAAAAATTACGACTTCAAAATCATAAAATATAAAAAAACTTACAACTTCAAAGTTGTAAAATAAAAAAAAAACCATTTACAACTTTGAAATACTAAATAAAAAAAATTAAACTAAAACTGTAAAATATTTTACGACTTCAGTTATAAAAATAAATGATACGAATTTTAGCTTAGAAGTCATAACACATATTAATTTTTAAAAATAATTTGAAATCGATCCCAATCAAAAAAATTACAATCTTTTAGTAAAAGTTCCAAAAGATTAAATAAAATACTATCTAATTATAAAACCTTTAAATATTACTTTTAAAGTATTCATCACAAATATAATTTATAATTAAATAATAGTATATTATTTTACAACATCAAGCTAGTCTAATTATTTTTCTAAAAGTCTATATCTATTTCTAATTTATCAATAATATAAAAACCTTTAAAATATCAAAATGAAAGTGTTTGATTAAAAATATAGAAGGGGAAGATGTAAGCAAAAGCAAAACCTTGTGTTGGTGGAGAATGTCCGTTTCCAAAGACGGGTCCAGTGCATGCGAATCACAGGACACGTCAACAGCCCTTCTGCCACTCTTCAGCGCGTGGCATATTCAAATCCTTTATAATCAACACATCACCCCCACGTGCTGCCAAGTTCAAGTGTTCCTCTACGTAATACATGTTTAACCGCACATTTTGCACTTCGTCTCCAAGTTCTATAATAAGCAGCATTTCCACACATTTCTTTCCTACAAAGCAACTCAAAGTTGAACAAAACTCATTTTCCAACTACATTTCTTCCACCAACTCATAAAATCCTCATATCTGTTCCCAAAAGCTTGTTTGTGAGAATGGCTTCGGGTGAAAAGAAATTCCCACCTCAACAACAACAAACACAGCCTGGGAAGGAGCATGCTATGAATCCAGTACCCCAATTCACTAGCCCTGACTACAAGCCTTCAAATAAACTTCAAGTATATCTACAATTTCATCAATCAAATCTATACTAATTACTAATTAACCTTGTTTTCTATTCAAACTCACCTTATATTATTTAGTTAGTATTTGTGATAAATTCGTGTAAATTAAGCCTTCACAACATTTATTCTTGTTTAATTGTGTTAATTTTCAGGGAAAGATAGCATTAGTGACTGGGGGTGACTCTGGGATTGGACGAGCGGTGTGTAACTTGTTTGCCTTAGAAGGTGCTACCGTGGGCTTCACATATGTGAAGGGGCATGAGGACAAGGACGCGAGGGACACGTTGGAAATGATCAAGAGGGCAAAGACTTCGGATGCTAAAGATCCAATGGCGGTACCAGCTGATTTGGGTTACGACGAGAATTGCAAGAGAGTGGTTGATGAGGTCGTGAATGCTTATGGTTGTATTGACATTCTGGTCAACAATGCAGCTGAGCAATACGAGTGTGGAACAGTGGAGGACATTGATGAGCCTAGGCTTGAGAGGGTCTTTCGTACAAATATCTTCTCCTATTTCTTCATGACCAGGTAAAATCATCTAACAGGATTTCTTGTCCTTAAATATAGATATAGATATATATGATGTATCTCTAAGTAGAAATGAAATGTTATATATATAAATGATGTCCTTGTATGTATATAGGCATGCCTTGAAGCACATGAAGGAAGGAAGCAGCATTATCAACACGACATCGGTGAATGCATACAAGGGAAATGCGAAACTATTGGACTACACGTCCACGAAGGGAGCAATTGTGGCCTATACAAGGGGACTTGCTCTTCAGTTGGTGAGTAAGGGAATTCGGGTTAATGGGGTGGCTCCTGGGCCTATTTGGACCCCATTGATACCCTCCTCTTTCAAGGAGGAAGAAACGGCTCAATTTGGTGCCCAGGTGCCAATGAAGAGAGCTGGCCAGCCTATTGAGGTTGCTCCGTCTTATGTTTTTCTTGCTTGCAACCAATGCTCCTCTTACATAACTGGACAAGTCCTTCACCCCAATGGTAAGCGTAATACTAATTATTATGATCATGTTTTTCACCTCAAGCATATCTAATTTCGACGTTATTCACTAATTAACCTGGACATGTTTTTTCAGGTGGAACCGTTGTCAATGGTTAAACCGTTGTTGATGATATTCGGGATGAATATATGGGACAAGAGTTGTTTTGTGACTTGTAGACAAGTGTTACGTTTTGTGTGAATGTTTTACGGTGTGTAACTCGCTCAGGTCCTCTCTGTACTTTTAGAGTTGGGGCTTGGAGGATTATCCACTTTTGAATGTACAAGTTATTAGCCTAAGAAAACGTGTCTTTTGTAGCCAAAGATATGTAAAAGAGTTAAAGTATATAATAAAGATCGGTATGTATTAAGGCTTAAATATGTCTTTCTATATAGACTATATATAGAGGTGCGTGTTACCTTCATAATCGAATGAAACCAATATATACGCAAAGATATCAAAGGCGCCATATAGTTACACGACACACATAATCTTTAACATCTTAAGTCATTATTAAGAAGAAATCAAGGATATAATTGAATGCCTTCAAAACACAAGGAAAACAATATAATAATCGACAAGGATAGAGATTGGAAGCATATTGTTGAGAGTGTAGTTAGAAATAAATTGTCAATTTGGAAGCAATCTTGTACTTAAATGTTGTCCGAAGAATAGTTTCCATCGTAACATGACTGAGCCCTCATACTATACAGCTAGCAGACCTTGATTCAACGACACTATACACAACCAATATTGCAATCCGGTGCTTTTACCATCCCAGTTCATTTTTCATCCATTTATTTAATTTTACATTTTTATTTAATAAATTCTTCTTGAACAAGCACCAGTCTCTTGGACTCACATCGTCCCAATGTTGTTACATTCTAATTAAATTATTTTGTTTGAAATTACAAAATCTTCAAAGTTAATTTTATAAATAGTAATTGACATTTGATGACGTGCCAAATCTGAGGTTCCCATAATACTTAACTGACAAAGCTGGATATCAAATGCGTCAAAAACTGATCATTTGTGAACATGATATGGTAATATTGAAGTACTATAAATTCCAATGTGGCTTTTTTGCTTTCGTACCCAAGCTAGCACAATCAAAATGATATGATTTAATGAATAATTGAACTCATAATATCTGAAAGAAACAGGATATAGATCAGCAAAAATTTCCTTTATACAATATCCCTTCTTTGATTTATGTCCATAATTCGCTTCTCTCCCAGCTTTTGGCATAGTAGGCATACTCAAAGCATCTGCAAAAGATGGGAAACATATTATTGCGCATAAACCTAAGTAAATGAATGAATAGACAGAAAGAAACAGAAAGCAGAGAGTTTATCTATGATATTCATATTTTGCTCACAAGTCACAAAAGTGATTGATCAAGCACATAAAAGGAGGGACTAAAATACGTGTATTGCAAAGAGGATCTCAAAGCATCCATAAATTTCTTTGCCATGATTTTGTTGGAAATATAAAACTTACATCTACATCCTTGCAGTCAGATTAAAGTTTGTGCTCTATGATATGCTGCTTTCTATCTTCAATGCTGTCATAAAGACTCTCAACAAGGTGAAGCAAAAATTTATCTGCACCATGTCTGGCCACCAGAGAAATTGATAGGGGAAGGTTATTATACATCCCTAGCGGTATGCTTACCTACATAATGTCAGCGAAAAACACATTGTTATAACATTATGAACTGAAATTTAATTGGTTTAGAAAAATATAGGAGTCTTAAGTGCTTCATAAACATAGAGAAAGGGACAACCTGACAAAATCCTGATACTCCAGCAATGGACAGCAGGCTAAAAGCCCTTGCACGAAAAATTTCTAAGTCGGATGTATTTGTTTGTAGTTTTGGGGGAGGACCTGGAACTGTGGGGATCATTAGAACACCAAAGTCCTGAAATTTTTCAAACATAAAACTGTCACACTAACTTAAACAAAAGGCAAGCTTATAAAGATAAATTGGTTGCTTAGATGATACTACTTTTATCTTTACAAAGGAGATTCATAGGGAGAATGTATAATCTTCATTTGTGGAATTAGATTGTTTCGAAAACAGGCATGGTCAAGCTAGATGGTGAAAAATAAAACTAAAGTGTAGTTGTTACTTTTGACAAATGAAAAGGCTTGCTGAAATGTATGTACAGACCAGGAGCCAGGAGGGTCTCAAATAGTTTCTTCAAAAGTAAGATTGATCTATGAAGTAACAAGCATGTTTGCACATTATTTCTCCATGGACGGAAAGAAGGGAGGTTTCCTTTTATGAAGACCAAGGAGAGAATCTACATCAGGAGGAATGATTTGTGCATATAAGCACATATGCATGGTCTGATGAACATATCACTACAATGATATGTTCATATGTTGAATTATGTTGTTTATCAGTAGGTTATGGGGATTCCAAAGATTGTACGGTGGTCTGTGTGCATGCCTCATATGAGAGTCTGAGAGAGAATTAATACCCCAAGAAGAGCCGAAAGAGCATCGTGTAGTTCCCTTTTTATAGAATAACAGATATCAATGTTCTCCCCCGTTGTCCTTAGGGCATCTGATACACGTTCTGATATTCCAGGACCTAAATCAGGTTTAACTGCACTGATCCATTCACCATGGTTATTCTTGAATTCAAACCTACATTACAAATGACAAATAAAACTAGAATCAAATTTCAATCAAAGGCAATCCACGACCCGCTGGAAAATTACAATTATCCTTACTGAAAGCTAAGGATTAAATGGTGAGCTACACCTTTGAAGCAACCGCATGGCACTTGAAAGTGCAGCCAGTGATGGAATGTTATATATTTGGTCTGTATTATCTTTACTCATGAAATGTTTCAAACTTGGAACATTGGTTTTCACATAGTCTCCAAGGATTTCAGGCTTCAATACATCCCCTGCAATCGTGGATGCAACAAAAAGACCTTCTCAGTAAAATCAAATTGTTCCAAAATACATACCATACATCATTATTGGGATGAACAAGAATTCTTCATAATTTAAACTTAAATTTTTTGTTTTATAATTAACAAACAAGAACATTGAATTGATAGCAATATCAACTGTTCACCTCCATATAACTTCTCTACCGCTTTGATGACAGTTCCTGTAACTACATCAAATGGAGTGCTTGAAAGCTGGAAACAGTCCTCTGCAATGATAATGGAAGTAGGTCTAATTGGTGGAGCTACATCTGGTAACTGTAGAATTACACCTCCTACTCTGCTCAAAATCATTGGATCCCTGGCAAACCATCCTAGATATAAACATAGAAACAAGAAAATAAATCTCGAGAAGAAAAATGGAAGCACGTTAGAAACATGAAGAAAAATATTTGCATATTGTATGTATATTTCAAAGCATTGAATTGAAGAAAGAATCTCTTATTCATTTTGAAGTTTTAAGAAAAACTAAAAACAAACTCACCAGTAAGTTTCCCAAGAGATTATCTAATCCCAATTTCATTATGATACTTTTTTGTTTTAAATAAGACTTATGAAAAATATTATTAGTAAAGTCATAAATGTTGATGTGTTTGTGTTATGTCATTCTGTACTATCCTCTGTAGTGATGCATTCACCCAAAAATGAAGAGTTAACATAGTCGTCAATCTAATGGATTATTTACCCACGGTATCAAAACTTTGCGACATAGGGATTACTCCTGATTCTGAGACAGCACCATGAGAAGGACGAAAACCAAAAATCCCACAGTATGATGCAGGTACTCTTACACTTCCTCCAGTATCAGTTCCTATGATTGAAAAAACAGTTCAAATTATTATGATGCCAAAATTAAACTCACTGGAATGGAAAAATAGCTCCAAATTGAGGAAAAACATAACATCACTCGAAATTATTAACAAGTGGTGCCAAAAATAACTAATGAAATGGAAGAACATATCACCTAATGAGAAATCCACAAGCTTTGCACCAACTGCAACAGCAGAGCCACTAGAAGATCCTCCAGGAACCCGGTCTGGTGCACAAGGATTTCTAGGTGTGCCATAATGTATATTCTCTCCATTTATACTGGCAGATTGGAATACTTAGTTACGTGAGTAACAGAAATAAGGTGTTCAAAACATACACATGTCTGATTACACATAAATACCAACACTCATAGTCACATTTTCCATAGGGAGAAGAAAGCTCCACCAAAGTGAGCTAAACTGAGCAAGTATCCATTTAATTATTAAAGTGCATCGTGGTCTTACCACACTAAATTTTAAGGGTGGAAACACCCTTAGGCAAATACTTTAGAGACAAAAATAATCATTGAGGAGCCTTGTCCTTTCTATATAATCTACTGACTGACTGAAAGTTATATTACTTCCAACTCTAAGATTTAGCCTAACAAGCCACAATTTACATGACAATGATCACAGTAATATATTATCACTCTTTTCATTTAGTCATAGAGATGGTCCCTAGCAACTTAAAAATAATGCTTAGGACTATAACAAAAACCAATGGTTCTTTAGAATGAGTGAAAAAAATAAGCAAAGAAAACCAAACCTGTAAGCCATTTCATCCATGACAGTTTTACCAACACAAGTGGCACCTGCTCTGAGGAGAGCCAGAGCTGTTGGAGCAGTAGAGGTAGCCACCGGATGAGTCCTTGCCCAGTCAGGATTCCCGAAGCCGGTCACGTATCCTTCCGTGTCGAAACTGTTTGACACAAACACTTCCAAAACAAGTTCAAGATGCAGAAGCATGGATTCAAAGACTAGTTGACGACTTTGATGTCAGCAAAGGAGAGTTTTTGACAATCAGAATATTGTGGTACAAAAAGAAAAGTGAAGTACATACATCTCTTTCACTGCAAAGGTGAGTGATTTGAGAGGAAGAGCTGGTGCAGAATTTGGTGGTAAAGTGAATTTCTCTGTGAATGCTCCATAGTCTGAGGCTGTCTCCATGCTTGTTGCAAAGTTCCTCTCTAACGTTTTCAACCCACTAACAGATGCTGCTGCTGATAGAAATAACAATGATTGAAGAGCATCTAAAGTCAGTATAAATTTCACAGCATTTCATTTTACCCTATGATTCTTATAAAGATAAGGCTAACTTAAAAACTTTGATTGGCCAATCCAAATATGAGCCACACAACATCATTTCAAATTTGTGTTCAACTAACCAACCATTTATTATATTTTATTTTTCATACAATTCATTCATTTTTATTTTTTACTCCTTTTCTACTTTTGCTATTTTAAAGTTTTTCTGACAGACTTACCTTCAACCATTTTTACTTTATTTTTTCATTTTTCACATCATTCATACATTCATTTTTATTTCTCTTCTATCGTCTATCTTCCACCGTTTTTCAGTTTTTCCAACAGTGAGTTTTCTCTTCAACAAACGCATTTTATTCACTTTACTTTAAATTTCTCGCATCATTTATTGTATATTATTTACTGTTTTTCAGTGTTTCCAGCGGCCAGCTTCTCTCTTATTTATTTATTTACTTATGCTCTTTGTTGCCGAGTTGAAACGATTACAACTTTGAAACTCTATCGGATCACATTAAATCAGGCTATTAAGGGAGCAAATGCTTCGCTAATTTATTATTTTTGAAAGTGGGCAAATTTTGTTATTTAGTAAGAGCTTAATGAATCAGGCTATTAATGTTGTAATGATCCCCTGCCGTTTTGCCAACATACAACTGCATAAAATCTAGACCACGAAAATTGTACTATAATAGATTAAATTAGTTTTTTTTTCTCTAATTTATTATTTAGGTTTAATTTGGTCATTTAATTTTTTTTGGTTCAATTTAATCCTTTAATTTTTAAAATCAAATCATTTTTTGGAAAATATTTATTTTGTGACAGTTTAAAAATCACTTGGTGATGGTTGAAACCGCTACAAAATATGATTTCTTACAAAGGATTAAATTGAAAAGCATTTTGTGACGGTTTAAAATCACTTAATAACAGTTCAAACCGCTACAAAGTATGATTTCTTACAATTAGACTGAAGGATTAAATTGAACAGATTTAAAAAATCAAAGGATCAAATTGAACTTGAGAAAAATTAGAAGACCAAGCAGAATCTAAAAAATAAATTAGAGGACTAAAAAAATAATTTAACCAATATAATATGATATTGATAACAAACATATGTTAAACAACTTTACACCCTTGGGTGGAGAATTTGCAACTTCTGCAGTAGCTGGAAAGAATCAATAGCACTCATTGGTGTGTGAGCAAATTTCTCCTATACAATTCATTCGGGTAGCAATTACAGCAAATACATGAGAAAAACAGAACAAAGAATCTACTCATTTTCATCAAAGTCACCATCAAATAGGTGCATGTATGGAATCACAGTTGAGCGATCAACCAATTCACTATGAGAAACCTCAGTGTTTACCCCAGGTGAGCTCCAACCTAACCGTTGTATGTAAGCAGCATCATAAGCTTCAATATTCATTCCCGAAGCAAGAAATAGTTGAATCTCATATACAAATCTGTCCGTTCTTGCTGCCAGAAAAGGCCTTGCGGCTTCAGAGACTGACATCTTGAACTCCTCCTGTTTCTTTTCAGGTGCATTCATGTGTGACTTCTGCTCTCTCCTGCAAGTTTTAGAGTTAATACTAACCATCCTTTTCATACTCATAATGTTAAAGCAACTTGAAATGCATGAAGAAACTTACCTAGTCCATAATGCTGCTTTGACCACAGCAAGGATATGGTGCAAAATGATGTCAACATCCTCCTCCTACAGATTCAGCAAAAGGTATACTATTTACAAGAGAGAGAGAGGGCAGGAGATGGAATAATCAGAAATTGCACCTATAATTAGGCACATACATGCAGTAGCACTAAAGAAAATGAAAGAAAATGTGAATCAATATGCAGTAACAGATAAAGCACATTATATTATTGGATATTTTTCCGGTTGCAAAACCCGAGAGAGAATGCACCAACAAGCTACTAACCTGGATAAGAGCTTGAATTTCTCTTCTTAACCAATTTTCAAGCCAACAGTTTGGCTGATTGTACTTTAGAGATCTCCAATATTGCGATATATTGAATATGTCATCTAAGAAACCTGCTCACACAAAGTTAAAAGAAAAAGTAAAGTAAATAAAATACCAATAACAAATATTTGACACAAAGCAAAGGACAGACAGACACCACTATAAAGCAAGAAATTTGTTAAACTGAAGGCAGTAGAACACCTTGTTCAGTGTAATAGCATTGTAATCTATATCTGTGCGCTCTTGATAAGATAAAACTGCACACACAAACAGAAGAGCAAAGTATAACAATATAATTTTAGTAAAAATTTTAACTTGAATAAAACTAAGACAAACCTATCCTCAAAATCCTGATTTACATAATGTCGTTGAAAACAACTCCCATCAACTCCATATATGATAGAAAAATTTTCAGTCTGCATATTAGACATAAACTACCAAGTCAGTATAGCTCATTTCATCCAGCCTGATACTAACTTCTAATACCATCACCCCCCATTTGATTTATCATACATCATCACCAATACAGTTATGCAAATATTGACATCCATAAGAAATATTCAGGTGGCTGCAGTAAATTGAGAGAAAATAAGAGTCCTAATTGAAATTCTTTTTAAAGGGGTGTATCATTGAGGGGAAAATTTATATTTCAGCAAAGTCCATAAGGCAAAACAACAACAACAATAATAGTAGCAAATTAACAATGCGTAAAAAAAAAGTCATGGTGTTAAACAAACCTTACAGAGGGGGCATTTTACAGAAGAAGGTGGAGAACGGTGCTTGCCAGCAACCACCTTGGTCCAGCGTAAAATGCAATTGAAGCAAAACTTATCTGCAACATAAGAACAAGCTTAATGGTTACTAGGAAAAATATATAGAAGAATGATATAGTACAATTACCTCTAATTGCTGCTAAAATCTGAACTCTCAAGTAATGATCCTCTAATAAAACAAATCTTGTGTTGATATATAATTACCGAGAGTTACTTTCAAACAAAAAGGTTTCCCAAGACTACAAATTAGAGCATGCAACCCAATTCATGAATGAAACCCAATAAAGGGTCTATAGCATATGCAACAAATTTATAAACTTTAGGATTAAAAAACACAGAAAATTGAGCAACAGAAAATAGGGTGAGGGCATACGAAAACATTTGTCGAGGTAGGAAAGTTGAAGGAATGGTCCCAAGCAGATTGGGCAACAACAACTGGAATCCTCCTCCGACTCTGGCTCTGGTTCTGGGGAAACATGGTTCCTCACCTCAATCGCTGCGTCATCTTCCATCGTTTCCAAGCTTATTTTCGCTCTGCTGCACCCTTCAGATTTATATTGGATATGAATATATGATAGGAAAAATTAATTATTAATTGTATAAAAAAATTAAATTAAAAGTACTTAATTATTGGAGTATTATGTAATGATAAATAATTAATTATTTTAAAAGTTGCATATAAATTTTTTATAATTTTATTTGTACAAATTCGTAATTTATAAAAAATAAAGATTCAATTAATTTGCGAGTCCTATATTTTTATTAAATTTTCTATTTGATCCCTAAATTGTTATTTTTATTTTCAAAAACATCAACCCATTATTTTAGTTTTAATGTTAAACTTTGTTCATTAACATGAGATGTTTTGCTAATATTTTGAATAAATTCAATTCAAGTTTAATATAATATAAAACAATTTTACACGTTAATTCAGTAAAATTTAAGTGATCATTTAATAAAAAGGCTATATTGAATGAAAACTCATTTACAAATTACAGCCTATAAATGTTAGTTGTTTTCTCAAATTTGACTATTGCCATATAAATGTCCATAGTTTCATTAGTTTGACTTAAGAGTTGAGACTTAGTTCCTGGTACATGATTTAAGGGATGGGGTTGGAATGCAGTGGAAGTAGTTTAACCGGAGGAGGACTAGTTAAATGAGGCATACATATTTTACACCATTCGTTCAAATTTCTTACATTACTATCACAGAAAAGGAGGGAAGGTCCTTCTCCAAGTGTTTTTACATGATGAACTAACTATCTTTCAACGAATGCATCTCTTCAGTTGGTTTTGGAGCTTCATTTTGCAGCTATGTACTTCCAAGAGTTGCGACTTTATCATTTCAACGTCTTTTCTCATCATGTTTATCTCCTGGGCATTTGTTATTTGTCTTTTTTCCATATCCTTGTTCACTCTGATGACTGTCTGAGTATTTGTCCTTCGGTAATTCGATCCTTTACTTGTCATTGAGGTTGCCATGTTCACTTGCTCTAAAAGGACAAATTCCGTGGTTAATTTCAAGGGCAATCTATCGTTTTGCATCACATGCTGACGTGCTTCGTGTGACAATCTATGGTATTCTAGGACTCTACAAACATCTGTTCTATTTTCTTCTGCCAAATTTGGATGTGCCTGCAAAATTGGATCAAGTCTAAGAGTCATGCAAAACAAGGTAAACCAATCTATTAAAGTTAGTCTATTTTGAGCTAGATTTAGAATTAGAAATGATATAGTATCACTATTACCTTAAGGTACATGTCAATAGCTCTATAGAGGTTGTCATCACAGTGTCTAGCTTTTTGTGGCAATGCTTCAACAAGTGATTTGAAACTTTCCATTGTGAGATTCTCATCCCTTGCAACTTGTGTGAGATACCCATCAACTAACCTTCCAACACTGTGGGGTTTTGCTGAAGAATTGCTTGACATGCCACAAACATAAAACCTTAACACCCTAAGTACCACACTAACATCATACAAAGAATCTTTGTATCCTTGATTTTTAACCAAGAGATCAGGTACACGACATTTCTCCAACATTAAAGCTACCCTTCTTTCTAGCACACACAACAACTCCGGATTTATCTTCAGCATCACCCCTGCCTTTAGTAGGTGAAGCAAAAAATTGCAAGTGACTGAATTTTCTTCACTAGGAAGTATGTTAATCAAGCCCTCAGTTGAAATTCTATGTAACTGGAGAGTTATGGGCATAGGAGTTTCCTTATCAAGTCCAGATGTGACTTGGGAAAACCATTTTCTTGTCCAATGTTCTATGCAAGAACCTACAAGTTCTGGTTTGGTTCCACGTTTTCTAATTGATTGAATCACTTCAATAAAATGATCTATGCGTAGACATGATACATCTTTGAACCACCAATTATCAACACTATTATTACTTAAGGGTGTTTCATTTTCAAAAGTGAAACTAGATGCATTTAGATTTGTGAACACTTTCCAAGCTATTGCTTCAGAGCAACGTTTCACTATATGCAAGTCCTTGGCCCAAGGGGAAATGGATTCACTGCTTTTAAGTATTCGAAATGTGTCTTTCCATGAAGATAGTAGTTGAAAGGTTAGAAATGCTTCTGTCTTGGATATGAGATTTCCTTCTTCAAGATCTTCACTCATTTCCAAGAAATGTGCAGCACAATATAATGGAACAATGTTTGCTGCGGTTATATCAATTTTTCTTCCATAACAGAATTTGACTATTAATTCAAAAGCTTTTTTACCACCTGGGAGATTTTTAATTTGGATGATGAGACTGTCACCAGCTTTTTCTCTGTTGCTTCCCCTCTGAAATACAAGCCGGTTCAAATATTCGCTTCTTGAGGCAATTGCAAGCTGGAAATCAATCATATCTTATTCAGTTGAAGTCTTAAGAATATTTAATGAAACATTTTTTACTTTAGAATAGTAGCATGATTTGCAGCTATAGGAACAAGAGTACATATATAATTTTCCCATAGAATTGAAGGAGTGATTGGCCCCCACCTTGTGCAAGTGAAAGCTAGAATCACCAATTTGTATAATTAAATCAGAAGGGGAATTTGACCAAGCAATCCTGCATCAAATAAATGAGACAAGTCACATGCATAATTAAGAAAGTCAAGCAGCGTTTTCTGATTAATGATTATAAGTATACTTGATCGAACCAAATCTATTAATCTAAAAAATCCAGTAGGCTTTCCCAAAAGAGTGAAAAGACAAAAAAATGATCGTAAATATCCTGATGCAAGAACAAAATAAGGAGCATATACATACCAGTTTCGTTGGGTGTGTTCTAGGGAATGAGCAAGAATAGGAACATTAGACGGTAGAAGGACACGTCGGTTAGGCTTCGCTCCAAAGGGACTTTCACAGTCAAGAGTTTTACACCCTATGGTGGCTTTATCAAGCCCTGCAAACTGAAACCCCTTCATCATATTTCTTAGCTAGCTTTAAGAGCTTCAGTACTAGTGGTGGAAATTATATGAAGAGGTTCAGTATGTTTATTGTGGAGAATATATAGACAGAAAGTGTACATACATATCCTGCTTTTCATTTAATATTAGATGAAGAGTATAGGGTGTCATATATCCTTAATTAATGTGATCTATGCTGTTTGTGCATTTGTAATTGCAGTGTTTATGACATTGAAGATGATTTGTTTGCCTTTAGCCATCTTGTGTCACTTTAACAATTGGAATATTGGAGAGTTTGAGAGTAGACAGATAAGGAGGGAATGAAGGTAGCAGATAGTCAACATTTTATCTCATCCACTTATTGAGAAATACAAAACCACATTTCTTCATCATCAATAAAGAAGCTGCTTCCTGCAGGTTGTATCCAATTAATAACGCATCCCAATTCCTAACCTACAATTCTAGCCTCATGATTGTGCGGTCAGGAAACTTGTTCTAGCTTATGACCTATATTTCCTTTGTTTTAATTTTCTGTAGGTTCGTGAAAAGACAGAAAAATGTTATATATATATACAAATTTTCTTAATATATATTAAATAAAAAAATTGTATTTAATATTTTAAAATCATATAAAGCATTTAATTTTTATTTAACAAATAAAAAGATGTATTAGGAATATTTAAAATTATCGGAAAAAATAATGAGATCAAAATGAAGAAAAACTCAACCAAGCTCAATCAAAAGGAGGGAGCATCCCAGAAACAATGATCACTCATTAATTCTTACCTACAAGAGTTTTTTCTTTTTTTAAGATTACAACTATTTTTTTATTGGACACAATTTTGTTGGAATGGAGTAGAATTATTATTTTCTTCCAAATATTGAACACATTGTAACGTTATTGTTATAAAAACAATTGCAGGCACTTGAAAATAAAATGACTGTTTTACAACTTTAAACTAAAAAGGACATATATAATATTTAAAATAATTTTGTTTTAAGAAAATCCGTTTAAATTAGAATACAGTCATTGTGAGTGGTGTGGTTGAACTTTGAAGAAGCAGGCCCATTCGCCCAAATGCATTCAAAAATCAAAACGGCCTCTCTCTCTCTCTCTCCCATTGAAAGATGAAATAACCAACTATACCTTGCTTCTATTGGTAACGGTCACCAAACACACTACAATGCTGAAAGTGAAACCCTACATTTGCACAACCCATTACCCCTTTTCAATTTCAGATCACCCTCTCTCATTCCCAATCTCCATTCTCAATCCAATTTCTCTTCGCCTTTCGCAATCGCATCCAACTCCCACAATCCCATGCGCTAAGAGGCGCGGCTGGTCCCAACCATCCAATCGAAAAATTCTTCAACTGGCTTCCACCGTCGCGTTCAATCTCAAGATCCTGCCGGAGCCCTTCAATTCCCTCGCTGGCGAAATCGCGCGCGGCGATTCTCAGACTCTGAGCTTTCTCGTCGGTGGTGGCCGGAGAGGGAAAATAGCCCCCAACAGGAGGGTAACGAAGAAGAAATCGGCGTGGTTCGCATTCGTGTTGGTCTGCGTTGCGGGTGGCCTCTGGTCGTGGAGGATTCAAGAGTTTGACCTGTTCCTGAGGGCGTTGTCGTTTTGTCTCGCGGGGATTTCGTTGCTTCGCTTGTGGTTGGGGAAGAAAGCCGTCAGGGAATGGGTTTTAGGGTTTTTCTTTGGGGTTGTTTTGATTTTGAGTTCCAGATTGGGGAAAGAGGACGTGAAATTTTGGGTTCACAAACTCGCGTCTTCTCCGGTTACGCAAATTGTAACTACGATCAAAAGAAGTAGAAATAGAAATAGTAGGAGAATATTTAAATGACATGCCTTGTTGTTTCTGCATTCTGTGTAAAAATCCTCTCTTCTTTGATTCAATATTATTGAACCAAGAGTAATAATAGTTCGGTGAATTACTAAACGATGCTTGGACTTAACTATGCTAACTACTGCTCTAAAAAATAGTAGTACATACCATCATGTTATTTAAAATTGAATCTTCCTTGGATTGTTGGGTACAGTATATGTTAATAATGGTCTGGCTCAGAAATATGCATCTTAATTTGATATGAACCATTGGGGAGTAGAGGCAACGAACCCAATCAAGGTTTGCTTCCACTGCTATGCTAGAAGTAGAAGTAGAGATATAAAAACCAGGTGGAAATCTATCATGACAGGTGTTCAAGAGAATGCCTTTGAGTTGCTGTTATCATCAGCGAATGGTACATGGATACATTGTTTTTAAAAAACAATCTAGGTAAGCAACAATCAGGACAGAAAGTGCTGCTAAAGTTGGCCTTAGAGTGACACAGTCCAGTCCTCTTCTTCCTATCTATTATGGCACTATGGCATGGTCAGGTGTGGAAATAGATTAGGTTGCTTGGCAGGGACTTATAAGTTAGTCTACTTGTGTATTAACTTTGATAAAATTAATTTTGAAGTAATGAAATTTAGGATTTATTATAAAATTAAGGTAAAAATAAAATTCAATATAAATTTTTTGATAAAAATTATTTAAAGTTACTTCAACTTAAACTCAATTATGAATTCAGAATCAATTTTGAAATCTTTTGTAACATGAAACTAAACATATAAAATTTGATCTAAAATTAATTTTGAATTCAGAATCAATTATCTAACATCAAATCAAATAAAAATACACGCTGGACTCATATCAGACCAAGTTTTCTCAAAATATAACAAATTTAATAATATTATTTTATAAATATTAAGTTTTTCTCAGAATCAATATTAAATTTGTTATATTAAGTTAAATCTTATATTTATTTTTAAAAAAGATAAATTGTTGATTTCATAAAAAAAAGTTAACTTTATTGAAATATAAATTTATGTTTTATTTAAAAGTTTTATTACAAAATATGTTTATATTAAATCTTAAACAAGTTAAGTTTGATTCTCATAAAATCTAACATGCATATTTTGATATTTATCTTGATGTTAAATTATTACATAATATATTTTAAACAAACTTATAAGTCCGTTCAGGCCTTTTATAAAAATATTTAAAGTGATACTTAAATCATATACCTTTAATCAAAAAGTAGTTGACATGAGAATATACTAACAGGAATTCTGAGTTTTTTTTACACGATAGGAATTGCGAGTTGTGACTACTTTTATTGTTATTTTAAAATTAACATACTTTTTTATAATGCAGTAAAAAACAATATACTTTTTGTATTAAATAGTAGGAATGTTGGCAGATTGGGTTAGATCAATTTAAAAAAAGAACTACTTGATTTAATTATTTTAATTTTGTTAATTTATCATTCAATTGATTTAATTTAAAATTTTAATTTGATCCCATCCAATCCAATTTAAAGCAATTTTGATTGGATCATTTTTTGGTTTTAATCCTACTTTATTTTTAAAAAAATACGAAATAAAAGCTAAAATATATAATAAATATAATAACAAATAATTTCAAATATCAATATCAGATATTTTATTTATACATTATTATATAACTAATAATAGAATATTTGTTAACTTAAATAATTAGTAAAAATATCTTTAATTAAATATATTTTTCATAAATAGATATAAGTTATATGATAATTTTATAAATATAAGAAATAAAAATAAAAATGAGTGATATTATAAGTTTATCAATAAAAGTATATACATATGCATATAAGTTTGATTTGGATGGGTCTCTAAAATCAAATTCAAAAATTGATCTGAACCAATAAAAAAAATTTGATTTTCTAATTTTTTATCTGTTTATTTTATTTAATTTTTGGTTTTTTGGATCCATTTTTCCGGTCCACCTTGAATTGGATCGGTTTATGAATGTCCCTATTAAATAATGATAAAATGGGAAAATATTCTCAATACTAATGAGTAAGAAGCTAATCATATGCTGAGATTATTACTAAAGACCTAGCGTGCCTTTGAGCACTAGGAAAAATTTCTAATAAAAGTTACCCACTAGACAAAATTTCAGTGATGACAAAGAGAATTAAACTCACATTCATAAAAAAAAAAAAATATAGTTAACTTCATATCATTAATTACTCATACGATCAATCTACATTAACTTCAAATTTAATGTACTAAAATGACATGTCAAGGAAGGGATGAGTTATAAATTGTAGTGATATACTTGTAAGTTATAAATGTCATCCATAAAACTTATAGGTAAATGTTTATACTTAGATTTAAACCTATTTAGTTGTATTTATTTACTAGGTAATTTTTATTTATCGAAGATATTTTTGTATCTATTTACTCCAAATTCATTTGCCATCCTTATGCTAGATAAAACAAATGAAATGTAAAGTTTATAATACAAAGATCTCCCAATATGATATTTTTTTTTATAATATTCTATAAGATTATCATACAAATTATTGTTATTACTTATTATTTATTGAATTTTTTTTTATTGAAATTAAAAAAAAATTCCCTTATTATCTTTGTAAAATTATCATAGAAATTGCATATCTCATAAATATTCTCTCTAAACTCAATCAAATATAAGAACCTATCCAACATCGGTTGAAGTGAAACTAATTATATCGATTACTATTAGTACTTTAAAAATAATATAATAATATAAATTATTGATAAATGCTAGGCAATGTCTTAAGAATATTTATTAACAAATTTAAAATATAAATATTTTTATTGAGAGAGAAAAAATTACGTTGCTCATGATTTTTTTAAAATTTTTTTTAATCAATATTCTAAAAATAATAGTTAGTGAGACACCAAATTTGTAAAAATGATTTTTGTTAAAAAAATAGTATTTAGTAGTCATAAATTTGGCTTTGTAGTATTAAATAATGAGTTGAGTAACCCTGCAGGAGTAGGTACTAGTGTAGTGGGTATGCGTGCAGTGCAAGTTTGCAAGTCGCACTGTGCCCAAGCCCAAATTGAGTTGAGCCCCATTTGCAATAGCAGCAACGTTGCACTCTCTCTCTCTCTCGTGAGTCTCGTTTCTTCCTTCTTCTCTATGCATGTCACTTGAATGAATGAACGTGAGTGTGGCACAAACACTACAATGCCATTGGATTGCGTCCTCTTACTCCTCAGGTCAATCTCCTTAGCTTACACTTTTCCCTTTCTATTTTAATCTTAAATTCGTCTATTTTTTATTTTTTTTTGTTGCAATACAGTTTCACTCTTAAAAACAAATTGCAGGTACATTTTTGGTGACACCAAGTCACTTAAAAAATTGTGAGCTCCTAGGTTCGAGCTTCGTTGGTTGCTGCCATTGTAAAAAAAGAAGAAGAAGAATAAGAAAATCCCTTAAAAATCGAGTATTGTATTTTGTTCCAGAGTGATGATGGTTTCTGAGGCTGACCTAGAAAACGATGATCGGTGTTTTCTACTGTACTTCATTATGGGAACCTACTTCGGCCCCGACATCAAAGGCGAAACCACCAAAAAATCAATCTTGCAAAGAGTTGCGGAGGGGCTTCCTCCTTACACATTGGACCAACTAACTCATTCTTGCATCAAAATCGTGGAATTGGAGCGTGTCTACTATTACATTCTCAGGAACACTGAAAAGTCACTCATCCTCAAATTAACCTCATTGCGCCGTTTCTTCCAAGGCCAAGCACTGGGTGGAGATGGAAATGGAAATGGAAACAACAACAATTACCCCCAATTTCCTGAGTTGTTCCATCCCGGGTTTCATCCTCAGTACCGGTTCAAAAACAAGCACAAAGTTGTTGATAATGTTGTGTTTATTAATAACCCTGATAGCTTCTATATTAGGATTGAGGATGTTGAGAGGTTCAAGAGGCTGAGTGGGGTGGAGGAGTTGCATGTGGACAGAGATGCTGCTAGGTTGCAATTGGGTATTTGTTTTGATGACAATCGTGTTCCGAGTAACACTGACATTTCAGTGGGGAATGTTGAGCCTGATGGTAATGTTGAGTCCTGTGGTGGTGGTGGTGGTGGTTCTTCTGAGCCTGAGGATCGTGTGAATGTTGATGCATCGAGGAGTGGCGGTGCAACGTGTCGTGGTGGTACTAATGTGATGTATGATTACATGGATACTGAAGATGATGAGAGTGATCATGATAAGGTTGGGCCGGCTATGTTGTTCCTTCCTTCGCGGCCTTCTAAGAAGGAATGGTCTGATATTGTGGCTGCTACCAAGAATGGTTTTGGGTTGACTGGAACTGTGGCTACAGGGGGGATTGGGCCAACCATGGGGCTTGTGGACATTGGAGAGTGTGAAGATGCATACCTGTTTCGCTTGTCTCTTCCAGGGGTGAAGAGGAATGAACGTAAGTTTCTTGTTCAGCGAATCAGTGTCAATTGCAAAGGATTCATCTATAATATAATTGCCATTCATTTAGTTCAGATTCTGAGGTTTTAAGCTATATGTACCTGCTGCCTGCGTTTTAGGAATGTCTCTTTGATGTTTATGATGTAAATTTTTCTGCTAAAAGATTACGATTGATGAAATAAAGTTACTTTAAGTTCCATACCAGTTGAAAAGGAATCTATATATATATAAAGGGTTCCACTTGTTTATTTTTTTAGAAGGAATCTACACTTTTAGAAGCTTATTATAGTTATTTTTTTGTAGTTGGATTGTTTTTGGCTATGGGCAATGGCACTTTTAACTGTGGTAACCAATGCTTATGTATGCCAACTTGGCCCTCAAAATGTATTTTTTTGTTGTTGCTAATCCTACTATTATTTTTTTTTTGGGGGGGGGGGGGGGGGGGGTAAAAACTCTTAATTCTTTTTGCACATGGAGCCTCAGAGATCTCACTACAGAGAGATAACTAAAATAATACTTGAATTTATGACTGCAGGGGAATTCAGCTGTGAGGTTGGCACTGATGGTAAAGTGTTGATATCTGGAGTAACTACAACTGGAGAGAATACTGTATCCAGGTACTCTCAGGTATTTGAAATGCAAACTCGCAACCTTTGCCCCCCGGGCCAATTCTCTGTCTCGTTCCAGCTGCCCGGCCCTGTAGATCCGCATCAATTTTCAGGTAATTTTGGCATTGATGGGATTCTTGAAGGAGTTGTCATGAAAGGGAAATGTACATGATGGCAAAGTTCTGTCCAATCAGAGTCCTTCCATTTATTCCACCACACCAGGCACCAACGAAGGTTACTATAAATTGATGCAAAATGTCAAATGGATATGGTTTTGTTTTGACTGACAATATCCTGTAGTGTCTATCTTTGCCTTATTTATTTTGAAATTTAGTGATCCTCTTGGTCAGATGATCTCTGACTTTCTCTTCATGTTGAAGTGATCATGCCAATATTAATTAATCCATTTTTATGGATGTATGCAAGAGTGCTTTGCAGATGAATATATTAAATTCGTTTGAGAAGTCAGCAGGGCTGATGTTAACCTTGGGCTGACTGACCCTGCTACTTCAACACACAACTTTACTCCATTTATTTTGGTCATTTCCATCCAACTATAAATGTGTTATACATTGTTGCAGGTGGCTTGTATGCCCTGCATAAATGCACAATCATATCATCCACAATCATATCTGTCTATTTAGTTACTCTTTAGTTGAAGAGGACCCCTATTCATGTAGTAGGAGAGCCTTAATACTTCTCTCTTGTTCAAGTTAGAAGTCTGCCAATACAATTTGACATTTTTTACTTCCAGTGCTCTGTTGAGCTGGGTCATCAATGACCATCCAACATTCCTTGTAAAGCATTTTGGGTAGGTGTGTGTGACTCCTAAGGTGAATTGGGTAATGGTAAAACTAGTTTTTTTATGAGAGTTCCAGAATTGATTTTTGACATTTTTCCACTTTTCCATTTTTTAAGGATGGCTGGCCATCATCATTCATCACACAACTGTAAGATCCCAATCCTGTCCCTATATACTAACCTCCTCTCTCGAATATAAAACACCACGATTGGATGGTTAAGTTAATACACGGTTGGAGAGAGATTGGTTGATAGTTGGCATATTACTGCCTCAACCCCCAGGCAAAGGCTATCAGTTGCTTTTGAGGGTCCCAAATCCTTGATTTTTGAAGATGCTGTACGGTGCTCCATGCTAGTATTATTTAACTCCTTTTTGTAGTTATGTGTTGCTTTCTTTGGGTCCCCAGCCCCTTTTTACCATAGAAAAAGGAGTGGATATGTTCGTGCTTTTTAGGGTGCACGTATCGTAAAGCTTGTTCTAATATACTCTAGTGTAAGTTTTTATGACAGTGTTCACACAAAAAAGGGGAATCATAGAGCTACAGTGATTATAATGACAGAAGAGTAAAAGTCACCACGGCTCATATATAATATAACAGAAACTGTGGCTCATATATAATAGAACAGAAAGAAAATGATGAAAGGACTACTTAAGCTTAAGCATAATTCTCGAGTAGTCTTGACTAACGGTTAAGAATCTCAATAAAAAATGGTCAAGGGGAAATCACTACACTAATTACTAATTATTCTCTTTAATTGCATTATCACAAAAGGACATGAGGGAGAAAGAAAATATTCAATAATAACTCTTCTTCATGTTCAACACGAGAGTACAGTTTTTTCAAGTTGTTGATTAAGTAATAACAAAGCTAAAAGCCAGATTGCCTCCGCCCAACGTACAAAAATATCATATTTCTAAGAGTTTAATTTTTATGTACAGTCAGATTTATACTATTAACTAATTAAAAATAGTAGTATAACTTCTAAGGTAATTGTTGTAAAAGTTAATAGCTTTATCATATATGACATATATGACAGATTGTGATTAGTTTACAACAAATTTTCTTTGCATGGTTTATAGTTTGACAGATTCTGAAATTTTCTTTACACTCTCTAATAACGCAAAGTCAGGTTGGAATAACTGTAGCAAAATCATAATGCAATATGAGACCAGCATCGGCCGCAACTATAAACCATGCATCTAGATCTAATAACTGATAAATCATAAACAACATTATTGGTAATTAATTTGTGTACTTGCGATACATTAAGAATCTCTGTAGCAAAAAATATTAAATTCCATAAAGAAAAAGATGGAAATAAAAATTCAAAAACTGCAGAATTAAATTTTACTATGATGTACTGAAATGATCAGTCCAACATAAAATTCAAAATTACAGACCTTGGAAAACTAATTAACAAGAGTGAAATAGTGTCAAAGATCCTTCAAATAATAAGTGGCTACTGATCTGGAGATGATTGTTGCTGCTCTGGTGGTGGTGGTGGTTGTGGCCACAGTTGTGGTGCCATGTTGTAGGGATGAGTCTGTTGAGCATATGGGTCCATCACAGGCTTATTACCCATCATGACACCAGCAGCTCCAACTTGTTGAGGTGGCATATAGCAATAAGGAAGTGCCTCAGGAGGCCCTGTAACAGGCACATCTCCTCTTGGCATTGAAGCAAGCACTTCATCTTTCAAGTCCTCCCTAGGCACAATGTCAACCAAAAAATCAAAGATATCAGTTCTTGTGATGGCTGCTGCAATATCATTCTTTTGAAGTGTTCTCCTTTTGTTCTCTTCTGTGTGATTCCAAGAGCGCAAGGTTAACTCCAATATGAACATTTCACATGCCCTCGCAAATATGACCGGTGCCTCAGCCGATATCATTCTGACATCCTCGTCAGCCTTCATAATCTTCTTGATCCTCGCCAAGGGGAGGCTATGGTTCTTGAAATCGGTCACCTTCTCGATTTCTTGATATTGGTTTGCCCAGAAGGCTTGGAGACGTTGCCGCAGCTGCTGCTGTTGTTGCTGATGCATGTGCTGATAAGCAAGTTGATGTTGTCCTAGCTGAGTTGAAGGTGGTTGACCAGTGGATTGAATGGTCCCAGGTGATGCAACAACCATACCAGGTGAACCTGTCATATGGCTGGCCTGGTATGGATTAGAACCATAAGGAAATTGAGGTCCATTTCCAACAACCCCCATAGATGGGTTCTGGCCATGCCCATGCCCATGCCCTTGATGATCCATCCTGCTTCACGTCAAATCAAACAAATCAATGCCTACACTTCATTAGTGACCAAAACAATATTACATATACATGCAAACAAAATGCATGTTTGGATAACCATTCCAACCTTCTAAAACTACGTTCAAAATTGAAAGAGTATCATTCTCCAAAAGTATATATTGAACACTCAAAAGTACGTCCAGAACGATTATTCAAACATGCGCAACAATGCACATGCTACCAAAGATTCTTTAGGGAGGGATGGGGATAGTAGAGCTGGAGGGAAGAAAAGAAGGCACACCCTTTTCTCTGCATGCATTAAACATAACAAGTAAACAAACTATATATCAAATTCATCAGTAGATCTTGATCTTAACACAATTCAATTACATATTTAGAAGTAAATCTGTTTAAAAGTTTACGAGCCGCATAACATCCATCACAGGACAATGCTATATATATTTCATGGCCACAAGTACTCATCCCAATTCCCGGGTTTGGATTTTTACCGTAACAAGATAGATAATGACAAACAGTTTCACTACACCTAGATGCGTTAACAAAATTACGTAGATATGTGTATTCCTATAGCTACAGTTGCTACCTTCTCTAAGAGGTGATGCTTTGTTATGCAAATATTAAGAATCTGTAAAGGATTGGAAAATGAAAATAAAAAGGAAAAGAAAGACAAAATGATCAGAAATTCTCTGTTACTTCACAGATCTATTATGCACGAGTTTTAGTACACCAGAAGCACATTTTGGAATTATTTCCGTCAGGTGACAGATCCAAATCTTTTTATAGGGGACAAAAATATAAGGGCTTCATAAGAATATATGAAAAAACAGAGCTTTAGTAACGATTAATGATGTTTTCTTGGAACGAACGGGCCACTACCAAAAAAGATGAGTGCGATCTGTTTTGACTTTTATTGTAATAATAACTAACTCTTTATTTATTGGCCCCAACAGAGTTAATTTTTTGTTTTGGTTTATACTAATATAAGAAATCGGATTTTGTTCACTACTCAGTTAAATTAAATAAACAGGAATGCAGGTGTCCCATAAAATATAGTTAATTTTACTTCATAGGTAGTTGAAAATAATATTTTTTTAAGTATTTAGTAATAAATATTCAGTCAAATGTAATTATTTATTAAATTTATATTATTTGTTGACCATTTTAATTATTATATAAAAACTTTAAATTTTAAATAAAAGTGTAAAGATAATATACCAACAAGTCCTTAATTTAAATGAAAAAATATCATGTTGTAGTATTGTGAATAAAAATAATATGATTAAAAAATAAGATCTCACTAAAGAGTCCATATAATTTTAGACGAAAATTAATCATAGATAAAATTATTAAATATTTTATATCAATAATATATTTGTTAAAATTTTCTCATCATTTAAACGTTTTAGAAAAGGTTAGTGGTTTGCATGAGAATTTGTCCTGGTTTTGTAAAAAAAAAAAAAATTATGGGCAAATATGAATTTTCAATTTTCTACCAAGGATTCTAAAAAAAACACAAATTCCACTAAGAAAAGGGTGTCTTTGTTGACCGCCGAGAAAATACGCCATAAACCGAAAATATTCAGAGAATCAAAATATTCAATAGCCAAAGAATTTCAACGGCTAAACAGTGCATAAAAGAATTAAAAGGAATGCTAATGATACTCATTCCAATACCGTCTTTCTAACACTATTTGATTGATTAAAATTTATAATTTTGGATGAGTTTCCCTTATAAAATTGGAGAAAATATCATTGAAGAGAAGTAAGATCCATCGAAATTAATAATTTCTAATGAATTCCAACTATCATAGAGTGTCAGTATTCCTCAAAAAAATAAAGAAAATGTTCGGTCCAACGGAATAGAACACAAGAACACGCGGAAATGTTTCATAATACTCCAACTATTTTCATTTTAACTTTTGGCAAACAACTTATCCTTTCCCAAATTGTAGTTTTTTTGCTAACCTTCAGATCCGTTATAGGAAAGGTTAAAGTTACTTCAATACATTAACAAATGCAAGCTTCATCTGTATTCCTCTGGCAATTTATATCCTGGCATAACTATTTTGTCAGCGAACATTTTGCCAGTCTTGGGCATAACATGCCAGTGCATTGTCAAATTAAATTCTTTACCGCGCAAATTGCTTCCCTAGACATGAAAAAAAATGGGAAAATTAAGACATAAATAAATCTGAAGGCATTTATGCTAGCAATTGCATATCCTTGAAGAGTTTTGTACCTGATCAATGAAGCGGTACTTATTGGATGTATGAATCCAAAACTTAGCATGATCTTTTGAAGGAATTATACCATCCCACAGCGATATCTATAAATTGGCATCCTAAAAGCATAAGCAATAACTACGAGATACCATATTGCAAAGCTTGATATGTAAGAGAAGGATGCAAACAAACAGATCAAATCAAACCTGATTCAAGGGTTTCTTAGGGGTTTCATACTCAGCAGCTAAAAATACAAAAACCTGGAAGCATATAAAAAGATATTAAACCAAGTCCCAAGGCAGCCCTGAACTTCATAATTTTTTAGAATAAGTGATCTGAAAACAGGATTCCTGTAAGTCATATGCAAGTTTCACATCAAGCCGTTCCAGTGGTTTTATTGAAATGTATACACTACTGAATACAAGGTTATAAATTTTAGGATATGAAGCAAGATATAACTGTAGGCAAGGCACCATGATTATTAAGATGGGGAGGATCAAAGGAAGAGAAGACAAAATTAACAGTACATGAAGACATGCTTCACAACTCTAGTCAAATATTTTAAATTTCATTCATCCTACATCCAATCTTCCCAATTTAGTTCCTACAGCATCCACACTTTCAGGAAGCAAAGAGGGATATAAACACAAAAAACCAGTATTGATTACAATGAATCATGGAAATTCTAGTCAAGAACCTGTTTTGTGTTCCATGTGAAAAGAGACTGCAAATTTGCTGATATATTCATCGTCATGCTGACCTGCAATGGAAAGGCTTTTTCATTACATATTGAACTAGGAATTAAGAGGGCGAGCCCTGGGGCAGCGGTAAAGTTGTGCCTTGGTGATTTGTTGGTCATGGGTTCGAATCCGGAAACAGCCTCTTTGCATATGCAAGGGTAAGGCTACATACAATATCCCTCCCCCATACCTTCGCATAGCGAAGAGCCTCTGGGCAATGGGGTACGAAGTTTTTTTATTGAACTAGGAATTAAAATATCAGAGACATAAAACAGAGATGGTCTATGGCACAATATGATAAAAGATCATATGCAGTATAAAATTCATGGCACATGCAGATAAATATACACGAGAGTGAAATGTGTGTATAGGTGTTTATAGTGTATTACATCGTAACCACTAGATCTTTTGCATGGAAAATAGCGTCGGTGGTTAAATATTTTGTCATGCCTGGCCACTGAAAAATGAACTTCCAATGGCCAGAACCATCCCATGCTTAAAATTATCTCGGCAGTGTACTTGAATAGTTTCAATTCAAGCATTCAAGAGAATTACTTGTACATTGTATGCAAAATATGAACATTCAACAGCCAAAGCAAATACCTAAAAGGAATTTGGTGACTTTAATTGAAGCTCTTTACCAGATTTTTTTTTACCATATTTAATAATTGAATGGATACTTTGATTAAAAAAAGTTAATGATTTAAACCATTACAGTTAGTTTGAATTTAAGTTCTGTTTAGATAATAATAAATTGATATGATGTGAAACTCTATTTTTGTCATTGGTTTCATCAGTAACTCCATTGTAAGCACACTGCTGAAAGACCATGACTGCAAATCTTCTTGTGAAAAAATACCCATTTACAAATATGTCAAACTTTGAATATGGTATATACCTATTCTTTATCTACCATCACATTCAAATTATAATCCCTTAAATGCCCTAAAAAAGCCAAACACAATCAATGACTGTTTACAAGTAAAGTTTTTCACATAAACTGGAATGCCAAATACGCAAACAGAATCTTCAGTCTGTGAAATATATTTGCGCTTCATTAATTTCATTCCAATAGTTTCCCTTTTAACTGTGTATTATTGCAAAAAAAAAAAAAAAAACATTCATAAAGTTATTTTCCCCTTTAAGAAAATAAAAGATTATCAATCAAACCAAGCTTTTCCATGTGATTTTGCCACAATGCCTTTCCATGCTCATACCGCATTTTCTTTTAAAAAAATTATAACACATTCTATTCTATCTCAAACAGAGCCCAATCCTGAATCCCAAAGAGATTGCATAATAAGCAGCAGAAAGGAAAAAAATAATAATATATATATATATAATTAGAATTTGAAATAAGAAAAAAATAAGCAATAATTAGAATGACCTCGTCGTCGCCGTTGGGCTGTTTCTGAAACCAGTTAATGTTGGTGACCTGCACAGAGACACGATTAAACGATGTTAGGTTAAGGAATGAGTGGATTACAGATCTGAGAGAGAGAGAGAGAGAGACCTGAGCATGCACAAAGGGAGTGGGGGAATTGAGGTTATCGGAGAGAGAAGCCATGGCGGACATAACGGCCAGAATGGTTATGGCGAAGGTTAACAAAGCATTGACTCTGTAACCGTACGAATGCATTTTTCCTTTCTTCCACTGCTCTGCTACTGTCCACACTCTTCTTCGGTAAATTTTAACAAATCAAAAATGAATTATAAAAAACTATTATTTTTGTCATATATTCAAATTCAATTACTTATATGTGTAAATGATATTTTTTTTCTTCCTTAACCCTCTTATTCACCCCAAAAAAGAAATTCGACTAATCTAAAATTCAATCAAGTCAAAAGCAAATTATGATAGAAAATCATCTTTCGTGTAACTTAAGAATATATTAATCATTTATATTTAATCGTGTGATTAATAAATGATCATTTTAATACTAAATATGTAGATGAGTGAAATTTAATATCTGAAAGAATAAAAATTCTAATTTATTATTTACAGGTAACAATTTCATTCTCTCCATTCTTTTCAAGAGTAAATTGTCATACCAACCAAAATGATGATACTTTACATTAATATTGTAAGTTTCTAATTAGAAACTTGATTTAGATTTCTTAAAGAAGCTTTCTAATTAATAATTAATAATTAATACATTGCGAGGTTTGTAAAACCGAATAGAAGCCTATGTTCAACATCGGGTATTAATGTATGGGCTAACTACTGGATATTTTAACATCTTCCAGATCATACAGTCCACTACGTCGGGTGGTTTTTACTTTTTACCAGGTCTTGGATGAATTCTCAACCCAATACAGAACTTGAATGCTTAGGGCTGTGTTTACGCAGTAAAGTAGCTTTTGTTCATTATCAATAAAGTTAAACAAACTATCATAAGCGAGGTAGTTGATTAAATATGATAAGCGAGTGTTATTAATCTTAATAGTGTGTTTAAATCTTACAAATAAAAAAATAGATTATCATAAATTGAAAATATAAACATAATGAAAGATTTGAATGAGGAAAGCCAATATTTGAATTTAAACCCAACTTATCCCTCAAAACAAATTTATTAAATGAAGATTGTCCATTGTCCCTGTTTGTATGTATCATTTTCATCATATTAGATATCTAATACTTCTTCACATTGAAGAATTTGAACATCTCAAATATAAAATTTATAAGACTAGGCATTTGTTGACAGTCCATTTTTGTTAACAATCCAAAAATTGATAGCTCAATAAGTCCAATAACAATTATTAAAATTTTTTGATATTACTTTAAAATTTTAAATTTAAGCTTAACTTAATTTCAAAAACTAAATTTGAAGGTAAAAATTATCACTTATTTATATACACTAATTTAACCACATTACTCGTTTATATAAAAATCTCTATCACTATCTGCATTTATTATAATTCTTTTTCTTTCCGCTACTTTCATGGATCCTCTTTCATTCTCTTTTCTTTCTTCTTTTACTTTGTTTTCTTGTTTTAATGAGAAAGTTAATACTTTACGTACTATGTATCCTTGATATCTCTCACACTAGTACATGCTTTGCTATCAATCTGAGAAACCATTAATACTGCACACAATTTCGTGAATTAAACTTTTATTGAAAGTTAATGGTACAAGAACAAGCCATCGAAGAGAAGTAAATAATATTACAATTGTTAATTCGTTAGCATATAGTAGCTCGCGGATAAAGTCAAATACAATTTTCAGTTAGTGAAAAAAAAACTAAAAGTTGATTGAAAATATTTGTTAAAAATACAGCTATTCTTATTTTCATTTATACACTTATTCTTATTTTCATTTGTTAAAAATGCTGATTTAAAAAACAAAATATCAAACATTTTAAAATTCAAAGAATGTAAATAATAAAACATGGCTCAAAAGAAAAAGAAAAAAGTTTTCACCTCGTGGACTGTGGTCCCACAAATCCCTTGGCTCTGCCATAGATCGATGGAGAAAGTTTAAGAAGTGTAGTTGGCACTTCTGTAGTTCTGTTCCCAACCCCCAAAATAAGAGGGGAGAAAAAAAGAAGGAACAGCAGATAAGGAGGTAAATAAGGAGGTGTTTGGAAGTTGTAACCAATTTTTTAAGTGGAGTATATAATTTTTTTTCTTCCTCAAAGCAACATGCTATAATTTATGGAGGAATGTGTGTGACTGGAATAATGCAACAAAAAGCTATAACGGGCAACAACTGATCGTTTGAATAGAGATGCTTAAAAAGTACTCCTTGTAATTTAGAGCATTACTAAATTCTAGTAATTAAAAGTTAGAAGAAAACAAAAATAGTTTCAAGAGCACACAATTGAAATTGAACTTAAGTATTGAATATTGTGACCAACATGTGTGAAAAGAACATATTTGGCCAATAGTAAAGCCAACAGAATCTAGAGCATTGAATTTTACAGGACGCATGACTCCATTTAAATTTGAGAAAATTAAAGGGCCATGTGAGACCGGACCAAAGTAAAACAAACATCACATGATATCCCTAAATAGTCCTAAAATGTTGCACATTTTTCTAGCACTAGGACAAAATTTAATGAACCCCCAAAATAAAATAAGACTACAAACAAATGGAAAAACCTAATTAAAACAAACTACTAGTCACCACTAATAATAATAATTTACATGATACTGCAGCTCTCAGTGTTCTCATCACTGAAAACGTGTGTGATAGGATCCGCCATGGGGTGTGAGGGCATTGGTGGGGGTGGAAAGTAGTTCATAGATGGATGTTGGTGTTGGTGTGGGTGTGGCCTTCCATACATCATGTGTGGTGGGTACATGTTCATGTTTGCTTGCTGTTGTTGCTGTTGTTGTTGGTTCATCATCATGGCCATTAGTTGCTGTTGTTGTTGCTGCTGCTGCATGTTGTAAGGGTTAGGTTGTTGCATCTGCATCTGCATCCCTTGGTAGTAACCACCGTTCATCGCTGCTGCGGCCGTGGCTGCCGGTAATCCTTGCACCGCCGGCATATTGATGTTCATATTCCTCATATGGTCCATTGGGCCCATCTGATTCATTGGACCTCTCTGAACCATTGGGCCCATCTGACCCATGGGGCCCATGTGGTGGCCCACATTGCCATTATTGCTACCATGACCCTTGTCATTATTGTTTTTACCATTATTCCCACCCTTGCCATTTTTACCTTTGGTAGGAGGGATATCAAAATCTTGGAAGTCAAAGTCAATTTTGTCGAATTTACCTCCTCCTCCTCCTCCTCCTCCTCCATCTTTCTTTCCTTTGTTGTTTTTATTCTTGTTTGTTGCTGTGTCGGCTGAACCTCCACCTCCTCCTGCCTTCTTTTTTTTTCCTAAGCCTAGGAACCGAACTAGGAAGCCTCCACCACCGTTTTTGTCTTTGGAGTTCTTTTTCTTGTTACCATTGTTATGATGATTATTATCTCCCCCACCCTTTTGCTTTCCACCTTTGTTCTTTTGACCACCATCTCCATTGCCCTTTTTTCCATTTTTACCCTCGTTGAAGTTTCCACCTTTGCCCTTTATTTGTATAGGCAGATCAATGACCTCACCCTTCTTGACACCCCCATAATTGACACCCCCATTCCCTTTATGGCCGTTCATAGCAGGCCCATTCATCCCATGTGGCCCACGCCCATTCCCCACCTGGCCCATCATAGCCATCATCTTGTTATGTTGCATAGGATGCCCCTGCCCCTGCTGCCCATGGCCATGACCATGACCATGACCATGACCACCATGTCCATAACCATTACCATACTCTTCCTCTTCCTCCTCTTCTTCCAAATCATCTTCAAACTCATCATAGTCATCATCAAATTCATCAAAATCACTCTCATCAAGTTCATCCTCTGATAAGTTGAAGTTGACAGATTTCTGATTCTTGGGGGGTACTTTTGACCCTCCATTAGCATTTTGGAAGTGTGCTAGTTGACCACCACCACCACCACCACCACCACCACCACCTCCTTTCTGAGCACCACCTTTGTGATTCTGAGACTTGTTGTCCTTGCTGCCCCCTTTGGTGTTATCTATGTGCATGTTCTTGAACTGAGGGTAGGTGGGGTAGTTTTGGTTGTACATCATGCCTCTCTGGCCACCCCAAAGTTCGGCATGCTTCCCTGACCTCTTTAGCTTTTTTAGCAGTTTAGCTGGATCTACATGCCCTGACACCATCACCTTCCCTCGCTCCGCATCTATGTTCACAGAATACACCCCTGCACAACAATAACTCTCATTATGCTCCACGACAAAAAAAGAATACTAATCTGTCAAATCTTAAATCTAATTATCTTTATCTTTGCTTACAAAAACAGAAACAGTACTAAAATATCTCACAGCATGGTAAAGTTGGAAGCTATGTACCAAGAAAAAAAAAAGTAAAGTTTGATTCTTGCAATATATTAACAAATAAACATCAAAATAAGTGAAAAACACGGGGATGATTTAAGTGACATGGTAAAGTTGAGATATTTGAAGCAAATTAACATCAAATGAGAATTTTTAAAAAGAAGACAAAAGCAAAAGGGAGGGTGAATAGAGATGTACGTACCATCAATTTTCTGCAGGATTTTCTTTACTTTCTCTTCACAGCCATCGCAGTGGATATTGACCTTGAGAAGGTAATTCTACACGAGAGATATAAAAAGCACAACACAGATCAGTTAGCATAAGTTCAGAACTGTACCCCCTAAACAGAATAGCAAAAAAAGGAACCAGATTTGTCTTTTTAAACTAGTTTAATTAACTTATGAACACAAGACTGAAACTACTAGCTAGTAACAAGTGTGCACCTGAATTTTCATCGTGTCTTGTTTACTCATGCTTGCTATCTGCTGGTTCACGCACACAGCGCAGAGATGTGAGTGAAGTAGAGAACAAACAGTGAAACTAGAGTAGTGTCAAGTGTGTAGAGAATTGTTTGTTTTTTAGAGAGAGTAAAGGGTATTGTTGGTACGCATTGGACACTTCTATATTTGTTCCTTTGCTCAAGTATCCGTACTGTTTTAGGCTCACTCGCACTCACGTACAACAAAGTCACATTTTTTAGAGAAAAAGAGATAAGAGTGAAGAAGAGAGAAGGTGATTGCGGAAGATGCAAGGTAATAAACAGCTTGGAACTAGGATAGCTTCTCTATATGTTATGACTATGAGTTGGCTTTATGTTTTATGATATATATATATATATATATATATATATATATATATATATATATATATATATATATATAAGAAACTCGTGAAGCTTTCAAAGTGGTCTCACTGACAGCTTAATACTGCCATTGTTGCAGCTAAATAATTAGGAGCAACTATCTTTTTTTTAATATCTGTTTTCTTTTTTCTAAAGAAGACAGCATGACTTACTTTGACCCCCCTCTATTTTGACCTATTCAGCCCATCAACTTCTGGGCCGGCCCTGTTCAATTGGGCCCATAAACAACTTCATGTATATAAGAAAGTGAAGTAATTTTTCTCAAAAATAAGCTGAAGCTATTCATGTCTTCAAATAAATTGTTTAATGAGAGATAATTGCCAAATTGATCAAAAGAAAAAGACTTTAAAAAGAGTTGTAATATTAATAGCTCGTGTAGCGTGCATGTGACCTTGCGTGAAGGCAGAATGGACACTCTTCAATCCCAATCAACTTTATTGATTGGATCATTTAGAAAAATAGTCAATGGACTACTTGAGAAATTCAATTCTTCAAAGGGACAATTTGGGCTGTATATTACGTTACAATCCTGTACTCCTCTATACTCTACTTACATTAATTGGAATCAAATTCTTTAATGAGCTCATACAATTGCATTCAATTTTCATGTGAAACTTGGATCATGTTATTATGGCTGTGGGGTGTTGCTGGCATGATATTCAAAAATGTTTTTGTTTCTCTTTTTGTTTGTTTACCGGGTAATGATTATTAAATTATTACTTTTTGTAACGTATACCTGTTCTTACAGGTTAGTGTTTATAAATAAAACCGTGCAATAAGAACGAACATGCTTTGGAGATTCACAAAGGAAGCAAGACAGCAAGGACCAAAGACTTGTCAGTCAAGGTTAAATAGTCATTCCGAAATTTAAAGACGAGATTTGGGTTTGTGTGTAAAAGCAAGGAACACAGGGACCTCTCTAAACCCATCCCGATGGTACTGACACTATAATACAGCCAATGACTAGACTCTAAAATAATGCACAATTTTTTTTAAAGTAGGAGAACACTGAACAATGATCTTCTGCGAGTTTGGACCCTGCTTTTGCAACCAGAATCATTGTTTGTCTTCATTAAAAGTCCAACCTGGTGGAAATTTGCTGTCCCCATATCATCTTTTTTCTTTTCTTTTTTATCCTTTCAAATTTTAAAAAAATTGCCGTAAAAGATTTCTGTAATCTGCAAAAAACAACCCCACCACCATGGGAAAAAAACCTTCCAAAAATACTCCAAAGTTTTTGAAAGTGCTTTTGTTTTTGTTGGATGTGGGGTTGGTTTAGTTATCTAATTTCCGCCACTTTCCGTTTCTTCTTTCTTTCTTTTCCCTTTTATTATTTTGCGACTACTTGACTATTCAACTAATGTATATGCTATAAATCAATTAAAAAAAGTAGTGTATATGCTAATCAATCTTCGTTTCTGTTGTGCTGTACAATTATACTATATGGATTGTACTTTGTGTTCTTTTAGTGGCCTAATAGCTAATGGACAACTCCTTCCCATTGTTGAATTGAACATTTTGTGACCAACTTGTATTATGAAAGGAATAGAAGATTCGCTACACAAAAGCTTTCCACTTAAGATTTTGCCTATTGATCCATTTAGTTAGGGGCGCTGCCACTGACATGGACACATAAGAATTCTTCTTTAAGTTATAGATTTTACTATATCTTAAATAACCCATGATTGAAGTTAAAATATATTTTTCACTAGTGAATAACATCTTTGTTATTTTGAATATTATAAAAAACTTGTTTAGTTTTGTTGCATTATTGATCAT
Source organism: Glycine max (assembly GCF_000004515.6). Taxonomy (NCBI): domain Eukaryota; kingdom Viridiplantae; phylum Streptophyta; class Magnoliopsida; order Fabales; family Fabaceae; genus Glycine; species Glycine max. Next base: position 39,189,642 of record NC_038246.2, read on the forward strand.
ACGCACTACTAATAGGAAGAAGCTAATAAAATACTTGGCTGTCAGCTAACTCATCACCCGCATGACCCTGAAACTAGTTATTGGTCTAGCGACCCACTGACCCAAGTGACATAAATATATAACTATTGGACAAATGGCAGCTTAAAATGCATGATAATTATAATGAAAGACCTCCCTTATATTATGTTATTCTTTACACTTTCCTCCGTGGTAGATACCAACATCGCGTGCAACCAAATTGGAGAGCTTTGGCATTTAATACACCAACCCTGAGGTACATTCAAGAACATATTAAAATTTAAAACGAGAGGTAAGAATTGTTCTTGAAATATAACATGCTAAATGGCCCAGCAAAAGTAAAATGACAATGAGGAAAAGGATCGGATAGCCCATCATCACATGATAAACTCAACTATCGTAATACTTTCTAGATAATTAGCTAGAATTTAGTATATAGATGTTTCATTGTTGTGCCAAGAACTGAGATTTGCTACACGATCCTTGATCTTCTGATGAAGATCAAACAAACACACGCACAAACACAGCAACCAGAACAGAAAGAAGAAAGAAAGAATCACACACACAGTTGCTTCTGGTTCAAGTAAGAACAATGTGTTCTTCCTCTCACCCAATGAACAATGCTCTCAAACCTATGATTTCACTTGAGAGTTGAATCTTCCTCTCACAATACAATTATAGATTTCTCTCAATAATAGAAACTGAAATCAACTCTAATTACCACTAGAATTGGTTGAAGCTATATATACATGCTTCAACACTCTAACTGTAAAAACATAAAACAATTAACAAGTGATTGGTTTATTAGAAATTAACCAACTAAATTGTAACTAACTCTTAACAGCTAACTAACTTGGTACTTGGACCAATTACAACACACTAAAATAATTCGTCGGATTGAAACTTATGCCTAAAGAAGCCGCTTTCTATTAATCCTTTCTGTCCAGAAACTGACCCAATTAAACTTAATACCAATTTCCAATTGATGTTTCACCTCCTCGATTGTTAGATATAGGACATGCATATGCTAAGTAATGAAACCATAGAATCTAACAATACAATGGATTTAGAATAATACTATCAAGCACATGAAATTTATTGAAGGTATGCTTTGAAATCAAGACGTCACCGTCCCATAATTCACTGTGGTGAGAGTAATTTGAAATTTTGAATATTGTTTTAAAGGTTTTATTATGTAACTATTGTTATTACGGTTTGAGGGATTTATGCCTCGCTCATAGGAAACAAGAAAATCAATAATGAAAAATGGGAATAAAAATATTCCACCTAAATCTAGTTTAAAAGTGACACACATATACATATAATACCTAAAATGCTAAGAAGAAGAAAAAAAAAATCTTCGTGGGACGGTTGCCCCAAAAATCTTATATGTGGGTCCGTCTTTGAGTTCAATGGAAGATATTTGTTTGGTTGGTGGCCAATGGTTTGGTGATAGGTTACACAGTTCATAGGATAGCATATGGGTAACTAACAATACCGAAGTTCCAAAATAGTATAGAGCAAAATCTGACTTCTATTGGACATTGGACACTAAGCCCCTAAGTCGTAGCAAAATAATTCACGCAACATGTATAAAGTTCAATAGTTTGTGCAAGACAATGTACTACTTGTATCTTTAGTGATTATGCGAAAATGTATTTTGCATGATTATTCAAACTCACTATTACCAAACTCTTGAAAGTTGAAACGATTATCAATCGTGCAAGTAACACTCGTGACCCAACTTGAGCACTGCTACAGCAGATTAAGACGTACGTGATCATGTTCACACCGAATCTGATTACACCGGTCGTTAGATTCATATTAATAATTTTTAGGTTTAATTAATCATAGAGGGACATGTGCCCCAGGGAGGCAGGGACTAGTTTATGAATTTGGCAGATAAATTAAGGACTTGGGACCCCAAACAGAAAGGCCAGGGTTGGTACAGTGGAGTTGTTGGCTAATCACTTCAGGGTCATAAATGCTTTTATGAGATTGGGAGGAAGCCTCAGTACTAGTGGAGGGCCAATTTTATTAAACTGCTGAGTATTTTTCTTAACAAACATTCAAAATTTATTTTGCTTTGCTATGATGTAAAGTATTAATCTCTCGTGTTAGGTTCAACTCTTGTTGGTACAGAAACTGAATTGAATTATTGATCCTGCTGCTAACTGCTAAGGTGTTGACACTGACACCATGGGTGTCTGTGGAAGTGGAACCCAGATGCTACACATCCTAACCTAATCATGGATCCATTGGGTCGGTCCAGAGTCCAGGCCCGTACCCGACCCATTACACAGTACGCATGCTGAAGCTCAACTCATGACATTCTAGTTTCTTAATGCATGACCAGTTGACCATGATGTCAGGGTTCAGTGAAATACAAAGACCAAAAGACAAATTATACTGTTAAGTTATTAATTTGACAAGCATAGTTAATAAATTAAAATTGATGGATGGAAGGAGGAAGCAGCAATCCCCACAAACAAGAAGAGGAGAAAGGAAGGATAGGATAGTGTCCGTTGCTTTAAGACTTTCAGACATTGAGATTTGAGACTGTGCTTTCGGTACCTTTTATTTACCTCAATATTCGAAATATCTGACGGAGTTGGATCCAAATTGAACTTTAATGTAGTAATAATATTAAGATGCCAAAGAAAAGATACTGTGGTTTTACGCTTGCTTGTCGCGGCTGATATTCTATATTCCCACTTTTGCTCTGTGCTTTTTATTCTTCTGGGACCGTGTGCGGGGGACACAACACAACACAGCCACAGAGTTTATTTCATGTACTGCCATGAAAACAAAGTTAATGCTCCTTCACACAGACACAGACCAATTTGACTCATGTGTTTACTACTACTACCTCGCTTTCTCGAACAACGATGCAACGTAACATAATATGATTCACTGCTTTGAATTTATCCTCCTCTCCTCTCCTCTCCTCTGTCCTCGATGTATCTAACTCACTCCATCACTATTCTCCTACAATAACTACCATACAGTTTTGTCGCTAATGCACAACAAATCTGAGTTTCCTTTTCCATATATTTACGAAAGAACAAATTTTTCGGTACAAGACAATTATGCTTCCAACTAGATAGGACTTATAAACTATAAAATCTTAATCTAACTGCATATTTAGGTTCAGCTTGGAAGAATTTAGTATCAGTTAATTTTACATGCTATTAGTGGTTGTGGTTCCTACTGCAATTTGTGGATATTATTAATGATATTCACAAGAGTAGACAAGTATATACGAGAACCATTTTATTTTGTGTTGAAGTATAGATAGACAAGTATGAGCAACAAAAGGCAAGGAAAAATAATTTGATAAGTGGAAGCATATATATATACATGTTGGTGAAGTTATTAAAATAATTTTCAACGCAAGCAAACAAATGCAGGAGGGTAAGAAAGCACAAGGACCAGGCTGATTGGTCACTTAATCCAAACTAATTAAGGATTCAATAATTCTTAGATCTTCTATTAGAAGTTAGAACCACGATGCGAAAGCGAAACAGTGCAGACCATGTGCCAAAGAGATAATATCCCAATTAAGTTTGCTAACTTTGATCAAAGTAGTTAACAAGGCCATAATATACCAGTCTAACAAATATTCATTCCTTTCACCTGCTTCAGTTAACGCAATTATCAAGACCAGTATACATCACAGTTCACAAATCGCACTATTACGGCTGAAACAAGTTCGAATATACTGAAATTAAACTAATAAAAAATTGAAGTTACATGCATATATTTGAAGTTCTGAACAACTATTGCTACTGTGTCTTCCATTATATTGGGATTTTCGTTTCCAACGTTTACTTGCTTACAAACTCCCCTGTCATACTCCCATTCCTCATAAAAGTAATTCGGTTTGATTATATAGAAAGTCTCTGTAAGGGAAAATTATGTTTTATCCCCTATATTTTTGTCCCATGTTGTCAAGATTTCTATATTTTTTATATTGAAGAATTTGGTCTTAAAATATTAGAACTAAAAAAACAATTTTTTTCATGTATTATAACAACTAATAGCAAAACGTCAATTATATAAAATCTCAAGTAGTGGGTTTATATATGTATTGCTATACCTCAAGGAAGATAATTGTAATTTGCACCTATATAAAGAGTAGAAGCCTTAATCCTAAGAACTAATCTACATTAGTTACAACCTACTACTGTCTAAACCATGATGAATTTTGAAGATTAGTTGATTATTGATATAGGAACTATAAAAGGAATAGATAGCTTATCTTATGATTAAAAATCGAGGAGAGTGAAACACATCTCTGACTTTTTTTTTCAAACATTAGTATTAGATTCGGAGAGGCGACAAATAATGTTCACATTTCAATAACATTGTAAAAATACTGTTGTAACAAGTAACATGTCAATGACAAAGCCTAGCATAGCCTCTGGGCCTAATTCATGGCATCACCCGTTGTGCACTTACTCTTGAGCCAAAACAAGAAACATATCTCTCGTAGAATTGTCTACAAGATAGTTCAAGACACATCTGGCAAGGTCTTCAATTAATTACCAAACCACAATAATCAGATACTTAACATTTAAAGAAAGAGACTTAACATGCAGGCACAAACTCAACACAGTCCACATCAAGTGGCACCAGTGCCAACTTAAAAGATGATTAAACTGAATCAATATCACTCAGAGATTGGTAAAAGTGTTAAAAAAAACTACTCAAAAGACAGAAACCATCATCATCAGCATCTGCAGACATGGTAAATTAAAGCATCTCTATAATATTCACCGCCCTAGCTTCTCGCTTACCAATACCATCGCCATCAAAACCAGACATTCTCATAACAGTGAAGGGTCCAATGGCCATCTTATCTGAAAAGATAGACACATTGTCATCATAGACTGATTGGATTCTCAGCAATTGAGAGGAAATGGGAATGTAGACCATAGATAGATAGAGATGAGGAGGGAATGAAATGAAACATATTGAGTATATAATATATATACTAATACTATACTATATTGAATATTGCAACGAATTAAAATCAACTCTTATCAGCCGCTAAATTGATTCTTAGTCAAAGTGGCAGGAAGCAGTAAGTAAATAAAAGGACTAGCATCTGTAATGATTAACAAGCCAAAACATAAAAGTTATCACCCAACAAAGAAGAACAAAAAAGAGAAAAGGGAAAGCTAAAGGAAAAAAATAAGACTATATTGTTCTCTCAACTCACAAATGATTCATACATACAAAATTTCAATATATGTACTATTCAAAATTTTATAACACTTGAAAATATGCTATGATTCAAAATAAAATGTACAATGCCAAGTCCATAAATTGTTAATATTATCCACTCGATGTAACTGCACACAATTTTAACGGCTAGCTGCTAAGGTTGGGTCTAGTGAGATTTTGCTTCTATCCCCTTAATACTATAGGAGGACAACATATTGAAAACACATTAGAGTGGGTGTGATATGACGTAAGTTCGGTGCTGGAGATTTGAAAAAGAAAAGTGTAGTTTTCTAAGATTGGATTGACCAAATTTTTTTTGCTAAATTTGTCCGAATCTTAGCATGAGTCCTTATTTCAACCATGCTCAAGTTCCAACACAACATTCCTCGAGATCCATTAAAATCTGTCTAAACATTTTTGTCACATTAATTTGTCTTCTATTGTGTTATTGAAGGATCCCTTCTTCTTATTCTAGATTCATGTACCCATTTGTCAATGGAGCCTCATGCAGTTTTATACCCCCAATACTCCAATAGTCCTACATTTGCATTGATTATCAAAAAGAATAATTTTTGTGTTGATAAGTAGTAACTCCTTGACAAATATATCAATTTGTCAAAATAATATTAAATGGTAAGAAAGTGTTACAGGAATTTTAAGTGTGTTCACAGTTTGTATATATTAAAATTTAAGCTAATAGACTTACTAAGAGCGGATATATTCAGACACGGTAGAATTTAACAATAATAAAGGACATAAAAATAGAGCAAGATTCAAGAGACAACAAAAACAAACACTTTAATGGTGAAAAATGACACTTGCTCCATATTTTTGTAAAAATCAATGTGCATTAATCTTGCATGTGTGCAGTGTGTATTAAGTGATCATGCGTTAAGCCTCCAAATGCGCACTTAGCGCATATGAACAGTACAATTAGCTCTCGGATTGGCCTGTCACATTGAGTGTGTTGTTCTAATTCTTCATACATCTTGAAGTCCTCTATTGATGTACCCTCTACAAAATAAAATAAAATATTCTAAATTTACCAACTTTAATATTTTTAAGTTAAAAACTCAAGAAACTAAATTTCGATTCTTTCAGGTCAAAAGAAGAATTTAAAGAGAAGAGATTAGGTAATTAATGTGTAATTTAAGTGCCCAAATTAAGTATGTATAACAATTATTATTAAGTATATATTTACAAGATCTCTTTGAATTTGAGGAAGATTCAAGTTCAACCAAATGGTAAACCATGAAAGTCTTGATGAATCATTAGACAACAGAATGATTGATCTTGAGTTGGGTACATTTTGTGCTCAATTTAAGCCTTATTAATAAAATTTTGCTTATAAAAAAAATCATTAGACAACAAGAAGTGATTTTCGAGCGTAGGGACGACTTGTTTTGATGTTTTTGTTGGAACAGCAAATTCCAAGAACAAAAATATGTACCCACATTCTCATTATTCAAATGGATCGTGGGTCCTGTGTTCCCTCGAATGTGGATTAATACAATCTAGTTCTTAAACCATTAACGCCACATTTAAATAAGCTAGTGATGATGTTTCATGAAAATGGAACCGTGAGTTGAAGATACAAAAGTATTTCAACAAAAATCTTGGAAAGTGCTTCCAGTTCCGGTTCAATTAACTCTCTGACTTCAAAAGCTAGCTAGAAATATATGGTAAATTATTGCATTTACAAAATTTGTATTATCTACGACGAAAACCACAAAGTTTCAACATGAGACTTTGAAATAATTATATAAACTCCAACCTATAGGCTAACCCTAAAAGGTTATGTTGCATCTGTAATAACGCAAAATGAATATCTCTTAAAGGATATTTACTAAAGTTGGGGATCACTTCCCACAATTTGATTTACACAGCATCTGATGCTAAAGGATGTTCTATAATTTTGGTTAAAAAAAACCAAATTACAGAGTTTTTTTTACTGGATTACATTAACAGAGTTGGTAACCTAAATATTTGGCATGGACCAAAAAGCTCGTAGTGAGATCAATGTGATGAAGGAATATTTTTGAGATATTTTTAGGAGTATGTTGTAGCAGGGGAGTTATTGTCCCAATACGCCCGAGACCCGAGCCCATCATTAATATGGACCTTTATGCTTTAGGGTTGGTTGTATATATATATGGAGAAAATTGCGGATAAATTCATCAAGTTTGAAACATTTTTCTATAGTACTATAGAATTAACAATTCTATTATTTTGTTCTGTAGATATTGAGATATTTCCAAAGGCTTCCTTTGCTTTAACTAGTAGATATTTCCTTTTGCGCCTAGCTAACTATCATTCTTATCATAAACTATTTATTTCCCTTTAGTTTTTTTTTATCTAGCTAGCATTGTAGGCCATCTTTGATGAGCTTCTGTTGTCAACTTGTCATCAATCATGCGCATGCATGCACTTTGCATCTTGTCTCTTTTGCATGCATCCATCCTCACTTATAAAACGGTAATATATATATATATATATATATATGTAATCTGGTCTCACAGGCCAGTAGGTACTCTCCAATTCATGAGTGTTAGCTGTCATATGCCAATGATATTTGATGTCCTTTTCCCTTAGAACAAACTAGGGTAAGGAAATCATTGCTTCAATGTTGCAGGGTGCATGTGGTTAGGGAGCAAGATCGTATGAGTGACGAATATTATCACAAGCTGCCAACTTGATGAAGGCGATGAATTTTGGAAGATTTTACTATCAAGCTAGCTTACATGAGAAAATGATAATATTTTCTGGCTCCACATCCTCCAGAAAAAAGGATGGAACATATGATGATAAACTATTTGTAAATTAAGGAGTTGAACTAAATTATATAATCCCCGCTATTTTACGAATCAATATCATATAGGACTTAATTGTATATTCCCCTGCTTCTTCCAAATAAAAAGGGAAATGATGGAACATTTCTTATTTATTTATTAACAGCCCAATTACAACCGAGAAACTTTCAAAGAAAGGGAAATGTTTTGAGACTTTATATATAGCTTGGTTAAACCTTTAAATTAATCAATTATTGTTCTAGTAAATGATGGTTTGATTTGACAATCATTAAACCTTACCTACAGAACTTAGAGACAGAAAACATCTGTGTTGCACTCATCCTCAAACACTCCATCAAATTATATCAAAATAGATATGGACTTCAATTTGAATTCTCTCCTTCCCTTACTCCAAAGGTGATGCTACATCAGTGGCCAAGTATTCCTTGGTTTTCCTGATGAATGTGATCATATATCAGGGTATTGTCTAAATGCTTTATTGATCAATGATCATATACCTCGATGAGCTTAAACCAATTTCACTGTTACATATATAACTCGTATATTGTTTTGCCTTCTTGAATATGCAACATCATGTCTCTTCAAACAATGGGGACAACCAACAACCAAGCCAATAGGAAATATTCAAGAAAATTTTATATGATAAATTTGAATTTTCTTTTCTTTTTTTCAATAAGAGATGAATTTTCAGAGCACTTTGTTTTCAGGTGTCTTCTAAACTTTTACACCAAATTAATATTTTTCTTCTTTTTTAATTACTTATTAAGGTAAAATATATTTGAAGTCCAAATGAAATTTTAAAAAAATGAATTTGGTTTTCGTAAAAAATTTTGTATTAATTTGATCCTCTAAGAATTAAACATATATATTTTTTTTAGTTTTTAGTGAAAATTTTGTTAGACCGTTTTCTCATATGCCTAACATAAATATGTTTTATTTTTATAGAGATCAAACTAATAAAAAAAATTTGAGAATGAAATTAATATATTTTAAATTTTAGAAACACTTAAAACATATTTTACCCTAATTATTATTTTAAATATTTTTACATTTTTTTAAAGAAGATTGTTGTTATTCATCACGAAAGTAAAATCATAAGAATAGCACGAAATATAGAATGCTTAATTTTCTTTAGTCAATAATAATTATAAATATAATTATATATTTACAAATCATCAGTAAAATAACTTTCAATCAATTAAACTAAATTTTAAAATCAAAGTTTCAAATGCTCCTATTTGTATATTGTAATTTATTTTTTATTATGTACATAATAAATACAATTCATTTATTTTGACCTTGTTATTTTAATTGAAAATAAAACTTATCAACAAATGTCTGAATTAACTTGTGTGGATTTCAACTTAATCAAAATTTTGGATTCAAATTTTAAATATATAATTACATTAAATACACGAAGGAAGCATTTTCTTTAGCTATAATAATCTTATTCAACTCCAATATGAATGGCTTTGAGTTCAAATATGAAATATGTAATTACATGATGATTTTTTTTATATAATAATGTTATTCAACTTCAACAAGAAAGTCACATTTGAAAGATATTTTATTTAATAAAACTTTAAACTTTTCTTTTCTTTTTGGTCAAAAAGTGAAAAATTGATTGGATGAGAACATATACTTGTATTCACCACAACATGACAACAACCTTCATATTTTGATAACAACCCCTTCCCCCCCCCCCCCCCCCCCCCCCCGGCCAGGCATGGGTCTTAGAGGTTAAGCAACTGGGCCACAGAAATCACGGATCCATTGATCTGGGCTTCGATCCACACCCTCAATGAACCAGACTTGGAGGTTTTAAAGAATAAACTTGTCACCAATATACCTGCTAGTTAAAATGGATTAAGTTTACAAACCATTTTAATGTAAATTGACATGTACTACTCTTTGAAAGCATTTTTAGAGTTTAGTGGAACCTTTTTTCACGATTCCAAAATAATTTATCTTCCAGTTGAATTAAAATTGCTGGATTTACCTACAAATTAGGGCCACGTTTTAAAAACCTTATAGCTAAGCCGGTATTGAAGTTTTACCCTCCCCAATTCTTAGGAAAAAGGACCAAAGATATGCATGCGAGATTAATTTTACCACATGTTCCACTTACGTACTAGGGAAACGCTATACACTACTCCCTAAATATTCAATTCCTTTTACAATTTCTTGTTTTACACCTGCACTGCAAAATGTGATCTTAATTTGCTTCACTCGAATAGTACTATTCTTACCTTGGGAAGTGGGAATAATTTTATGTAGTATTGTTATTTATTTTATTGACGTGCTTGTCTGTTGGTGAGCGAACATAAGGGTAATCCTGTGATAAGTGAGAAGAATAATGAGGGAAAAGTCGTGATTAGTTATGCAAATTAAATTGGTAGGTGAGGAATACCCAATTGGATAATTGCCTTTGTAGCAAATGTTATGATGAATTTCTATCTTGTTTGATAAATATATAATGGTGACTGGTGAGGCTCAGGTTGTGGCAGCGAATAAAAAAATTAAGGAATAATAAAAAGATTGAACATTAGCAATGTGTTTAAGTTTGAAAGAGAATGTTTTCTGTTGTGGTGTTTTGGCGACTTAACTTTATGGACGACAGAAAGGCATGTGATTGCCAGTCTTCCGTAACAGTCAGGGATCTGTCTGTGACTTCTTGCCACTGGACACTCGTATAGTAATGGTATTTGTATTTGAGATTTTGTTTTTAAGTAGGAATCAAAATATATATATATATAAAATTGTTATAATCAAAACAAATTGTAAGAATTAAAACGAAAATAATTGTTAAACACGGACAAATCTAACATAGTTATAATGTTGGTAAATGTTTTTTCAAGTCAAAATCAAAATATATGTTTTTTTTTCATACAGCCATTAAAACGAAAAATAATGTTATGGACTAAATTTTAAATTTTACCTATTATATTAGATGAATGTTGTTTGGACTATGGAGGAATTTTGGTATCTCTGCACTTGGTGGATGCTTCGGGTAACAAAGACAACTTCGGCAAGTAGCAATGACCTCAGATAAGAAACAGAGCTCGTAAATACTTGTAATGACACTCCAATGTTGAAGTCAGTAAGTATAGGAAATGTATAAATTGAGGTTTAGAAATGTGCTTATAGGCATGAAATGGTAAATGGCAAGTAAAGTGGTTAAGTAGTTACCGCGAACCACAGGTAGCGTGGCAAACCCTAATTGGTCCAAAACAAATGCCAAATTTTATATTTATTGGTTCTGATTCATTCATGTGAAAACTATTTAGTCATGATCTCATTTTTCTTCTAGGAGATTTGAATATCAGTGTTGCTATCCAATTAAAATATGCTGAAAATAGAAACAAGCATGGGAAAGATCAGGGTATGTGTGTTATATCAGTTTCTTAATTAGATTAGCTAAATGCAGTATCTAAAAGCAAGTTTGTTTGTCTTTTTGTCCCATTCTTCAGCTAGCCTTCATAGCCAAATGAAATAACTAAACCATATAGAATGATGCATAGTGGAAAATGATTTACTCAATCAGAAAACATGTACAAATTTAAGCATTGGAATTCCGCAATTTTGAGTTATGCAGGTGGCAATTGGAGTATTGCTATTTGGCAGTGACTGGTGGAAATGGCAATTAGTTAGATGGCACAGTCACCTAGAGCTAACTGATCCCCTTTGCTTCAGTCTCACTAGTGGAAGAACTGGTTGACCTGTGACCACTCCCAGCAGCAACAGCAGGTATAAATTGATTGATCCAGCCAGCCAAAAGCATAATTATCTTCTTTTTTTTGTTTTCTTTAACCAAAGAAGACTGAGAAAAAGACATGCTACAAATCCATTCTTGTTTCAGCAAAGTGGAATGTAGATAATCTATAATTAGCGAAATATTATAGAGAAAGCATGAGCGAAAGATTGATTGTGCAAAAGCTTCCAAGATTTTCTTATACAAAGAAAGAGACAATTCCTTAGAAAATAACAAAAGAAGAGACGAATGAAGTACACCAAAACCACTTGATTAAATATTCACGAGAGAGAGAGAGAGAAAGAGAAGGTGACTTGCCCTCCTAGGAAAGGAGGCTTAAAACTTGCAAATACTTGCACCCCTCATTGTTTTGTTTATTACTATAAACAAAACCCATTTCCCATTCTCCTACACCCTCTCTTACTTCCCTGCCTTCCCATCCCAAACTTCTTTCTGACCTCAAACAAAAACCATTTAATTTTTCTCTCTCTTTTTTCTTTTTTTTCTTTTTTTTTTCTCTGTTGTCTGTCATGGAAGTTAATACTACTACAACCACTGTACCTTCAGGGCCACCAACTAGGAACCATTCTTACACACAACACCGCTTACATTCAGAAAGACATAGCCATAACCATAGCCATGGCCATTTCCCCTCCAAAACCATTCTCATAATCATCGCATTCGTCACCTTAGTCACGGTCCTATTTATCATTTTCGTGGTCCTATTCTTGATCCGTCGCCAAAAATCCTCCAGCAAGAATGGAACTTGCGAAGAAGACAGCAGAGAGCTTCATGACACAAGCAGCAGGCTCATCACTTCAACAACGTTGAATTCTAGCCCAGGTAACTAACTAGTAACACATCACATGTTATCAATTAATTACGAACAGTTTCTCAATTAGTGAAGCAGATACAGATACCATTACTATATGCAAATTTAGACGAGTTACTAATTTCTAGCTAGGAATTGCTACTGTTCAAGTTTTATCAGGCACCAGATGATCAGATGAATTTGTCTCTACTATATCATTAATTCATTAATAGTAATTCAAATTTGTTGCTAGTCCTGGAGGAGTAAAGAGTGAGGCTTTAATTAATATTCATAGAAGCTAATACATTAATGCTTGGATACATTAAATTGTAGATGTGAAAAGTGGGTGTCTTCATGGGGGAAATTTGAGCAGGACCCCAGCACCTAAATTTCGTGGAGTACAAGTGTTCACGTATAGGGAGTTAGAAATTGCCACTGATGGATTCAGCGAAGCAAATGTGATTGGTAGTAATGGAATTATTGGAGGGCATGGTTTGATCTATAGAGGTGTTCTAAGTGATGGCACTTTGGCAGCAATTAAGTTGCTTCGCACTGAGGGTAAGCAAGGGGAACGTGCCTTCAGAATAGAGGTGAGTGACTCTGCTTCATTTAATGATCTACTTAATATATCCTCTTTTTTTTTTTTAAGCAAAAGATTTAATTATTTCTTGTTCTTACTTGCTCTATCTATCTCTCTCTATGTCTTCTTTCCTTGTATTAGATCCAGTTTGTGCAGAGACTTTGTTTTTGTCTTTTGCTAAGCTGAAACTTGTATTGGTTGCCTAAGGAACGGTTTTATATTAACATGAAAAGAATTTTACAACCTATCACGTGACAACCTTAATATGCCTTCATGGCATGACATTTGACTCGAGTAATGGTATTCGTTAGGGGTATAAATTAACTTTTAACTTTTCAGCATCTTCTAACCTAGAAGATTTTTTAAACTGTGAAAGCATGTTAATGATTAAGAGAATCCTTCATAAAACTAAAAAATTTAAGTTATCTATTTGTTGGTGAATGCTATCAAGAATTATGCACTACCGTTGAATCAAAATATTAATAAAACTTATTCCTAGGTCATTAAAATACTGACATTTCCTGCCAAATATTATTAAAAATAAAAATAAAAAATCTGTGGCGTTTTGCAACCAAAATTGGGACCATGAAAAATTGGAATGCAAATGTCTTTTTATCTTTCAATGAGTCCATCTCACTTGACAACTCATATTGTGAGCTTTATTCAAATCCAGCACATGGGTGTGAAGAGTAAATGACATTTATTGCACAGGTCGATCTCTTAAGTCGCTTGCACTCTCCTCATTTGGTGGAGTTACTTGGCTATTGTGCTGACCAACACCACAGGTTACTGATTTTTGAATACATGCCCAATGGAACACTCCACTACCATCTTCACACTCCCAACGATCAATATCAGCTGTTGGATTGGTGGGCCCGGATGAGGATAGCCCTTGATTGTGCCAGAGCACTGGAGTTCTTGCATGAGCATGCAGTCTCACCTGTGATCCACAGAGACTTTAAGAGTAACAACGTTCTACTGGATCAAAATTTCCGTGCCAAAGTGTCTGATTTTGGATTGGCTAAGATGGGATCAGAGAAGAGGAACGGTCGTGTGTTGGGGACCACTGGATATTTGGCACCAGAGTGAGTATTATTACCCCATTTCATATGTCGGAAGCACCTTGCCTTATCTTCAGTCTCAACCCACACTCCCAGTACATAACCTGCAGTGTTAAAAAAAGAACCATGCACATGGTCACAGTCAAGTCCCTATCATGCAGGCTGTAATTTTTTTAATTTTATGATTTCTGGCATATAGTATAAATTTCATACAGCAGACCATTTATAATTTGCTTCATAACTTATAGCATATATTTAATTTGTCCCTTGAAATTGGGCATTGTGCAGGTACGCCACGGGTAAGCTTACTACAAAGTCAGATGTTTACAGCTATGGTGTGGTTCTTCTCGAACTGCTCACGGGACGTGTGCCAGTTGATATCAAGAGGGCCCCAGGAGAACACGTCCTTGTCTCTTGGGTTAGTAAATAGTAGTAATACTCTTGAATTTTTAAAAGAATAAAATCGATTATGTAACTTAGGTTTATATTAAAACCAAAGGAGAAAAAAAATGCCAAGTGTTCCTTCCAAAATATTAGTGAGGAAGCTAAGCTGCAACATTGACTGTCATGTTTGTTATTCATCAGGCTCTTCCAAGGTTGACAAACAGAGAAAAGGTAATTGAAATGGTTGACCCAGCTCTTCGCGGACAGTACTCTAAGAAGGATTTAATTCAGGTCAAATTTGGTTTTGTTTAGTCATTGTTGTTCTCTCATTCTCATCACTATCACTTGATGTCTTGGACTACTTATATTTTTCATTTCACATCAAGTAAATAACTTTTGCTTTCTGCTACTATGGGACTTACAGATAGCTGCCATTGCAGCAATGTGCATACAGCCAGAAGCTGATTACAGGCCGCTCATGACAGATGTTGTACAATCACTGATACCACTTGTTAGGAACCAATCCTCTCTTAGTTCATCCAGCTCCCTACGATTTCAGAAACAAACGCCAAGTCCTACTCATTAGGTGTGCATTATGTTTCTTCAACATTCTGTTTGAGAAGAACAGAAGCAGAAGCAGCCTAGAAATAAAGTACTTATTCGTTCTTAGACTAAAATAGTGCTTGGACAAACATTAGGCCCCAAAAAACAAGTGCAATATCACACTTGATGGGGGCACCATCAAATTCGCAACTTAGATCAGTGGAATTCCTTCATCCCTACTGCCTACAACAATGGAGAGGAGGGAGAAAATGCAAAACAGAAAGACTAAAGGATAAAATCATTTGCATGCAGTCATGGACAAATTTAGTTCTAGATGTTATTTATTTATATCATTTTAATATCTATACTTATTTAGATTGGCTTTGTAATGACAACCTAGCTAAGATACATGGTTACAAAATTAAGAGGAATATGAACTTTCTAATAATTATGTCGCTAATATATGAACATAACATTTCTTCTGTAAAATATGATGAAACTTAGAGAGTTTCGTTTCCTGTAAATTCTTATAAGTTACCGCGTGAAAACAAACTTAGTGACATACTTCAAATCAGATTGAATTACTTTTGGCCAACGGAAAACGACCTTAATATGGAGCTCCCCCACTTAGGCACTTGCAAGGAGATCGATGGAATCTAGCTTCTTTCCATCTGGCAATTGGCAGAGCTCAATTTTATGCATTAGCATAAGGTGCAATAGGACAACTATATTGAAAGCTAATTCACTTTTACGAGAAGGAGAAATACTAACATGCAGACGTGAAGGATAATGGAATAATGCTGACCTGTTTGGACTTGCATGACTGGCGTATGGCTGAATGCAAGGGATTCCCCAAAAAGCAAGTAAGCACAACAGGAAACCCTACTCGTCATATCAATGGATATTTCATGATAAAAAGATCAGCAAAATGATTGCAGCTGTATATCAGAATCGAGATAAAATTAATATTACCAACAGGAACAACAAAGGAAGAGCCAAAACTCTAAATGATGTAACGTAGAGACTAAGATAACTAAATATTCTTTATAACAGTCTGTCGGATATTTCTTCATTTTCA
Organism: Glycine max; assembly: GCF_000004515.6. NCBI lineage: Eukaryota > Viridiplantae > Streptophyta > Magnoliopsida > Fabales > Fabaceae > Glycine > Glycine max. Next base: position 39,205,907 of record NC_038246.2, read on the forward strand.
TTAAATGATGAAAACCACTTTTCTAGCGCCATCCTGATAATGTGGAAAAATGCAATATCCAAAACATGAGCAGAAAATACCAAGGAGATGGATCATAAGTTCCTAAGGGCGGTTATAACTTATAACAAAAAACTTACTATATTCTTATGCTAAGTAAACGTTATGTAGTTGTTATTATTATATTACTCCAGAATCCTCAAAAATACAAGCGGAGGTAGGGCAAGATCCAAAACCAATAAATTTTTTTGGCAGAGACTGCTTCTAAAAGAGGAGCTTGATAGATACTGGCTTGGAAAATAGGCTAGAACTAATAGAAACATTAAACAAAAAATCGCAATGCGGTTTCAGAATCAAGAAAACGAGGTAGACAGAATGTACAAAGATGAGAATATCACTCAAATCAAGAATTGCAAAGGTCCTAACTCTCCCTCCCAACTTATCTCAATTCTCAACAACCGAAAATCTAATCTTCCATCAATTTGTTGTTATACCCAATTACCCACATGACCCCACCCCTCTCCTTTCTCTTCCTTTCCCATTTGATTAAAGCCTCCTAACTACCTCTTCATTTGTTACAGATGTTTCCCGTTTACACTCCCAATAGAGTTCCATGGCTTTACAAGCATAGAGATTAAATAATCTCATGAGGTTATATTGTTTAAGGGTAAATTATTGAACCAGTGAAAAACTTCATGGTAACTTTATGTTTCAGCTTCTGATTCTTTGGAAATAATTGATTCTTCTTTTTCCTCCACTTGTGAAGTGCTTTTCCTCTTCCCAACTCTACCAGAATATTTGGCAAAAGCTGCAGAAAGGGCAGATTTGACAGTAACTTCGGGTTCTTTCTTCCTACGTTTGCTCACATCTTCTGTATCCTCTTGCTTGTCTTCAATCAAGGAGGAAGATTCAGCTTTGTTCCTGATCGATGACTCTGGACTAGCTGGCTTGTTCTGGACAGAAGTCTCTGGAATGGCTTGCCGGCTGGATTCCACACGCTTGAAGGGTTCATGAAAAGTGTCAAACAAGCGCTTGACCTGTTATCAGGAAGTGTACAAAATATTCAGATTTTTTTGGCTAATACATCACTGTGGGCTGGGGATCAAGATCATGCAACAAACACTACAAATAAATAAGGGCAAATCATTATCCCATCACAATTTCACCATTGATAATATACCTTGCGCTCTCCTATGCCAGGGCAACGAGCAAGATCTTCCATAGATGCACCCATAATGTTAGAAAGAGACTGAAAAGGCAAGAACACATCTTGATGAAAATGCTTTTGCAAATAAAATCAAACAATATATGTGTGCCTCTGAAGTCTGAATGTTCTCTAAAAAACAATAAACATACCCCAAATGTGGTACCAAGGGTGACTACATCAGTCTTGTTAACATGTCGGACAGTTGTAAGGGAATGAGTAAGCTACAGTTGAAAGTAAAATAGCTTCAGCACAATTGATGATAGCCATGCTTAGAGTTTAATCAATTTACGAACTACATCCTTAATATTTTGCTTTTTGAAAGTATTAAAACCCAGAATAAATTAATGAATAGAAAATAAATTAGCATAACCATACCCGTGATAGATAATCTGTATCCATTTGGCCTTGAATAATGTCTGCAGGCTTGTTTTCATAGACTTTTATGGTCTCCAAGTAACGGCCACATTCCTCCAGGCTATAACAACAGTAGAATAAAATTATATAAAATCAATCAATTAGACAGGTAAGAGGAATCTTGCCAGATGCTACAACATATATTGAAATTCACATGCATGCTACATTAATCTCAAGTTCCTTTAAATGGTACAAATTCTGCTAAACCAAAAGTTCCAAAAGAAACTACAATAAGCTTTTCTCCTTTCAAGATGTATATTCTATAAGTCACATAAAAAATACGGTTGCATTAACAATCTTCATCAAGTTACAACCACAGACTTTCATCATTAACAAGAGATTTGATCGTGTCATATGATATTTTCTAATCAGAGTTTGATAAGAAATTCACAAGAGTGTAATAGATAATGGAAGCACTCTCATGCTCCTGAGAGTTAAAATCATATCTTCAGTACACATAATTCACAAGCAGTAAAAAGTAAAGTCAATTGCACCTCCATCCACAAAGGAGTGTACAGTCATGAAGCATAGCTGTTTTTGTAACTTCAAGAAGAGGCTTTATTACATCTTCCTGCAATCAATAAGAAAACAACAGAGAAATGTCACTTTGTGTAGATAGCCGAACATGTATAGTTAAATTATAAATTTGTAGATAGATCATTGGAAAACAAACTAAAACAGATGATATAGAAGTTGAATAAGTGCTTGACCACATCAACATGGCATAAAACCACACGAAGCTTGAAATTCTTCTGCAACTCCCTTATTCTATAGTACAAGTAGTCTGGATGCAGAAGATGATACCGAAGACTGCATTAAACCATCAACCAAAGTCAAGTCGATGCATAATATAACTACATTTAACCCAGCCAGCAGAACATTAACAACTTGTGAGATATCCAAGTAACCACACATGGGTAACAAGAAATCTAGAAAAAACAAGCAGTTCCACAAACATAATCAAGTCGCAAGGTATGAATATTTTCTCCAATCATGAGATTACATGTAATTATCCTACAAACATGCCATAGTAATACTGTCAGAGCATGATTACTAGATCCAGCGTTGAGTGGTGATTTGATATGGATTTTCAACAATTTTTTATCCAGCCAAATTTTAACTAACAAACTTGAAATAGAAAACACTATTTATTCATGTTGACACCGACGACTGAATAAGCAAGTTTATACAAAAATGACCAAAAAACAAAAGCACAGAGAAAATAACCTGAGATAGAGAGCACAGGAGCTTTGGCCAAGCATGTAGTCACAAACAACATCAGCAAATGCCCATCTAACGTTCCTAATGTGTTTTAGCAAGGGATTTCCCTTCTGCAAAATAATACACTAATAATGATTGTCATATATTTGATGATAACTATTTTAAAACGAAAATTGAAGTGAAAATATGAATGATATGGATTGGACCTGTCTGTGGCTGACAAGAATTGAATTGCGATTTTGAGAGGAAGGTATTGTTGACGAAGCTGCAGCAGTAGCGGGAGATGGTGTCGATGTTGAAGATGGAGCGTCCGATTGACCAGTTTCCCTAATAAAAAAAAATCAATTAACGCGAAGAGATAAGATTAATAACGATAATGAGTAAACATTTAAGATGCGGAAACGGAAAGCGTGTGTACCTCGATTTCGGAGGAGGAGAGTAGAAGTCGGAGGATTTGACGAAGGCGAAAGCTTCGGAAAAGGTTTGGGAGGGAACGAAGAGAGACGAAGGAGTGGATTTCGCCTGCGAACTTTCAACCACTTCCTGATAAGAAGGTATTCTTATCACCACCGAACTCTTCTTCTTCTTCTTTTGCTCTTCTTCTTCTTCGTTCTGCTTCTCCATCTTCCTTTCTCTGTTTTCCTCGTCAATTCGCGCGAACTTGCTCAGACTCGGTTTTCAGTTCACGGTTCTGTTTCTTACTGTCAAATGGGCTTGGGCTTCTAAAAACGAAGATGAGTGTTGCTTCCTGCACCCACCACACCATTTGACTAAAAAGCCCTTTACTCACTTATACTCATCAGGACCTTTCCCTTTCCCGTTTCTTTGTTCGTCTTTGCGTAGCCAGGACCACCACAACTCTTCCCCACCGATCACCGGCGCCGTTTCAGGTAAGGTTTAGCTTAACGTTTGGTTGTTGTCCGGATTACCCATTCCGGTAGATTAATGTTTGGTTCTTGTCATTGTTAATTTCTAGTGCCTTTTTCTTTTCCACTTCAACGTCGACGACTGCGTTTTCAGCACCCAAAACCCATGGTAATCTCTTCTCTTAATTCTCTTTCCCTACTTTTTCTGCATTATTATCTTCTGATAAGTTAGGAATTAAGTTCCTAGTCTGTTTCTGACATGCAATTTTTCTATTCTGTTTGTAATGGTTAAGAGCATTTGATTAGATTAGTGAAAAGGAGAGAATTAAAGACACGATACTTGGGTTTAGTCATTTGAATTTTTTCCTCCTCATATTCTTTAGGTGTTCTTTGTGCTATTCTCCAATCAAAATTGGAGTTACATCTTGGTAACCTGTTCAATCAAAGGTTGATGATAAAGATCAACATTGATTATCTAGATGAAACTCCAATTTTGGTCGAAGCATGACATTAAAGGGACCTAAGATGTTGCACTTAAGTTTTCTTTTATAAGTTACCTTGTCTGATATTATAAATCTGTGGGGCTGTTTTCCAAACTTTAAAAACAGGATAGCTAGGTAAAATTGTGGTGTTTTTAAAATCTTGTATGTTTTCTAGTTACAGATATTTGAAAACCCAGTTCTTATTCTATTGCGTTTAATGTGAAAATGAGCTCAAATGTTTCACATCCAAAATTTGGCTTTAAAATGTATCAATGTATAGAAATACAAGTTCCTTATTTCTGTCCTCTATTCTTTTGTAGACAACATGATTTCACTAAAACCAATTATAATGTATATTGTTTTATGAAACTGGTATTAACTTAAATATTGTTTTAGATATGTCAAGCACCTCCTATCTATCTTTCTTGTATCAGTTCTAAATTCTAATGAAGTTTACCTGATCTCTTTTATTATTGGATTGGACAATACAGTTAGAGATGTTATTATACCCAGTGGGGATTTTGTCAGTTGTGAAACTTGTTTAATTGATGCATGGAAAACTTTGCAGTTTGCTCAGGTTGTGAAATGTGTTACCCTAATTTCTGCCAGATTTCTTAGTGTTAAATCTTTAAGTTGTTTGTGCTACATTCTAGTGATCACTTATTTGGCATGTAATTAGTGGGGTCATTAATGCAAGTTTTCAGATCTATCAATTAAGGAAAAGTTGATCTGTAAAACAGCAGTGAGTGACTAAGTATTATTTTTCATACACTATCAGGAATACTAATTTATAGTATTTCATTATAGATCAAGGCACGAAGTGATAGTTATAAAAGGATAACCTGCCGACTCTAGTTCATATTGCACTTAGCTGTGTCAATGCCTTCTAAATTATCATATTATATAATCGGATGTGGATTAATAATTTAAGATGGGAGTTATGTCTAAATGATGAATTTTTATTAGTGTAACTTTTGTCGAAAAATTTTCAAGTGTGGATATCATTTGAGTTCCCGGAGAATTTTTTTACTATCTTTGCTTCCCACTTATTTTCATGTACGCATAAAGTTATTACCACTTCTAATGTTTTATATTACTGCGTTTTCATTGGAAAGGTTGGACCCAAGGATCACCAGCGCTTTCAAGCTTCTTATGCAACTATATTAAAGGCCCATATGACTGCTATAAAGAAGAGAGAAAGGAAAGACAAGAAGAAGCCTGCAAAGGCAGATAAAAGAGAAGGAAGTTCAAAGAGACTGAAAAGGTCTTAAAATTATCTGCATTTTGTGCCTTGATCTTCTGCACAAACTTCGTTTCCTGCTGACTATGTTTTTGTTTTCCCCAGATTTTGGCTTGTTTTGTTTTCATTAGTGTTCCTATCACAAATGGACTAGATACCTGTCCTTCTACCAAAGGGTCTTCTGTTCATAGTTCCTTGCCAAAGTCTCGGGTGTGTGAGTATTCGGCAGAGCGAAGGGAGATATCTACAAAAGGCACTTCAATGCTCAAGTGAAGGTGTTACGACTAACCCTTGGATCATGACCAGCGCACAGACTATGATTTCGTTAGTCTGGCTAGCCTACCCTATATTAAATAACCTGTAAAAGAACACATGATATATCTAGGCAAATCTATATATATATCTCATTCCATCCATTTAATATCAAGGTCTCAGGTCACAGCACAAACCCTTAACATATTGTCCAAAATATCCACTAATAACAATGTTGATTATAAATACTAACCATCAAAGTATCTCAAAACATCATAAGTACATCATCAACATACCTATAAGAAAGAATCATTTAAATTTCAAAATAAAAGAATTCTCTCTAAATCTATTACTATCCTGGTCCCTATACCTATATGTTGACAAATGCCTTTAAATTTAACAATTTATTGGCATTTTTGTCTTCAATTATATAATCTACTAACAAATATATTTATGAAATATATAAACTTAATTAGTTAATATCAGTAACAAGATACATGCATCAAGAACACATTAAACTTAGAAATTTCTGATTTTGTTATTGCAAATATTTATTATAATGTATTATAATTATAATTATATGTATAATGTAAATTTATCATAGATGAATCAAGAATCAAGAGGAGGTAAGGCAAGGGTGTGTTCTTAACTAAAAAAATTAGTTTGTCAAATCTTATATGGATCATTCACAAGTAGAAGAAAACAAGTAGGAGAGGTCTAACAACAAGAATTACGATGTTTTATAGTTTTCCTGTTCGGTTAGTGACCACCTATATAATTATAGACATCAAAAGAAAAAAGTGATAGATTATACTTTCAAGGACAAATTAATCTCACTTTTTTATTTAATATTTATTATAAATATATAGGTTATCACTAACTAAGAAAGGAAGCTATAAAAATATAGTAATTCTGGTTGCTAGATCTCTATGTTTATTTTCTTCTACTTGTGGATTATCCATTTAAGATATGACAAACTGATTTTTCATTTGAGAACCTACCCTTGTCTTGCCTTGCCTCCTTTTGAGTATTGATTTTTGTGTGATAAGTTGACATTACAAATATAATTATAATTATAATATATTATAATAAATATTTGCAATAACATTGCCTCATTTATTGCATAGTTAAGGTCATTCTGAGTTCATATTCTGGTTGCAAAATTCTTTCTTAATCATTAGGTTTCTTGCTTCATGTGTATAGCTATTGTTCATTGCTAAATTTGAATGGCTACTCTGATTTGCATAACCATTCGGCTTGTTAAAGCCTTACTGGGCCTTCTAAAAACAAGATTTTCATGGGCCCATAAAAGACAATGAATACTTATGAAAGAATTTTATGTGGATAAGATAATTTGTCATCGTGATTGTATGATTTATCTTGTATTAAATAAAAATCATTTAGGGGAAAAGCTAGTGGGATTTCTTTATGAATCTAATCCCTAACGCTCCTGTGACTCTCCTTCAGTCATTGTGGATGTAGGTTGCTTTTTCTAAGAAAAGGGGAAAAGAAAGGTAGCTTGCAAAACACTACACCCGTGCTTGTTATTCCCACCCTAGCTGAAGTCTATCTATCGGATAGGGACTGGTTTTATAATATTTCAACGAATAGAGAGCATCTTGAGAAGAAGAAACCACCCTAGCTATGAGATAAGAACCATTAATTTTCTATGCTTCCTCCTTCAGGCTCCAACATAAAGGACAAAAGTATTTCATTTTCTTCCTAGCAAAAATTTAATATCTTGTGAAAAATTAAGAGTATCCTTTTATATTTTCATTTATCACGTATTATTTATATGTTATAAAAATTCAATAGCTTTTCTTATTAGTAATAACTTATTTTACATTTTATTATATATAATACTTTTTATACTAAAAAATAACATGTGATTAACTGGTGCTTCACCAGCCTTTTCTTTCCCATCCCAGCTTCAGCGATCTATCTATACAAGAACAAAACTACAAATGCCACATCTCATCCCATGAAGAAAACAAAACAAAAACTTTCTTATTATACTAAGTCTGATGCTGCACTAATGCAAGGCAGTGCAAATGTTTGCTACAACATATAACAGATTAAATTAAAGTTTCGTCGAGATGTTCACGTTATCCCTATTATTAGTGGCATGGGTTGGTGGCTATTGAAAGACACTACATTAAAGGCAACCACCAAGGAATAGGTGAGTGGCTGCTAGCAAGTGTTGAAATAGGGATTCTGTGAGGTCTGTAATAGTGTAAGTATGTTACTATTAAATAATACTGGTGAAAAAGTAGTTGAAAACTTTGAATTCAATAATTAAATTAAAAAGGACTCCTTGATGACTCGCTTCATTTCGATAGATAAATTGATTGAGTTAACACAAGAAATTTTAAGCATTATACCTCTCCAATAAAAATGGTTTAATATTTTTATTCACTATTGGAACAAATGACATAACATTACTTATAGATAATTGTTGTTTAATAAATTTATATCATGAATAATTTTTTAAAAAATATTATAAGATCCACAAAATTATAACAAACAATTCATCTTAACAATTATACTTTATAAATGTTGTTAGTAACAAAGTGACTAATCAATTAATAACTAAAGATACTCACTGGTGTAATTGCAAGTACTACTACTAAAGTCCATTAATTAAGAGGAAGAACCACCATAAGCGTTCACCAAACTCACTGATGCAACGTGCCCCCTCCGTCCAATTAATTACTAGTACTTTAATTGCTAGAATTGGTCCCCTTCCATTATCTACCAAGCATGAATTATTGAGAGGCTTTGAAATTCGTTTCGCCATGCAGTATCCTACTTGGCAGCTAGTTAGTAGTTAACAACCACATTTGTTGAACGTTTCTTTGCAACAGACACAGCCACTTGGGGTAGGTAACTAAGTGGGGCCGAAATACCTCCGAAACTTCGAACAGAACGAAAACAGTTTCATAGAAAAAGAATACATAATATGCACTGAAGGAAGTCGTAATCACCCACGACGAATAATAATACTATGCTTTGAACAGAGTTTAGAAATTAAAAGTGTTCAGAATTTTAAATTCAGTTCAAATTAGAGGGCTATGGATTTTATAATGAGGTGTTGACCTGCTTGCTGCATATGACCGTTAATAACATCTGCTATGAAATTCTAGGGGCTTTTGACAAATTATTAAGTAATTAAAAAAAGTTAGACAAATTATTTTTTAAGTTTCTATAATTTGGTCAAAATTTTTAAATAAGTACTTACAATTTTAAAATTGTAATTAGATTCATATCCTTTTAAAAGAGTTCTTATACCTTAAAAATACTCATTTTTTGTTAAATGATTGTAAGTTACTTAAAAAACTAATTATGCATATATAGTTGCACATGAAAAATAGTAAACAAGAAATGGAGCAACCATTAGGCAAGAAAGTGAGATAGCATATATATAGTTCGATTTAGCAAAAGGGTACACAAGAGAGTGGTGGTTGTGGTTGCAGAACAAGAGAATACTGAATATTGCACTTGTACGTGGCGAATTTTATAAGAATTCTTTTGGTAATAGAAACACCAACGAGGCTTCGGTTCTTGTCTCCTAGGCACGAAATCGCATTATCGCTGAAAGCACCTCATTCTCTTCCATCTCTTCTAAATGCCAGCATATATATACATATATGATATGGGGACCCAGAAAATTCATAGAAGTAGAACCAACATAGACACGCTCTCTTTTTACTCGAGTAAGAGTGTAGGTGGAAAAAATATATAAAAAAGATTCAGTCTTTGTAGGAGCCAAAAATTTCGCTTTATGAAACTTTATTTTTTTATTAGGATTAAACTTCATATTGTCCAATCTGCATGCAACGTTCTCGGTGTGAAAGAAAGAAGAGGAAGGGTTAACAACAAAATATATTCTTTTCTCACCTTGTAAAACAATTTAATACAAGTAGAGTTTTTTTTTTGGTTCATAGCATCAACATCCTAATTTATAAGCATGCTAATATTCCAATAATTGTGGATTCAAAGGCTAGGAGTAATTCAGTTCGGGTGAAAGTGAAATGTTTCGTCCCACCTGAAAAGATAAAATAGATAAGAGAGAAAAAAATAATGTGGTTTTTACAATACAACCACAAGAAAAAAAAAAACCTTGGGATATCTGCGGACCATTTTAAAATTAATCTGACAAAAAAAATGTATTTTCAAAGAAAACAAACTAAAAAAATCATTATTAAAATATCAAACAATAACCACCGTATTTAACATATATAGTAGTATTATACAATTATTTTTACCTTTCACTTACTTTTTTTTTTTTTGTCTTTTTTTTGTGTGAAGACATTTAATTTTTTTTGTCTTTCTTTATATGCATTCATCTCAAATAAGTATATTTTTTAAAATAAAAATAATAAAAAACGATCTCATTTAATTATGAAAGCATGCATTCAGAAATAAATACCTCAAGTCAACCCGTCATTTATCATTGATACTACCTTTTTAATAAAATTTATTGCGAATGAATTCCACTCTCTATGGCGTGGTCGATATACTACGTACCGTTTTTCTTTTCTTTTTATCACTTTTCCACCAAATATTTCACACACAAAAAACCTTTCCACCAAAAGCTAGAAACTGTTGAAATTAGATAATTTATATGGTAATTAATTTTTCTAGTAAGGTAATTAGTTGGTTAAAGTTTGTTATAACCAACAAGTCTTATAAATAAGAGGCATGTGCATTGTTAAGTGTAAGTTTTTGATATCTTTGTTTGAAAAATTAATACAAACTATTATTATAACTTCCTTCCTCTTTCTCGATTATCACCCTCACCATCATTAGTTCATAGTTTCTATTATATTATGTGAGTATATGTGTGAGGTTTGTCTTGTTGCTCTAACAATTGGTATTCAAAGCTTCGTTACTGATCTTGGTGGGAGCTTATGACTAATTCAAAAATGGTATCTGTATCATGGAATTTGTCAGCTTCTCTTCCTATTCTTAATGGGAAGAATTATGATTGATGGTGCGCTCAAATGAAAGCAATCTCTTGCTTCCGAGATGTTTCTGATATCATCAAATCTGGTGTTCAAGAACTTGGTGCAGCTCCAACAGAAGTGCAAAAGGTAGCATACCAAGAAAACAATAAGAAAGATGGCAAGGCTTTGTTTATCATTCGTCAAAGTGTTGATGCAAATATCTTGGAGAAGATATTAGATGCGAATAATGCAAAGAAGGTATGGGATATTCTTGTGAAATCCTATGAGGTTGCTAACAAGTTCAAGAAGGTGAAATTGTAGACCTTAAGGAGGTAGTATGAGCTTCTACTAATGAATGATCAAGACAGTATAGTGGAGTACTTCACTCGAATGCTAACCCTCACAAACCAGATGAAGAACTATGGTGATAGGATAGAAGATGCAATGATAGTGGACAAGATTTTGAGAACCTTAACCCCAAGGTTTGATCACATTGTTGTTGCAATTGAACAAGGAACAGACCTTGAGGGAATGAAAGTAGAAGAGCTACAAGGGATTCTTGAAGCACAAGAAATAAGACTCAATGAAAGAAATTCATTGAGATCCTCAAACCAAGCTTTGCAGGCTCAAACTTACAAAGGGAATTCTAGTGATCAAGACAAAAACAAGAAAGGCAAGGGAAATTGGAAGAAAGGGAAGAATCAAAGTGAAGGATTGAATTCTGCACCTAAACAACAACAAAATTCTAAAGACAACAATAAAAATGTAGTACACACAACAAAGAGGGTAGATGGAAACTTGATATAAAATCACTCAAATGCTACAATTGCTAAAAGTTTGGCCATTTTGCAAGAGAGTGCAAAGACAAAAAGGTGCCAAGGAACGTTGATGAAACTCAATTGGCACAAGATGAAGATTCTAACTCTAATAATGTGTTGTTGATGGCAACAACCAATATTAAAAATAAGAATGTGAACTTGTGGTATTTGGACACGGGTTGTTCCAATCATATGACCGGACACAAGGAGTGGTATGTTTCCATTGATAATAAGGTGAAGAGCATAATTAAATTTGCAGATAACAACTCTATGAATGCAAAAGGCATTGGCAAAGTGATCATACAAAGGAAAGATGGCCAGTAGGCTCTCATCAGTGATGTTCTCTATGTTCCTAATATGAGGAACAATCTACTGAACTTGGGGCAGCTACTTGAAAAAGGCATTTCAATACAAATGGAGGACAATCACATGAAGCTATTTGATCAATCTGGTAAGTTGATCTTAAAGTCTCTTTTTTCTAGAAATAGAACTTTTAAGATTGAACTTTAGATTGGTGATTTAAAATGCTTAGCTACGTTGATAAGTGATGAGAATTGGAAGTGACATCATAGATATGGTCATTTAAATTTCAGAAGTTTAAATGAACTGAAGAATAAAAGGATGGTGCATGGCTTACCTGAAATTGAATTGCCCAAACAATTACGTGTTGAGTGTTATGAATCAAAGCAACCTAGAAACTGTTTTAAGTTCGAAGCACCTAATAGATCAAAGGAGAAACTATAAGTGGTATATTCTTATGTGTGTGAGCCATTTGAGGTGAAATCCTTAGGAGGCAATAGTCATTTTTGTCTCCTTTATTGATGAGTTTACTAGAAAAAATTGGATTTACCTTATTAAGCAGAAAAGTGAAGTGTTCTCCATCTTTAAAAAATTCAAACTGCTATGTGAAAATCAAAATGGCAATGTGATTAAGGTACTGAGAATTGATGGAGGTGGCGAGTATAATTCAAATGAGTTTCAAGTGTTTTGTGACAAAGAAGGAGTATTGCATGAGATTACTGCACCCTACACACCACACACAATGGTGTTGCTGAGAGATGGAACAAGAGCATTATGAACATGGCCAGAAGTATAATGAAGGGAAATTAAATGCCACATTATTTCTGGGGAGAAGCAGCCTCCACTGCGGTGTATATTCTGAACAAAATTCCTACAAAGAAGTTGCAAGGATGTACTCCTGAAGAAGCATGGTCTGGGCACAAGCCACGTATGAGTCATTTTAGAATCTTTGGCTCACTATGTTTCAAGCATGTGCATGAGAAACTAAGACAAAAACTTGATAACTAGGCAGAATCAATGGCTCTCATTGGTTATCATCTAATAGGTGCCTAGAAGTTGTACAATCCCAAGATGAAGAAATTTCTAATTAGTATAGATGTGTTCATTGATGAATCATAGAGTTGGGATTGGACTACCACAACAACTGATAATACTGAAAGGAATGTGATTATGCATTTTGATAATGCAGATAATGGAGTATAAACTATTGAATTAATTGACATTCAACTCATAAGATCACAAAAGGAAAGACAAGCACCACAAACACTCAAAGATTATGAAAATACAACAATCAATGTAGAGGGAGAATTAGTCCATTTTGTCTTGTTTGCTAAATCATAACCGGTAAGTCAAGGAAATGCTTCTCAAAGTGCTCATTGGAGAGATGCTATGGAAGAAGAACTGAAATCAATAGAGAAGAATGACACTTGGGAATTAGTTAATTTGCCAAAAAGAAAGAGACCAACTAATGTAAAGTGGGTCTATACAACCAAAATGAAGACAAATGGAGAAGTGTCCAGATACAAGGCTAGACTTATAGCAAAATGATTTTTTTTACAGAAACATGGCCAAGATTACAATGAAGTCTTTGCATCAATAGCTAGGCTTGATACTATGAGACTCATTGTAGCATGTTGACCGTTTGACAAGTGTGCCAAATGTCCAAGTAGTGAAGACTCGGAAGTCTGAGTGTCGATTTCCACAGGGACTCTATTTTATACTTGTGTTGGATAATTTACAATTTATAAGAGGAAAAGATGAGATAAGGTAAAAGATGAGCTAAAATAAATAATAACTGAAATGATAGATATTAATAAGAGACAAAAGATATAATAGGGAATTCAATGGGATGAGAATGTTGGGACCTAACATGCCTTATTTTCTAAAGATGTATTGTTTTATATTTTACTTTATCAATTAGGTTAATTTTTCCTACCCACATATATTAGAATACTTGTTCCTATATCTCATGATGACAAGTCTATCTTACCTATCTATCTCTCAAATGTCTTTGTAAAGATTCAATAGATAAAATGCATGAAGTTCTAATTATATATGTTTGCTTTGATGCATGGGCATAATGCAATCACTCTATGTCTAGCAATGATTTTATTAAGATACCCCTTCCTTTTAGTTTTATTAGAAATTACCCTCTATCGAGTGACTAATCCCTAAAACTGATGCATGTAAGACTTTCCTTGTATTTCTATTAAGGATTACCCTTTGTCGAGCACCTAACCCTCAAAGATAATGCAAGGATGAATGATACATGAAATTAAAATAAGAAAGGATAATAGGAAAGAAAACACATGTTTGCATTGATAGATATGAAACATACAATACATCTTTGGCTTTTTAGGTCTGTCAGACCCTAACTAAGGGTTTAGCCTCTCATAGCCATAAGGGCCTTACACTTGAAAAGGGGTTTAGAAACTGATGGAATAGAAGGAATGGGAAAAGGGAATAGAAAATGATGGGAGAGAAGAAAGAATTCCTTAAGGGAGAGTTCTCAAGCTTTAAGTGTGTATTAAAGTGCTTTGAGACTCGGTGTATCTTTTCTCCTTGACTTGACTCCCTTTTTATAGTTGTTGGAGTAGACTTGGGTCTACGTACTCGCACTAAGCCTGCGTTGCTCGCTTAGCGCAGGTGCCTATTTTCACGTTTAGCACGCCTCTTCTCGCTTAGTGAGGATACTTGTATTTGCACTGGGTGCGTATTGTGCGCTGAGCGCGTCTTGGGCTAGGCCTTTTTCAATTTTTTGTTATTTTTTGTATCTTTTTTGCTTTTAATCCTTCCTTTCCATATCTGTAAGCCATGAATGAGAAAAACATCATTTCTTAATAATTAAGCATAAATAATTACTAAATAACATTTTAAAGGATATTTCCATTATATTTTTATTATAAATAATAGTTCATATTTAATAATTATCATAACAGTAGCAAGTTACAGAAATTGGTCAATCTATCAGTTGGATGTGAAGTTAGCTTTTCTTAATGGTCCTCTGTAGGAAGAAGTGTACATTACACAACCACTTTGATATGCAGTGATTGGTCAAGAATAGAAAGTTTACAAACTAAAAAAGGCATTGTATGGCCTTAAACAAGCTCCTAGAGCTTGGAATTTGAGAATTGACAACTTTCTGGTTCAGCAGAAGTACACAAAGTGCACTATTGAGCATGGAATCTACATCAGGAATCGAAGGAATGATGTTCTAATTATATGTCTCTATGTTGATGACCTTCTAATAACTGGAAGCAATATTGAAGATATGGTTGAATTTAAGAAAAGGATTATGCAAGAATTTGATATGACTAATCTAGGTGAGTTATCATACTTCTTAGACATTGAATATCCCAAGAGAAGTGAAGGGATCTTCCTGCATCAAAAGAAGTATGTGAAGACATTTTGGGGAGGTTCAACATAAGTGAGTGCAACCCTGCAATCACACCTGTTGAGATAGGAATTAGCCTTCAGCTAGAAGGAGATGAAAAGGAAGTTGATCTGACTTTATACAAGCAAATTGTAGGCTCACTGAGGTATCTATGCAATACTAGACCAAATATTGCATACTGTGTTGGGTTAATAAGTAGATTTATGAGGAAGCCTAGGATACCTTACTGCCAAGCAACTAAAAAGATCATGTGATACTTGAAAGGTACTCGGGATTTCTATCCTCACAGTCAGAAGAATACAAAAGGAGAAGTTTATGGCTAGTGACTCGGATTAGTGTGAAGATAAAGGAGATAGGAAAAGCATTGTTGGTTATGTCTTCAAGTTTGAGTCAACACCGATTTCTTGGTGTTCAAGGAAGCAAGGTGTAGTTGCATTGTCAACTTGTGAAGTAGAATACATTGTTGCAGCTATGGCAACATGTGAAGTTGTGTGGCTCGAGGCTGTGATGAAAGAACTTAATTTGAAGATGGTCAAGCCAATGAGATTGTTAATTAATAATAGGTTAACTATTGACTTGGCAAAACACCCAGTGACACATGGGAGAAGTAAACATATTGAGACCAAGTTTCACTTTTTGAGAGATCATGTGAATAAGGAGAAGTTTGAGCTTGAGTTTTGTAGATCTTAAGATCAACTAGCAAACATGTTGACAAAGCCTTTGAAGTGTATCAAATTTAAGGAAATGAGAGATAGGCTAGGAGTAATGTCTTGTACCAATATGAATTAAGAGGAAGTGTTGAAATTAGTTAATTCATATGGTAGTTAATTTTATTAGTTAGTAGTTAGTTGGTTAAAGTTTGTTATAACCAACAAGCTTGTGCATTATTAAGTGTTTTTTGATACTTTGTATTTGAAAAATTAATACAAACTATTATTCTCTTTTCCTTTCTCCCTATCCATCATCATTAGTTCATAGTTTATGTTATAACTTGTTAGGTTTGTCTTGCTTCTCTAACAACAACGATTGAATTATTCAATAAAAATATTATTATTGATACAATCGACATGAATTTCAATTTCTTTTGAGTACGTTTTAAATTCAAAATTTATGAATAATATAATAACTTGTTTGAGGAAAAAAAATTTAGATACTTATGTTTTGAGGGACTTTTATATTCCATGACTGAGTTCATGTCTTTTTTATTATCTAAATTATTCAAGGGTCTAAAGTCACTTTTAGATATCAAATGCCAATAGTGTCAAATCAAAAAAGGATTATCCAATAAAAAAAACATTGAATAATAATGGGATATTTAATTGCAAACGTATAGGAATGAGTTTCTGGCTAAATTCAAGTCTATTGGGAGGCCAAGTCAAAAAAACCATCCTAATAATTTCGACGCCCATGCACTCCCCCGACTATAACACCGTAAGCCACGAAACTCTAATTGACGTAGTCAAATTATCTGAATATTTAGAATTTAAAATAAAAATTTCTAATTTCACTATTTTGATGAAAAAAATTGCTTTATTTTTCATCTTTTGTAATTTCTCGATTATCTCTTTTTATCTTCTTTATCTTTATTTTTATTGGAGAAAAATATCAATAATTTTTTTTAACTTAAATGTTAATATATTCTATTGGATCAAAAATATTAATAAATTATCATTAGACGAAAATATGAGAAATTTTTTATTGGATCTAAATATTAATATGTTTCTATTAGACTAATTTGTTAAACCCAAAATTTCGTTTCATTGAAGAATAAAATATAATTTTAGGATAAATTTTTGTCATCTTATATCGTTACAAGCATAACATTACAACAATTATTTGAAAAAATATATTGACAAACATAATTTAAAATAAACATAATAATAACGATAATATTGATTAATCGTAATTTGTCTATCACAATAAAAATTACTCAAAATAAATATTGTAACAGTATATCAATCATTACAAATATTTCCAAATTACCCTAAAAGATAAATATATCTCATATTTCACTTCTTCAAATCTTGGTTATTTCATTAATGACGATGAACTAAAGTTAACGGCCAAATATATTTATCATACTTTTTACATTTTCAATGACTAAATTTTATATTTTCATCTTTCAAGAATATATTTATTATTGAATTACACAATCAGAGATAAAAGTGATTATTTAACATTCACATTCTTAGAGGGTGAGAAGACTAAAAATAAAAAGAATATTATATGACAAATATATTGACAATTAAATATAATCATGTTGGTATCATTTCAATGATAAAATTATGTCTCTATGCCTAACAGTAATTAATTAAAGTTTATTGTTGGATATGATAATTTTTATTCTTTCCAAGACTAAATTATTAGACATATTTATCAACAAATTATAATTCAACCACAAAAGTTACTCTTAAAAAAAAATTAGAAGTCCATCAATAGTCCGAACAAGTGAGCACGTATCGTGCATGCCATTTTCTGTGCAGTCTGTAGATCTCCCTGAGCCACCAAAAAAACAAGAAAACATCCCTTCCCCACCCTTTCCAACAGGAATCAGAATCACTTCTGTGTGTATATATATATATATATATCTCCATTTCCGTTTTATTCATATCTGAACTGATGACCAAGATTATGATTTAAGAATCTATCGTGATTCAGGATTTCAGTTATTTATCTTCAAACGCAAAACAAGTGTGCCAAATATTATACACATCTTACAAATTCTAGCGTAAAAAAATCGTGGCAGCAAAAAATAATTGGTAAATACAATAAAATATTGAAATCTTGCAGAAGGGGGAATCAAAACTCAAACAGACTCCACAGCAGGCGGCGGAGGCAAAGACGCAGCAGCGGAAGTTCCTTCGCCACCGTTATTGGCCACCCTGGGCGACCTAATCGACGACGCTCTCACCAAAAAAGGCGGCGCCATGGTGAAAACCCACCGGTCCGACTTAAACCCCCGGTCCAACCGCCTCGACGATCTCCCTCTGCTACTTCCTTCACCGGTTCGATACCCCCGCCGCGAACTACCTTCTCTCGGTAAGATAACGAGGCTTCTCGCGCGATGCAGTTGCGGGTTCTGCAATATCTGCTTTCTAACTTCCTCGGGAAGCCGCAAAGTGAACCGTTCAGTGTCTTCGCCCGGCAGGACTAAAGAATGACCGGTCGAGTGAGACCGCGGGAATCGCCGCGGCCGGCCCGACCGGGAGCCTCTGGTGCGGTTCCGGTTCAGCGTCTGGTTTAATGACAGCACTTGAGGTTCAGTGGGAACGGGAGGCTTGGGGTCTTGCTGTTGCTGTTCGGGCTCGACGAGGTCGTTTTGGGCTTCGTGTTGGGCCTCGATGTCCTCAGGAGCGTTGAGGATTGGGATTCCGTGGACGGACTCGCCGGGCTGAGGGACGAGGTTGGCGCGGCAAACGGGGCAAGTGGTGTGGGAAGCTAGCCACTCGTCGATGCACTCGGGGTGGAACACGTGGTCACACTTGGGGATTAAACGCAGCGTTTCGGTGTCCTCGAACTCGTTCAAGCACACAGCGCACTCCAGAGTTCCCTTTCCCAGCTTGTGGATCTTCACCGCCGAGTACTCCAGCGTCGGGAAGGTGTCGATCACCGCCTGCTCGAGGCCGCGGGTGCCGCGCCGTGAGCGTCCAGTGGCGGCGGCGAGATTGCGGATGCTGGCGGAGGGGGAGTCGGAGCAGTGGCGGATGTAGATGGAGAAGAAGCCCATTAGAAAGAGGGCGGCGATGAGGATGACGATTATGATGGCCATGGAAGGGCTGAACTTGTTGTAATAGGATTGGTTTTGGTTGGTGGCAGGTTGCGCCGCCGCAAAAGGAAAGAGGAAGAGAAAGAGAAGGAAACAGATTCCTCCATTTGGGTTATTCATTTTGGGGATAGAAATGAAATCAATAATATTAGTGAAGGAGGCGAGGTTTCTTATAAATGTGGGGGAGAAAAGGAAGGGAAGCTTCATAAAGAGTGGGGTCCGCACTTAAGTCTTACACTTACGTCACTTGCTGGTCAGAGACGGTGTACCACCGGGATCAATGCAAGTCTATTAAATTATCAGATGCCACACAAACTTCCAAACTAAATCCCAATTCTCTTACTCTTGTCTTAATTTTTTAATTTCACTTTTATGTTTCTATTTGGTCAATTATTTAATTCCAGCTTTCTCACACGTCTCTTTTCTTTTTAGATAATTCTTACTTAATCTATTACATCATTTGCCTAACTATTAAATCAAAACATATATTGTATTTTTTTTTTAAATTCACATGCATTTTCCTTTCTTTATTTTTATATCTAATATTCAGTTATTTAATTCACTAAGATTAAAGTTAATGATTATTTTAATTAATAATAATAAATTTATCTTAAATTTATATTTTTTTTCAAAATTATTATTATCATTAGATACTTCTAATGGTTTGTCAATATATAATTTTTTCTTTTAAGAAAAAAATATTTTATCTAAAAATAATTAATATTAATAATATTATAAATTGAGTCTTATAAAAAAAAGTAACCTTTTAAACTTGAATTTTATAAATATGAAAAAAGAAAGAAGTCATGTAGGACAAATAGTATGGAATTATTTTATTCTAATCATTTAAGTTTAAGTTGTGTATACAATTTTGTTTAACTTTCCTGTAATGATACGTATAGTCTTTACTAAAAATTCCACATGTATTTTCGTTAAATTTTATTAAAACAGGTATTTATATAAATTACAATATAATTTATCATTTTCTTTCAACATTATGTTTATCAGAAATTAATTATTTCTTATTCAGGTTTTATATGACAAGCTTATGTAAACTAAGTAATCGGATATAATTGGTTAATATATTAAAATTAAAATTAAATTGTTTGACTATTATCACAGTTCAAACTTTAGCGAAAATAATTTTTAATGAAATTTTATTTATATTCCGATTGATGTCTGGATTAATAAGAATCAATTTCTCCTTATGAATTAGAGGGTAAAGAAAAATGAAATATGATAGACTTATGTTCATGTATTGTATTAAATTCTTAGTAAACATCAAATACATAAATTTTTACAAAATTTAATATAAAAAGTCATGAATTTGATGTATACAAGAGTATTCATTCACATTTTTGCTTGAATTAATCATAATTTTAAATTAATAATACAATATATATTTTAACTTTCCAATTACAAAAGATATAAACAAACAAATTATAAATATATTGATTTTATTCCTTAAAAGTTATATATGGATTATATTTTTATGCCATACATATAAAGATATTAAATTAAAAATAATAGTGTTTATTATGTTATTTATTTTATTCTTTTTAATTTGTTCAAAATCAATCATAAGATCAAATACATGCATTATCTTGTTTCAAGGGAAATTCTCTTGCATAAACCATTAAATTTTTAAAAAAATAGATGGTGAAAATAAGAAATGTCTTTAAACCGCAAGGATGATATGTGATAAAGTAAAAAATGGGTAGTAATTAGTGCTAACAGTCCTATTGGATAATTTTTTTCGGTATAACTGCTCCCATTAGAAATGGCAAAAAATTCATATTTATGGATATAATCACTAGTAAAATCCAACACAGATAGAAAATGGATATATAAATGAGTAACCACAGATAATTCAAATGAGTCTTTTTCTCTATTTGTTTGTAAGAGGACAAGGGTGAATACGATATTACCTGTATCCATGCGCATCCACTACTCGCTGATGTACGTTAAATGTCCTTTCATTAACATAGATATGCCTATAGAACTTATGCATTGGATTGCACTTTTATTTAAATTTATTCTTCAGAGAGAATAATTTTAGATGTTTTAAATAATTTTATTCTCGAAATGTGAAAAATCTTATATACTTGTATTATGAGAGAAAAAGGACATAAAAAATGGTTAAAGTAGTTTTTTTTAAAATATATATGGATATACGTGGATATATATATATATATATATATATATATATATATATATATATATATATATATATATATATATATATATATATATATATATAAAGTCCACAGCTAGCTTTATATAGGGTACTCAACAAGTAACATGGCAGGTACAACTAATTATTTTTAGGTTAAATTAGTTTTTTTTCTAAATTAATATTTTGATTTTTAATTTTTTTGAGTTTAATTTAATTCTCTAATTTTTAAAACTCATTTTTTCCTTCCATCTAAATTAACCTAGCGATATTAGAAAATATAGGTTTTTTGACAGTTTAAAATCAATTAATAATTATTTTAAACTATTACAAACTGTAATTTTTAAATATTGTTGACTCAATTTTGATGGCAGAATCAAATTGAATCATTTTTAAAAATTAGAAAACCAAATTAAATTTTTAAAAATTAAAAAATCAAATTAAATCTATAAATAATTAGAGAATTTAAAAAATAATTTAACTTTTTTTAAATAAAACTAAAAGATAGTTAAAGAATACTTTAATCATAATTTTTAGTTATTCTAGTATTTCTTTAAAAAAACGTTTATTTAAAAAAACTCTAATAATAAGTAAAAAGTACTTAACAATTCGTTTGCATAAATAAGTATTTTCATATTAATTTATAAGAATAGGAAAATATTTTGCATGATTCACATAACACCCTGGAATGGATTCTCTTGACCCACGTGAAAATTTGTAATTTAAATAACTATACATTCTTTAGTCTTGACTGTCAAGTTGATAGTATAAAATGACTGGATATTATTTAATTAAGATATTTATATAATTTTATAATAATTAATATTCACGAACACAACTATCTTGACATATTTGTTTCTGTTTTTTTTAATAAACAGATAAATAGTAAAAATATCTATTTAAATTATTTGCATATTATGATCTGCGTGTGCTTATTTAAATATTCATCTTATATATATATATATATATATATATATATATATATATATATATATATATAAATTATGAATTTTATTTAAATTATTTGCGAATTATGTAGTCTGGTATATAATTGTATACATAGGTCTTGTGTGTATTGCTTAAAGTTTCTATACATCTTTATTATTAAGGAGGGATTGTTCGGATTGGGATATTTAAATAATTTTATAATAATGAATATTAGTTGTTTTGGCTGATGTAATAATTAAGTCAGTAAGTGTAACGGTGGGTACCCGTTTACCCTACATACTCCATTTCAATAAATTTTATTTTGATGACAAAGAAAAATGTATTATGGATACCCAGCGGAACAAATATTTTTAAATAAAAAAAAGGATAAATATAATTTTGAAAAGAAATTATTGAAGTAACATGCCGAATCATTGAGGAGGGGCCAAGGCATGTTGATCCAGAGAAACCACGAATCATGACACTCCTAATTCGGCCTAAAAAAAGTAATCAGCACAATTATTTCTTTCTTTGAGGATGCGTGTGTGCCAAACAGACAACCCATATAATAATTAGTTAGCCAGTCTTTTATTTCTAACTGGATGGCAGCATATTAAGAAACACACACAAAGATTAAGAGCTTCCATATATAGAATTAATGAGGGCAGCAAAGTAATTATTGTACCAAATCCCATGCTCCATGCATGATGCACGCTAATTTTAAGCCATGCAAATTGGAAAGCAGTACCAATGCATCTAATCCGGTTAAGCCTTAGCGTTTTCCATTTCTATTTCTAACACGATGAGCACCAAAACTAGCTCTTCCCTAGATCGAACTACCATCAATGTTAATAATGAATTCAATTCAGCATATATATATATATATATATATATATATATAAGGTTGATTTAGAGTACGTCTTGCTTACATTGCACAATACACGTACGCACAGAGAAGAGTTATACATTTCGATCTTAATGGTCAATAGTGGATAACAATATGAAATGTATTTCACATTTAGATTCCTTTCTAGAAGAAAATGATTTCATTGTGTGAACTTGTGTAATTATTTTCTCTCTCTCTCTTCATTTGACCTATCTCTTATATATTTTAGGTTTCCCTGCCGATTTTCTTGGTCGAGTTATGAATTTGATTTTGAAAGGAGAGATAGGGAAAGACGCACATTGGTCAAATTCTAGAAACGTAGATGGGAGACTTTGGTGGCTAGTAAAAAGATAGACTTCGCTATAGGGCAAAGAATAAAACTCTCGTATATAACTTGGGATGGAGAACCGTGGATTGGCACCATTGGCTTAAGCTCTTCCTTTTAAATCTTATCCTCTCTAGTTTTTTAATGCATAAAAGTTATGTGTGCGAATAGTATCACTCAAGTGCTTGAAATATCATACAAATCAACTTTTTTTTTTTTTTATGATTGATCAAACTGCTCAATTAATGCTAAATATTGAAGAAAAAACATGGTGGTCAACTCATGTTTTAGGCGACTAGAAATAAAAAGAAATATACTTTTATACGTTGAATGTAATTTCTTTTTTTAAAAAAGACGGACTTGCGAAGCTTTATACCTTTTAGTGGTCAAGCCATCTCTGAGTAGCTAGGGAGATATAATGTATTCTGTTGAAAACAACTAATAGTTAAATATATGTCATGTATATGAAGGCTTAGACATTAGAATTTGAATATTCCGAAATTAAATTCTTAGTTTGGATTAGTACACGGGAAGATGAAGTAGCTAGCCACATGTAAGTTAGAAAAGAAGTTATTGAATATGACTAAAAGCCTGAGTTGATATATAACATTTGATTCAACCTTTTTTGTTTATTTTTTAAAAAAAAGATAATCAAACACAATTTAAAGAAATTATAAAAGAGTAGTTTTTTAAAATAAAAATCTCAAAAACCCAAACTTTCAAGAATTTCATTACAAGATCTTTTGCTTAAAGAAAAATAAACTAAGAAAAATCAGACCAAATAACCACCAAGAACACATTACATTAGATTATCAGGAAGAGTTTTAGGAATACCTGGATTCATAATGATTGATCAACAAATGCAGTGGAATCTGAATCTGTAGGTAACCGGTGGCTTCATAATTCCTCCTCAACCGGAACCTCTTTATTCCTTAATAGGACTTTCGTAACTCTTTAGATGGAAAAAAGAGAAACTATATGTGACGGCTCGGTATATTGAGAATCATAGTTTTCTTATGGTGTGTTAACCTAATAGAATTCTTATTATCCCTTAATGGGCCAACACTGACATCTGCTCATTTAAGTCCATATCATTTGATTTGGTTGTTAACGGGCTCACTTAATTTGATCACATAAAATAAAACTCACTAATGATAAATAGCTAATATAATTGTCTTATAATATTAGCTCACATTAATTATTGGAATAAAAAATTTCAACAATCTCCCACTTGGGCTACATATTGTAACAATTTTATCAAAAATCCTTAAGCACGCTTCTGTATGCTATTTATCTTTAGACTTCCACCTTAATAACCTAGTTCATCTCATGCATCAATAATGAAATCATTGCGTCTTTGTCACTACAACAAATGTAACTAGACCCCAATGATTACCACATCAGTACACTCAATGACATAGGTCAATATGGATAAACAACATGAAAATTACATGCAATGTGATCTTAGTCATGCCTATTTCCAATTGGTCCAAACTTTATTCTTTATAGAGATCAATCCAAATACAACATAAATATTGCAAACAAAACAAGCTTATAATGAAATGATTAACTTCAACTTTATTTCTGCAGAAAATCTAAACAACAAAATATTTGTAAACCATAAGATATAGAACATAAGTAAGACTCCCACTCAACTAAGGTACTATCAGGAATTACACCCATATGAGCATTGTGCTCATGAAAAACTTAAGTGTCATACCTCTGGTAAGTGGATCAGTTAGCATGAAATGAGTCCTTATATGTTCTATACAAAACTATATTTTTTGGATTCTTTATTTAACAACTAAATATTTTATGTCAACAA
Organism: Glycine max; assembly: GCF_000004515.6. NCBI lineage: Eukaryota > Viridiplantae > Streptophyta > Magnoliopsida > Fabales > Fabaceae > Glycine > Glycine max. The sequence continues at coordinate 39,230,946 of NC_038246.2, forward strand.
ACTTTTACTTAGTTGAATTCTTAATAAGACCGCTAAGATATTGTTCCAATAAACACTTGATGGCTACTTAATGTTGGCGATAACAAGCAAACCAGTTATAATAATTTAGCAATCATAAATTCTAGTATGATGTCTCATAGTAAAATATTAACTCCATTAACATGGTTAAATGTGGATCCTTATGTGAAGTGATTGTTATTAAGACATTTTAAAAAAATTGAAGTCATAATACCCAATGATCTCTAAACTTCTAGACTTTCGATATGAAAACATGTAGTTTCTTGTTCTCTTCAATTAATGCATAATGCACTTTACTACTTTCTAGTGTTGCATACCAAGATTACTCATATATCACCTTAGGACTCTCACAAAAAACTATTTTAGGATAATAAAAAAAATAAACTTAAGCACACATGATAAATTGTAATATAACTGCTTTGAAACAATAAGTTGTATTATGATAGTAGGATGTCATCAACATATAATACCAAAATAATAAATTTACTCCCACTAAACTTTTAGCACACATAATCATCAATCAAATTTACCTCAACACCATAAGAGACAATCTTGATGAATTTTGTAATACCATAAACGAGATACTTGTTTAAAAAAATAAATGGATTTCTTTAGTTTGCATACCATAGACTTTAGATCATCTTAAACAAGGTTTTATGGTTGTACCGTATAAATTGTTTCATCAATGTTTTTGTTTAGAAACGTAATCTTTACATCCATCTATGCAAAACAATTATCAAAATGATCTACAGTGTCATTGTAGTCCTAAGAAAGTCTCTTTAAGAAATCAGAGAGAAAGTCTCTTTGTGATCCATGTCTTCCTTCTTATAAAACTTTTGGCGACAATACAATCTTTATATATCTCAAAATTACCCATTGAATCCATTTCAACTATAAATATTTATTTAAAACTTATGGGTTTCATACTTTCAAGCAATTTGACGATATCCCAAATGTCATGTTCAGCCATCGATTTTATTACATCATTTATGACATCAATCCACTTGAGAGTTAGAACACAACATGACTTGACTAAGGTCAATTAGACCTTCTCAGTCAACCTAATGTTATATTCTTGTTCTTAAATAAATATGACATAATCATATCAAATTATATTTTTCCTTTCTCTAGTGGATCTTCTTAATGATACTTCTTGAGGTTATTGAGTTTGAACTTTAGGTGGTGCTTGAGAGGAAATCTTAGTGTTGTCTAGTATTTTAATAATGTTAGGAGTAACATCATTATTTAATTACCATATTTGTTTCTTGAACAATGGTAAATACAAAGACTTATCTATTGTCAATAACAGATTATTCTTTAAAGACAACACTCCTTGTGTTTCCTTCCACTCCAAACTCAATATCCTCAAGGAGTCTTGCATGTCTCAAACATGAACTTAATGTGAGACTGTAAAACTTATACATGCGAGACTTTAAATGTAACAAAAAAAATTATAACTAATTATCTTTAAGTTCAACTTACCTTCATGCAGCCTATAAGACATTGTTTCGACTGAACATTCCTAAATGTGTATATGCCTAATGTTGGAATTTCCCTGACTCATACCTATAGGGTAGTGACTACTTTAATTAGTATCCTAAAAGGATATAAATTGCGTTCTTTAATGTGTTTCCTCAAAGCGACTTTGGTAGAGAGGAATTAAACTTCTTACCATATTTGTACAAGTCTAGTTTCATCATCCTACAACTTTGTTCGCACTAGGTTTGCCTAACATTACATGTTGTAAAATAATTTCACAATTATTGAAGAAAAACATATGGGAGACTCCAAACGTTGTACCTTATGACATATATACCATAGTATTCTCCATGGTCACATTTGACAACCTTAATTTTCTTTCTTGTTCTTAGTTAAAGTTCAACTTCATCTTTAAAAGATTGAATGGCTAGAGGCCAAAACTTCTCATAATTTAAATAAAGAGAAATCATCTATGAACATAATAAAATACATTTGTTCATTCCATGAATCCATAAGGAATAGAATACAAATATATACATGTATTAGTTCTAAGACATCTTTATTTCTTTCAACATCTGAATTCTATTTTATTTGTTTATTTTCCCTTTATATACTCAATATAGACTATAAGGTCCAACCAATATAAAGGATCCAGAATTTTCTATAACACAAGCATCCAAATTCTCTATTAAGAGATATCACTTAAGCGCTTATGTTATAAAGTAACAAAATTCTCATTTAATTTTAAGTTTTGTACCACCTAAAAAAAATGCTTGCAATAGGAACACTCAAATATCAATAAAAGAACTCATAACTTGCAACATTTGAATCACGCGAGAGACTAACTTTATTATTTTTAATTGAACAAAAATAACTGAATTTGTCCAAATTAGAAATAAAATTTGGTTTAATAAATAGCTCAATATATGTCTCAACTAAATTCAAATGAAATTGAGTCTTTTAAAGCAACATAAAACTTCTCATAACTTTAACTATAACTTGGTGTCATCGCTCACATAAAAGAATCTTTCATTATCACTTGGCGGATGACTCCATAGGTAGCATCGTATATACATGCTTTTGTGAGTAGTAGAACCAAAATCTACCCACTAACATTCTTCGGTACAAAACGAAATTAACTTTAAAATAAACAAAAATGAGAAGTTTACCATTTTCACACACTAAATAGTGTAAATGGGACCCTTTTTTTTATATATGTCTCATCCTACAAAAGCAAAAAGGAAATTCCTTATCTTGTTCTCTTGTTTCTTCTCTAGAAAAAAAAATTATGCAATATCTTCAACTCTTAACTGACTCCTCTCAAACTCTAAATTTTATACATGCAACTTTGGGATTTAAATAATATGAGTAATTTAAACCATAGTAGTAACAACAACAACAATTAAAGAAGAGAACAATAAACATACAATGCTCAAATAATCTTTATGGTAAATTCCAAGACCCAAACAAGATATCTAGCGCATCATTAATCCTCAATCTTTAGATTGAAAAAGACAAACTGCAAGTGGTACTCTCAATGCATTGATCAAACATTGGTGATAAGTCTTGTCAAACAAAGATTGTCTTTGGGCACTCCATTGTTCACATGGAAAACTTATATGATGATTATTTCGGTCAAATAATTAGTCTTTGAACATTTCATTATTCACATGGAAAATCACACTATTTATAATCGCCACATGTTTACCATCGCAAGCATGTAATTATTCTGCCAAATTATATCTTCCTTTGGGCCGAGCACAATTCACACGAATAATTCTATGCAACATCCATGTAAATTCAATCAAATCAACTTACGTAACAAATGTTACTTTGACAACATGTTGTTTCAGTTAATTTAACCAAAAAATACAAGACAATTTAATATAATAAATGCAAGGTCTTAAAATTACATAACTTTCCCATATAATTTAGTTATATAAAAATATATATAACAGAACATGCAAATATTTTGTAAAACAGACCCATCACAAGATACCCAGTACAACATTAATTCATAGTCTTTGGACAGAGAAATTAACTTGTAGTTGGTACTCTCAACGCAATAGTCAAATATTGACAATAAATTCTGTCAAATCATAGTCTTTCTTTGAACCAACTATAATTCACATGAAAATACCTTATAATTGTCACACATTTATCATCACAGGTACAAAATTATTTGGCCAAATTGTGTCTTCCTTTGGGCTGAGCACAATTCGCATAAATAATTTTATACTAATATCTATGCAATTCTAATTAAGTTAATTTACGCAATAGAGATTATTTTGACAATATATCATGTCAATCAATTTAATTAAAAATCACTAAGTATGCAAATAAATGGGAAAGATCTGGTACTGCTAAATTAACTTCAATCATGATAGCAAAAAATATAAAACATTAATTACAACAAGTAAATATCATATTCTTGAATTATATTTAATGTTATCATTGATTTATGCTTAAAATACCACATGCATCTTTCTTTTGCTTAGAGCAGCCTTAGTTTTCCTTTTTTTTATATATATATATATATTCTTAGAGGTTACACTTAAATGAAAATGCACGAGCAGTTCTTCACCAAGCTCTATCTTAAGTACTTTCAGTTTTGATGCCAAGTTAGACATTTTCATTATGTACTTCCTTATATAACTTTCCCCCTCTTTTTTTTAACAAAAAAATAAAAATAAAAACTGCATGCACAAAAAACTTCCTTATATATATTATGAACAATAGCCATAAAGAGAAGTTGTTCACAAATCCAAATAACGATGTTAAAAAAACAAAATACACCTGAATTTAAATCAAATATCCAATTTACCAACAATTAATATGCGTTGTTCCAAAAAAAAAAAAAACTTGGGTTCATATAACCAAAGCAATCCAGGTGTAATTGGAATCAAATAACTTTAAATCCCAATAATCTAATAGTAATGACGGCTCTGATATCACTTGTTGTAATTTTAGGGGATCCTTGTAAAATACCAATAACCACCAAGAACACATTACATTATATTCAGGAAGAGTTTTAGGAATACCTGGATCCATAATGATTGATCAATAAACGCAGCAAAATCTGAATCTGTAGGTAACCGGTGGCTTCATTGTTCTTCCTTAGCCGAAACCTCTTTATTTATTCCTTAATAGGACCTTCGTAACTACTAGAGAAGAGAAATTATATGTGACGGTTCGATATATTGGGGACCATAGTCTTCTTATATTGTGTTAACCTAGTTCTCATTATCTTCTCATGGGTCAACATTGACATCTGTTCATTTAAGTTCATATCATTTGATTTGATTGTCTAACAGACTCACTTAATTTGGTCACATAAAATAAAATCCACTAATAATAAATAACTAATATAATTATCTTATAATATTAGTTTACATTAATTATTGGAATAGAAAATTCCAACATAAAAATCTCAAAAACCCAAACTTTCATGAATTTCATTATAAGATCTTTTGCTTAAAGAAAAATAAAGTAAAAAAAATCAGACCAAATATCATGTAAGTATATATAACTATATGCAATCTTATAAATTACAATTGTTCTAGTGGACCTAGCAGTGATGCAACATTAATTTACGTGTCTCGCCTTATTTTAATATAATTTTTTATTAATAAATATCTTAAGCGTAATAAATTAAAAATATTAAAATCACAGTAGAAAAACATTAAAAATTATTATTAATTATAAGGTTGTATTAGTGGCATTTTTTATATTTCCTTTAATTTTAATTTTTTATTAATCTTTTTATAACGCTAATTAACATTGTATTCATTCAGTTTGGGATCAGTTAGGTGAGCTTTGGCGTTGCGATGAGGATTTTTGATTGGCAACATACAATGACAATCGAGTAGAAAAATAGTTGTCGCCTACAAATATTTCGACATTCAAGTCAATGTCAAATTGAGGGGAGTGAAAAGTGAGATTTTAAATCATACCTATGCCTTAATATTGTGTTTAGTAGAGTGAAATAAATATGAATGAAAATGTGAGAATGAAAAGAGATGAAAAAGAATAAAGTAAGATTGTTTGATTTAGATGAAAGATGACGAAAACAGATAAAATATTTAAATTAAAGTTGTTTGGTAGGTAAAAAAATAAAATAAGAAAATAAAATATTTATGCAAACTAAAAAGAATTTATGCCTTTTTAACAATTTTGCAAAAAAAAAAAAAACAATTTATATGAACAGACATATAATCGATTAAATGCTTATGATAACTTTTCTTTTAACACGGCACTCACGGGTATGGCTAGCCGTTTGAAAATAGAAAAAAAATAAGGCACTCACAGGTATAAGCTTGCCACAAGGGAGAGGAGTCGTTCTTAAATAAAAAATTCTCAGTTTTACTGGACAATTTTACCGGTTTCACCTCAATTTTCTAGGTGAAAGGGCGCTCAATTAATGAACTCGATGTGAGTTTTTAAACTTTCAGCTTAAAACCATCTCAATCAAACATGTTGCATGCATCCACTTTCTGACTTTCAATCATCTTTCACCTATATCAAACAATGCATAAGTTCTTAAATAGCATTCACTTGGCATGAAAGATGGTAATTCTACGTGGTAATTAATTATACTGCACACGAATGATGTGGACATGATCAGAATGTCCGTGGTCAAGTTATTCCTAGCCAGCTGGGTGCCAATTAGGCTAATCACTTCGTGAAGTCGTAACCTAATCAGCATAATCGGAAACATATGAGATGCTGATAAAAAAATATGTGCAGCTAGCATGATAGTACTTATGTATACTATATATGTGGCTTACATTTCTGAGATCATGTCACAATTCACAAGTACAAGAAAACTAAAGGGTAATGATTCTCTTATATCCATAGCCGATTAGTGGTTACTGGTTACCAAAATGGTGCTTTCTTTCTATTAATACATTTAAGTCATCGAGTGTACACTTCTTTGGCCCTTATGCATCCTAAGGTTATAGGTCCCCCATGTGGCCATGTTGATTTGATATGTGTCTGAAAAAAGAATTAAGCAGTTATCATCTTTCATAGTACTTCAGTTATCGTGATCATTCACACTCGTGCTTTAAATTGTACAATAAAATGCGCGCTTGTTTTCTTGAATATTGATGCATGTTGTAATCCTTTAGCAAAATGTTAACGCCATATACCTCAACAACAATAATGACTTGATTCGTATGTTTGTCTACCCACCAGTCGATGGTTGCATTCCAACCATGCATTATAATATGATCAATGCTATATCATCGTATATATAAATCCTCTTGTACTACTAGTATTATTTTTTTTCCTTTATATATATGAAAATATTTTCCCTCTAATTATAGGAAATATAGACCACTTTTGAATATATTAATTATTAAATTTTTTATACCATTAATTGATTGTAGGTTTATCAATTAATTATTATTTTTATGCCCGTAATTTATTCTAAGTTTATAAATTAAACATTCACTCATTTTTTCAGGAAAGTAAATGCATTTATTAGAAATGCAATTATTAGACTACTCATAATATAAGTGACATCCATTGATTGAAAAAAAACAAATCCTCAAATAGCAAGTAACAGGGACGGGATTCAGGGGCAAGCAAGGCCCCTCTTTAGGATGTTTGTGTATATATGAGGAAAAAAAATAAAAATATTAATAAAGGAAAATATATAAAAAAATATATATTTTTGAGTTGATATTTACTTAAAATTTTCTAAAAGTATATTATATCTCTAATTTTATCCATAAAATTAACAATAGGTATTTTTTAAACTTATTATTTATTAAATAATTATTTATCAGAGCTTAAAAAAGTATATTGCTTCTTGATTTTTGTCATTGTCAAAATCTTTTATATGCCACAACACCACATGGGCCTTTCTATTTTTATTTTTACGAGGTGGACCTTATTGATGCAACAATAATGAGGCAGTTGCTCTGTATCACTCCCTGTGTGCAAATCCTGTTTTTATAAAATATTTGGCTTATTAAAAAAAAAAATGAGGCAGTTGCATCCTTGCACCTCAATAATTTTGAAAATCCCAACATTTGCATTACTTTTGTGAGTGCGTAGGCCATAGAGAAGGTGTTGTGAGAGTGTCACGGTGGAGAGTTACTGAGCGTGTCTTCATTTTCAATTGTCTGCTAGTGTCTAGTGTCTTACCGCTTCACCATACAGGGAGCTGCTAGTGTCAGAGATTTAATATTATTGGAGGAACAAAATCGTGGAAAAAACAAAGAAGTCTAAAATCACGAATTAAAAATTATAGAAATATCAAAACTGCAGTCCCTGCCAGGTTCTATTTTCCAAAACTCCACTGAGATTGCTCTGAATTATTTTTTCTGGAAACCAAAAATAGTATCCTGGAATAGTTATTTCAGAAGGCACACAAAAGGGTGCTGCAGGTAGTTTTGGAATTATGTAAAAGTTAAAGGAGGTGTGAGTAGCAAAATATGGTGCAGAAAGCAACCTCCCAGCATTGATTGCTGAGGCTCTGCAAACGCTCCAGAGTCCACCAAGTGTCCAAATTGGGTTTGGGTCAATGGATCATCGTAGGCCTTCGTTGACATACAGTTGCGGCAATTTCTTTGAGCACCTAACTTTTCTTCTTGTACACCCAATATTTTTGGTTATTTCCAATCCGTATGGGTCCATGAACATGTAACTTTCATGTTATTAACATGATGCTCTAACTAACTGAGCTAATAGGATAATTATATTATAAAATATATAATGTCACTATATATAATACTAAAATTTCTAATGTATATTTAATGCACATGTAAATTTACATAATAAATTTTATGACAATTGATTTTGGTGCATTAAATATATTAGAATAAAATTAATTATTATAAAATTTATTAGAAATTAAAAAAAATTAATTTGTAAAACATTTTCAAAAAAAATTAAAAAAAAATCTATAATCTGTATGTACATACACGACAATCCATATGTTCAATCTGTATGAAGTATGAACATACGGATTGTCAATCTGTAAGCTTGCTGATTATGAATTCACAAGTTTATGGATTACGAATCCCTAAGTTTGTCAGGGGTAATTTTGGAAAAGTGAAAAAATGTTGGGTGCACAAGTCATTATTAGATGCGCAAAATATTTCCCTTGAATTTTCGTGCAATTAGGCATTTAATCCTATCTGAAAAAGGATTTTGCTATTCCCAACCTATTATTGCTCTTTTTATCCCATACTGTATTTCTTATTTTCCCCCAAAAAATACCCCTAACGAAAATGTGTTTCTTTTATGCAATACACATAACGAAAATGTATTTTCCTTTGTGTTAGGGGGAGAGGTCTTTTATATATATATATATATACATTTTTATAATAAGGGGGTGAGGTCTTTATGAACAACAAAAATATATTTATGTCTTGCCTATTGCATAAAGAAAATGTGATTTCAATGTATAATAGTCAATAGACACAAAGAAAATACATACATTTTCATTAACATTATTGTCAATATTTTTTGACAGGCAGACTCTACTATTTTTATTTTTTTTAAAAAAAAGACCAAATAGAATAACAAGAAGACAAGTCGTATCCATTATATCAAATAGAAATTAGTATCATTAAACTAATCATGATAGTTCTAAATTAGTCTAATAATAATTAGTCCATATCTTACGAAAAGTAAATATAAATGAGCAAATTATTACAATGAGAAAGAGGGCGAACCCTGGTGCAGCGGTAAAGTTGTGCCTTGGTGACTTGTTGGTCATAGGTTCGAATCCGGAAGCTGCGTACAATATCCCTCCCTCATACCTTTTCATAGCGAAGAACCTAATGAGACTCTAGTAATATTTACTATTTTCCTACATATCTATCTCCTTTAGTTGAAATGAATTGAATTATTGTATGCCGACCAAATATGGTATTTGTTATGAACGAGCTTCTCCGCTGCAATATCAATGCCGTTGTGGTCTAATACAAGGTAAGAGAGATTCATTCTTTAAATAAACCTATAAGAAGACACAATTAATTATTGAGCGACTCATTTTATGTCGTCCAAGTTAGGGATAAACAGAATTATTGAGGCAATTCAGTTATATATTTTGGTTGGGTTCGTAGCCTTGGTATAAATACCGTGTCCTTTTATAAAAAACCAAAAAATACTACAATATACCGCTTTCTATAAGAGAGGAAGGATAATCCAATTTGGAAAAGTAGGGAAATAAACATGATGAATATGGAAAATCCAATTTGTGTAGGTTCGCAAGTTTGGAACTGTTCGGCTCATGACTGGGGCTCTATCTTATCCTCACAAGTAACTAATTCTTATTTATTATTTTTTTTCATATCTAAAATATTAATATTATTTTAATGATCATGTTTTATAAAAAAAATTAAATGAATTAAACATTTTATAATATTTGTCTCTATCTATTTATCTATCTCTATGTGTATGTAAATAAAGTTAACAAACAAAATTAGTCTATTAAAAGTTGCTCACAAAATATCAATATTACATTAATTTAAGTGGAATTAAGTTTAAATCATTTAAATATATTTTTCACTCCATATTTTAGGTTCAATGACCATTTTGGTTACTTATTTATTTTGTTTAAAATTATCATTTATCTTATAAAAATCTACTTTGGTCATTTGTCTTTAAAATGATTTTTTAACTTTTGAAAAATTCATCCTTAATTTTTTAAAAAAAAAAATTACTTTGATATCTCATCTTATTTAAAAGGTTCGATCATAATGATCCTTCAATTATTTAAATATATTTAACATTTTCCTTTAAATAAACATCAAATAAATGATCACTTTGAATATATTTAAATAAGATGTATTTTTAAAGTGAGTTTTTTAAAAGATAAAGAATCAAAATAGTATTTTTAAAAGATGAATACCAAACTAAACAAGAAAAATAATTTCATTTAATGTTTATGGTTTTTGCAGGTAGATGAAAAAAACAAGATTTCTAAGAAAATTAACATTAGGCAACAATTTTACTAAAATAGTATTATTCTCTCTTAATTTTAATAAAGATATTACGAAGTCTTTCAAGATAGTATTATTTATTATAGGACAAAATTAAAATAAATATTTTAATATATTATTGAATAATAAAAACATCAATCACTTTATAATTGTTTTAAAAGTTAAAACTACAATCATTTTTTAGGATGGAAAGAGAAATATAAAAGTCTAGTTTTCTTTGACCATTTAACATTTTCTTTTATATGCTGAAAAAGGAAAAGAGAAAAATGATTTATAAAGATAACAAAATTAAAAAATTTGTTCGCTTTCACTTTACCTTCAATTTAAATTTTAAAATTTTCTTTGTTCTTGTGCTTTGTTTTGCTGTTCCAAACAGATCATAAAAAGAGTGAAATGCTAAACTTGTACGTTTTTTCTCTTTTAGTAACAGTTGTTGACATGAATTAACAATTATGGTGTAAGTAACGGCGATATATATATTGTGGTCGCCACCAACTTTCGAGCCACATTATTGCAAGCAAGGTCCAACAGCAGCTGTCCTTGGTCGCACCATATGAAGCATCGACATCGTAGTATGATATCGTGTTGATATCAAACACTAATACGAACGTGTGTTGGACACCGAACACAACAAAAATGTACTTCATACCGTACTTAGTTATTGATCGGTGTCGCCGACATGATCGCCAGACCACTTAATAGTAACCACTTCCGCCGTTACCATTCTCTAACCAGTTATGTTGGCCAGAATCTTTCAATTATTGTTGCTGATAAAGATTTATTATGTTAGTATTTTTAGAACATTAACAGTGTCAACTTTTATAATTATATCACATTTTAATTTTATGTATACCTTTTTTTCGCTGAATTAATTTTATGTGTACTACCACTACTATAAAAGTAATATGTTTTGTATAATAGTATAAAATTAACTGATTTGACTATTAAATTGGAAACTTTTATAGAATACATCATGTTTAAAAAAATTTATGAAAATAAAATACTCATTTTATAATATTTTATCACACCATTTTATTTTAATAAATAGTAGGAGTATGTTAATAAATACTCTTGTCCTCGTCAGATTAACTCTCCTTTTGGCTGATGCCTTGGAAATTGCTTTTGTTAGGAGTTAATTGCTTTTCTGTTCTTTTGTTGTTTAATTTCTGTCCGATAAAAAAAAGGAGTAATATGTTATTAATGAGAAAGTGAAAAGAAAAGGAAAAAAAATAAATTAATTTTTTAGATTGTTTAATAAAACACAAAATGAAAGAGAAGAAAAATAGTTATTTTCTTCTCTTGTTTAATTGCGTAGAAAATAAAGTGACGCAAAAATATATGTAAAATGACAAAAACGTACTCCTAAATAATTTTTTAAAATTGATATCTATTTAGGATGTTTTTGTTATTATATATATATATATATATATATATATATATATATATATATATATATATATATATTATTAATTAATCATATATCTCAATAGAAAAAATACTCTTAATCTTTACTGCTGACTAATAAGTTTCTATGCAATCAAAATTGGATTTTCAATCTAGAATTCTAATTCTATATATCATTATGATATATCCTAGATTTATTTCCCTAGTTTAAATATATTTACGTAATATTTGTCAAAAATTACAACTTTTATAGCAAAGCAAGTGAGCTAGGCTTGAGCAACTATGCAAACAATAAATTAACATATCCTCTCATGCTACCCAGATAAGATTATTAGCAATATCTTATTTATTTAGTATAGGCTTTTAAAAGGAAAACCGGAAAGTCCAACCGCCCAAAAGCCATTAAGTCATCACATATCTCTAACTACCATTTGTCACGCGCATTTTTTTATTTCGCCATGGCTGTGCAAAATATATAATCTTAAAAAATTCTAATAGACATAATTGAATTTTATTTTTTGAGAACTTTAAATATCATGTAGAATAATATTTACTTTATAATGTAACTGATGAAAAATAATTCATATTTGAGCAAATAAAAAACAAGTTTAATTTTCATTTATATAATTGTCACATAAAAAATCCTCTTATGGATAACTTTAATTTAAAGTAACTACTATAAAATCAATAAGCTTAATAGCTTACTATATATATAATTAAATGATTATATTTTTAATTATTAACACATTTTAATTAAATTCATAAAAAATAATTTGACAATATGCCTACAGCTCAATTGGTTAAGTTGCAAAACATGAACATTAACTGTGATCATTGTGTGAATTTGATCTACCACCTTATACTTCATCTTTTTCTCATTCTTTTTGTAAGGTGTACTACTATCTCTTTCTTGACAAAAAGGTTGTCAATTATAATTTTAGAAATCATTTTTAATTCATCTGCATAACTGGCGGTAAAAAAACAAAAATTAACAAAGCTTTTTTTGCGTTCTAATTTTAGTGAAACCTAGCATATATATATATATATATATTATACATCGATCGTTACAATTTTTTGCGACAATTAAATTATTCCAAACTATCAGCTTCATAAATTATGCTAAAACTTTGGCTAATATTGTTTTGAATAATTTTTTGATCGTTGTCGTTTAAAACAATGCTCTTTTACTATATATATTGGAGTCTAAGATTTGGTAAAATATCATGGCGATCATAGCTATATGGACACTTGAGCTAAGGGCCTGTATATAGTTGTTGTTGCCATTTGGCACTGATAGTAGTAGCATTTCTAGCTACTTTATGTGATTAAATTCCGCCACATATCAAAATAAATTTTTCTGAAACATCCTTATCGATGTCAATGTCATACTCAAAGGGAAGGGGAGTGAACGTGTTTGTTTGTGGTCGAAACTGCTTTCTACTTTGGCAAAGTGGTTTTTTTTCTCCTTAGCCGTTGTTTTGATTCTTGTCCCTGCCCCTGCATGATGCATGAGGGAACTGTTTAGTGATGTAGTAGTAGGGTGCAGTTCCATCACAACTGGGGAAATATATTGTATGGTCCATATGATGGATCCATCATGTGCTATTCTAATTCATAATGACAAATTCCTTTATGTCCAATCAAACAGCCCCAGAGCAATAACAAATCAGGTTAAGATATGTTTGGTCTGCATGGGGGCCAAACACTAGTACCACTACCTTGTATATCTATATACATATGTGTTTCCAAAGCTTAAGCATGCATTTCGTCGATCAAAAAACAATAAATAAATAATTGCATGCATGCATTCTAGGGTCCGGGTCCTTGTTGGTTTAATTAGCTCATCTATATTCTACTCTCCAAGAAACCAATGATGCATGACACATATATAGGGGAACATAGGGCTATATATGTGTGTGTTCATTCCTCAAAATAAAGGTACTAGTAGAACCTCTTCCTTAGTGTGGGAGGGTTCATAAATAAAGAATCATCATAATTTGTTCTCTCTTCTAGAGTACTATTGTCGTTCTCTTCACACTCAACTTTGATAGACTTTTAAACGCATATATAGTGCCCTAGCTAGTTATATGACACAATTTATAATGTTAGGTAAGGTATAGTGAAAACCAACTAGGATACCATGTTTTTGCTTGTACGTAGCACGTGTGCTCACAGTGTGTGCATAATCAAAGAAGTTAATTATATAGCCCATAACTCAAATTGACAATTCCACTATGTATAATGATGTTTTAGAAAACTGGAGAAAGCTTCCTATCACCTGGAGAGACCAAAAGCCTTGAGAAGAATTTTGATTGGATGTGAATGAACTTTCCACTATAAGAATCACAATAATTATTCAAAGGTATTTTGGATGGAGACGTAAAGAAGGTTGGTAAGGATTGTGGGCGATCCAAGAATTAGAGTAAATCGTTTTTTTTCTTTTCTTTGGTAGACGAAATTGAAATTGATCTTGCCCTGTACGTTAGGATATATATATATATATATACCTTTTGCGATTGATTTCCATGCTGAACTGGCTTCTGAATTTGACCAATGTGGGTCTGATTCAATGGCAGAGTTGAATTGAATCAATTAATTAAATTTCTTTTTGGATGAAACTTTGTATGAACTTGCTCAATAATATACTCACTTCACTTTTTTGTGTGTGCTAATTACATTGAAAGAGCCGAGTTGGATTTGAGGGAATGAAGCATTAATTGATTATTAGGACCCACAAAAGGTGTGTGATGAAAGGATTAATGGGGTAATCATTTTTTTGTCCCTGATTGTTAGAACAAATGAAAGTTTGAAAAAAAAAGAAAGGAAAAAAAAGGAAAAAAAACTTCAAATCCTACATCGATCAGGATAAACACTTGAATAGTGTTTCGCTCCCTATATATAGAGAGCTCATTTTTTCTTTTTTCCTTACCCCATTTGAGAAGTATTTCCTCAACTTTTTTTTCTCCCTCCCATTTTTTAGCCGATGCATTTCCGGCAAACTTCTCCCTCTTTCTTTTTGTCACTCTAAAATTTTGGTTGCTTTTAAGAGTGACTTTTTTAAGTCACATTTTTCGGTTACCTTTAAGAGTGACTTTATAAGTCATATTTTTCGGTTGCCTTTAAAAGTGACTTTGTAAGTCATATTTTTCGGTTGTCTTTAAGAGTGACTTTATAAGTCATATTTTTCGGTTGCCTTTAAGAGTGATTTTGTAAGTCATATTTTTCAGTTGGTTTTAAGAATGACTTTTTAAGTCACATTTTTCGGTTGGCTATTAGAGTGACTTTTCAAGTCATACAAGAGGGTGAAATTCTAGAAAAGGTTCCCTTAGTGCAGTGGGAATCTTATACAGTGATCTGAGCTGTTTTATCCTGGGAACGTCGTGGTTGATAGTCTGCTTGCACAATTTTTTACAGTACCACAAAACGTCTTAAAGAAAGTTACATTATCTGTGACTCAGCCAGTAATTTTTTCGATTTGTCATAAACTATTGTTACAACAAAGTGTGTTAGTGAAGTGAGAATAAAGCAACAACTTTTCTCTCAAATAACTTGTGATTTTGAAGCCTCTTCTGCACTTTATTCTATGCATATTAATATTGACAGCCAGTTATAGGACAAAAAAAGGATCCAGTAAGTTCACTCTTCCGATCCACTGCATGAATTAATTTCTGGGCTATAGCTATATTCACGTTCAACAATACAATGCTCGTGCCGATCGAATTTGTACGTGTTTTGAAAAACAAATTAATTCAACCTTCTTTTCAAACAGTTAAAAGCCTTTTTCACCCATCACTTTCTTCCATATTCTAATTAATGATATTCATTTTATTTTCTCCCCAGCATGTACAATATTTAGTTTTTATATATGCAACAGGTCACTTTGAAAAGGGTGAATTGAATTGTCTTTTTTTTTTTTGTCAACCTCATTTGCATCGCTGGCTAGCTACTACAACAACTACATTTTTATTTCAATATATATATATATATATATATATATATATATATATATATATATATATATATATATATATATATATATATTATACACAAAATAAAAACTAATGACATGTTAGCGCCAGAACAGTGTCACTAATCGCACAAAGACAAGTCTGTACTGACAACATCCTAAAATCTTGGAACACACTTCGTCAGTTTGATTAAATAATTGACTTGAAAAAAAATTAGACAATAGATCTCAAATATAATCCACAGTTTTGTTATTATTGGCTTAACTTGAATATTTCTTTTTTTATTTTTCTGTGTACAGAGATCAAAACGTTGTTAATTAATATAATTCTCTCATAAGCAATGACATAAGGATGAGCTGTTATACATTAGGAGAAATTAATAGTAGTACTGACTTATTATAAGTTATTGGAAAAATAGGAGTAGTGATGATTAAATATGTGATTAGATAATTAATTTATAGATGACCATGGATGTAATTTTAATACATATAGGATGTCATTTATTAGGGACAAAGGCCAGTGTAGACCAACAGGCATGTGTGTTTCGTCCTTCTTCGGCAACAACAAAATCTGAATCCTTGAAATTAAACCTCTGTGTTTCCGTCCAAACATCTATTGCTCAATACGGACAAATTTTCCGGTATCTTTAGCTAGATTCGACCAATGAACCAATTCCAAACCTTTCATTGATCATTCTTAATTAGTCTTCAATCAATCCTATCTAAGTGATTGTGAACCAACGGTGAGTGTAATTTAAATTAACTACGCCCAAATTTGATAATCTTACCCACTCCATCGTCGACGCGGCATGCATGCATTTGCTCAAAACTAATCCATCGTATATATCCAAATTGAACCCTAGAGTTAACCAAACCAAGACTTACACAGATGTATGTATGTATGCGTTGTATCTGCCCAACTTGCATGACAAAATATGCATATCTTCATATGTAAAACCTAATTGGTTACCTTGCTTGATATTTCACTTTTGTCTTCAATAAGATTAAATAAAAGAAATCAGTATATATACATGTCCAATGAACTTAATATATGTGTACAAATCATCACCATTGCTTCCATGCCTTGTTTCAAATTAATGAATTGACCTGTGTAAATATGTCTCCGGCTTCTTGATCAAACCGGCCTAATACCTAAATAATAATCTTTCATAGCCCTAACCACATCCACTTTTAATTAATAATGGTTGTAATTTAGTGTGGATTACCTAATCAATATCTCATTTCTTTGATCTCTGGGTTGAATTTCTAATGGACGGTACTTGCTTGACACCGATAATTAATCATTTATAAATAAGATTTTCTTTTTTGTCCTAGCAGGGTAGCATTTGCAACCTAAGTAATTTAATGTATGCCTAAAGTACGTGGTTTGCCATTTACTTTTATTCTACGGTGTTATATATATATTGGTACTTGATTAATTTGCGCTTTGTAACAAGCATTTCGTGCATTAATACACAAAGTCAATAATAATATTGAAGTGAGGTTTGAAGTCACCAATTATAAAATTTAAAAATAATCTGATATACATAAGTCATGACTTACGACGCCAGCAATGCCATTTTATTATCCATTCCACTTTGTTTTGTTTTAAGCACGAATTTATCACCATGCATGTACAAAACGACAAGTATAGCTTTGTGCACAGAGTCGAAAAGAGGAAAAAAAAACTATTCAGACTAGCCAGACTAATCCACTAATTTATTCGGATTTTTTACTCGATTTAAATGACAACATGATATAAGGATTAACATGTAGATTATATAATCCCATAGATTCTATATTCATTAATTATTGGCAATATGTACACACATGCATTCAGAAAAGCTGGTACGTAGGTAGACCTATATTAATTCCGAAAAATGATTTAGTTTCTTATTTACGTTTTAATTAAAACTAGTTTAAGTTAATTTCATGTGCATAATTTGTTTTAGAGATAGTATATAGTATGGACTTATCATTGTTTAATTTGTCCTATTATCAATTGGTTGTTAATGCATATTTTGCGGCCTGAGTAAGCCGAAAATTAATTAATAAAAAAAATAGTTCTTTGTATCTACCCTCTGGCTGTAGATAACCTCGCTAGTCAAAAGTAAAGTAGATTTCGATTGTGATAATACGTCTTCAGTTCCACCTTACACATGCAGAAGCAGTCACACATTAATGTATACATTACATACAAATGCTCCTATTGTTGTTTTTATGCATGAAAACAACCAGAACAAGCCATAAACGTACTATACTGTCTACTAATGGCTATTAATTATAATTTAAAATAATAATTAATAAATCCACACTTAATTAAGAGAGGCCCCCACTAAAAAAAAAAAGATGACAGGATTGCCTAATTTCTTGTTGCTACAGTTCCCTTTGTTAGAAGCATCTTAACCACATGATCAATGTATTAGGGATGACAACTGACAAGATACTTATATATAATATATTAGTGTAATAGTGATAGCTATTGTATGTGTGAGACAAAAATAAACAAATCGGGTTAATCCATTGGAATGAATTGTTAATTAGCACACTCTTCATTTTCAACGTATCTATTTATGTAACAATACCTTTGAATCATTCAAGCGAGTGCCAGTTGGGTCTAACATTTCTTTTAATGTTTCTAGAGGTTGGCCAATATTAACAGTGCTAATTAATTAATTAATTAACTAGGTGTGGAGATGCCATTTTTTTTTCTAACTTCGAAATATACCAATTGCCTCTATTGGCATGTTTCGGGTTAACCTGTAGGGTGGGATTTAAGTTTAATTATGAGCAATTTTTGTCAGCAATTTGGCTGAGAAAGTTTGCATGCACTTTCAATCATAAGAAAACGAATGGCACATCCGGTTCCAAAGAATTTGGGCAATTAACGGTACCATCATCACTAATTCACTATCTATCAATTTGCAACAAAGTTTGTGTTACGAAATTCAACATATATAGAGTAATTTGTTGTAGTCTCATAAGTTACGGATTTATTTTAACCAATAAAAGAAAAGCCCAAATATAGGTTTTCCTTTCCCCATTTGAGTATTTTTGGAAGCTTTGTGGTTGCTTAATTTGAAGCACATGATCTCTCTGCAAAATTCTGACGATGGAACTGGGAAGTGAACAAATCAACCGGTAAAATGTTTCATCCTTCTTTCCTTTAAAGTTTAAATATTTTATTTCAATTCTTTTCCATCATCTACGTTGATATTTTGACCGGATTATTCCCAAATTAATGAGAAAGCCATTTCTCTTTTTTGTATTGAAAATTGAAGTTCCCTCACAAATCAAAAAGTGTTGGACGATAGCCCATGCGCTCCATGAAACTAGTGGTTCATACTTCACACTGTGCACGTACGGTCGCATGAAACCAAGAATATTGGAAGCTCAACATTTTTATATCTCTTAATTAATTTTCATGGTTTCTGGTGGGAGAGTATAAAATTTTCTTATGATCGATTTATATTCAATAAGGTGTTGCAGCTAACATTTATATTAGCTAGGCATCTTTTTTCATGTCAACATAAGGAGAGAGATAGCTGGGTCTAGTTGCTCAATGCTCATTCACATGCTACAGCACTTTTTATTTCAGTCTCACATTTAAAATTAAAAATAAATAAAAGAGTAAACAATTCCACTTGTTCCCGAAGTTAATGGACGTTTTTTTTTTAACCGCGAACAAACATATTTTTATTAGTATAGTAAAAGGTACGTACGTACCAGTGGTACCACAAATCATACATATTAACATGGGAGTATAGTTGTTTCTTATCCCCCTTAGACCACACAGCACAAATACACAAATCTGTAATTTTATACTCTCATTAGTCTAATATGTGTGACTTCACTCATAATATTAACATTGAGAGATCAAAATTAAAACTCTTAATTTTGAGACTTACAACGAATTATATAGTTTTCATGGAGATTTTTTTTACATTTTGTTAATTTTAATGACTGAATTGGAATTGGCAATTTCAGATACTAAATTTGATCATTTATTCTAAAGAAAACATATAAATTAGAGAGTTATAAATTTAAAGTGAAAGGAAAATTTCGAATAAACCGAATTTTTATGTTATTAGACACATGACCCGTTCATAATATTTTTTTTACAATATAAAATATTTGTTATAAAAAATCAACAAAAAATTTCGTTGGATCCATGCATTCTTGTATTAATATATAGCGTCACCCAATTGTGTGTGTGATATATTAGAATTTTAATTTCTTAATCAATAGTATTTCTTATTGATATTATTTAATTATAGATTATGCACATGCACTTTAGATTAATTTGAGTGTAAATTTTATACATTGTCTGTCAGTGTACAAAAATTTAGACGGTTGACTGATAAAAAAGAATTGTTATTATAACTTTTAAAATAAATAATTATTATAAAAATTAATGAAATTATTATATAATAATAATAATTTTTATTATAAATTTTAAAATAATTAATTATCATAAAAATTAATAAATTTATTATATAATAATTTATAATTGAATCACAATTGTAAAAATTATTTATACTCTTAATGCATATACTGTTTATTCTATTAATTATTGTGCATGATTGATGTAACCATTTACATACCTATAATGGTAACCAGTGGACTAGCTAGCTAGAAGGATTATAATTATGGCTTATTATAAAATATAGCATTTTTAGATACCTTGAATGTTTATATATTATATATGAAGTCACATGGGATTCAACCTATGAACTACGATTCTCACACTACTATACAAGAATGAATTAGTGTCGAATTTTAGAGATGAAACACACATGAAATCTGTCTCTAATTTCATTAAAGACAATAAAGCTTTTAATTTTCATCACTAATTCATTTTTTTTAATGTAGTGTCAAACAATTTCCATCCACTTGTGTTAATCCCCTTAAAATGTTGAGGCATTTGTATTTTTATTTATTTGAAAAATAATGTTAAAATATTTTTTATAAATATAGATAATTATTAAAACATGAGTACGCTAAGCACTCCAATCTTTTTTTTACGTGTTAAATTATTATAAGTGGAGAGAATAATTTGTATAGAATTCCCATTCATATCATTTATGATAATACGTTCAGATTGATGTTCTGCAGGACACTCCAAGGATAAAGTAATTAGAACTCAATCTTTTCGTGTTTTTATTTTCATTATAAATGGACAAATAATAAAAAGATAACTTTTTTAAAATTAGTGGATAGATAAAACAAAACGGGAATAAAAAATTCTATCGACACTTCTCAATATGAGAAATTTAATTAGGTTGTGTTTGAATGTACGTTTCATTCCATTGAATAGATGACATGTAAAAGTAGAGTTTACGTTAAATTAATGTTTTGTTTTATAAGCAAGTTTATGTTAAACGCGTTGTAAAACAAAAACACACAATTATAAAATTCATGAAAATCATGCATACATTGCTTTAATTATGTGAAAGATATTTTAGAACAAGATATAAAGGTATTATAGTAATATTTGGAAAACCATACACAAGCAACAGTGATATTTAGTTCATCTATTTTAAAATAATTATGACTTCATTAGTTTTATTTTATAAAATTAATCATCATTTGATAAATTTAAGATATAATTATTTTTTTAACTTCATCTTCACTTTTAGCTAGTGTTTTTGTTAAATGAGAATATGGGATCATTATTAATAGAATGACATGATAATAAAATCATAATGAACCTATATTTTTTAAAGTAAATAAAAAATATAATAATTTATTTAAATAAGTTTAAAACAATTATTTTAAAAATAAAATGTGAAATTATTTACTAAAATGAAACTATAGCTAGCTACATGCAGAATTTGAACCCAATCATCAATCCCAACATTTTTCCGTGTATAGGGGGACTTAACTCATTATGTTTTTTGACATATCATTTTCTTACAAATACAGACATGACCGTAATTGTTGTAAAAGTGTGCCGAGTATGTCGTTTTATTTATTTTTCTTTTGACGTTGATTATATTGTTTTATTACAAGTTCAGTTCATATACACCTACCACACCACATTGTCACCACAATTCCTTCATTTATCATTATCTTTTTTACCTACTTATATAACTTTTTTTAAGAATAATGATACGAACACTCTTCTGTTATAAATACCTCATTATTATTTACCATTTTTTTTATTTTTTTTCTATTTCACCATATCACCTTTCATAATATATTTTCCTCTCTTTTATCTATATATTTCTCATTCTAAAAGTTAGCATGTGGGTGTCCAATCATATTATTTTTTTCTAGAAAAATGATGAGATATAAAAATGAGAAATGTAAATATGTATAATAAATTCGTGATATGATGTAATATAAAAAGATACAGAGAAAAATAAAAAATATGATCTAATGAGTGTTTATAATATGGATCTTCATATATTTACTTTCTCTTACCTTGTGTTTGAATGATAGGCAACGGAAGCAATATTGGAAAATGAAATAAAGAGAAGCTGAACAAACTTTTTTAATTATAAGTTTGAAATTAAATGGGAAGGAAAACAAACTGCTAAGTACTAAGTCTAGGGCATCTTTTCTACCTTTATTTTCCTCGGATTAAGAATAATTTTTTGTTCTTCCAAAATAGAAGTAAATTAGAGATTAAAAAAATGATAATATTTAAGGACTAATCTTTTATAAAATGACGAGCAATGATTGGAATTTATATTGAAAAAGACACTTATATCTTGTATTTGATTATAACTTTAACTTAAGGAACAAAAAAGAAAAATTACTAGAATTTTGTTTTACTACTTTATAACTTAACTCTCAAATAAGGTAATAGAATTACTTCTATTCCATCTTTGAAATAATAGGGAAACAACTTTGTTTCATTTTATTTCTTTTAACCCATCCTAATTTGTCATGTCTTTTTAATTAAATATATAAATAAACAAAATGTTATTTCTTTGTCACTTTATAACGGAAGAAGTTTAAAGATATAGCATTGATGCTCAATTGCCTGATCTCCAACTAAAGTGACTAAAGAATTCAATTTGGTATGGATTTTTTGTTTGGTGTTATTGAATAATAGCGGAGGTTGTCTTAAAGAAGAAACTATCTAAATCAATTATATATAAAAAAATTCTAAATGCTATTGTTATGCATAATAGAACTTCGCAGACTAGCTAAAAACCTTTGTGTATCTTTCAAACACTAGTTTAATGAACCGGAAAACCTTTGTGTTTCTTTTTATCGACAAAATTGTAATAGTATGTTATGTCGGTGAAAAATTCGAACGTATGGCATCTTATAACTATCTTATAACTCCTAACATAATATTATGTGTGGTTAATAAATAATTATGTTCCTTGATAAAATTAAAGTGTTTATATCTAGATGAACATTTGTTAAAAAAGGACAATCCTAGAATGTATTTTCGTATTTCAAGATATTGGTTTTTAGCTCTGGATTGAAAACCTTAGACACCAAAAATAATAATTCCTTTTTCACATTATAATTATTGTTTTAGGTTTTACACTACCAATAAAAATTAATAAATGGTAAAAGAGAATAATAGCTTTACAAAATTAATCTTATCATTGTTAATTTATCTTTAATTTTTGATGTTCATATAAATAATATTATATGGGATATAAGTTCAAAAAAGTGATTAGTGTATTACATTGAAAATTTAAAATGATAATTATTTTAAGATAATTTTTTTCTTCTTTAACGATGATTATGAAACAGAGGAAGTAATAATTTATTTTCTATATTTTGCCTTTCTAAATTAAATCTTATATTTACACTAAAACACCAATAAAAAACCCTTATTACTTTGATTTATCAAATAAAAAAACACGTTTCCATCTCGATAAATTCTTTTACCTTTTTTAAAATAATTTAATTTTTTTCTGAAATTGTGAGGCACCGATAAATTTATTTTTAAAAGATGAAAAATTCTAATTTAATATGTGAATGTGAAAAAGTGGAACAAATAGTTCTAAAGATAATTTAATAATAAACATATCCCTAAATTTTATAATTTAATCTTAAATTAATTATTACAAAATATAATTTATTATCAAATGGGTGTTAAAAGAAAATTAATTGGTTACACTTTTCATATTTAAGACTAATTAAATTTGTATTTGTGATCTTTTAAGCAGTAATTTGTTCTTTTATCACACTTTCATCATGATTATTTTTTTTTACTGCGTGCGTAGAAAAGTTAATCTAACATTTCAATTAATTGTATTTCACGTGCAAAGCAGTGTCGATTTTAGAGGGGCTTTATAAGGCAAAAACTGGTTCCAAAGAGGACCCAACGCAACACAACACTAGTGAGTTTTTTTCCCTTCATCGTCTTTCTCTTGAAGGTATATATTGAAGTTGTTTTGTTATGTGTTTGCCCGAGGGAGAGAGAGACAGAGAGAGAGCCATGGCACTAGAAGCAGTGGTATTTCCACAATCACAAGACCCTTTTGGTAGTGGTTACGGATCAGTGAATACTAAGGACTTCTACAACTACACCTTGTTGGCTGCTACTTATGAACAACAACACATCAACAAAGAAGAAGAACAAGGTGGTGCTTCTATCTCTACTTTTCAACCAGAGACTAGTAATTACCCTTATGGAGATTGGACCACCAGTTCCTCCTCATCCATGTTACCCCACTTGAATAATGAACTTCAAGAAACCACTACTACTACTAGTAACACCTTAGATAGCTTAAACACTCGTCCCAAGAGGCGCAGAGCCAAAAGCAGAAAGAACAAGGAAGAGATTGAGAACCAAAGAATGACTCATATTGTTGTCGAGCGCAATAGAAGAAAGCAGATGAATGAGTATCTTTCTGTTCTTCGCTCTCTCATGCCAGACTCTTATATCCAAAGGGTACTTCACTTC
Source organism: Glycine max (assembly GCF_000004515.6). Classification (NCBI taxonomy): domain Eukaryota; kingdom Viridiplantae; phylum Streptophyta; class Magnoliopsida; order Fabales; family Fabaceae; genus Glycine; species Glycine max. The sequence goes on from NC_038246.2 coordinate 39,255,655, forward strand.
ATTCTTACTAACTTATATGCTTATTTTCTTGCTTGTTACAAAAATAAAGAGGTTTTGCTGATTTTGTTTTTTTATTTGTTTTGGTTTGGTTGGTTGGTTGGTGAATACTGAAGGGTGATCAAGCTTCTATAATTGGAGGTGCTGTTAACTTTGTGAAGGAGCTTGAGCAGAGGTTGCATTTTCTTGGTGCTCAGAAAGAAGGAGAAGGGAAATCTGATGATGGTGGTGCAACAAACATGCCCTTTTCTGAGTTCTTCACCTTTCCGCAGTATTCAACAGGTGGTGGTGGTGGTTCTGATAATTCTGCAGCCATAGGTGAAGACGTGAGTGAGGTTAAGTGTGGCATTGCTGACATAGAAGTGACCATGGTGGAAAGCCATGCAAATCTCAAAATAAGATCCAAGAAATGCCCCAAGCAGCTCTTGAAGCTGGTTTCTGGTTTGCATACCGTGCGCCTCACAATCTTGCACCTAAATGTTACTACCACTGGTGAAGTTGTTCTCTACTCCCTCAGTGTTAAGGTTTGTGTCTTTGTTGGTGCCTTAGACTTTAGATATTTTTAATTAGTTTTTTTTTCTTCTTCAAAGTGAAAATGTGCTGTAAATTTTGTTGCAGGTGGAAGATGATTGCAAGTTGGGATCAGTTGATGATATAGCAGCAGCTGTGTATCAGATGCTAGATAGGATTCAGCAAGAGGCAATGTTGAATTAAGATCAGACCTTGACCAAAATTTGCCTTGCCCCACTTGGTTTTTTTTTTTTTTTAACCTCATGTCAAGACCTTACTTCATGGTGGATCATTATCTCTCGCTATTTTTTTCTCTTTCAAGATGTACCTAATTATTGCAACTTTCTGTTCACTTCACCCTTTGTTAATCTACTGATGGTGCCTTGATGTGGGCTCCTTGGAGGAAGTTTTTTTGGTTTATTCCTTCTTGTGTATGTCTTTGCAGCTCACGAGCTCCTTTTAATCTCTCTCTCTCTCTCTCTTTCCCTTTTTCTCTGGGGTAGGGGTGGAGAAGGCGGTGTGGTATGTTGTTCTTGAGACATATTCTAGTGCTTGGTCAATTTTGCCTACCTTGCTTTGAAATTGGTAGGTCTTGTCTACCTCAAACCATAAGCCAAAGCCAAATTGTCAAGCTGAAATTGAGAACATCTCAAAAACAAAATTGAATGAAAGTGAGAGCCGAAGATTTTTGGCAATTGTCACATATAATTAAATAGTCCATGTGGTTGTTTTTCTATTTGGTTGTCATAATTTAATAAATTTGTTCTGAAATACCAAAAATACCAACTCAATGTTCAGCAATGCCTTCTTTATGTCATTAGATACCAATGCAAGGAATGGAAGAGGCTTAAAACTACATCACTTTTAATTGATTCTATGTTTTCCAAGGTTATCACAATTAACTAATTAACCTACACTTATGTATAATCAGAGGTTCTCTTCTAATGTGTAAAATTTGATTAAATGGAGATAGTAATCAAAGTTGTGCATTATTTTCTGTTCCGGATTTGTAGCAAAAGGTTCTAACTGTCAAAAGAGACCCACCTACACCGTAGTCTGTACCAAGTACTAAGTAGAGTTGCAATTCAGGGGAAGGCTGCGGAGCACAGCTTCAAAAGGGTTCACCTTTCTCTGCACATTGTGTTTCACACAACCAAAAAATAAAAGGGTCCATCCTTATCATCATCATCAAGATTGCTATGCCGAATCTACTGATTCCAGGATGCATGTGTTCAAGTGTACGTGCATATGTATTAAATCACGGATTCAACTTCACTTTCTCTGTCTATAATTATTTTAATAACTCAGAAAAAAAAATGCAAATGATTAGCACATTGAAGGGAAAATAATGGCCCCATGAGGTTGTCCTATGTTCAAAGACGAATCCCTAGGTAAAATAAAAATAAAGGATGGTTGGTTTGAGGTGGTGGGATCTCCAAGAGAAGAATGAAAAGAATAAAGATGTAAAATAAACTATTGGCAAAAGCAAACTCCTTTTTTGCGGTTAACTTGTTGAATTGAGGTGTGTTATTGAGAGCAAATAGAGTAACTTGTCTAGGTGAAAAAGCTTTCCCTTCATTGATACTATATTTTGTACTCAAACTTTTTGTATGCATCGGAGGTTTGAGTTATCATGATGATTGCTCGAGTAGTAATGAAATTGTATGACTTTTTAACTAGTGGCCATTCAACAACAACCATGATCTCATTCTGTGATCTTTTCTCAAATTTAAAACTTTGTTCTGTTCCCCCATTGAGTGAAAATTCTCTCTTGGGTCAAATCCTAAACAGTAATTGACAGATTCATGGAATACTTACCAATTTTATAAGGATATCCTCAAATTACTTCAACTATCTTAGGAGTAAGTATTTGAATGTGTTTCTTTTGAACTAGCAGTACCACCAACCAAAGAAAGGTAGCCAAAAGTTACATAAAAGTGAATTCTGCCACTCCTAATTAATCTCTGGTAAAAAGAAAACTCCTAAACAAGTATGAAACCCTCTCCATAATGCTGCGTAATTACTCCACTAAAATTATGCACCCTTTCCATAGGAAAACATATTAAAGCAATAGAAAATCCTTATATACCCAACGGTGCCCCTGGCTGGCTGGCTGCATCAAGATTTCAGCCCTCAGAACCAAAATAGGTACCAGCCTGTAAAATGGAATTATTTTAGAATAAAGCATCTATTTGATTTTGATTTCTCAAGTATTATCTTTTTTTCTAAGTACCTGCAGTGGTATTTAAAGTAATATAATTATATTACTAGTTTCTGAATATTGAGTATCTATCAGTTTAGTCTTTAAGTTGTTGTTTTTTTATGAAATAAGTTGATATATTTTATTAACATTATAGGATTTATTTTTTCAATATTTAAGAAATTACTTATATAATGCATTTATCCCAATTTCCACCATTAGATTGACTTCACAAGAAGGATACTTGTGATTTATACTAAAAAAATAATCAATTGAAAATATAATAATTAATTTTGTTTTGAACTTTTACATAGACAAATAAATTTTATAAAAAAAAGACAAACAAATAAAAACAAAATTTTCTTTTAAAAGTGAATAACCAAAAGAAAGAGATGAAATAATTCATTAATTAAGTTAAAATTAAAATGTGACCTAATAAAAATTATTAACGGTTAAATATATTATAGTAATTTTGAGTGCTTAAGAATTTTCACGACACATTGAATTTAACCTTAACCATGATCATCAAAATCAGATCAAACTAGTCAATATTAGACTATAACTGGTCGTGACATCTTATCTAAAGGAACCAAATAAAAATCGTAAAAATTGTTCTTTTTTTTTATAGGCCGGTAAAATATTTGGTCTTGAATTAGGTATATAATTCGGCAAAAATCAATAATTCAGCTAGTTTAACTAATTCTTTTTTTTATTAACTAGTTCTTTTAAAAACACTTGTTTTTAAAATGGTTAATGTATTTGAATATTGAGAAGGAATCAAACTTCATAAATATTATGATAATTGATAGTTATATCATATATGAAATATGAAGGTTAAAAACGTCACATATATAAATTTCGAAACTCATAACATATAACATTAAAAATTACACATAAAAATGACATTAAATACATTTTAAAAACACTTGTAGGAATAATATTCTTATAGTTTCAATTGTCATTGTTTTTAATCCAGACAAACTAGACTACAAAATTTTTCATTAAAGGAAATTTCATTAAAAAAAATACATGTAGCTAGGACTAATTCCTTTATATCAATTCCTATCATATTAGCAAAATAGAGAACATAAAATTTTTTAACAGTTAAAGGCAAAGTTGACAGCATATCTACCATGTATTTTTTACAGCATACCATGTTTGTTGCATTGGTTTTCACATACATAACCATCTCTGTCAAGCATGATTGCAGCATTTGCATTATTACCTTCAATCTGCACCAGAAATAAATTCATTTTTGTGATAAGCTGTAAGAAATATTATTCAGAATGATAGGGTATTAGCATGAAAGTTAAAGCCGTTGAAAGCACCTATAACCTATCTATATTCATGATAAACTCAACAGCCACCCTTTCCAATAGTATACAATCTACTAGCAATATTATTCATTACTTGATACAATTTGCTGTAATAATTATATTTAAAAATTCATGAGAAGAAAAAAAAAAACTTTGCAAGTATCTTTGAATCCAAATTCTGGTATAAACAAAGAAAAGTGGAAGAGGCAGTCAACTGAAGACTTAAGCAAGTATCTCAATCAAACATAAATTTAGTTAGTTAGTTTTGAATGAATCTCATTCATTAAAAAGCTATATATATATATATATATATATATATATATATATATTCCCTCAATCTCGTGACTTTCAATTACTATAATAACAATATAATTTCAGAAGAATTTCATACACTGGAGTTAAACAAGAACAAGAGATCAATCTAGCTCAATTGTCATTAATCAGTGTATTAGGTACTGAAGTTAATACGTTTCTTTTGTATCTGATCCAAGTATGCCTAAAGATACAAACATAACATATGCTTCGAAAAGGATTGTCCAACTATACTTTGAAGAACAAAATTGCCATAAAAAAGTACATGCATGGCAAATTCCTTTCTGGTTTCAGTGGTCAATATTACTAATCTAGATATTTTTCGTTAAAGACAAATTCGTTTGATTGCATACATCCACGACACAATAAGAATAATTCCCCAAGAGAAACTTTTTTTCTATACAAGATTCACATCCAAAAATTTCACTATAAGAAAATTTAGATATATACTCTAAAAATCAACAACCCATTTTTCAGTTTCACATGTCCTTCGAAATACATGTTAATTAGACACCTCGACCTTTTCCTTTTGGCTTTCTCTCTTCCCGTATGTTTTTATAATGTCAGATTCCACATGAATCGATCTACAACCCTACAGGGGTCACAGTGTCCGTTTGTGCAGCCAAGCAAAAGATAAATAATAATAGTAATAATAATAATAATAATAATAATAATAATAATAATAATAATAATAATAATAACATGCATGTAAATTCATTGGTTGTTGTTGAAACTCCAGGGTTGTATTTTAGAAAATTCCAACTCTTGACACCTGTTTGTTTTTACCTTCTTGTTCTCTTGTGGGGGAGTGTGGCATTCATAGATTCCAATTCCCTTTCTCTCTCTCTCTCTTTCTTGTATTATTCCAAAGTTTGCTTGTTAAAAAAGGAAGAGGTTGAAGCAAAAGTTTTGGTAAGTGCCACTTATACCAAGACACGAAGATTAGGCTTGGATTGCAGCTCTAAGAAATAAGCACATAAAAAGAGATGCAATGACAATAGTTTTCTCGGTGGCAACAACATAAAACATACATACATGAATTAATCAAGAAATAGTGCCAAGCAGACTAGATCAGATGACTTCCTTTCTTTGATCAATTAGTATAAAGTGGCTAAAATAAAACAATGACAATCACCCCAATAAAGGAAATGATATAGAAAGAAGACACTTATTATTGGAGGAAAGGAACCAAAGTGATAGCGAATATACTTAATGTTGGTCCGCATGAGACACTGCTAAAAGGGTTTTCAAATTGTCTAACTACTCATATCATCATCCGCTTCTCAACACAAGGAAATAACAAGAGTATCTTTTGCATCTTATCCTGCTATATTTTGTAAATTCGGAGACTTTTAGTGTAATTAAATCTTTTTTTATTAATATTTATTAAAATCTCATTTTATTTTTAAAGATTTATATAAAGTCTAATAAAATAAGTTTTACGAAATGCTTCTCATCGCAACATTTTTTGTGAGTGCTATATTTTATATAAATCTTTAAAAAGACGAAATAAAGTAAAAATAAATCTACTATCATTTATGTAGAGAGAGAGAGAGAGAGCATATTTTAACGAACCTAATCTATCCTTAGTCATCCATACCAATAATATAAAATAAAGACAAGGAGATGGCAGATTCAGTTAATAGATCTGTTCTTCAATCACCAATCCATAGTGAAGTTAAGGGTGGACAAATTCTGGTACTTTGTGAGGCTTGCCCAAACACATTCCCATAACGAAGAACATGGGCTTTCAGAAGAAAAAAAGTTAAAATTATATTAGCCCAAAATCAATTGGACCCAAATAACTATTAAGGGCAGTTTCTATTTCCACTTTCTTTTCCTTTTTCTTTCCGGTTTTCCCCAAATTATCCTCTATCCTTCTTTGGTAAAACACTTTGTATAGGAACTTAACGGCCGCAAAATCTCCGGCCACTCCACTGCAGTGTCAACGTAGTTCCTGTTCATCGAAGGTTGAAGGTGCGTCGTGCCCTTTCGTTGGCCGCACTCGCCGTGATGGTGTTCCTCTCGCTATCTTGTATGATTAGTTCTCCAAAACCACAATCGCACACATCAAGAAAGGATCTCTATGCTCTGGATTCACTTCCTCTTCGCGGTGGTTGTGCCGATTTTGTTTCACTTTGGTATTTTCACCACCGAAGAAAATCAAATAATATCCAGAAGTAGTTCTTGTAAACCAATACGTTTATCACTTTGGTGCATGTAATATTTTCCTATGGAGCCATGAACCACTAAGGACAGAGACATCAATGCAGTATAAGATTAGAGTGTCTAAAAAACAGCGAAACAAATAGTGTTTACGCTTTTGGAATGTTTAGGGAATATAATATAAAATTATAAAAAAAGAATGTTTAACTAAATAAAAAAACAAGTGAAAAAACTTAATGGAAAAGATTACCAATATGTCTTCACTGTCATTTTTAATAAAAAAAATTATGCACAAATTTCTTAATCACTGTCTTTAAAATAATACCACGACTCTTAAAATAATACTGTAGTACATTTTTATTCTGGATGAGAGAAAAAAGCTAAGATTGGTTGCTTTCAGGAATAGCACACCAGCAATTTTCGCTCACTTCCAAGTTCCACCTGCAGATTGAAAGAAATTATAAATAAATAAATAAAAATATTATGAAAACTAAGTGCAAAAAGTGTGATTATGGGAAATTCTAAATGTTGCTTGCATAGCTGAGATCACCAGAAAAAAGGAAAAAAAAGAAGATTCTACAACACCTTTCAAGCCTCGAGGTAGTTCGATATAGGTACACCCAACTGTTCTGTCAACTTTCTATAAGCAGCTTGCAACTGTCTAGTTACCGGCCCTACTTTTCCATTACCAATTATGCGGCCATCGACCTTCACCACCTGCAGGTGATATAGATTATGCATATCATATGAGAAAATAACTAACTGCTACATAGCTCAAGAAGCCAAGTTATAGTCCACCATCCAATTCTGTGTCAAGGTGCTAATAGTTCAAACCGGTCAGATGAGCATGTTTGTCAAGTTCCATGGCAGAAAACGGATTAAAGACCAAGGATTGCTGAGTATTTCACCAATAATCCTGAGTTGGATTGCTTAAGTCGAACATTTACATTTCATTTTTCATGGAGAGCTCAAGTTCTTAAGGTTGAGGCTCCCATTAATGAAAATATGGAATTGAGGTCTAATGATGAACTAAAAGAATTCAATTTCATTCATGAGAGTACAACGTCTCGGCTATTTAGAACTTGTAATAGTGCTTTTATTTTAACCAATGTAATTAGTACTTATATTATCTTGGCTAATTAATTGGCTAAGACTTGCTAGTGGCAGACACAAATGTAGGCCAAAAGTTGATTGAGAAAAGTAGGAGGAACAGAAAATCCAAATGGAGTAATCTATCATGTTAGATAACATAATTCAGCCAAAATTTCAAAATTAACATGGTACAAGGCACTTACTGGGCTTAGTTCTCCCATTGTTCCTGTTGTCCATATCTGCAACGCAGCCTTCTAGTTATAACTCGATCTCGATATAAATTTGAAGAGAGAGAAAGGGTGGGAGGCAGAAAGAGAAAAATGAAGGCCAAAACTTATATTGAAGGTTTTGAACAATTTTTAACATAGTAGTGAGGCTATTTAGTTCAAAGAGCAGAGAAGTTCCAGATTCTTATGTACGATTATGCAACGAAAATGGGAAAACAAAGTCCACTATTGGAGTGAACTTGAATTTTGCTAGACCTTCCTAGATACACTATAAAATTCAGAAAGATATTAATGAGGTCAATATTATAGAAGATATTTCCCAATAGATGTAATCTTGTCACTCTGGTACAAGAAACTCACTACTGTTATTATATTTTAGATAGAAATAAAACTGAATTGGGTGTATACCCCTCATTTCCATAGGTCAGTAACAAATATTGTTTAATGGAAAAAAAAATCTAGAAAAATTTAAAATTCTTTTGGAATAGTAGATAACTAGATATTATAGGTAAACCTCATCTGCGGTATGCACTTCTGACAGGCTGATTCTTCGCTCTTCTAAGATAAACTGCTCCTTCACCACAAGATCCATTACCTTAAATTGTGAAACAGTCGAGTTTCATCAGTTCCAGAATAAAATAATGAACATGATATAAAATCTTAACGAGGAAAATGGAATTTGGAAATTGCTGAATGAAATTATAAAGTTAATTTTATTTATAGTTTATCTATCCCATTTTCTTCAAAAGAATATTCTATGCTAACAAAATGCTGCCCTTACTAATAAATAAAATAAGATGCTGAATATGAGCAGTACCAACAGCGTAATTGGTGTTTGGGTATGCTGGCATTCCAACATATATAATACAATACATCTTAATCTCATGGCAATTTGATAAAAGGATGCACAATTTTTTATATCATACCATACCCATATTTAGGTGGTTTACTAATCAGGGGTCCCCCAGCATTAAAATACATCACATTGTTTAACACCTTAAATGCTTTTTATTTTCCAATTCGCACGGTTTAACAAGATCTCAGTCATACACATTCAAAAACTATTAACGTATGTTAATTTTTACTTATACATGTACCTTCGTTACTATTACACTAAAGCAATAGCACAGGACTTCCAACTATGACAGTATATAAGTATGAAATATAAATTCATATAAAAAAATATTTCATATGATAAAGCTATCAAAATAAACAAAGAGTGAATCTATACAACTTACAGTTGCTCTAGTAATGCCAGGAAGACAGTAATCAGCATGTGGTGTCAAAACACGCCCCCTTTTAACTATGAACTATACAAAATAGAAAAGCATATTAGTTGTATTGTACATGCAGTCTTCCATTCTCTGTTGTTAGAAAACCCTGCTTCAAAATAAATAGGGGAAAAAAATCCTACGATCCTCTCAATTCTCAAATAATGAAATTTATTGGGATTTTTCTGCCATCTTGGGTTTACACAAGCTTACAGAGCAAATGAACATCAGCCAACATATTTTATGTATTGTTTAATCACATAGGGTGATGATTTTACATAAGCTACATATTAAGTTGACTGATATATCATCAATGAAAAATTATCCATGCTTAGATTTTGTTTTTCTTGTTTTGAAGTTGTGCATAAATCAACAGCCCAGGGCTTAAACTCCAAGAACCACCTAACAAACTCCTTGTTATCTAGCAATCCCTAGCTTATTAGCAAAATAGAGAACGAAAACACTTCTAACAGTTAAGGCAAAGTTGACAGCATACCATGTTTGTTGCATTGGTTTCAGATACATAACCGTCTTTGTCAAGCATGATTGCATCATCTGCTTTTGCATTATTACCTTCAATCTGTAACAGAAATAAAGACTTTTTTGTGATAAGCTGCAAGAAATATTATTCAGAATGACAGGATATTAGCATGAAAAGCCATTAAAAGCATCCGTTTCCACATGGTTGCATATTATTCATTACCTGATACAATTTGCTGTAATAATTACATGTAAAAATTCACGAGAGGAAAAAAAATACCTTTGCAAGTATGTTATTGAGGAGGTTATTGTGATGAATCTTTGAATCCAAATTCTGGTAAACAAAGAAAAGGAAGAGACCGTCAACTGAACAAACTTACACTAGTATCTCAATCAAACAGAAATTTAGTTAGTTTTGAATGAATCTCATTCATTAAAAGCTATATATTGACGCTTTCCCGTGAGACTTTCAATTATTATAATGACAAAATAATTTCAGAAGAATTTCATACACTGGAGTGTTAAACAAGAACAAGAGATCAATCTCATTTGTCATTAATCAGTATATTCAATACTGAAGTTAATAAATTTCTCTTCTATCTGATCTAAGTATACCAATAGCCCCTCAATAGATAGATGATCATTTTTTCCCTTCCCTGATGGTGATGAGACTTATATAGATTGGTATATTGAAGGACAGAAAAAATGTTCCTGTAGTGATGATAAGAAATTCTTCCACAAAATAGCATAATATACTTAAAAACTTATTTTTCTCTTTCCGGTAGCTTGTATCAGGAAAGGGACAATATAGCCGGTGATATTGTGATAATACTCTTGCTTCATATTAATCTTTATGGATACATTAACATAATAATGACAACGAACTACTCCCTCTCTCTCTCTCATTTTTTTGCCTCTCTATCTCCATAATTCCATAAATATAGATAAACTTTTTGGAAGGAAATAAGTTAAAATCCTAAGAACATCGAGATAACAAAGGTGTTTGATGTTCGGGCACAAATAGTTAGTGATACTGACTGGCAGGTTTGAATGTGTGTTTGGGTGAGTTTTTGCAAAATTGATTTTTCATGAAATCAATTTTAGTTTAAATCGATTTTTAAGTAAAATGATTTATGTTTGGATATTTTTACCTTGAAAGCAAGTTTGCTGTATAACATAGTGAAATTTTTTCAACCTAACGCAAAAGCTACTTTTTATAACTTCTAGTCAAAATTGAGGCTTGGATGCAAAATGAATTTTATGTAATAATAACCAAACATCTATATTTTACTAAAATCATATTTGATAGACAACAAAATCAATTTCAATTCTGTAGATTATAACTTTGCTCTACTTCTTATTCAATTGAAACCTTTCTTCTACTGTAAATTTTTCAACCTAAGACAAAAGCTACTTTCTATTACTTCTAGTCAAACTAAGGTTTGTATGCAAAATCAACTGTACCTAATAATAACCAAACATCTATATTTATACTAAAATCACGTGTTTTATAGGAGAAAAAATCAATTTTAGTTTCTGTAGATTATAACTTTGCTCTACTTCTTATACTATTGAAACCTTTCTTCTACCCTTACATATCCATGTCAAAAATCTAGTTCTTAAACAGTGACAATATGATGGGCCCCTAAATCATAGGCAGGGAAGGAAGGGGCGATGAATCTAGAGAAGTCTAACAGAAGAGACAGGTGGCAGCAGGAGATTGGAGAAGGGGTGCATGAGAAGCAAGGGGAATAGAGGAGGATTAGATCTGTCTTAACTCTACTTCTTTCTCTGCATTTGTAACTACAATTAGATTAGAGCACTGCTCTACACTTGTTCCTATAAAACTATCGCACCAGTATGGATAGTGGTTGCTATCACACCAGTTTGGATGTTAATTATTGTTTGAATAGGCAGAAAGTTCACCAGTAATTCAAACAAAAACAATTAAAAATAACAACCTTGAGCAATAGAATCAGAATAAATTTCTCAATAAGCACTTATAAGAGACGAAAATACAATTAATTAATAGAGCAAATTATACTCGCACCCCCCAAGGTTAGTGTTTATTACACTCAACCCCACTCCTTTTTTTATCATACACAAAACTCCCTTATTTTTTTACCATCCATTACATTGTCAAAGATAATGAGAAAAAGGAGAAAGAAGTGAGGATCTAGTGGCGCCATTGTCACCTCCTCGACCCCGATGAAGGTGACATTGTCATACTTGATGAAACAGCTGTCAAGCTGCAACGCGCCGTCGCAGGAAGTGAAGCAAAGGTTGCCGAGCTGGGTGATCGCATGCGACACGCAGCGAGAGCACTGGTTGTTGGTGAGGTTGCCGCAACACTAGAAGAGGCCTAGACAACATCAAAGGAGGTGGGGACGGTGAAATTGTTGTGGTTGGCGAAGGTGACTGAGTTGACAAGGCAGGTAAGGAGCGAGTTGATGGTGTTTTCATAAGCGAAACCCAGCGTGAACTTGGACTGGGAGCAGACTTGTACGACAGTGATAGGGGTTCTTAGGGCATTTCACAAAAAATTAACACCGTTAGTAACGGTGACTATTTTCAAGGGAGACAAAAGAAATGTGATTTTAGAAGGGGGTGCAAGTGTAATAAACGCTAACTTCAAGGGGTATGAGTGTAATTTGCTCTAATTAATAAGGTAAAATGAATCAAACTTCTCCAATAAACTAAAATCAACTTATGGAAAAGATAATGAGAAAGCTTGTTTAAATGTTCCAGTATAAAAATTAATTTTAACTTATGAAAGAAGTTTAATTCATTTTATCTGCACAATTCATTTTATTTTCTTCTTCTATAAGTGTTTATTGAGATGTTTATGCTCTGTTTCTTTTCAACTAACAAGTATACAATCAAGAAACTTACATTTGGGGAATTACGGCGTGTTGTAGCAGTTACAAGAACTATGCCGTGCTCATTATCATAAACAGGGGGCTTCCATTCAGCAAGCACTGCATATTTTAAGAACAACTAATTTCAGCTCAACTAATCCATTTCTAGGTTCCTAACAGAGATAAACTTCGTACCCCATTACCCAGAGGCTCTTCGCTATGCGAAGGTTCCTAACAGAGATATCCAGATATTAATTCAGGAATATGAATGTTTTGGTACTGGCATCATTGTTAATTGTTATTTAGTGAAAGGATAGGAAGTTACCAATTAATGTGCATCCATATAGATTTAATGCAGGGCTCATCCCAGAAGTAACCTAGAGAAGAAAATAACTTTTACATCAGTGAAAAGACAGTTTGCTCCAAAGAATTACAAATGATTGATGGTTTCATAATTATGGCTGTGGATGGTATAAAATTTAGTCATCATTCATGAAATAGGTTATCATTCCGCATATTGCATATTTTACAATGGGTTCATTGATAAGCCACACACCAGCCGAAAAAGCTTGGTTAAGAGCACAGGGTAAAGTTTCATTGGCCTTATCAGCCAATAACACCCAACTTATTATCTATGGACATAATTCTGATTCTATAGGTTTCTAATGGACCTCTTTGTATCTTCTTATCATATTAAGTTTTCATGTCAATGAATAAAAACTGTATAAAAATAAGAAACCAGTTCAGAGATCTTGTGCATATAGGTTATGCTAAAAACCTGGCAGCCTCAACCATGTAATGCTGGATGTTTCCAAGTCAATAACAATAAAAAGATTGCACAACTGCTTTGATGAAACAGAGTAAGAGATTAGACCTTCTTTCCTCGTGTTAGAGAAAGTCGAATGTGGGAATTGTCAAACATTCCATTCCTAATCAGGGTTTTGAAAATAGCTTCCTTAATCTGCAATTTGTTACGAACACATTCATCATTGTGAAAGAACTAGACAAGACCATAGACAAAATAAGCACTTAGGTGATCCAGTACTATCAGAGTCTATAAAAAATAAGCAGACATTCTGAGTGATACATGACAAAAGAATAGAAAGCATCTTCAAACTCACCTTATCTCGAGTTGGAACATTCTCGAAAGCCAAAGCTTTTGCTGAATCAAACATCCTGACAAGAAGCAAGAAAGCTTAGAGATCAACCTCATTGATAGAGACCTTATGTTTTTAGTAATGAAATCATACTGTTAGTAATTTAGTATAGAATAAGTGATCAACCTACAAGTTCAGTTGAACTCATGAGAAACAAAATCAAAATACATTACTGAAAAATATCCACACTCATAAGTCAGAACTTGTCTAGAAATACACACAAGAGTTTTGCTTTAGAGTCTAGAATTTTTTTATCATAATTTTATCTTTTTTAATAATTTAACTATTAGTTAGGTTGAATAATGCTCAATAGAAAATTTTCAAGAAAATAAGAGCATGTTATGTCAGACTTTTCTTACATCAGCCAGAAATTGTTTGCCAGAATTATCCTAAAATTGAATAAGAGAAGCACTGCCATCCAACCATTAGTACCACTGAAGCCCATCAAACTGACTTGGCATCACGCTCCATTGATAATCCATTACAAGAATAATATTAATATAATCTATGGAGAGTATTATATCAAGCATTCAATCTATGCATGTTCCATTGATCAGTTAATCAGCTGTTAGTATAGGTCATTATTGAATTCTACTTCCCGAGTCTGCACTGCTACCTGTCTAGATGTTCCTCAAGCTTAAATATCTTTCCATTATACACTCGAAGACCCTCCCAAACTGAGTCACCTCCTTGGACAACTGAATCAAACACAGAAACCTGATACATCAAAGCATATCAAATTAGCAATTAAAACCTTGAGACTGTGAGCATCAACCACATTAGTCAGTTGCCTTATTCTACTCAAAGGAGCCCCTAAAATGTTTTACGATAAGTACCTTTGCACTCTCACGTGGTACAATCTCATTACCAACCCAGGCAAGCAATTTCTCATTTGCAGGAACTGGAAGATCAGAGGAGTAGGTAAGGGAGTGCCTAGAAGGGATGGCTTCTTCTTCACATGGCGCCGAAGCATATTATACAGGGGTAGACTTTGCTCCAACAAGTTGTAGAGAGAAAAGGGAAATGGCTGAAAAGAGAACAAGAATAAATCATAAACCAGCCAGGATTTTCGACCCCACCTCCAAATAGCGGATTTTCTTATGGGATTTAATCTTTTAAAATGAAACAAGGCACAGGGGTAGCTATAAATGTCAAGCCTGTATCCAATTGAGAGATGAGATAGGACTATACTAGTTATGGGCAATGGTGCAAACAATAAAAAAATACAAATGAATTAATGGTCTGGACTCCTTGCAACAGGAACTAAAGTGAAGGCACACCAGAAAACAACTGCATACCTGAGGATACTTGTTTTCTTCCTTAAAGCCAGTAGATTTGTGTACAGTTTTATACCACCAAGGGGCCCATAAGCCATCTATTGGTTTTGGACCTGCTTCCCAACTGGAAAATTCAAAATTTGAGTTGTCACTTCTCATGTATGTATGCATAAAACTTGTTGCATGGAAAATTTTCAATTACTGAATGTCTTCAACATTTCCAAATCAAAGGAGATGAACAAGAAAACATTGCAAAATAGAAAGACAAGGAAAAAATAGGAGCACAAGGCCTGGGCTTGCAAAATGAAAACTCTGCATACTTGAGCATTGCAGGTTGAAAAGGAATCTCCAAATCATTGAAAAGAGCCCGTAAAGTAGCCTGCAAATTAGCAAGATCATAATGTAAAATTAAAACTAGAATTGAGGTTTGCAAAGCGTAACTAACAGTGTGACGTATCAAGGCAAACATAGAACTGAAATTTATTCAAAAGAAAAAAAATATATTTTGAGAACATATTTAAAGATCAAGGTGAACTGCTTTGATAAAGTTTAATCGACTTTATTGGAGACCTTTTACATTGTTTTCTGCTCTAAAACATGTTATGATTTTATGCATATCTTTTAGTACAAAAGCTTCCATGCCAAATATTATGACTCAGAGATTTCATAGTCAAACAAACTTCTATAGAGCAACTAACAGACGACATAAAAAGCTTTATAGTATTACAGTAATGTATAGCAACAGTAGTAATAAATCTCTGATAAAAACATTGTTTTCAAATTGCATAGCCATTAATTGAATTAATTAAGGTGTTAGCTATTTAAAATCATTAATCATGGTGGTGGTAATTAAAAACTTTTGTATGACTAAACATTGAAAGTAAATTTAAACAGCAATCGTAAACCAAAATCAATGGTAGCATGAAATTCGATCACATTTAATGCACTGGAATCACTTTCAAAAAGAATGGAAGTTTTCCATTCTATCCCTATTGCTATACTAGAAAGGCAAAAGGAAACTAAAAAGGAAAAGATTTAATGACAATAATACTCATACATTAACAAATGATTTAATGTGTATTACTGTATTATTTTAGTTTATTTTGATAAAATCATTATCTTGGCCTAAAAATAATTTTATTGCCACAGCAATAAAACACATGATAACTCTGACTATGCAGTGCTTGTTGAAAATCATGTCATGTCAGTCCCAAGTCCAGATAAAAGAGGAGGATTGTGTTAGATAGTTCAAAGTCAACATAAAGCTTTCTCAAATCATTATGATGTGACAACAATACCCACTTAGTAGGATAAGGGATGGTTGCTGTTGTTGCCAACATATAACAACAATATGATAATTATGTCCACAAGATACTATCAATGATAGTGGTGGAGATGGACGTGATGGTAGGGTGGGGTGGGTGGCTGTGGTGAGCGGGGGGGTTGATGTCATAGGATACTTTTGTTGTTTCAAAATAAAATAAACACAAAAGCATATAGTACTATAGTAGTGACTGAGATAACCATGGATGGAATGGAATTACGATTCCTTCCATTTTGGAGGGAAGGGGTATTGCCTCACCTGTGGGAATAGAAATTCTCTCCTCATAGTGACAAGCAAATATATCTTTTAACCTATTCCCATTTCCATTTGTTTTGCCTCATTCCACTCAACCTATCATGATCTTATTTCATACTTTATTCAGTAATAAGAAAGAATCATGCATATTCAAAGAGCTCAAATACCTCAGGATCTTGCTGAAGTTCTGCAGCATCAACAACAGGTGGTGGTTTTCCAATCTCACAAAGTTCATTGTAGATACAAACTAGCTCTGCCAATCCCAACTCAAAAAAAGAAGGAGGGACAACCTCATCAAAGGATGGCTGTAGAACGTACATGTAACATACAAGAATCATTAGCCAATGACCCAATGAATTGTAAGTCTATGGAAACTGATCATATGATATTTGCATAACCTTTAAAGCATTATTTAAACATGAAGCTCGTGGTCTTTTCAATAGTGTAAGTTACCAACAATTTTTAATGCAGAAAGGTCCATATGGTTTGACGAAGATTGCAGTGCATATGAGAATCAGTATGTGCAGCACTAGCCTTTTGATACAATGATAAATAAACAAGGAAAGACCTCTTGCTCTTTCTTATTCATAAAAATGAAAAACAACTAACCAATATGTCAAGAGGATTTCTTATCAGAATGAAGCGCTTTCCTTTCTTCATTAGATCCTCCGGCAAACCCAGTATCCTCTGTTTCGACATGTGCTGAATACAGCATAGTCACGGTAAATGGCACAGTTAGAGACCATTAGACCAAAACTATGGCCATGAAAGCATTAGATTTTTTTTCTTTTTTTTTTTCTCTCTATAGAGTTCACTTTAATCAAACAAATTCACATAAATGAGACGCTGCTCACCTTGCAGAATCTATACTTGCTGTTTCCTGGACGGTAAATTATGTCCTTAACAACCTTATTTCCATCAGATTCCTGTTATAAACGAAACAGCAACAAAAATAAGTATTGAGGAATGAATATACTCAAGGTTATAAATTGCAGGCGCGGTTTCATTGCATTTCTTGATATCGCGTGAAATCACGGACAAATGCGTCCGATGCAGCCACAATTACGGTCACATGGACGACAGACTCCAGGAGACCTTGACATTGCAACCAAAATCACGGTGGTGGACCATTTTTTAAAACCTTGAATATACTATACGGTAGTTGAGACGAGAGAGGCAAATTGATACCATTTTGGAGAGTAGTTCCTCCTTGTAGGGTCTATGAACAGCAGTGACTCGAAGGAAATTAGCATAGAGTGGCTCATCAAGCACTTCAATGTCATCCCTCTAAGATAATTTGGTTAACACAGTGAGTCCATAAATGAATGAAAGAAACACGGAATAGTGATTGGTTGTGATACCTGAGCGAAAGAATACATGACAGTGGTACTGAGGGACCTTGGAGCAGACCATAAGTGAATGACCTCCATCTCCGCCAAAACACCTTCCTCAATCCTCAAATTCAATTCTTATAGTAATCCAATTTGATAAGCTTCATTTCAGAGAATAGTAATATAATAAATTCACAATCAGCATCGTGATCCTTTACTCTACACCTGGCTGGCGCGTATCTCAGTCTCGCTTTTTATTAATATTAATATTATAATTAATACTATTACTTTTCGGAACGTTTTTTTTTAAAAAAAAAGTGGATCACGCACGAGCTACGACTCATGAATCGTGATTCATCAATAATGTTATCTTGGTGTTGTTTGTGAACACGTGAAGCGGATTTGGAAGGGAGTGTTTGAAGAATGAGTGAGGAAAAGTAAACGAAGGAGTGGCACTGGTAGAGAGAGAGAGAGAGAGGCCATTCCATTTCCATTGTGTTCTGAAAATGCAGTAACAACAAGAAACAGAAGAAAGGTGTGTTCTGCATTGAAGTTGAAGAGAAGACTATGGCGCTGCAAAATTCGGAAACAAAGACTACGAACGGAGGTTATTGCGAGTGCCACCATCTCCACCTATTGGGCTTGTTTCTTATAAAGGTTTTTCTTTTTTCTTTTTAAAGAATTCACTTCTTTTACATAATATAATATTTCAAGTTTTTCTTTTCAGATTTTCATAATAATAAAAAGTTCAAAATAATTTAAAATTTTATTAAATTATAAGTTATTTTGAATAGTTTTTTATAAAAAAAATAACTTCTTGTTTGTAAACAATATTTTTTATAATTATAAACAAACATGAATTAATTTTTACTTTTTCATTTCTAAAAATAATCACTAAGTTATTTTATACTAAAATTAATTTTTTATGGAAATATAAGAAGTTATTTCCACAAACCTAGAAAAATAAACCAATCATACTTTATGAAAGTATTTTTTTTTAACTTAATTACATTCTAAAAAATAACTTAAATATACTAGTTAAGACAAAAGTTGTTTTTTATCATTATCATCATCATGAAAATGTTAAACTTGAGTTTGACATAATTTGAGCCCACATGATAAATCATAATTTTTCTACTTTTCATTTGGTTTTTGTTAAAGGCAGTAAAAGGATCAAATTAACTTATTTAACTTGAGTCCACATGATGAGAGAACTTTATATTTTTAACACGAATTAAATTTGAACATTTTTACTAAGTTTAGTTTACAAAAGTATGTCCAAATTAAAGGAAGATATTATTGGTTTATCCTACTTTGTTATTGGCCCCAACCTCATGCAAAAAAGTTCATTTTGCCCCCCTTATTCCTCTTTCCTCTTCTCCAATGTAACACTCCATTTTTTATAAAATAAATTAAGAAGGTTTTTTATTTAAAAATAAATCAAGTTTTAGAAAAAAAAGATAAGGTTTCTATAATTAAATAAATAAAGATAAATAATTTTATTAATTAAAATAATGGTTTGAAGGAAAATAAAAAGAATATTTTATTTATTTATTTGATAGGAAATAAGATAGAGTTCATCTTATAAAAGGCTCAGAGTACCTTAGCGATAGATAGAGACGTTACGACACGCCTCTGCGTTCTCTCTTTCTCTCAAATTCGTTTTCTTTTCTTCCTTTCCCAAAACTCTATCTTTTTCCACATACACTTAAATCTATCTCAGTAAAACACCGATTCTAGACTCGTTAACCGTTGGATCATCGTGAAATTTGAACGCGTCGTTCAAAACTTATTTTCACATATCCATTGTTGGGATTTTCGAGATAATGTCTATAATGGAAGAAATGTCCCTCACACTGAGATTTCTCTTTCCTTGTAGACACTCAAAATATATCCAATAAAACAATGATCCCAGACTCATCAACCGTTGGATAATCGTGAAATTTGGACACCACCTTAGGAACCCATTTTTGAACATTTTCACCGTTGGGATTTGCAAAATAATATTTTAGTAGAGAGAAATTAGTCTTGCACATTGACAGTAAAATGGAGGCTACAATCTCTTCCTCTTCTCTCTAACGCTTGAAAACCCCAACATAGCAAACAAAGGAGAATCTTGAGAAATTTTAGGAAACTACTAGAGACGCCGCTATCATTGTCAGACTACACACGTGAACCCTTTTAGAGGTAAGGGATGAGTTTATCGCAATTGGAATTAAAATAAACATGTGTATGAATCCTTAGGGGATCAAAATGGAATTTATTTTGGGATGTTTATTGAATTATAATTTTTTATTTATGATTATAAATACAATATTGTTGTGTTTGATGAATCAATTGATGTCCTGATACGAATTGGTTGATAAAATTGAGTGCTTTTGGTGTTTTTGTGTTTTTAACCTAGGATTTTGATTCATTGATTTTGATATGATTGTGTGAAATTATTTGAGATGTTTTACTCCCCATGTTGTGAGAAGTATTTTTATATAAATTGTTTATACTTTGGACAAGATTTGCTAGATTGACATGATAAATTGTTAGATTGAGATTATGAAATTGTGATTAAAATTGTGCCTAAGTGATAAATTGAATATGTGATGAATTGTGAAATAACATACTGCTTTGAGATTATAACATTGTTATTGGGATTGAGTATAAGTGCAAAGTTGAACATGCGTTGATTTGTAAAATATACGTAAACATGTGATACTGGATTATGACGTTGTGATATGTTAAAATTATGGACATGAAATTTGGTTGTAAATAAGTGTGTGGTTAACACTTAATGTGACAATACTTGTGTTGTAAGTTATGAATTATACAATAACCCGAATGGTGTTTACCTTGAGAAAAATGTTTATGCGCAGTGTTAAAGGAAAAGTGTAGGATTCCTAGTTAGGAACTTAAAGTGTTAAATTGTAACGCAATGTGTTAAACATGTTTGAAACATGAGTATGAGGTCGTGGGTATTGTATAATTCATGAGTAGTGTCTGTGTGCAAAAATTATTTTAGGGATTGGACATGAATAAGGAAGGTGAGACCCTAACGGATTCTTCGGAGTCTAGGCTTTGAGGATAAAGACACTTGATTTGAGTGCTTTTTTAAGCCTATATTGATCCCATGTGGTTGGAGCATTCTTGCAAAACAGAGTGACCTTAACTGGTCACCTTATGATTTTATTCAGTGAGAGTGACCTAACATACCCATGATGTGGTGTGTCTTGTTATGTACTCCTTAGTGCCCCAATGTGATTTTTCACTAACATGGTACCACATTGCATATAGGCTTGAGTCTTAATATAATTGTTGCATAACGTTTGCTAATTGTCTATTATGAAATTGATAAGTATTATTATGTCTTCACCCGAGTGTGTGATTCATGTGTAATGTGATTGGTGATTGAAAAATGAATTTCAAATGAGAAAGTGGTGAAGTGACGTAAATTGTATTAAGTTGAGTTATGTTATAAATACTTCCATTATTTATTTTGATCATGTCTTTGTTTATTTGTACTTTTTTTTAGAAATGTGATAATTCACTCCCAGTGTGCTATTTGTGTTTGAATCTTGTGATGATCTCAAACCTTGTGTTCGTGGTAGCAGATGACTAGGTGGATGACTTTAAAGAACCTCGTGCTAGAGAATGTTGTGACACAATACTCTGATAGGATATAACATTGATGATGAGTTTTTACTTTAATTGCATGATATTATTTTATTTTATTTTACCTCATTGATTTAACAAAATTTCTTTTGTAAACTTTGACGGTCTTGTTCTAAGCCAGATATGTTTTTAATAAGTTTTATTTGGTAATATTAAAGTGAATGTGACTCTTTTACTCACATGAGCTCCTTTATGTTAATTGAATAAAATCATTTTAGTTAGTTCTGTATTTTTTTTTTATGTTTTTCTTATTTATATGTATGTCGGGGTAGAGGGTGTCACCCAATCTTCTCACCCACTCCCTAGGCCCCCCATCTTCTTCTCACCCAATCCCCAACCAGATCCAGAATTATGGCTCCAACCTTCCCTTCACCACAACCACACAACCATCATCACCATCGACCACCTTCGTGCTATGCCACCACCCTATCCCATCTCCTTCTTGTCATGCAACGCCTTTGGTCCCTACTATCAATCATTGTTGTGCATCATTCCACAGAGCCCTTGCACATAACATACCTTGCACGTGCGACCTCAACCTTAAAGGCTCCACACACATAACTCCTCTCCACCATCATTGTGTCTTCGTGCACATCAATTGTTGTGCACTCCTATGCCATAACACAATCACATTTGCACATGGATATTTGGTCACAATGAATCATGTATTCGTTGGATTAAATGAGGGTGAATATATATATATATATATATATATATATATATATATATATATATATATATATATATATATATATATATAACCAAAACTTTCAAGTTGTATTTTTTTACACCCTCACTAATACAACTTAAGTACGATTCTGCTATACAATGTGGGAGGGATTATTTTTTAAATTGAAAATGTTGGTAGAACGAATAGCAATGAGGTAAAGGCCAATAGTAATTCGCAAAATAAATTTACACTTGTTGGCCTTACCAACATCCACAATTCCACATCATGTCTACTATAAAAAGAAACATCCACATCATGTTTACAATTGTCTAAGTTCAGCCTTGTTTCTTCATTAAATGTAGGCTTTTGACTTTAACTTTTTAGCACAAAATAAATTTAGGTTTTTTTTTTATCCAAATTCATCTTATTAAGACATGATCTTCAAAAAGCTCTAAAAAGACCCTCCAAAAAGCAATTATAAATTATGCTTTTATTGGACTTAAATCTCATCTTAATAGCTTAAATCAAATTTAGTTTTTTTCCTACATCACCAGAAATTATTTAATGATTCATGATCATTACATTATTCATGATTCCAACCAATAATAATATGACATGTAATTAATTTAATATTTTAAATTTATTAAGATTTCTTAAATTAAGGATAGCAAATTAATTATCATTAAGTAATTATTAAATATATTTTTAATTTAATAATTATATATTTAATTGTTCACATATCACATGATTATTATTTGAGACTATAAATGGCCTAACCTACAACTCACATTTAGCTCTCAATTGATGAGATTCGAATTGCTTGGTAAAATGCGCACTATTATATTGATGCATCATTATATATATTATTATAAGACTTATATTCAACATATTGTATTATATATTTCTAATAAATCTGGCATGTGACTTTAAAATATATCATTAATTAAAATATCAAAATTAAATGACTTTTATTTGGAAAATCAATAAGAAAATGTTTGAACGATAATTATAATTTTAATATTTTATATTTTTTAGAAAATTAATTACATAATTAAAATTTAAACTGTGTATAACTTAGCTAAAATTATATTTTTTTTATAATTTGTAAAAGTTAAAAAATAAATTTATAAATTACTTTTGAGAAATTGTATATAATTTGAATGAAAAACTAATTTTATCATTTAAATATGATTTATATTATATCTTATCATTATCTAATTCATGTCAAATGCATAACGCAATAATGCAATGATATTATTTATTTTTCCATCAAATATTATATAAAATTAATTTATAGTTATCTTATTTTAACTTTATCTTGTATTGTCCTATCAATAAATTCACAAAAAAAATCCTATCAATAGATTCAACATAGTTGATAAATAGTTTGATTTTTTTAAGTATATTGTGGGATTGATTCTATGATCATGTGAATGAAAAATACTTTATTAAAAAAGATAAAATTTATTTTAATGATCTTGTAGGAGATTAATCTCATAATTTTCAAATGTCCTATTTATTTAAGAAGAAAAACAAAACAAATATATCTTCTAGTCCCATATCAATAATTTATAATTGGTTGAAATTTCCACTGTTAAATTTTATATTAAATGCTGCTTAAGAGAGACAGAGGGTCACAATTTGTTAACAGGTGGTGATTGAGTTTATATATATATATATATATATATATATATATATATATATATATATATATATATATATATATATATATATATATATATTTATACTACTAGTAACTTTTGAAGGGGCAAGGGAAAAACACAAGACGGCGCACATAGATTTTGTCGAAGAAACATCCGAGGAACAAGGTTCTGTGCAGAGCGGGACTGTGATTCAACGGTAAAATTCATCTAAACACTCTCTAACTATAACTCTCATTTCAATACTGTTAATCTCTAATCTTGCGTTGCCACTGCATATGTCTCTGCCTTTGAAAAGCATTTTTGGTGTTTCAACCCACTTTTTCTTTTCTTTCCCCCTCTGACTTTGCCGCGACTTCAACTTTTTTCTTCTTCTCTAAGTACACAAACTGTTTGATAAATTAACTCAACGGATTAAATTTCATTTCAAGAGTGATGCCTTTGAAGTTTTAAGCATATTTGTTTTTTTCTTCTTCTTTTTTCTCAGCGTGTCTTCTGAAACTGGATAATTTTGGAACAGGGAGTAGAATGTCTTGCGCCACCTTCAATGTTGCAGCTTCTTTGAATCTTCATGGACGTACTAAGCAAGCAGTTTCTAAGCCATTTGGGTCAAGAAATCACTGTACTTTCCCCAAGTTTTCTTTTCTCTATTCTGAGACCTTGAATTTGAGCTCCACTTATTATAGTTTTGGCCGGGATACACCCTCACGCTCATTCCATAGTGTTTTTAAATGTCTTGCTCAGAATTCAGAATCATCACCTTCTGTTAGCGTTGACACAAACAACAATTCTCGTAAGCACTGCAGTTATTCTATCTTTTCATTCCCATTATATTTGTATTACAATATTATATATTGTCATTAACATTTCTTTTCAGATACTCTGTCGTCTAAAGTCATTATTGTTCAATGGTTACATTAGCTTAACCAATACTTTTCTTGACTGTGGCTCTGAAAATCATTAAAGAGACACATCAGTGAAGTAAATTTTAAAGTGGTCGCCTGGGGTTAGCCTTTTCTTGATTAATACTAATTGAAATTCTCACTTAGCAACCAAATATTGGTCATTGTGGCTTATTTATTCTACACTTGTACTCTGCTGTGCAATGTCTTAAATACCAGAATTTCTTTCCCAGTGCAGTGCAAGCACTTGGTATATTAATAGAAGAAAGTTTTGGAGTAATTGGTAACCTGCTGACAATAGGAACTACTGTCTTTACTGAATGGGTCAATGAGTTGAAAAGTTTGCATTATGAGTATTTATTCACTTTATTTTATTTACTGATTTTTATTTTTTAAAATTTCCTTGTGCTTAAGAAGAAAAGGTGACTGTTCTGGTTATTGGTGGAGGGGGACGTGAACACGCTCTTTGCCATGCCTTGCAACGATCACCATCCTGTGAGACTGTACTTTGTGCCCCGGGCAATGCAGGGATTGCTAGCTCAGGAAATGCTACTTGCATCTCTGACCTTGAAGTTTATGATGGAGCAGCAGTAATCTCCTTTTGCCGGAAAATGGGGGTGGGACTTGTTGTTGTGGGACCTGAGGCTCCACTTGTTGCAGGTCTTACAAATGAGTTAGTTAAGGCTGGAATCCCAACTTTTGGTCCATCTGCAGAGGCTGCTGCTTTGGAAGGTTCTAAAAATTTCATGAAGCATTTGTGTGACAAGTATGATATTCCAACTGCCAAGGTATGTCTTCTTATTCTGAATCTCACCAACCAGATCAACATTTATCCCTTATTCTGTTGTAATGATATTTGCGAATATTTTCATGTATTGCATCTTATAAGTAGCTTCTCTGTGAATTTTGTAACATACTATTATACTCATTAGTAATGAGTAAATGGATCAGTTAAAACTGTATTGGGTTGGTTTCTGGATATGAGTTTTTGTTAAGCTGAAAGGGTTTCTTTGTTAGTCAACGAGTGTTGTTGATTTGCCTCTTTAAGAAATTATGTATATGATATTTAGTGGAATCATAATGTTGTGTCCTTATTTCTCTTAATTCCATGTGTATGCTGTCCTGTCATGTCCTCCTCAAATATATATATCCATCTTCCTTTGACCTTGTTTATGTCAACTTTGCTTCAAGAAATTTCTTTCTTAGTTTATATTAATCCTGGTTTACTAGTGCAGTACAAAACATTTACTGACCCATCTGCTGCAAAGCAATATATACAAGAACAAGGAGCACCAATTGTCATCAAAGCAGATGGACTGGCTGCTGGAAAAGGAGTTACTGTTGCCATGACACTGGAAGAGGCAAATGAAGCTGTCGACTCAATGCTGGTGAAGGGTGATTTTGGTTCTGCAGGTTGTCGTGTCATTGTTGAGGAATTTCTAGAAGGAGAAGAAGCATCCTTTTTTGCATTGGTTGATGGAGAAAATGCAATTCCACTAGAATCTGCACAGGACCATAAACGAGTTGGTGATGGTGACACAGGGCCAAATACTGGTGGCATGGGTGCATATTCTCCAGCTCCTATAATAACTAAGGAACTTCAATCTATAGTAATGGATTCAATTATCATCCCGACAGTAAAAGGAATGTCAGCGGAAGGTTGCAAGTTTGTTGGGGTTTTATATGCTGGGCTTATGATTGAGAAGAAGTCTGGCATGCCTAAGTTAATTGAGTATAATGTGCGATTTGGTGATCCTGAGTGCCAGGTCAGTTAAGTCATAAGATGTTTGTTAGAATGAATTCACTTTGTAATGTAACTAACTTACCCGTTAAATATGTTATAACATGCTAGAACTCAAAAGGCATTATTGACAAAAATTGCTTTTGGAATCTTGTAATTTTCATTTAGATAGGTCCATTGTTATTGAGCTCATGTTATGGTAATGTGTCATGTGAAATCAATGTCTAAATTTCTTGCTATGATTGTCCTTGTTTTGGGAGGTCATTTTATTTGTTTATACAAATTGATGTCTAGTGATATTTCTGCCAATAGACAAATTGGTCTTCAACCATTTCAAAACTTTTCTTAGCCATCTTCCTAGTCCACTGATATCGAATTCGAAGATATTATTTAACATAAGCACATACACTCAATCATCAGTTTATTTACAAAGTGAAAAGTGTACAACCAATGATAACAAAATATAATCAATTTACACTATATTTATCATTTTTCCTTTTGAAATTTTGAACAGGTCTTAATGGTTCGGTTGGAGTCTGATTTGGTACAAGTTCTACTTTCAGCATGTAGAGGAGAGTTGAGTGGGTTATCACTGAACTGGTCTCCTGGGTCTGCCATGGTTGTGGTAATGGCAAGTAACGGATATCCTGGATCATATGAGAAGGGAACTGTGATTGAAAACCTTCAAGAAGCTGAGCTTGCTGCTCCAGGTATCAAGATATTTCATGCAGGAACTGCTTTTGACTCTGAAGGAAAATTTATTGCAATTGGGGGGCGTGTTCTTGGGGTTACAGCCAAGGGAAATGATCTTGAAGAGGCACGTGATCGAGCTTATCAAGCTGTTGAGAAAGTTAACTGGTCTGGAGGCTTCTATCGTCGGGATATTGGTTGGAGAGCCCTTCCTCAGAAACAATATGTTACAAAGGGATAAACTACAGCTGAGTCCTAGAACAGTAATAGACATTGGTCAACACTCATTAGTGGTAAATCGTTTTACAAACATTAGAAAGTCCCCAGTGTAAGAGGATGGATCTTGTCTTTTGTACTTTTCGGGTGTAACGGGATTAGGTAATGTGGTTACATCAAGAGCTATGGTGGGAAACCTCGTAAGAATAAACAATACTACCGCCCCTCCCATAAAAATATGGTGTATTTCTTCAATAAAAGTTAACTTATGTATTAAGATGTATGAAGCAAATCCTTACTCATGACTTTCTTATAGGTTGAAACTCAAATGCAGAGTTAAAACTTGCTTACTATATCTATTGACCCATGACCCATCCATTTTCAGTGTACTTCCATTGCTTCTTTAAGATTAGATTACTCAGTTAGTCTCTGTATCATTTAGAAAATATTAAACAAAAAAGTAAAAAGTCTTTATTACCATTTCAAAAGAAATCACCAATCTGCTAGTTTTGATCTGGTGAAGAGTTCAATAGCTTATATGAGATTTATATTTAAACTTCATTGTCATCATTGCATAAATAAAAAAATTCAAAGAAATTATCAAAACAATTTTATTACATGATGACCTATTCATCTCGCCCATCACCCTCAAATCCAACAACAACAACAACAACACCTTATCCCACTAGGTGGGGTCGGCTACATGGATCAACTTTCGCCATAATGTTCTATCAAGTACCATACTTCTATCCAAATCATTAAGTTTGAGATCCTTTTTTATAACCTTTCTTATAGTCTTTTTGGGTCTTCCTCTGCCTCGAATTGTTTGTCTTCTCTCCATTTGGTCTACTCTCCTCACTACAGAGTCTACCGGTCTTCTCTCTACATGCCCAAACCACCTAAGTCTATTTTCCACCATCTTCTCTACAATAGGCGCTACTCCAACCCTCTCTCTAATAGCTTCGTTTCTAATTTTATCCTGTCGAGTCTTACCACACATCCACCGCAACATCCTCATCTCCGCTACACCTACTTTATTCTCATGTTGGCTCTTGACCGCCCAACATTCTGTTCCGTACAAAATTGTCGGTCTTACCGCAGTCCGATAAAACTTTCCCTTTAGCTTGATCGGTACCTTTGCATCACATAACACCCCCGATGCTTTTCTCCATTTCATCCATCCTGCTTGAATGCGATGATTCACATCCCCTTCAATTTCTCCATCATCCTGTATTACAGACCCAAGATATTTAAACCGTGTGACTTGAGGGATAATATGGTCTCCTATTTTCACCTCTGAGTTAGAAACCCTCATTCTTTTGTTGAACTTACATTCCATATACTCCGATTTGCTTCTGCTTAGGTGAAAACCATGTGTTTCTAGAGCTCGTCTCCAAGTTTCCAACCTCTCATTCAACTCCTCCCTCGACTCTCCAAGGAGGACTATGTCATCTGCAAAAAGCATGCATCTCGGCGCTATCTCTTGGATTTGTTCCGTGAGGACATCCAGAATTAAGGTAAAAAGGTAGGGGCTAAGGGTTGACCCTTGATGCAAACCAATTGTGATGGGAAAATCGTCTGACTCTCCACCCTGTGTCCTAACACTAGTCGATACCCTATCATACATATCTTGGATAGCTCGAATATATGCAACCCTAACCCCTTTCTTCTCTAGAGCTTTCCACAAAATCTCTCTAGGCACTCTATCATACGCTTTCTCCAAGTCAATAAAAATCAAGTGCAAGTCTTGTTGGTCCATGCGATATTGCTCCATCACCCGCCGTAATAAATAGATCGCTTCCATGGTCGACCTTCCCGGCATGAAACCAAATTAATTCTCAGTAACTTGAGTCTCCTTTCTTAATCTCCGTTCGATCACTCTTTCCCATAATTTCATGGTATGACTCATGAGCTTGATTCCCCTATAATTTGCACAATTTTGTATATCCCCCTTGTTCTTATAGATTGGCACTAACGTGCTTCTCCTCCATTCCTCCGGCATGCGTTTTGACCTCATAATTTCATTAAAGAGTTTGGTGAGCCACTCAAGACCTCTATCTCCAAGAGTTTTCCACACTTCAATAGGTATGTTGTCTGGCCCCACCGCCTTACCGTTACTCATTCTTTTCAACGCTTCCTTTACTTCCTGTTTCTGAATCCGACGATAGTACTTATAGTTCCGGTCCTCTTCTCTTGTGTCTAGACTGCTAGAGTCATATCCATATCCATCATTAAATAAGTTGTGGAAATACGCCTTCCACCTTTCCTTGATATCTTTTTCATGCACTAAGACTTTGCCTTCTTCATCCTTAACACACTTTACTTGATCCAAATCTCTAGTCTTCCTCTCTCTACCCTTAGCAAGCCTATATATAGATCTTTCTCCGTCCCTGGTTCCTAGAGCTTGGTATAGTCCGTCAAAAGCTTGGGCTCTTGCCTCACTCACCGCCTTTTTGGTTTCATTTCTAGCTATCTTATACTTATCCCAAGTTTCAGAATTTCTACACCTAGACCACTCCTTGAAACACTCCTTTTCTACTCTAACTTTGCTCTGAACACTTTCATTCCACCACCACGATTCTTTACCCCTAGGTCCAAAACCTCTAGATTCACCCAACGTCTCTTTAGCCACTTTAATAATCTCTTGGGACATTTTGTTCCACATATCATTTGCACTTCCTTGTGATTGTCCACACCATCTCTCCCATATCTTTTGTTGGAAAATTCCTTGTTTCTCACCCTTCAAGTGCCACCATTTGATCCTTGGTGCTACCATAGGACTTCTTCTCTTTGCCCTATCTCTAATTCTTACATCCATGACCAAAACTCTATGTTGGGTAGTCAAGCTGTCTCCCGGGATAACTTTACAGTTCAAGCAATACTTCCTATCAGACTTCCTGATAAGGAAGAAATCTATCTGAGAACATGTCCCTCCACTTTTGTAAGTGATAAGATGTTCCGCTCTTTTCTTAAACCATGTATTGGCTATAGAAAGATCCAAAGCCTCCGAAAACTCCAAGATGGATTTACCCTCCCCATTCATCTCCCCTAGGCCAAAACCCCCATGCACCCCCTCAAAACCTCTAGTCACGCTACCTACATGTCCATTGAGATCCCCTCCTAGGAAAACTTTCTCTCCTTGGGGTATATCCTGAAGTACCCCTTCTAGATCCTCCCAAAATTTTACCTTAAAGTGTTCTGCTGACCCAACCTGAGGTGTGTACCCACTAATATCATTAAAGGTGTCCTGTCCCACTACCAATTTTAAGGCTATGATACGATCTCCTACTCTTCTTACATCCACGACATCCTTCTTCCACTCCTTGTCCACAATAATCCCTACCCCATTTCTTAATATGATTTTTCCCATATACCACAGCTTAAATTCCGAGTTGTCTAATTCTTTCGCTTTTTCACCTGTCCACTTAGTTTCTTGTAGGCACATAAAATTGATCTTCCTCCTTACCATAACATCCACTATTTCCATAGATTTTCCAGTAAGTGTGCCTATATTCCATGTACCAAAGCGAATCCTCCTGTCATGAACTAGCTTCTTTACCCACACCCGTTCTCGAAAATGTGGGAACCCTTGCTTACTTTTCACTACATCCGGACGGCGATGCAGCGGCCCTTGCTCTTTTGACACTGTACTCGAGCCATACAGTGCGTTGCTTCCGGGCAACGACCTAGCATTCACATTATTACGTAATTGATCCATGTCATAGAGATTCGACAAAGTTTTACGTTGGCCGTCGAAAGTGTTTGGGCATTGTAGAGAGAAAAGTGTTTGGGCACCACAATGTTGAAAGAAAAGCTAGTTCTATACTATACACCACCAACATAAATATTAAACACATTTCGTAATTATGATAAATCACAACGTGGAGGATGACACACATTGGTGGAATTCTAATCCAACATAAGTATTTTTCTCTTAATATAATTTATTTTATACTCAAGAATTAATTAGAATTTAAACTTTGAATCACTCAATTAAGAGACAAATCATTATCACTTGTGCAACCTTTGTTGGTCACATTAACTTGAGTGTGACAACAAACTGCAAGTCATATGTTTTTGTTTTTAAAAAATTATTTTTGAATAATGAGAGAAACCTAACATTCATGCAGGAAATTGACTTGCTGTCTTTTATTATTTCACGTTAAGGTTAATAGTTACTTCTACGTTATTACCTCTAGTCCTTTATATATATATATATATATATATATATATATATATATATATATATATATATATATATATATAAACAATCAGGGATATTTTTTTTCTTCTAATTATACCGAATATAAGTCTAATATATACAAATAGGAATATCTTTTTCTATATTATTAGCTCTGCATCTCAAAACACACTTTCTAAGACATTATTAAAGAAAAAAAAAATCACTCTGCCAGCTAAACGGAATTTGATAGTACTACTGCATTCCTCTTTGCTCAAAATCAGTTCTTCTAAATGCATTTTAAAAATATTATACCCAAACACAAATCAATTATTTTAAAATCAATTCTTCTAAAATCTAAAAAAAATGCACTCTGTGGTACTGCTATATGCATCTTATAATTTTATTATTTTTCTAATTTAAATCTTTATGGCAGTACGGATTTGAGAATATTACGATATTTAAATGAATTATAACGTTTTATACTTTTATTATGTCTGTAATAACTCACTTTTAAAATAGTTATTCTCTTTCTTCATTTTAGATATGTAATTTATGTTAATTTTATGGTGCTTATATATAATTTTTAAAACTTGTGCTGTGTATCTCTAAATTCATGTCTGTATGATATCATATTTATGTCTTGTAGCGCATTTGTGCTTTCTAAATCTTGGTGCTGCAATTATGCTAAATAAGAGATAAGAGATTAGGCAACTTAAAAGTAGTCTAAGCCGAGCGTTCATTAACGTTTTTTTAGTCAAGTTGGTCAATTATTCTTTACCGAGTATCATGTATGTATGCATTTGATGTCTACTGATCTCTCTCCTCACTCGCAAAACTTTAGTACACTTTCATATGAAACACTTGATATACATTATCAAATGAAAGAATTAGGCAGGTAAAGGCTATGGCTTATGATACAAATTGGTAAGAGAAACAGCTTAATACATTTTCTCTTTTAAAGACCAGTAAGTGAGAATCAAACCTCAGTAACTTATAAAAATAACAAATGTGTTTTATCCAATCAAATGTCAATACTTAGATCAAAATTTCAGTAATTAGTAAAAGCAGTAGCCTCACAACATTCGACAGAATATTTATATAATGTCCAATGCATTGTTAACTGCTTTTCAGCTTTGACAGGCAGCTGAGCACCCAATGAATTGTGTGTCAAGATTACTGCAGTCTGCAATCATGCAGGTGACAAGTAGAGGACTGCTTCAAATCAGAATAAATAAATAAAAAACCATTAAATGGAAGCTAGAAAGAGTTGTACACAAGCAGTTAAAAGTAGTACAAGAAGTCATTGTTCTTGCCATAGAATAGAATGATAAGTCGTTTATCAAATCAATGGCCTTCATAGCCAGTTTTGATTTTTCGCATAACGCTATAACAACCTTAGTTCTCAGCAGCTGGATAAACATTACTTTACCCCAGGCTTCAGCTTCAAACACAAATTTAGACTATGAAACAGGAAAACAACTGATCTTTCAATACTCTATGAAGTTTATATAAAAATCTTGAATCAAAATAGAAGACAGTATTACACTACATGTCTACATGAAAATATTAAAAACCATATCACTGAAGTGTTGAAATAATGAGTTGACATACCCAGATAAAAAAATTCAGTACATGGCTACAGTCTACAGAATTTTTAATGATATTGCAGCAGAACGAAGTTTTACACCATCGCTGTCCCACTTGGACTGTGGTGCAGTTGCTCCAGCAATAAAAGCCTACAGAATATAAGGATCAGGTATCTTACTTTTCTGTAATTTATGTTGGTGAAAATATAAAAGTGATTGACGTGTATCACCAAAGAAATGCCCCTTCTGGTCTCGATTATAAGCAAAAAATACAAAACTAACTTCACAGTTTACACTAATTAAGAAAATTAGTTATCATCATTTAATTTTGTTAATCCCACTAACAACATAAGTTTTCTTCCCAAACTACCTTTCATTAGAACTTGATATCAAGAAAAGGATCATTGAAAATAGAATCTCAATTAAATGAAAGACATTTTGGAGACAGTCTCATTAAATATAGTAAAATTAGTTTGGATTTATGTAAATTTGAGACCAAAATATATGAATTTTTTGTTGCTTATATTTGAGATCGGAGTAATGAGAATGTTCTCTATTGGCACTGGGTCAACTAGCAAAAGTTGATGACCAATGATATTCCTGCAATTGCATATCCAATCAAGTATATGTGGATGGGTTAGTTATATTTATATCCTTAAAATGCTTGTAGTAACAAACCTTTCCACTGCTGACCCCTGCCATCAATGCTACGTGCTGGTTATCTCTACCAAATTCATAGAAATAGTAAGTCCTGAAATTATAATAGTCAATAATGCATTGGAATTTGATGCAATAGAAAAATTCAATGGCATAGAGAGTAGACACATTAATATATTGGTTCCAGATGAAATAAAAATGGCTTAAAGGATTAATCCACGCATCCAGAGTTGGCTACGCTAGAATTTTGAGTACCCAATCAAACAATGGGAGAAAGGGTATCAATGCTGTATATATATAGCCTTCTTTTCTAAGATAATCTTTTTTTTAAATAACAATATAGAACTAAAAAAGAACTAATTCATGTATTTTATCTTAAATAAGGAGGGAACCTTTGGTGTATATAGTTCCAGTAAGTTGAAAATGAACTTACGTAAAACCCTCATCTTCCTTTATTTTTATTGATCTTGCAGAATAAATTTTTGAGCCCCCTGCATGAACATCATGGGCAAAATGAAATACTAAAACCAAGAACTGAGTAAACAGAAAGAGCAATGAAGCACATAATATCATTTAAATAACTAAATGTTGGGATATAACAATCTGTAACAGAAAGATAAACTTAGAACAAAATCAACTTCTTTTCAAAACTACAAAAACATGCAGACGTTTAAACAAAATTGTACCTGGAACAAAAATTTTTGCTGCTTCCTTCAGGGAACCTAAATCAGTTATATTCTGAGCCTGTTCCAATCAATGAAGAATACGTAAGTTTCCTGAGGAATTCACATCAAGAATAAAGAATAGGACTAGATCTAATCTCAGTTACAATGACTTGTCATAACACAGGCACAAAAGCCTGATGGTTGATATACTGTACATATATTCTCTTAGGAAAAAGACATCAATAAGAACTTCTAATAGTTGAAATCATGCCAAAGTGAAGTGATAACAAATTACAATCTCCATCCTTTATGAAATTATCATCAGTAGCAACAAGTTCCTATTTTTAGTCCTAGTTCACAAAAAGGAAAAACTTTCAATGAGAAAGAGCCTAATGCTAACTCAGCATTGAAATAGAAAGGAGCCAAATGGCAAAAGGAAAACAATTGGAAGAGACAGAAAAGATGCAACACAGAATCTAGAGCTTAAGCCTGTGCAGACACATCACGTTGACTTGGACAAGGGTTTCTGATGTACAAATAGCAAAACGTCTAGCTTGTCTGTTACTAATAACTCAACCATTGAGAAAATTTTATGATGTGTGTGTGTGTATGATAAAATGCTATTGGCTGTCTAATTACCTGTAAGAAGGTGATTTTAAGTTGATTGGTTGGCTTAGTAACAACACTTAGAATCTCTGATCTGTTTCAATCAAAGACTAGATGATCATGTTTCCTTCTAAAAATACACAAGAGCATTGCAAGAAAATAGGGAGTTGGGAGTTTGATACAAATATTACCCATCGGAAGATGCAAACCGTGCTGAAAAAGTCTTTGTCTTTGCCTTGTCCCCATAAAGAGACTGTCCAGCATCCAAATCCTGCAAACAAATGGAAGACAAATTCACTCAACTGAAAATTTCACAATGTTTCAATCCTATTATTTTTAATACGGAAGTTGATCAATCAGCTATAGTTGTACAATTTCAACTGATAAGACTAACTTTATTCAACTATCTTCAACCATAAAAGATGACTTAACTAACTATTGCATCAAACTCCAACTAACTGAAACAGGATTCAGCTGAGCTGAGCTAAACAAACCTGTCATTAAGTTTCTATTTATACATTTCAAAATCATTTTTTAATGTAACTCCAAATTTAGTAAATTACAATTTATCAAGTTGACATTTAAAAAAATGACTAATACAGAATTAGTTTAATCTTGAGTAATTTAGGAAATTACAATTAAAAAATTGAGATAGAAAAGTGGTTAAATGCACCTCAGGTTCCGTGATATCCTTAAACTCCGGTGGGACTCGAATGGCAAACCCATCACCGTAGAACTGAAACCAAGATGTCGTGTTTTCAATGCTAGAAAGAAGCGATTTGGACGGCGATTCTTGCGCAACTGAGACTTGAGGAGTTAGGCCAATGCCAATGCAGACCAGAGGAGTTTGAAGGATGAGGCTCCGTTTGGAAGTGAGGTTCTTGGCCCCACAAATTATGGGTTTTGAGGTGAAAGAGAAGCAGGGTTTGGTGTTGTTGGTGATGCTGATGAGATTGGAGAAAAGAACGGCCATGAAAGAAAGTGCATGGAGACAGTTATCATCAGTTTCAGCAAAAATAAATAACTTTTGAAGTTTTTTAAAGTTTAGGGGCACTTGAAGTAAAACAGCTTCATCAACTAATATGAAATTATTTTAATTTAATCAGAAATATTAGATTCAAATCTTGAATAAATAGTTATATTAAATATTTTTTTATCATTTATAATAATTTTATTTGATTTAAACTAAATTATCTTTGGATAAAAAATATTTATGGTTTAAAAAAAAGTTATGGTTGAATTATTGTATGTGAGAAAATGTTTTTTCTTCTGAGTCTTTTATCACAATATATTTAGGATTTTAGTTTGAGATTACGGTTAAACTAAAAACAACTTAATATTGATTCATCTATGTACTCGATGATAATAAGTTTTATTCATGAATCATGGAAAATAATATATCAAAGATTTGTTTACATTTATCTATCCAACAAATGCAGGCTCACTGGGGGGAAATAAAAAGAGAAAAAAAAGAAAATGAAAATTTCTAGTTCTGTGGACCAAAAGACCCTCATGGCTAATAGACGTTATCCACTTTCAAACATAGCCAACCAATCCAGACCACCCGAAATCTAAACCAAATCAGAGAACAAAGGATGATGTGGAAGAGAAGAAGAAGCCTTCAGCACTTGAAGTTGAAACCTTGCTGATCCTCATCATGGGAACCATTTTTCCTCCTCACTCTCTCTCTCCACTCCTCAACATCAAACCTTCACCCTCAAGAATTCTCTTGGCTCCCTGTCCCCAACCCAAGTCAAATTCTCTCTTTTGCTCCAAACCCATTGTTTCAAGTCTCAGAAAGAACCAAACTTCATCTCCCAAACCTTCATCGGGCACAAGCTGGTTGGCTCATGCTCAACAGGGCCTAGCAGCTTTGGCTATCTCCTTGGCACTCAACTTTAGCCCAGTTTTGTTTAATGGCAATGCATTGGCATCTGAGTTTGATGTGCTTAATGAGGGTCCACCCAAAGATTCTTATGTGTTTGATGATGCAGGAGTGCTTAGTAGGGTGACCAGGTCTGATTTAAAGCAGTTGTTGTCTGATTTGGAATCAAGGAAGAACTTCCGCATCAATTTTATAACTGTTAGAAAACTCACGGTTAGTTACACAACTACTCCCTTCCCTCTCAAATATAAGAAGAAGAAAAAACACATTTTTCTTGCTCTTAAATATAAGAAAATTGACTTTTTTTTTATTCCTTATACCAAATTCTAGTGAAGGGTAAGTGGGAGAAAATTTTAATTTTTAATTGAGATTGGTGAAATTAAATGTGATTAACTAATTTTCTTAGTTAGCTTGAATTATTTTTTCTTTTCTTAAATTTAAGACGGGGAGTAGTATGTGCTTAAATAATGAATTATGAAACTTTCTTTCATATGTTTGCATATGATGTGCTGTGAAGAAGCATCGAGCTTGTTGTGCAAACTTGTCCATTTTCTCTGCCATGGAACTAAAATGGTGCATGAAAGGACCAAACAAAATGCTAAATGAAATGTTTTGATTGTGTAACGTGGTTGGTTGCAGAGCAAAGCTGATGCATTTGAGTATGCTGACCAAGTCTTGGAGCGTTGGTACCCTTCTGTAGAAGAAGGGAACAACAAGGGCATTGTGGTGCTTGTCACGAGTCAGAAAGAAGGAGCAGTCACTGGTGGCCCGGCTTTTGTCGAAGCTGTGGGGGAAAAGATCCTTGATGCTACCGTCTCAGAGAACCTCCCAGGTACTTGCAAGTTTGTATTATTTATAAGAGTTTAATTGTCATGCACAATACCAAAAATTTTATAATATACTATTGGATTAGAAATCTATCTTTTAAAGCAATTAGGTTGAATTACTAATTTGGTTCTTATATCTGCACACGATCTTTACATTTTAGTCTCTACCCCTAGAAGCTACTTGTTTTAGTCCCCACGCAACACTTTTTAATCCATTTTAGTACATACTATTTTGGACAGTAGGTACTAAAAGAGATTAAAAAGTGTATGTGTAGATACTAAAACGAATCATTTCTAAGTGTAAAACATAAAAATTGTGTAGTTATAAAGATCAAATACGTAATTAAAGCTTGTAATTATAAGAGTTTAATTGTCATACTCAATTAGTACCAAAAATTTTATAATATACTATTGGATTAGAAATCTATCTTTTAAAGTAATTAGGTTTAATTACTAATTTGGTCCTTATACCTGCACACGATCTTTACATTTTAGTCTCTACACCTAGAAGCTACTTGTTTTCGTCCCCATGCAACACTTTTTAATCCATTTTAGTACATACTATTTTGAACGGTAGGTACTAAAAGAAATTAAAAAGTGTATGTGTAGACACTAAAACCAATAATTTCTAAGTGTAAAACATGAAAATTGTATAGTTATAAAGATCAAATAAGTAATTAAAGCTTGTAATTATTACAGAAGTTAACACTTTTACCATATATCATGACAATTTATGATTGAACGAAAATATAAAAACCTTTATACTGTGAATGCTTTCTAATTAAATTGTATTTATAAAACTTGTCAATCTTCTGAAGCTTTACTCAGTAAGGAACAGCTATAATCATATTTACTTTTTGAAGGGGTACTACCTATGTCTGGTTTATATATGCAGTATTGGCTACGGATGAGAAGTACAATGAAGCTATTTTTAGCACTGCTAAACGGCTAGCGGCTGCCATAGATGGGCTTCCGGATCCTGGTGGGCCAACAGTTAAAGACAACAAACGTGAGTCTAACTTCAAAACCAAGGAAGAGACAGAAGAAAAGCGTGGACAATTCACTCTTGTAGTTGGAGGTTTGTTAGTCATTGCATTTGTTGTTCCTATGGCACAGTACTATGCCTATGTATCCAAAAAATAAGATAATATAAATAGATCTGTTTTTCAAATTCTCACTGTTCAAATTCAGATGTATAATGTGCAGTTGTAACCATGCTCATGTTACAATTGAGTTTGAGAAAGCTGAAGAAGAATAAGATGACAGTTTTTGCTTGTAAATGCTATTCCAAAGTATATGTATTTGACCATTTTTATATGCTGGTTGGCGATCTTAAGTCAGGTAGAGCAAGTTCTAGTTCCTTGCCCCTCTTTCATTTTCCTCTTGCCTAAGTGTCCTTTTTTGGAATAAATCTAATATAGGACGGGTTCCTAATTCGTAGCTTTATACATTGCATTGATGTACACAGCTAATATACTTTAATGCCACCTCATAATCTTATAAGCTAAAATGAACTTATAGGACTTAGGAGGGTCATTAGTCACTTTTAATAATTTTAACCAAAAACTTCCGATTGTTAGTTCAAGTACTTAAATGATATATGTCATAAAGTCAGTTGATTTGGTCCCAAATCATAAATGTTTGTAAGATCTTAACTGTCAATCAAGGTTACAATGAGCTGGTAGTTTCACTACACCAGCACAGAAAGAATAAAACTATTATAACAGTAAACAAATAGGGATTTTGAGCTAGAGAAGGAAGGGAATTTTGTCTCCCAAAAGAGTGTTGGAGTAGTTTCCAGTGAGAACTTGTGATGCCACATATTGATTTGCAGCCTCGGTGTAATGAGTCCCGTCCCAGTTTACATACACACTGCTGTCATTGCAACCTTTTGCTGTTATTGTGGTCCCATTCAAGATCTTTGTTAGCCCACAAGAAACTCGACTGTCAAAGTTCAATGGTGGACCTCCATATCCACAACAAGCCATAATGGGTTGTTCAAACCCTGCAAACATATAATCACAGAAATTTAACCGTGTTTGCCCCCAACAAATACAAAAGAAACTAAGTCATTTTGGCTTATCCTGATCCCTATATTCACCACTGACTTGGACACACTTCTAGCATTTTAAGGATTGTAAACATATGCTGCGATCAAATGATTACAGGGTAAAAAGAGGAAGGAGACTCTTGAGAAAACAAAGCTCAAAAGAAGAAGAAAATGAATTCTCATAGAGTGTTATGTAGTGTATGTGCAAGTCGTTCTTTTATATTCTTCCATTGCCAAATCATGTCACAGTGTTGAGTTATTAAAAGACTATAGTAAGAAGTATGAGTAAAACAGAAGTTGCTGCTGCATGGGGCTCATCACATGATTCCAAGGGCATATCACAATATGATATGAGGAATTCAACATCTATAAAAAAAATAACTAACATTTAAATATCTAGGAAACAATCATCATCCAAACTATAAAGCAAAATCAATAGCAAAATGGAATTAAGATGAGGCAGCTATAAATATTTTAAGTTACACTCACCATATTTTGAATAGTTTGCAATGAGGTTTGATTTTATGGTAAAGATATCAACATGTGTAACATTTGCATCTGGATACTGGCCCTTAAATTTACTACAAAAAGATTGAAGCTGTATATTAAAGGCTGTGGCCGCTTGGTTGAGTGAACTAACACATCCTAGTTCATCAAGCTTTGATGGATTAGTGCCAAATTTGGCAACAATCTGAGGCAAGCATCCGAGTGGACCCGTGTTATGTATCCAGAAATTCCTTGCCCCGCTATCATACAGTTTCTATCACACAGATCAGACAGTGAATGTTAATTTCAGTAGAACTATTTTTATTCTATGGAAGTAAAGAAACTTAAAATGCACCAATTATTAGACACAAATCACAATGAAACAAACCTTTATTCCAGTTTCAAATTCCAATAGAATTGTTGGAATTGAGGCAAGTATTTGGTCCAATGTTTTTGAATAAAATGCACCAGCAAGATCGTTCTGGCCTATGTCAAACATGTATAATCCCTTCTCGAAATAGTCTTCTGTTGGGACGTACTGATCAAATTTCTTTCCTGAAACTTTATTGTGATAATTTTCCTTTAAATGAATGAATGAGATAAAACAGAAAACTAGATTTGGAAACCAAAGTAACGAGAAGATACTTGATTAATTTATCATATACCTTGAAGAAATTGAAGAGCCAGAGCTCTGAATCTCAGAAACTGAAATACCTGAACCCCAAAGCCAAACGGGCTGATGGATGTTGCAGTGGCTGGAAGGATAGTTGAACCTGCTGCTGCAAAGTTGCATCCATGCTGAAAATTTGGCAAACCCACTGAATCCATGTAGGCATTTAAGAATGGCAATTTCATCGCATCCACTGCAATAATCAACCAAAAACACAAGGAACTATCATGGCTACATGTTCACCATAGCATGGATGATGTTATATATGCTTAGTTAACTCACATATGTAACATTAAATGGTTTGTTTGGCAAGTCATATACTTGTTATGGAAGATATCATTGTTATACTCTATCAATAATTAAGTTAATCCAATCTCTAATCTTAAAATAATCAGTGCGAAGCATTGTCACTTGTCAGTAACCCGTCCTCTCCAAGAAAATGAATTTACATTTAGATGTAAGGTCCAAAACTTCAGAGAAAGAATGGTTAAAGGTGAAATACATGTGAGCATCGAGACTCATCAAGATTATTATTGATTAAGACAAAACTTATATGTAGTTTAATAGGTGATTATTGAGGAAAAGCTTCAACAATTCTTATTGGAGAATAACACAAAAAACACTTATGGAACTGCATCTAAGTTTATCTGTTTATTTACGATTTGCAGCAAGTATAAAACAAGTTCATGAATGATTAGAAACTTACTTAAGAAGTCAACTATGAGACGGCCATCGCAGAACCTCCCAGATGGGGTTTTGAAGTAATTTTTTCCATAAGGCGGGACGACTAGAAATCCCATCCCTGCAGCAAGTTCACCTGTGTCTGAGTTTGAATCACCAAAGTTGAAAACTGCAGGGTAACTGAACTCAACCGAATTTGCCACAGCCAAGCATATGCAAAATGTTACAACTTGAAAAGCAACAACATTCTTAGAATCCATGGCAACTCTCAGCTTTATGTGTGCGAAACGCCAATAACACAGGCAGACGAATACCAATTATAGCTAGCTTTATGCGCGCCTTTTATGCATGCATTGCATTGCACACTCAGAATTCAGAATTGGTTGCTTCAAAGTGAAGTCTCACTAACAAAGGAAGAGCTTGCTTATGATAGTAAGAAAGCAATTGAATCCAAAAGGAAACAGTTCCTTTTGCTTTGCATTACCATGTTATTATCCTTATGCTGTTCAAGAAAACCAGACTTATAGTTATTGCAATATTAAAAGACTATTCCATAAGTTAAGACTTAAGAGATGGTTTTGCCTTGGGATGCGTGTGATTTGTCTTAACTTGCATCTCCACGAGACAATATTGCTTCACCACTATTGATTCCGTGAACCTTTACACTTAGC
This sequence comes from Glycine max, assembly GCF_000004515.6. Classification (NCBI taxonomy): domain Eukaryota; kingdom Viridiplantae; phylum Streptophyta; class Magnoliopsida; order Fabales; family Fabaceae; genus Glycine; species Glycine max. Next base: position 39,297,938 of record NC_038246.2, read on the forward strand.
AATCACAACTGTGTCCATGCAATCCAATGAGAGTGAAAAGACAGATGCCTTAGCATTAACAAAGTCCACGTTTCTCGGTTTGTGTTATATGCTGTGAAGTGTGAACATATTCATCCTTTTGTTTAATTATTTCTTGTTTGGCCTACCCGTGAGCTAATGTGCCAAACCAGCAGCAAAAAATGGATTCGTGAATTATTTGACAGATTCTTTTGAAGAAAAAACAATAAGCATTGTCTTGTGCCAATATTAAAAGATTCAAATTAACTTTACTCTAAAAACAATGACAGCATAGAAGAATTTGCTGAATGGTCTTTCACGGTGTTTTTTTAGTATCAAGATATTAGTACAAAGTATCTATCATTTGTTAATGATTCACCAAAAAAAAAAATCACTCACTTGTTGATTAATCGCTGTCGAAAAATCCAACTGATCACTTAATAAGTCTCCTCATGCAATAATATTTTTTTCATTCACAAGACTTAAACATCTTACTAAGAGATTTGAGTCTGGCATTACTAGCATTAACAATATGTTAGCCTTTTCACTGTCTGTTTGAAATCCTTACAATGAAAGAAAATATCTTGATTACGGACCCGCACATTGTGTGAGTAAATAGGTGAAATATTTTAGATTTTGTTTCGTCACAAACTTCTAAAATCAATAATAAACAAAGAGATATAAAAAAGCACAGGAGATAATAAGAATAAGCGTATTTTATAATTTTATCATAAATTAATTTGCACCATACTGCTATCTATCAACATGACTAATTTTGAACAATAAATAAATGAATTGGACCTTACATGTCATGTATAGATTCAACTCATTCAATCTTAACATTTATATCCTACCAACAAGTTGTCAAGACAGGACAAGAAAATTAACAGGTCAGAAACGCAACATGAATGGCTCATTTAACAATAAAATCTAACATGATTTTCTGAAAGAAAAAAAAAATGTTATACAGTGATTTCAGAAATCAAAGAAAGTAACATCGGCCTTAGTACGTAGAAGAGGAAAGGAACACCTATATAGTGATAACTCGTACTTCAGATTTTATACATTATTGCAAATATATTCTTCTAATGATCAAACAACTTATATTCTTATAAATAAATATGTTATGAAAAATAAATATTTTCTTCTATAAAAACTTATTCAGAATTATTCGCTTAAGAATTAATTTTTTTACAATTTATTTGCAAATAATAAATATTTCATGTGGTCTTGTTCACTATTGTCTCAGAGTATTTTTTAGAAGAAAAAATAAATAAAAAAGGAGTGTATTAGTAACAAGTGGTAATGCAAAAAACAAAAGTCTCAAGAAAAAAAATCCAATCACAGCCCAGGCCCAAAATAACGGAAATTTGAGCCTCCTGTAAAGGCCCAATTTGAGAATGAATGGGCAAACTGTAAAGGCCCAAAATAACTGTTCTGTTGGCCCACTCGAATGCATTCAAAGTAAATTTACTAAATTATAATTTTCTATTTTTTTTAAATTAAGTAAAGGCTTAAACCCTTGAAAAACCAGAAACCTGTGTTGTGGTTCAATCCAGCATCGATCGATCATTCATCTGTGATAATAAAAAAGGTATAACTGTAGCTGCAATGTTTCTGAATCGAAGTTGAAAATGATGACGCCGTTCAAACGCTTACACTTAGTTCGCACACTCTATCGTTCATCTCAGATTGGAGAATCTTCGTCGTATCTGTGAGTAACACTACTTTCCTCCCTTTCTCAGAAAATGAATTTTTTTATGAAGCCAAACGTTTGTTTTCCAGCTTTAAATTAATGTCATTATGCATTTTTTTTTTATAATTTCGGTGTGTTCGAATTTTCAGGCTCGGCTGCTGCAAGAGTTATTCCTCTGCTCTATCAAACGGTAATAATCTCTTTTAACATTTTTTGTTGTTGTTTCATTTGTGTGCAAAAAGGATTTATGTGAATGATTCAGTTTGGTCTTTGACCTTCAATTTGTTGACAGTTCGAGACTTCTTTTTTTTTTTGCTTGATCAGGTTCTGAGGGTAATTTCAGGAGCTTCCATCCCCATTTGTTAAAGGGTCACGATGGCTTTCCCTTTGCTGGTGTAAAATCTTTGACGCTTCGATCTACAATGGTAAATATTCTTGAATGTTTTATCTTATGAAGACAGTGACTCCTAAATTTCTTGTCTTTTTCTATATGTTTCTTATCTAACATTTCTTAGTCTGTTGAGTTGTCCATTTTCATGAACGATAGGAGGATAAGTACTCAAGTCAAAGCCTCAGCACAAGCGCGACAAGTGGTAACTCTCTCTTAAGTTTCTTTTCTTCGTTTTTGTTATAATTATGGGTATTATTAGATGTATCTTTAGAGTAGATTTCCCTATTTTATCTTGTTGAAGAAGATAGCAGTGTGTACTGTCTTGTCAAAGCTTGTCAAGCTGTCTCTCTCCTATTTATATATATATATATATGTTATTTGAATGAAATAAAACTAAGCAAGCGAGTGAAAAGTTTCTCTCCTCACATATTCAAAGCTTTAAGTTGGTACTAGAGCGGGTCGTATCAACCGCCGTCCATCGCCGTCCGCGCCGCCGTCCGCCACCGTCCGCCGCCGTCCGCCGGCCGTTTCAACCGGCGACTACAGGGTTCTGTGCGCCTCGAGGAGCACAACTCAGCGCAACTAACCGCTGAGCCAGGAGCTTCCCCACGCGTCGTCATGCGCCATCTCCGTGCGCGCCAAACGCCGGCGCGTGACCACCACGCGCCGCCCTCCCCTTGTCGGAAACGCGCGCGTTTGCTTCCGGCCGTCTCGTCGGGCTCTCCTAAGTCCATATCAGCCATTAGTTTTTGGTTTCGGCACTTCGTTGAGTGACCTTGTGCCTTCCTTGTCTCTCTACTTTAGTTTCCTTTGATCTGTGAGTGAAAATGGCTTCGTCTGGCCCAATACTTTCATTTTCTGGAACTCCCACTATCACAACAGCAAAGCTCAATTGGAAAAATTACTTATCCTGGTCTGCTTCAGTAGAACTGTGGTTCCTTGGGCAAGGGCATCATGACCATCTTGAAAAAGATGCTGAGGCAGTTCTAGATGATAGAAGACCTGAGTGGGAAAAGTTAGATTATCAGCTCTGTGCTGTCTTATGGCAGTCAGTTGAGGCAGATGTTTTGGAGATTCTCAGATCGTTCAAAACATGCTGCTCCTTTTGGAAAAAGGCCCGGGAAATCTTTGCCAATGATATTCAGAGTTTGTTTGATGCAACCATGAAGGTCACAGCTCTCAAACAAACCAGCCACGATATGATTGCACACATAGGTAAAGCTCGGGCAGCAGTGGAAGAATTGAAGAGGTTCCTTGTGGCTGAATCGTTGGAGGAAGTGAATAGAAAGCTAGATAAGTTCTATATGGTTCTCATCTTGAGAAGTTTACATTCAGACTTTGATCACGTTTGTGATCAAGTCTTAGCTGGAGATCAGGTTCCGTCGATGGATTCTCTCATCACTAGGCTGCTTCGTGTTCCCCATGCATTGAAAGAAGAAAATCCGGCTGATGTAGTGGAGACGTCAGCCATGGCTGCACCTCGTGGAAGAGGGGGAGGACGTAACAGTAGAGGAGGCCGTGGTGGGAGAGGTGGACGTCCTCAATGCACATATTGCAAGAGGATGGGCCACACACAAGAGACTTGTTACTCCTTGCATGGCTTCCCTGACAAAGTAGCTCAGGTAACTCAGACCGAAACCGAAAAATCAGAGTATGTTCTCTGATAAAGAATATCAAGAATATTTGAAGCTGAAATCTGAGAAATCCAGCAGCCAGACTTCATCTTCCTCTGTACCATGTTATTCAACAGCATGTATTTCTCAATCTATTGATGGTCCCAGTCCTTGGATACTTGATTCAGGTGCCTCTGATCATATTTCTGGTAACAAGTCTTCTTTTACATCCATTTCTTTTCCAAAAATTCCTCATCTTGTTACTGTGGCTAATGGTTCCAAAGTTGTAGCTCAAGGGAGTGGTCACGTGTCTTTATCTTCCTCATTGAAGTTGGATTCTGTTTTGTTTATTCCTCAATGTCCCTACAATTTAATTTCATTGAGTCAGTTAACCCGTTCATTAAATTGCTCAGTAACCTTTACCGCTAATTCTTTTGTTATCCAGGAACATGGCACGGGTCGATTGATTGGAGAAGGACGTGAATCACGAGGACTTTACTACTTGAAGCCCAACTTTTCTGTTTCTTGTTCAGCAACTTCAAACCCCAAACTTTTGCATGATCGTCTAGGTCACCCAAGTCTACCAAAACTGAAAATGATGGTCCCTAGTCTAAAGAATCTTCGAGTCTTAGAATGTGAACCTTGTCAACTAGGAAAACATGTTAGGTCCTCATTTCCACAAACTTTTCAAAGATGTAATTCAGCCTTCTCTATCATTCATTCTGATATTTGGGGACCAAGTCGTGTTTCCTCTTTTGGTTTTCGATATTTTGTAACTTTTATTGATGAATTTTCTAGATGTACTTGGGTTTATTTAATGAAAGACAGATTTGAACTTTTTCCTATTTTCATGTCCTTCCTCAATGAGATTGAAAACCAATTTAAAACAACAATTCAGGTTTTTAGAAGTGATAATGCCAAAGAGTATTTTTCTCATGATTTCTCCTCTTTGTTATCTTCAAAAGGCATTCTACATCAATCTACATGTCCCCATACACCACAACAAAACGGTATCGCCGAAAGGAAAAATCGTCATCTCCTTGACATCGCACGATCACTAATGTTAGCCTCTCATGTTCCCACACACCATTGGGGGGATGCGGTGCTTACTGCTTGTTTCCTAATTAACAGAATGCCTTCCTCCTCTCTTGAGAATCAAATTCCTCACTCAATCATTTTCCCTCATGATCATTTATTCCATGTTCCACCTAAAGTGTTTGGCTGTACTTGTTTTGTTCATGATCTCTCCCCTGGTTTAGACAAACTTTCTGCCCGTGCAATCAAGTGTGTCTTTTTAGGTTATTCTCGTCTTCAAAAGGGTTACAAATGCTTCTCACCATCCACCAGGCGATACTACATGTCTGCAGATGTAACCTTCTTTGAAGACACACCATTCTACCCATCATCTACTGACCATTCTTCTTCCATCCAGAATGTCCTTCCAATTCCCTCTCCATGTCCTCTAGATACCTCAAATTCAGATGTCAGTGAGGTTCCTTCTTCTCCACCTCATCCAACTGAAGTTGCTTCTCCACCTCTTCTCACAAACCAATGCAGGATACAGCAAGTTGGTCCTTCAATACCTGAAGCTTCTTTTCATGATTCTCCTCCTTCTTCAATCAATCCTCAAGCCATGGATCCTGCTACTTCTCATCCCTCTTATTCAGATTGGCCCATTGTCATCCGAAAAGGTACTAGATCCTCTCGTAATCCTCATCCTATCTATAACTTTTTGAGTTATCATCGTTTGTCTCCTTTATATTCTTCGTTTGTTTTCTCTCTATCTTCACATTTTGTCCCTTCTAATATTCATAAGGCACTTAGTCATCCTGGATGGAGACAAGCTATGATTGATGAAATGCAGGCTCTTGAACATAGTGGTACTTGGGAACTTGTTTCTCTTCCTCCTGGTAAGAAGGTTGTGGGTTGTAGATGGGTCTACGCAGTTAAAGTTGGGCCTAATGGTGAAATTGATCGACTTAAGGCTCGATTAGTAGCTAAAGGCTATACTCAGATATATGGCCTTGATTATTGTGACACCTTCTCTCCGGTAGCTAAGATCACTACTGTTCGTCTCTTTCTTGCTATGGCTGTCATGCGTCATTGGCCTCTCCATCAGCTTGATATTAAAAATGCATTCCTTCATGGTGATCTTGAGGAAGAAATTTATATGGAGCAACCTCCTGGGTTTGTTGCTCAGGGGGAGTATGGTCTTGTTTGTAAGCTGCGTCGATCTCTCTATGGGTTGAAGCAATCCCCTCGGGCTTGGTTTGGTAAATTCAGTCATATTGTTCAACTTTTTGGGTTGAAACGTAGTGAGGCTGATCATTTTGTTTTTTATTGTCATTCATCCCCTGGAAAATGTGTTTACTTGATAGTATATGTTGATGATATAGTGATTACAGGGAATGATGCTTCTAAGATTATTCAGCTAAAGGAGCACTTATTTAGTCATTTCCAGACCAAAGACCTGGGATATTTGAAGTACTTCCTTGGTATTGAGGTGGCTCAGTCAGGAGATGGTATTGCGATCTCTCAAAGGAAGTACGCCCTTGACATTTTGGATGAGACAAGCATGCAGAATTGTAGACCTGTTGATAGTCCTATGGATCCGAATCTGAAGCTTCTTGCAGATCAGAGTGAAATGTATTCTAATCCCGAGAGATATAAAAGACTTGTGGGAAAACTCATCTATCTCACCATTACAAGACCTGATATTTCCTTTGCTGTTGGAGTGGTGAGCCAATTTATGCAAAATCCTCGTGTTGATCATTGGAATGCTGTTATGCGTATTCTTAGATACATTAAAAGAGCTTCAGGTCAAGGATTACTTTATGAAGACAAAGGTAATACACAAGTATCTGGATATTGTGATGCAGATTGGGCTGGCTGTCCTATGGATAGGAGATCCACATCCGGATATTGTGTCTCTATTGGAGGGAATGTTATTTCTTGGAAAAGTAAGAAGCAAACTGTTGTTGCTAGATCTAGTGCAGAGGTTGAATATAGATCTATGGCTGTAGTTACATGTGAACTTATGTGGGTCAAACAAATTCTTGAAGAGTTGAAATTCTGCAAAGTGATGCAAATGAAGCTGTATTGTGATAATCAGGCTGCTCTTCATATTGCTTCAAATCCAGTCCTCCATGAGAGAACCAAGCACATAGAGATTGACTGTCACTTTATTCGGGAGAAGCTACTGTCTAAAGAGATTGCCACTGAATTCATTAATTCCAATGATCAGCCAACAGATATTTTGACTAAATCCTTAAGGGGGCCTAGAATTCAGTTTATATGTTCCAAGCTTGGTGCATATAATTTATATGCTCCAGCTTGAGGGGGAGTGTTATAATTATGGGTATTATTAGATGTATCTTTAGAGTAGATTTCCCTATTTTATCTTGTTGAAGAAGACAGCAGTGTGTATTGTCTTGTCAAAGCTTGTCAAGCTGTCTCTCTCCTATTTGTATATATATATGTTATTTGAATGAAATAAAACTAAGCAAGTGAGTGAAAAGTTTCTCTCCTCACATATTCAAAGCTTTAAGTGTTTTTATGACACTGGAACGTTTTCTGCTATTCTTCATGGTATATGATGTATACTATATGCATTGTGCATTGTATCCAATGTATACTTATTGTATTGGATTTATTAATTTTACTTGATGAGTTTTGTTGTATGAAGTAATGTACCGGTTCCCTTTATCTTTCAGGTATAAGTCTTTAGTTATGAAACTGCTGATGTTTTGGTGTTTTCAATTGAATTGTTACTGTCTCTCATTTATGCCCTTCTTTTGTGCTGGGCTATATAGCCATTTATTTGACTATTTGAATTGAATAACTGGATTTAATATCCCATGTTTCCTTTCTATGAAACAGAATACCAATTGAGGTAAAGGGATTCTTTAAAATTAAGAGTTTTTTCTACTCTTTGATGAGATGATAAGTGGAACCTAAGACATGCAGTTTATGGCTATAGTTAAGGCATTAAAAATATTTTTATCATTAATAAATTCAGAATATTTTTGCAACATTCGAAGCATATTAGCATTTCAATTGGCAGACCACATGAGAACTGTCCATCATTTAACAACTTGTATATGCTAGATGTAAGAACGTGCACCTCATTTGTGGATTCTCTAAAACAGTCACCTAGAGAGTTGATGATTAGATGGATTTCAGGTTACCCTCTTATTTGAATTTGCATTTATCAACTGCTTAACAAAATCTCTGTCATTATAATACTCTTAAAAGGATAATGTAAACAAAATTTATCTATGATGGCTGTCTGTAATCATTTAGAGATTGTTCGATTTCTGTTTTTAGTTTTAAAGATAAAAGAACAAAAAAGAAACATGTTTGAGCATTAATTTAGCTAATTTTAAAAAATTGATCTTAAACAAATTTCAAAACAGTTTTAAAAATTAAAAACAGAAACAAATATCAAGCAAGGCATTAATTTGCAGATCAGGTAATAATTTGATGCTTTGCTGACATATCATTGATGCAGGGACAACAAATATCCATATCAAGTCCTGGATTTATCTATGAATCCTATGAACCTCGTGAGAAAATCCCATTTGGGAAGAGGTTAGATCTCTGTGGTTTTAAATCTCCGTTGTTTATACATGGCTTTTTATGCTAACATACTCTCTCTCTCTCTCATATATATATATATATATATATATATGTTTATGTTTATGGGTTTATTTTAACATTTAGAATTTTGGGTAGAATATGTCTTTGGTCCCTCTAAAAATTTCGAAGTTCAGTTTCAGTTCCTCTATTTTGTTCGTTTTTTGCCCCTCTAATTTTGAAATTCACCACTTTTGGTCCTCTAGCACTATCTAAATCACTTTGAGAACCAAAAGTTGTGCATTTCAAAATTAGAGGGACTAAAACCGAACTTTGGAATTTTTAGAGGGAACAAAAACATATTTAACCTAGAATTTGTTACATCTTTGCTAGGTATTTTCTTTCACCAATTTGATATGCCTTCAAACCTTGTATAGCATTACATTTCCTTATAAACTATTATAATTATGTATCATGATCTTTTGTATAATTTCTCTGATATTTGATGTATCAGATGGTTCACTAGAAGTGGTTGGAGAAGAACAAAAAATGACATAATTCTTGAGGTGATGATGTATATAACTTATTTTAATTTTGGTTTGCATTATTCCCCCAAATTTAGAGAATAGGGCCTAACTATTATGTAATAATTTTTGTTGATCCAAATTGTTCTTTTCCATTCTCTCTTTTCTTTTACCCCAATCTTGGAGAATTACAGCTGATTGTTGCTTTCTTTTAAGGAGGAATTCCTTTCCTCTCTTTGATGTCCATTCTTCCCTTTCTCTCCTAAATATTCTCTTTTATGAGAGATTAGGAAAGAAAAAGAAAATTAAAATCACACTGAAAGTATTGAACCTGGACCCTTTTATTTTTAATGGATTCTATCAATAACCTTAATGAAGCTGTTTTTTGCTCTGTTGCAGCTTAAAAGTGCCTATGCTATTGCAAAGTTAAGAAAAAAGGGTTATTCAAAAAATCAGTTCTACAATGAGGCTGCCAATATGTACAAGGAGGTTTGTACCTGTTGTATTCTGTAGCCTTTCCTAAGATTTTTTCTTAAAAAAAGAAAAATCATTGTCACAAGATCAAACTACAACCAACCAACAAAGTCTTTTCCCACTAGGTGGTGTCAGCTAAATAAATCAAACTACGCTATTTTGTTTCTGTCTTACAACTCATTCTTCCATTTGATACTGATCTTTTATCAATTGCATGTTTTGAGTTTAAGCTACAAAGTACTACAGTAGCACTAAAAGAAATCATAAAGAGAAAAAAAATATTGCATTAATTACTCTTTTGGTCCCTCTAACTTCAAACAAGTTCTGTTTTGGTCCCCCGGGTTCCAAATTCAATAGTATTAATCTCATATTTTTCAAAATTCAAATTGATATAAATAAATAAATTCAGTCTTCCATGTGCTTCATTATTTCTGTCAGCCAAGATAGTGCCACATTTGCAAAACTGGCTGGCATGCCAACATCTTTGCTTCTGGGGCTCATGTTTGTTGGTGTTGCACTATTTCCTACTGACAAGGTGATGATGTGGATCAGTTCCAAATTAACAAGAGTGCCATATTATATCGGTCTACTTCACATCAATTTGTTGAAAACTACAGGGATCAATTTTTAATTAATTTAATTTGTTGAAAACTACAGGGATCAATTTTAAATTAATGTAATTTGATACAAGTGAATGATGAATACTTTGTGCAGAACATGCAGTCTTTATTTAAACTTGAAGTCTCTTTTGGTTGTTGAGTTACTATTGTGATGATTTCAAATCCTTATATACTTGATTTTCTCATCTGTCATCCATCAGTGTAATTGAACATATTATCTGTGTGGTAAAGAAGATATCTAAATGGCATTTGATGCCTTTCTTAAGAAACAAATTTACTTCATCTATTTTGTGGCTCTGCGCCTCTGCCACACCTTGTGAGTACCGAGATTTGATGCATGCACTTTCTTTGACAGAATGTAGATGCATGATTGTTATAAGTTAATAGATTAAGAGAGTGCATTGTGAAAGAAATTGAAGGGAAGCCATTTTGTAGTGATATAGTCACTTCAGATAGCGTTCAGGAGAATCGATTTAAAGAAATGCCTCGAAGAAATTAAGAAAAGAACAGAAGACATTGATGTTTGGCCTTTGGATGTGTTTTGAATTTTCACCTGCTACAACCATTTATCATCACTATTTCCTGGCAGCTTCTTTCTTTTGCATTGTAGTATGTGGTTTGTTCTGTTCTGAATTTCTTCTCCTCCTTGATTTCAGTTGAGATATATCATTTGTGCCCTAATGCTGATGTTTTCTTTTTCTTTTTCCCAGATAAACACTCTAATAGCTAAAGGTGACAAAAGAACATTAAGGAAAGCAGTTACTGAGAATATGTTTTCTGTATGCTTCAGTTCCTTTACGTGATTTTATTAGTGAATCTGAGCTCTGATACAGTTTTGTACATTTTTTGCATCAATAATTTCTAAAGAGAATATAGTTTAATACTTTAATTTATGAGATCTTTTATTTCATTATCTTGTCCAAGGCCCTTAAGAATGATATTAAACAAAGAGACACTGCTTGGAGCAGGGTATACTGGGAAATGGTTGAGCCTGTTGTTAAGATTTGAACTTTGCCTGCACGTCTGGTTAGTATTCTTCTGTACTGTGTTTAAATTTTGGTCAAGATGATGTGACAACTCAAAATGTAGCACATTTTTTAAATAAGAGAAAGAAAATCTGCCTCTACTGGCATTGGGTCACATCAAAGAGCTGACATATCAACTTGCTAACATTGAGGCATCACTGATCAAAATCTGGTCCCATTGGATTAAGTATTGCTTTGGTAGTATGTATTGCTGGAGGTGTTCTGACCAGTTTACAAGTGAAAATTTTGAATTTAATCACTTTTTGTTTCTTGGTATCTTTGTATGGTTTCTCTGGACTTCTCCCTGAAGTTACTGGTTATGTCTTGTAGGCATCATGAACAAAAACTTAATTATGTAGCTTTTTCATAGTTTGTGCTGCATAGACCTTTTATGGGAATAAATATATAAACAATTTTTTTATTGTATTAACCTGATATTTTCGCCCTTCAAGCACGGTGACAATTCTAGAAGTGTTAATCAACCAGGTCCTGTTAGTATGCACGTCCTTTTAACCTACTAGCCTTATGCAGATGACAGATTATATATGATGTTGAATTGTACTGTCACTCTCTCACAGACGTGCGCACATATTTTGAAATCAGTATTTTGCTTTTCAATATAATGATTTTTATGATGACCTTTTCAATTACAGATTGGAGTTGATCGGAAAGACCTAAATAAAACATTTATTCAGCTTACTCTTGAGATTTTGGCTAAACAGGTATGCTTTACATTAAAATTAGTCGAATCCCAGAAAATTTATGCCATGGTTTCATGAGTAATAGGAATTTCAAAAACGCAGAACAGTGAATTAATGTTATATTAATTGCAGAAATTTGAAGCATATGACTCAAAAGGTTCTGTAGTAGCTGGAGATAAAAGCAAGGAGGTAATTATAGTTGGAGCTTGTATATTTATTGTTTTCAAAAACAGTTTTTTGTTTTTTAAAATTTGTTTGTCTCTTAACACAATTGAAAGTATTTGTCCCATGAACATATTTCTGTTTTCGAAAAGTTTGTCTCCTGGGCACTTAAGCAGAGTATTTGAAGAAAATAGAAGAGGATGAGAAAACATCTCCTAACTATTTCTGTTTTTTTTAAACACTTGTTTTGGAAACAATTTTCAAAGCATTAATAGAACTTGGATGAGAAATTAATTGCCGAGTAGTGTGGAATTATTTTAGAGAACAGTTTTTAAAACAAAAAAGTGATAAGAGAATCAGATAGGCTCTTAATTTCTTTGTTTCCATTCCATTCTTGTGGCATTCCTGGATATTCATTTCCTTTTTCTTTCTGCCAACTTTTCAAAATGCATTAAACCATCTAGGAAAAGATAGTGAATTCTTTCATCATTGGCTTTTATGTTCTTCCTCATTGGTAGGATAGAGGAGAGCAGTTTGGAATCAATTTTCTGTGCGATGAATTATACAGTAGGCCACTTATTCGTTTTCTATGAAATGACAAGCTGCTTTAGCAAAGGGAACTTCCTACTGTTTTAAGGATGCGCCCTTTTGACCTCTAAAATCAATTCTTTACTCAAGTTCAGTGCATTGCTTTTTATTTTTGATAAAGGTCTTCTTCCTTATGCCCTGATTGCTAGTTTCCTATGATTTCCAGGTTCTTGTCCGTGATATATGGGTATTGGAGAAGTCTATGTTTCATCCTGGTGCAACCTGGCATCTGTGTGGACGGATATCACCAAAAGCATCACAGTTATTTCCTTGAAAGAAGAGACCTAAGTTTATGATAGTTAGCTGTTCCTTTGTTAAGCTAAATTCTCACATTTGTTTGTCACTGGAGCTTTGTCCTCTGAATAAAATCAAATATAGGTGTAAACCTATGTAAGTTTTGTTGTTCGAATGAAATTCATTTGGAGAGGATTTTTTTTTTTTTTTATCAGTTTCTTTCCTTGCTGGCAAACTGGAAAATAATGTATCGATCAATGGAAACCATGCGGGAAAGGAAATCTGCAACATAAAATATTAATAAAATAGTAAACGTGGAAGAATGGGCAAAGTAATTCTATTCTCCAACCCTGATAATAATTTGGAAAGAGTCACTAAAACAAGCATATAAATTTTTTGTATTTGAATTAGTCCTGATTAACTGCATCGCTTAATTGTGGTCTTGCTACGCAATAAACATGATCAGAGCGGGGGAGATGCAGTATCAAGCAATGCCTTCTTAAATTCTTGCTTTCTACTTTCAATTCAATAGTAACTTTATAAAGACTGTAAGCTTTCTGGATAACATCCCTTCTAAGAAAAGCAAAGAATATCTTACCAAATATTTCAATATCTACTTCCTGATTTAAACTTTTATATTCTTAGTTCACGGTGGGATTAATCAAATCTCTTCTTCCACCCTTTTCACATATTTATCTGTGGGTAATTTTTGGCAGATGGACAAAAGAGAATCCCATCTTCAACCTATGGGCATCTGTTACAGGCTCTATCATTTCCTCAAAAAAGCTCTGGCTTTGCAAGTGTCAAAGACTGTGACTTTAGGGCGTTCAAGACGTGATAGTTCAAGCTCAACTGCTGTAAGAAGTTCTGATTCTAAAGCTAAAAGGAAGGTACAGTCAGAGACACCATGCGAAGTTGATGACGGCAAGAAGCTTCCAGCAACTGAAGGTGTCGTTGGTGACTCTATTTCTTCTCCTGTGCAGCAAGCTGAAGAGAAGAATAAGCCATGCATGAATGTTGATAAGATGGAAGGAGAGAATGCTGCATTAACATTGCCAATGCCAAGTTTAGCACCAACGCGGTCTATAAAGAAAACTGTAAGCATAAGTGAGAACGTGGAAGAGATTCCCCCACCTAAGAAGTTGAAGAGGAAGTGGAGCAGGTCCTTCCAAAAATCATTTTCTCTGGATCAAGAGGAAGAACCAATACCTCCCCCGCGATCAATTCTGAAAGTGGGTTCTGATCTTGATGACAAGTCCAATTCCTTTTCTTAATTTCACGTTTCGGGTGTAATAATGTTAGTGTCAATAATTTATGTTACGCAACAGCATACAGAAGCCCCGTGTTAATGTTGTGGCTAGCCTTAACAATCTCTTTGATCATTGATAATTCCACAATTAGCTTTCTTTTATTTTGTACATTTAAATATTTCTTTGGCTTCTTTTGCTTTGGAGAACTTGATCGAAAGAAACTTATGTTCTAAAGTAATCAAACATCCATCTTATTAAATGCACAAGTCCTCTTTCACCGAAGACAGTGATACAGTTAGTTAGATAATAGAATTTTGCATTGGACTCCAATTTTGTCATGTGCAAATCTATCTGTGTTTGTTTCTAGACTAAAATATAATCAACGAGAGGGATCAAGATTTTTGGGGACAAATAAATTTCTTGTTAGTAAATATTTGTTTTATAATTTAAAATTTATAAAAATATATTACTTATATTAATTTTATTTTTATAAAATAAAATATTTGTTTTAGAATACGTCCGTACAATTGGAATTCTTATTTTTTAAGATTTTGTTTTTAGTAAGTTGATTTGATTTATTACGTGTTTGTTAGGTTTTTTTTTTTTTTCAAAGTTGATTCGCAACGTTCACAACATTTAATAGGCCTGATAGTTTTACTTTGAGTTTTGTACTCTTGCACAAAGGGATCTATAACTAAATATATTTTTCTTATTTAGCCAATAGACACAAATAGAAAAATAATTTTGTATTTTCTTTTAATTTCTTTTTCTTATAAAAAATTATTTTTTTTGAGAGAAAAAAATTGGTGTTTATTCTCCTACCAATGGAGGTATTTATCTTTAAGGATAACATTTGTGCGCTTTAATCCAGGTTATTTAAAACTTCTCTTTTAAAATTATTTTTTTTTGTGCTTATTGTATGTTATATTGCATTGTTAACCCATGTTTTGTCATATTTGAAGTTGTATTGCTACTATTGTTCTTTTATTTAGTTTGAGGTTTTGCATGTTTTTCTCATTTATTTTATTTTATTTTCTAAGAGTCTTAGAGAGAAAAATTTGTCTTATTCTTTTCTATTAATAATGCGTCTACCATGGATTTACTTGTGAGTAAAACCTTTTCCTTAAAATTAATACATATATATATATATATATATATATATATATATATATATATAAAATAAAAATTTACATGTTATATTTGTTTAAATATAGGAAGGTATTTTGAGTATCTATGTTGAGTTATATTTGAACGTTGATGTTTATTGAGTATGAGTTATAGATGGTGGAATTGTTTACTTGTACATAACAATATCATCAGAATCTCTCGAGTTAGTTTATTTTTAAATTAAAAGTCATGAGAATAGTTTATTTAAAAATTGACAAAATTAATTCTTTTTAATGTGTTACTAAGCCACATGGATTCACAAAAAGGTATCATGTAACTTTAAATAAATAAATAAATATATATATATATATATATATATATATATATATTTCTATGATGTACAATTATTATTTATTAATTAGGATTGGCAAAGAATTTGAATATAAATGTATTTGGAGTTTACTTGAGACTTATGACTCCTCTATTTGTGGCTACATACATGAGTTATAATTGATATTGATATAGATTAATGTTTGACTAATGTGATGTTACATTGTTAGTCTATCATTGCTAGTATTTTTTTTTATAAGTTATAATATATTTGTGTAGTACCAAAGTTTTTTTCCACCGTGTTTCTATTATTAGTATGGTGTTCCAATATTTGATGAATTTCTTTTCATTGGATGCTACATAGTATTATGCCAAAAATTTTAATTGCTCTTGGTTGAAGTATAAAAAGTAAAAATATTTAATAGTGATTATGCACATGTAATCACACGTGATATGCTGAATGTTTCTGCTTCTTATATATAATTTTAGTGGTACCCTATCATCAATGTCACTCTTTCAATGTTTTTAATTGTTCTCATGTTATGCAATTATTATATATGATGAACTAAATTTAATATCCATTTTGCTATGTCTGAATTTACAGTTTGAGAAAGATGAGTTCATCTTAGTCTTGTGTTCATGAATTGAAGTGTATCTGAAATATCTTAAAGTGATCCTAAAATCCAGGTCAAAAAAACAATATTACGGATTCACTTACAAAAGAGTTGATGCGCCAACAAGTACTTGAGTTGTCAAGGAGAATGAGCCTAAAACTCATTATTTAGTCACAACAATAGACACTCGTCTCCGTGTGATTAGTGATCCCATGAATGGAGTTCTTGTTGACTAAAATATACCAAAATAAAATTTTGTGGAGTTATTTTGTTTATCATTGTCACGACGAGGTGTATTGTAAATTGTGACAATATTAAGGTTGATGTATTTACATACAGTTAAAACTCTATAAATTAATAATGTCAGGACCAGAGAAATTTATTAATTTAGAGAGTTATTAATTCATCGATAAATTAATAATTATTAATTTAAAGAGTTTTTAAGTAATTATATTGTACATACCAAATAAAAAAGCAAATTAGTCTATGTCTCTTAGAATTACGTTAAAACGAACATTGGAACTCAACGTAAATTAGTAACTAATGTGTTCATATGCATTGGAAATCAATAATGACTTTTGAAGTACAGTAAATGTAAACAAGAGGAACAAATGTGTTCAATATAATGTAATATATTTTTTTCAATTTCTATGAATTATTAATTTATAATTTTCTTGATACCGAAAATTATAAAGGGATCTCACGAAAAATTATTATCTTATTATTTTATCGAGTTTTTCAATTTTTTACATTGGCCTAAGTCGGGATCGGACAAATTTATTATTTTAGAGAGCTTATTAATTTACCGAGTATTAATTTAAAGAGTTTGTATATTTTTTGGTCTAAAAAAGAATACATCTTAATAAATCTTATGACAATTATTGTAGGGGTAGGGGTCACTAACCACTCTATGAGGATTCCTAATGAGTGTGGTGGTGAGGTTGCCCCTGTGAAATATGAGTTAATCTCTAAGTGACATTCATGAAACAAGATACATGCGCAAGACCGTGTAATACACATCCACTAATTACAACCTAAACGAACACCAATATTATAAGGATTGTGTACTAAAGCCCGATTAAAGAAGGTGTAGTTTAAGACAATTAAGTCTTTTCATTTTTCTAAGGTTGAAGTTCATAAACACTAGGACTAGGTATAAGGTTCAACCCCTAAAAGTTCCTTATATTGAAATATAATATCACATGCTCTTTGTTTTATGTTTCTACACAAATTGTGTTTTTTTAAAACATTTTAAAATTTTAAATTATGTGGGGAAATGTTAGTAAATATTTGTTTTATAATTTAAAATTTATAAAAATATATTACTTATATTAATTTTGTTTTTATAAAATAAAATATTCGTTTTAGAATTTGCTACCTAAAACTAGAATTCCTATTTTTAGGATTTTACTTTTAGAATTCCTATTTTGCATTTTTTTTAAAATTTCTTATTTTCTTGTTCTTATAAAAAATTACTTTTTTTGAGAGATAAAATATTGATGTTTAGAAGGCTTAAGGATCTTTTGTTACACACTATCGAAACCAAGAGTTGTTATATCTTGAGAGAAGAGCACAATCAGATTCTCTTACGGGACAAGGAGGACGTTTTATCTCTAAAAATAACGTTTGTGCGCTTCAACCTATGCTATTTAAAACTTATCCATCAAAATTATTTTTCTTTTTACTTATTGTATGATATGTTATATTACAATGTTATATTATTATTGTTGTTCTTTTATTTTGTTTGAGACTTTATATTTTGTTCTCATTTATTTTTTTTTCTTTTCTTTTATCTTCTAACAATTCTCACAAGGCAAATCAATCAATCACGTTATCTTTAAAAATATTCTAGATGCTTGTTTGAAAACTCCATCTTAACTGGCAATTTAGAATTTGTTCCTGTCGGCATACACAATGGTAAAGCTAAACCGTATTTAATGTAATACAAGTATCGCTGTATCAGACTATTTTTTGACACCAAGTGATACATAACAGAATGAGCGTGTCATCACAATCTTTTGTAAACAGTGATAATGCAGGCTTTGCAATCATAACGAATAACCCACAGGAAACATGAAAAGTTTGAATACAATTATACAAAGCCCTACAAACAGTACACAATTGCTTAATCGGCCTACAATCAAAAGATTATCTATTAGAAATTCCAACGTGTAAACTCTATCATCTTATCCATTCCTAGTTTCCTTCCACTTGATTTCCCCATTATCATTCTATTGAAATCTCTTCTCCTAACATTAAAAAATAAAAATCAAAATCAAAATCAACCTTGAATGGAGTGTTAAAAATGAACCCATAAATCATATGGGAAGCAAGCACACTATGCACATACACTTAAAGAATTTGTTTCACCTTCAATTTCCACATCATCATCAGGAAGATGATAAAAAAAAAGCATCAAGGTACCAGGGTCATTGATCATTCCAGTCACCCCTGCACGCGGTGGCACGCCATTTCTGGTCAGCTATCATCTCAGGAGAGAGTCCCCATTCTAGCATTTATTCCTCTGTGTGATTTACAGCTAAGCTGTATTCTCCATCACTTTCCAGCTGCATTACGCGGAACTCGCAGTTGCCAAAATTGTTTAGGTGCTCAAACTGCTCAACTGTCCACTTGAACCACTTCATCAGGAAAACACGCGATGTCAAACCGTGAGAAACAATTACGAAATTCAAATCATTGGAAGGATCATGACGAAGCCTGTTCATGTGTATGTCCCTCCACAGAGATTCAAAGAAACCTACAAACCGATCAAACAGTGACAAACATATATCAACAAAAAATAACAGCCAATGAAAGAGCCAAAATAAGAAACGGGTATGTTATATATCTATCTAATTAGTACTTACCATTAGTTGTATTAGTACTCCATTTTCATCTATCCATTTTATTTTATTCCTTCTACCATTAGATACCTCCGAATATAGCCTAAATCTCCACAAGTCAAATTAGTTCTTAAATTTTGTGGCTTAAGAACTAATTTCATTCTATTCCATTCTCCTAATTCAATAGAATAAATATTACTTGTGTAAAAGGTTAATAAGCATATGGTGTGTTAATGGTAGAGTTTCAAGTCAAAAATTAAGGTGCATGTATATTGGAAATTAGATTTTTATCACTAAGATTTAAGTGGTTTAAATGCAAAATAAAAAATTATATTTTATTAAATGAACCTTAATTGAATGAATGCATTTGAAGTTGTTTTTGTTTTAACTTTCAAGAGAACTTATTTATTATAGTTGGTGACAATCTTCACTATAAATAAAGAAGAGAATTAATAGAGAGATACAACACAAGATGAGAGAGAGAAAATGAGAAGAGAGATTGTGAAACAAAGTCACTTTGTTGAGAGAGTGTTATCATTTCTTGTAACCATTGACCAGGGTACTCATGTTTGTAGAGTGATACACTATTTGGGGTGGATTACAATCTTATAATCATTTTTATGATAGTGAAATACTTTTTGAGTTGGTTCCGTGAACGCATGCAAAAGGTGTCAAACACATTAAATTCTTGTGTTTGTTATTATTTGTTCTTACGATCCTTTGTGGGGGTGTGAGTAATTTTATTTGTGAAAGTTTTAATTACCTAACATTAATAAATATCACTTTTACATAAAAGTTAATAAAATTAAGATAGTTTGTGACTGCCTAAAAAATCTTTACATTTTCATGACATATGTATAATTTATTTTTAAAAAAATAGATAATTCAAGAATTCCATTTAAACTACCAATATTATGTTGATTTGCCTGAAATTAGAATTGAATCATTCAAGCAAAGTCTCATATTAAAAATAATAAATAGTCTATGCCTATGAGAAAATAATCCATTCCATTTCATCTTATTTCAAATAATATAAATAATAAATACAACATTATTATATTTTGTTTGAGAGTATCTTATTATTGACTAAAGTATTAATTTCAAGTACTAAAAGTACATTTATTTTTTATAATGTCAAACATCAAATTAATTAATATTATTAATTTGAAGTACTAAAGTATTTCTCTTAAAAGAAGTACTAAAGTAAATTTATTCATATTATTATGAAGAAAGAAAAGTTAAGGATAATGTGAAATCAGAGATGTAAATTTTTTGGAGCAATGAGAAAGAAGGAGGAGGTTACTTGAAATGTGATAAAAAATGTTGACGGCAGACTCTCCTTTGGGGAAGCGATAGAAGAACCTTTCAAAACATTCGTGAATTTCCTTTATTACTTTCATCTTCTCTTCCACCTGAAAGTTTCCGAAATCTTATTCTCGAACTCACGACTCTTCTCTCATGCCGATGATCATCTTCTTTGAGAAGCATCGTCTGAGCTCGTGGAACATCAACTGGGTGTGGGCGTAGGGGGACATGTAAAACTACACTTGCCAGTCAGCGAAGCAGCCATCACCGCCCATCACGCGGTGGAGGTGCTCGCCGGCACGAAAGGCCTGGGCTATGCCTTACGTCGTTAACTAAACATTGTGGTTGGGTGTGGTTGTATACGCCGCCATGTCCCGGTTCTCCTGCGATTTTCCATGCCACGTCAATATTATTCTCTTTGGAAGCACATCAATCATATTTTTCCTTCTCTTTGCATTTATTTTCTTTCATTGTCACAATTTATAATAATAATAATAATATAAAGTTTAGCAGTATATGAACACAAAAACCAAACCCTCCCTTTTTGCAACTGATTTTTTAGAATATTATAATAATGATATTATTAAACTGAAATTATTTTAACCAAAGGTAAGGTTACCCGTTCACATGTGACCTATGGGAATGATCTATTGTTTTGTGTGAGATTTTTTTTAGACTAATAATAATCATATATTGTAAAAAGAAAATTAACTCAATAAATTAAAAGATATCGTATAAAAAAAAATGATTTTACGACGGCTTCCTCTGGTCAACACACAGGAGCTGTAAAGTGTAAACGTGTACAACGAATTCCAAGTCATGGATAACAAATTTAGTCCATGACAGTAGGAGATAATTTTGTTTGCGTATGAATGAATGAATGAATGTCTTAATACACAGGAATTCCAATCCATAAACGTTTTTTTTGGAAGAGTATCAACCATTTGAACTTTGAAGCAAGCGGCCAGTTGAAAATTTTGACTATTTTTTTTTAATATTATACTCTTTTCAAAGTTCAAGGAGACTATCTAGATAGATTCTGCCACTTGTTGAATTTAATGAGGTTTTATACAATAGAAGTAACAAGGTTCAAGGGTACTTCCGTTGCAGTACAATTAAAATGAAAAAAAAAAAGGTTACTAATAAAAAATAAAATATAGCTTTAATTGAAAGTTACTTAAATAACCTCATCTCTTACATCCTCCATCCAAATATTAAAAACAATTCCTTCATATTTCCCTCTCACAAGTCACATCTCCCCTAAATCACGCTTTAAAAATTCCATTAATACTCTTTTCAAGAAACAAGGATTTATTTTCAAACTCACTTGATTGAGGGGAAAGCACCCTAGGGTACCATATTGTTTTCTCTTCAATTCTTGCAAGTTCTCATCGTGACATGATTTTTAATTTTTACTTTGTTGATAGAGTATTTAATTTCTAGAGAAACATATTTCACTTAAGGAAATCTTTGATCATTATTATTATTTCTTATTTTTTCATTACGTTATATTTTATTATCACCATAGTAATAATCATTATCACAATAATAATTACCTAAATTATTATCATTATCATCATTATTATATTGTTGAAGTTATTCTATTTTCACCAATAGTATCATTATTTTTAACTATATATAATCACTACAAGTTCACCATGTCATTGTTGTCCCGTATCCCACGCTAACCTCAATGGCTCCATTTTCAAACAAACTTAAATTAAGAAATAAGAAATGATTTGTCATTTAGATTTAATAAAAATTACAAACTAAATTAATTTTAATTTTCAAAAATTTCAAAACTAAAAACTAATAAACATACAAATACCTACTTAGATTTAGAGCACGATCACAAAAGGATACCTCGACAATTTTCATGTTCTCTGTTGTTCTCACCATTTAAATTTTCAAAGCACGATTACAAAGGACTAAACTCCTCAATTTGTTGTTGACTTTTCAAAGAAAATTCTAGAAATATTGCATGGAATTATGGATTGACAAGAGCTAGACACGAAATTAAATGACTAATTTCCATTTGATTGTGTAATTTTTCAAATTAGTCTCTACTTTAAATTCGTAGAGAGATTGTTACATTACACTAGTATTTTCATACCATAAAGGACTTATCTTTTCCAACAAGGAAACAACGCCACGGTATGTTCGTATATTTACACTTTGGATGCAACATCGATCCTTGTGTGTGTTCCGTGACAAGTTTAGTATAAATATGAAGGAGACACAATTAAATATACAATCACAAATTCACGTACTCCATGAAACAAAAGTAGGGCACCACATGAACCTCCAACTTGATGTCACGCAATGCTAAATCCATACATATGTAGGTGGTGGTGATGACTCCCATGACCATGATGATGATGGCTTTGAATATGATTCAAAACTTCATGACACTTCCTAGACCTTTCGTTAGGAAACTTCAACTCTCCAATCCTAACATCTTTCTCCTCAGAGTCATAACTAATAATCTCTTCAACGACTTCATCATCCTCTTCCTCTTCCCCCATTGATTCTACTAGCCTCATGTCTTCTTCCTCTGTGTCATCTACTAGTTCTTGTTCATGCTCTTCTTCTTGTGCATTATCTTCTACACATTGATCTGGAACAAGGAGCAATCTCAATCGTCCATCTTGTCGGGTAGCATAGAGAATTTTAGGTCTCTTTATTCTTACTTTGGTGAGTTGCAACCTTCCATTTTTCCTTACTGGTACAAGAATGAAACTAGGTTGTCCGTTCCCATTCAACGACGAAAGTGGTGGAGGAAAGTTTCCTCTACCCTCTGCCACCCTTGTTTTCCTCCAACAATTATCTTCATCCTCCTCATCATCATTATTGTCATTATCATCGATTTCACCGCTAACATCAATGCTTTGGAAACTAGCAAGACTTTTAGTGCAAGTCACCAACCCTTCAATCCCTTCACCAACATCTTCAATAAAGCCAATCTGATTTGGCGGTGGAGGAGAATCCGGAACATGCATATGCATAATGGTGGGGGGTGAATTGGGATGAAGCTTGTAGTTGTGATTAGTCATTGTGTTGGTAGAGTTGAAAGTGGTGACACAATCCAATAAGAAAAGATGAATGTGCTTCTTAAACACATGGATAAGGAATGAGATAGAAAGTGAAAGAAGAATAGGAACATACAAAAATAAAACCATCATCACATGTATGTAGAAACATATGTATAAACTCTTGTTTGATGAATGTATGTGTTTTGTGGTTGTAGATTTTGAAAAGCAAGTTAAGAAGATTGGAAGGGTGGGAATATTATAATAACATCCTCACCCCCCAAAGATAGAGGAGTTGTGGGCTAATGATGAGGTCAAGAGAGAGTGGAAAAGGAAAATTAAGAAGAGAGGATGAAAAATGATTATATGAAACATGAGTTCCATGTAGTGATGGAGCAAAGTTAGCAATTAGCAAATGGTGCCGAGTCCCACTGAGATGGCCTATGATTACTCCCAAGATGGCACATTGCTATTTTTCTTCCGCATTCTCAAACGACATCCTTATCCTCACTTTCTTTTTTCTACCTACTGAGTTGGCTAAAACATGGGAAGCTTTAGATAAGTTTGTTAGACACGTTTCATGGGATAAGTGTTCTGTCTTGCGTATTTTTTGTTTAGGACTCTCAATTAAACTTTTATTTTTGGCTATCGTTGCAAAGATATTTGAACTTCTTCTTTCTCCGTTTTTATCCAAAATACACAATTTTTTAGACAATTAATTTTTAGGACCCCTCACGAGTCATGCCTATTACATTTTAATAACAATCGCTTATATCTAAAACAAAAAACAATATGTTTTATTAAAGGCAAACAAATTGATTTTTAAAAAAAATGAGAAAAATAAAATTCAAATAGAATATCACATGTTAAAATTCAAGTTGGAGAGGATATAATATTGGCAAACTGAATTAATTTCTCACTATGGTATTGGTATAAAGTTGTCTGTTGGAAACAATGGTAAATTTTTGTAGGGGGACCGTGAGTGCATAAAATATGAGTATTTCTCTTCCAATATGAGACTGAGACTTTTTAGTAGAAAATACACATCAAACAATCTCATCCAGACCCCTCAGATTTCATGAGACTTTGTTTTTTCTTTTCTCTTCCTGTCAATTGACATTTTTTTTGTCTATTATACATAATCCCTTGTTTCTTTGTTGAAAGTTGTAGGCACTCATAATTTTTGTTACTCTTTCCGTCAATGGGTAACATACCCGAGAACATGTGATATGAGAGATCTTCCTAATTATTTGAATTTACAATTGAGACATTTTGATTTCGTACTTATACATATTAATAAAGGTGAGAAGTTGGCGGTGTATAAGTGGATAAATATATACATGGAGTTTAAAACAATTATTGGACATATTTTTTGTTTGGTGGAATTGTTATTCTGAGAATGATTACAAGTATCCATGCTATCTAGATATTGTAATATATATTTTTTATAAAATTAACATGATTGATGATTGAATGAGAATGAACTTATTGTGCTTGTAAATATGATGAGAAAAAATTATTTGTTATGTAACATGTTTAAGGTTCTTTGTATATGATGAATTTTATTTAAAGTGTTAGGTAAGAAAAATTCATAGATCTTTATCAACAATTTTGAATATTATTTTAAAAATTTAAGAAGTCTTTTCAAATCTTAAAAATTTATAATGTTCTTTCGAATCTTATAAATTCATATTTTATAATTTCATTAAAATTCAAACTACAAAATTTTAATCATAATTTTTTTTAAAAAAAATATTAAAAGTGATTACATTTTTATAACATCTTTTAAAATTTATAAGATTTTTTTACACAAAAATAATCTTTTGAAATCCTAATCCTATATCCTTAGTTAAAAAAAGCAAAGTCTTTAGGTAACTAATGTAATGAAATTAATATATATATATATATATAATTAGCTTATAAAAAATACATATATACAATTACAATTTTAAAATTGATGTCGGTCAAACTTAAATGTGCTTAATTAATATTCATATTTGGCATATTCTTATAACATTAGAAGGAATCAATAACTTTGTGAAGATTATATTCACCACAAAATATTATAATAGTTTTTTCATTAAAAATTTAATTAAGTTAAAAAAATGAACAATATTACCAAAAATAATTTATAATTTTATTGGAAACTAATCATGTTCAATTAAAAATTTATTATTTCTTTTTAATCAATATTAAATAAGTTTTATATATGAACATTTAAATTAATTTTTGATTTTTCATCAATAAATAAGAAAGTAATAAAAATGAAAATATAATTTTTTATATAATCTAACAAAATCCTCCTCTAAAATTATCCACACACATATATATATATATATATATATATATATATATATATATATATATATATATATATATTGTAACGGTATCCTGGAATGATTTTTAATGGATTGATAATATAAAAAATAAAAAATATTTAATATGGATGATAATTAAACTCATTTTAATGATGAGATTATTATTATCATCATTA
The DNA here is from genome assembly GCF_000004515.6 of Glycine max. Classification (NCBI taxonomy): domain Eukaryota; kingdom Viridiplantae; phylum Streptophyta; class Magnoliopsida; order Fabales; family Fabaceae; genus Glycine; species Glycine max. Next base: position 39,323,510 of record NC_038246.2, read on the forward strand.
ATTTGTTAATCAAGCCGAAATTGAAAGTTAGTTTGAGAGGAAGTGCACATAAGTTAAGATAGCAGTAAATAGTAATCCAAATGACTGGCCCAATCCCAAATAAAACCAACGGTCGATTCCACCCCAACCGTCCTTCAAAGTCGTTTTTCACTTTGCTTTCTCTGTCAAAAAACGTTGGTTGAGAGCACATGTCGCTGCAAACCTTTCATTTTACCACTTTTTTCCTGTCACAACGCAACGCACCCTCATCAATCTGCATTCTGCAATGCAATCAATCCCTTTCTGACTTCCATTATTCATCACATTCTTTCACATCATTGCCCTTTCTAACGCATACATACCACCAACAAAACACGCCTTATATATAACCATACGTAATAACAATTCCCTCTTTGTTTTTCTACCATCATCAACCCAAAACCGTTAATTATATTTTGTCTTTTCTTCTCTTTCATGGCCAATCATAAACTAGATTATCATTTATGGTATGCATGTATGCATATGCCTTCCTTCTTCCCGTAATTAAAATCACGTCCATTTTAGTTTTATCATTTTCTAATATCTGAGATTATGTGCCATGCATTGCAGGGACAAGAAGAAAAACCAAGCTAATAAATCGAAGAAGAAGCTTACAATTGCAGAAGCTTTAAATTTTGAATCTCATATGCAGCATGCCAATCCCAATCCCAATCCCAATACCAATACCAATACCAATGCCAATTCGAGGTCCAAAAGAGCTACCAAGAGACAAGCCTCTCTATTTTCTTGTTATTCTTCTGCCCATGGTTTTTTTTTTTCTCTCAATTCCTCATTTTTCAATCCAATTTCGAAGACTTAAAAGACTTGGTTATATTCTCTGCTCATGATTTTCATTTTTTAATTTTGCTTCAAGACTTGAGGCATTTGGAATTGGAGAAAGAGAAAGAAGACTCATCATCACCAAGAGAAGTCTTGGAAGCCTTCATGAAAGACTTCGTTGACTCTCATCACGAACAATCACATGAATCTGAAACCACTAGTTCAACCACGAAGACACACTATCACTGGACCAAATTCTTCAAACTTTGGAAGAAAAAGTCTTTTAAGCGCCTAGGTTCCATCCCTCCTCTTAGTGTGCCAAAGCTACCAAAATGGAAAAGCAAAAGCAGCAGAGAAAACCAAGCTCTAAGTAAGCTATACAACTTCAGGTCTTCTTGGGTCACTTTCAGCCTCTCAAAACTCAGACATGCAACCAACAATTTTAGTGCTGGTCTAAAATCTCACCCTAATTATGTCATAATTTGATTTTAGCCTTAAGTATGTTTAAAGTCCCTATAAATGACCGAATTTTATTATTGATTCCAATTTTTGTTATTTTGAGTTCTTAGTATATTAAAACTTTTGTTTTGAGTCATTGTCGTCGGTTAAATAATAACGTGATACCATCATAGTTGTTGATAATATTGAGATTGATAAGGTAACACGTTATCACTTAATTGATGATAAAAACTCAAAATAAAACTTTTAATATATCAAAAATTCAAAACAACAGTATAATTTATTAGGGATTCAACAAAATTCAGTCATTTATCAGAGATCTTAAACATATTTAAGCTTTGATTTTAATACTCTTTTTTTTTACTCTTAAATGTGGTCAGTCTGACTAGGTAGATTTACATTGCTCCTTTTACATGTAGAAAATATAATTGGAAGAGGTGGTTTTGCTGAGGTTTACAAAGGCTGTCTCCAAAATGGGCAATTAATAGCTGTGAAGAAATTGACTAAAGGGACCACAGATGAAAAAACCGCAGGCTTTCTATGTGAGCTAGGTGTAATTGCTCATGTTGACCATCCTAATACTGCAAAGCTAGTTGGATGTTGTGTAGAAGGAGAAATGCTTCTTGTCTTTCAACTATCTACCCTCGGAAGCTTAGGATCTCTTCTTCATGGTTTGTACTTTAGTTTGCATTGCAGTTTCCTCGTATCTGAAAACTTGATGTTTAATGTATTTAGTATTTACTGTTTATTCTTTCATGGAATGTATTCCAGGTTCAGATAAAAACAAATTAGATTGGAGTAAAAGGTATAAAATTTGTCTTGGAATAGCTGATGGTCTCCTCTATCTGCACGAGTGTTGCCACAGGCGAATCATTCATAGAGATATTAAGGCAGAGAATATTCTGCTCACGGAGAATTTTGAGCCACAGGTTTTTACTAAACTTCATTAGAGTGAATGATAAAATAACTTATTTGCAGTATTACTTTGATACATGAAACTTAGGCTCCATGGATATATTCTGAATTTTTGTGGCTGTGTGTAGGAACATTAACTTATTAGTTTCGGGTGTAACAATTTTAGCTTATTATACTGTTATCAACTTACCTTGTTTTCCAATATTCTGAGCTAAGCTAAACTTATCTTCTATTGCTGTTACCAGCTCCTCATGTATATACAGCATATATATATATATATATATATATATATATGCTGTATCATCATTAATGAAGCAATAGAATACTATTTTCCACTATTATTCTTATCCTGTGAAAATCTTTCAACTTTTGCCAAGAGATAATACATGAACTGAGCTGTCATGTCATGTTTTGTGCTAATGTTCTGCTTGTAAATTAGATTAGTAGCAGACCATGTCTCTTAAAGCTCTGTTGTATTCCCTGTTGTTTGACGCAATCTTTCTGATATATCACTCCCTTATTAATTGATTGAGATTTTTTCCAGATATGTGATTTTGGACTTGCCAAGTGGTTACCAGAACAATGGACTCACCATAATGTATCAAAATTTGAAGGCACATTTGGGTATGCAAATAAAAAATTACTAACGCTAGAGTTCAGTAGGTTCTCGTGATTTAATATATTCACCTAATTACTTGATTGGCAGCTACTTTGCTCCTGAATATTTCATGCATGGAATAGTAGATGAGAAAACTGATGTTTTTTCATTTGGGGTCCTACTTTTGGAGATCATAACTGGGCGTCCAGCGGTGGATCATATGCAGCAGAGTGTTGTGATATGGGTAAATCATTTTTCCTAAAATGTGGTATATTAGATTATATTATCTAACTAATTGTCACTACACACGAGAGGCCTCATCGCTTTGTGCTTTCTTGTGTATCATAGGCAAAACCATTGCTTGATAAAAATCATATCAAGGACCTCGTTGATCCTTCTCTTGGCGATGATTATGAACGAGGACAGTTGAGCTGTGTAGTTTTGACTGCATCAATGTGTATTGAGCACTCTCCTATCTTCCGCCCCCGCATGAGTCAGGCAAGTACACCACGACCTAGATTGATGCACATTATTAGTTCATTCAAACTGAAATTACCATCATATTAATGCAAGGAAACTAATTAAGATCTTTTCAGTTATTGTACTGTGTGTCTTTAATGATAGCTAATTGTTAAAGTATAAGTCTAAAGGTGAAATCTCACATTGAATAAAAATGATCAAGTTAAGTAATATATAAGTAAGAAAGACTCATAAACTGAAGTTTAAGATTTTGAATTAAAGTGTAGTGTTAAATTCGCTTATGTGACATGCTCGTGGTTCATTAGTGAAAATCTGCCCTTTCTTTTATTCCTCGGATTTTCCAACACTAATGTGACACCACCATTTTGGTTAGGCTAAGTGACAACATTTATGAAATGAAGCTGATTGAAAAATATGCAGCCATACCTGTATATATTGTTAACTGTTTATACTTGGCGTTCACCCTTGTACTTAGAGATGCTAACAGTAATTAAGGGAGAAAGAGATAGTGAAAAGAAAGAAAGATAGAAAGAAGAGTGTAATTTCATAGAAGATTGATTGGTCATATTTTTCTTTGACTGATGCAGGTTGTAACACTGCTAAGAGGTGAAGACCATGTTCTGAAAGCTAAAAAATCAAGCCAAAGTAGTAGGTCTCTACAAAGAACATACTCAGAAGAGCTACCAGACGCGCAAGAATACAACTCAACAAAACATCTAAGAGATCTCAAGCGATTTGAGCAGTTAACATTGTCTAAATGAGAGCTAGGGGCATCATTAGTTTTTGGGACTAGAAAGATTGTATAAAACTTGAGGCACAAACTTCGGTAATTAAGGGTCATCAAGTCCATGGAAATGAATCAAATGATTATTGCATTCATAAACTTTGCACGATTAGCTCCCATCAGGTTTTAAATGCAAAAAATATTAAAGGCTACCTGGATTTCCATGGAGCAACTTGTATAGATTGTGTTGGCAATGTTACTTATTATGTACACTATTTATTGTGCTTATGTACATTACTATAGGTTGAATAAAACATGTGAATATTGTAAACTTCTTAATATTGTACATAACATCAAGGGTTGATTTATTATAGCATCTGTTAGATTTTTTTATGAGTTACTAACTTTCTATATAAAGTAGGAGGCAGAGCCCTTTTTTTTTCAGTGAATACAAATTATTATATGTTTTTGAAAAGGCTATAGAGGTCCATTTGTTTGAATTTATGAGTAACATCACTTGACTGCATTTTTACACTTAGATGAAATTGTTTCCGGTGCAACAGGTTTTTACTTTTATTACTTTTCAATATATCCTGTTTTTTATGTTCCTTAAAGATTAAGAAACATTTTATTTATTAGTAATTTAAAGTAACAATAATTAAATTATATGCCTAGTGATTTTCTTTGCAAAATATTTCTAAACGTAGGACCTCTTTGATTTTTATTTTTTAAATAAAAAGCACTTTTTAATTGAATGAGAAGTTAGGAAAAATTATAATAATTATATAAACCTAAAAAAATAAAAACAACTATTTTATTTTATTAATCAAACAAGCTTATAGATTACAAAAAAAAAAAAACATCTATAAGGATCTATGAGAATTATATCCTCAAGATCACACAATATTTATAAATATCCATTTACTCATGAAATCGTATAAAAATACTCATGAATCATGATGAAAACATAAGCGAGGAATTGGGGCATTTGCGTCGGCTTAGACTACACTATTGCCAATTCTATACATAACCTTCGCCAATAATGCGTGAACTTTTTTAAAAGCTAAACTGATTGAAAAATGATTCACAGGGTGAATTTGCATCTACTCTAACTCTCCCTAAAATTACGACTCAATTATTATTGTCACTTTCTTGGTAAACAAGTTGATGTTGGAAGGGCAATAAAAATTATTTTAATTAGGTTCGGCATCTAGTTTAAGATATTCCCACGCCTTGTCGTTTGGTAATCAACATGCCGCGTGGACTGTATTCTTTTACCAAAATTATAGTCGTTAATAAATTTATATATGGTAGTTTTCTAAATTAGAAAAAAATAAAAAGATAAAATCATGTGATTCAACAACTGATATGACAAAAAAAAATATAAATTTTTCGTAAGAATATTATCATATAACACTCTTTTTTAATTCCTCAAGGCATTCCTACATACTTGCGTATAGGAATTCTCCCCCAAACTTGTTCATAACACGAAAATACCACATGAGACACACGTGCTGACCAAGCCAAATGTCGAACTTGCCCCTCAATCCCTCACACTGATCCACCAATGATTCGCTTCCAAGCATTCAAATTACCAACCAAACCGTCCTTCGTAATCAGTTCGTATCAGATCCCATCATACCAAACCCCTTTGTATTCGCGATTGCAATATAAATAAATTTAAATATAATATTTTAATAGCAGTGATGATAAGTTGAAAAATGAAAGATGGAAGGGTTGGATGGTAATTTGGAGCGAAGTTGAAGTTTGAAAACATTGGAAGGGGACGTAACGGGCATTTTGGAAAATATGATGGGAGCGAAGTGGCAAAAGGGAAAATAAGCATTGCGATTAGCACCAAGCACAAGCAGAGTCGCTCGCGCTGTGTCTAAACTCCAAACGGAAGACAGAGAGAGAGAGAGAGAGAGAGAGAGAGAGAGAGAAATAGAAAGAGAAAGAGGAACCGTCTCCGTTAAGGTCAAATATCCTCAACCACTAACTAAAAGCGTAACGCCGGAGCTCTCCGCCGCCGCGTACGGCGAATCCCGACGCCTCTTATTTCTTATGCTATATTCGATCGACTGCGTTCCGCGACTCTCGTCGACGGAATTCCCGGTGACTCACCGGTGGCCGGTGGAAAATCGCTTCGTTGTTTATTATTATGAAGAATCAGAGCAAGGACAACGGTTGCAGCAGCAAGAGCAGCAATGGATTTGTTCCTTCTTCCTTCAAGTTCATATCGTCTTGCATTAAGACCGCCTCCTCCGGCGTCCTCTCCGCCGGAGCCTCCGTCGCCGCCTCCATCTCCGGCGACGGGAATGACCGCAAAGACCAGGTAGCATTTTGCGTCAGTGCTATTCTTCAGTTGTTGCCTTCTGAAATTGCGATTTGTGTGAATGCTGATAAAAAAATGACAAGTCAAACGTGCGTGAGTTTTGATCGTTGAGGAAAATTTAGTGCCGCAAAAACTTGCCAATGCTCGGTTGTCTTTATGTAAATAACTATTATTGTTGCTGAGATACTGTCCCAAATCTCACGGAATGAACCGTTTATTGCGTTTTTTTGTGTTTTGCCTCTAACATTTTAATTGCATTTATTCTGGATTATTGAGTGAAGTTAAGAACTTAATCCACATGGCTATGTTTCAAATTTTTTTAGTACGCGATTCTAATGGTTTTGTATGGGCGAAGTAAAAGAGGCATGGAATGTTCTGACTAACAATAGCGATTTGTGTAACTCCAAAAAATTAAAGAGATATTGGTTTGTTTATTTTATTTTTCATGATTGCAGACCAGAATTAATTTGAGACTGGTTTGTTTGATGATGTAGTTAAACAAATACTAATAGGCCTTGTAAGTGTGGATATGGTAGAACTGGAATATAGAAAAAGGCATTATATACGTGTTAGTTTTTAGAAGCATTCATTGTGGTCTGGTGCTACCAAATAATTTACGGATCCCAATTTGTAGCGATAGAATTGTATTTTGATCAACACTATGCTTTGGCAAACTTCATAATTGCTTTTCAGCTGTAAACTTATCACTTATGAACAAAGGAGTCAGGGTTATTCACCTCTTTATTGTCAAGCAGGTGCTTTGGGCTTGTTTTGATCGGCTAGAACTCGGTCCATCTTCTTTCAAGAATGTCCTCTTACTCGGCTATTCCAATGGATTTCAAGTTCTTGATGTGGAAGATGCCTCTAATGTAAGGGAGCTTGTCTCAAAACGTGATGATCCAGTTTCATTTTTACAGATGCAGCCTGTCCCTGAAATATCAGAAGGCTGTGAAGGATTTAGAGCATCACATCCTTTACTCTTGGTTGTTGCATGTGATAAATCAAAGATCCCTGGTAAAATGCTAAATGTCAGAGATGGCCATAATGAAACTCAAGCGGAAAACATTGTCAGCTCAGCTACAGCAGTTCGGTTTTACTCACTAAGGTCCCATACTTATGTTCATGCTCTGAGATTTCGTTCAACTGTCTACATGGTTAGGTGCAGTCCTCGAATAGTGGCTGTGGGTCTAGCTACTCAAGTAAGTTTTTGACTCGAGTAGTTTTCCAATTTTCTTTTAGACTTATATGTGAAAAATGTACATTACTTTTTTGAGGAAGTTGAGTTTAGGATTGTTTTGGGTAGATCATGGGCAGGTCTTACCAATTTCCTTTGACATATTGCAAGGTTGAAACTTAGTTTTCTATTTCCATGGGTAAAATCTGTCTAATTTGTTTTCTTCATTTATATACTTTGCTTGCAGATATATTGTTTTGATGCTCTTACTCTTGAGAATAAGTTCAGTGTTCTCACTTACCCTGTGCCTCAGTTGGGAGGACAAGGAATGATTGGGGTTAATATTGGCTATGGTCCAATGGCTGTAGGGCCCCGGTGGTTAGCTTATGCTTCAAACAGCTCATTGTTGTCAAACACAGGTCGCTTGAGTCCTCAGAGTCTTACTCCTCCTGCTGTCAGCCCATCAACATCACCCAGCAGTGGAAACCCGGTAGCCCGATATGCCATGGAATCTAGCAAGAATTTGGCTGCAGGGCTGATCAATCTTAGTGATATGGGATACAAAACATTGTCTAAATACTATCAAGATCTAATACCTGATGGATCCTGTTCTCCTGTATCTTCAAACTCAAGCTGGAAAGTTAGTCGATTTGCATCAAATTCTACAGAAACAGATCCAGCTGGGATGGTGAGTATTCTGGAAATAACTTGACATGTTATAATCTGATTTTATTTTGCAATGTGCTTGACCCTGACTAGATATTTTCTTTCTTAAAGTAATATTGGCATCTGTATTACAATTTGAATGAGACCATCTATTGGTTCAGCTTAGCCATAGAAGAAGAATTTTCTAAGGTAGTTAATAGCACCGAGTATTTTGCTGTAGTCTCTTCTCTTTCCTCGCCCTTCTTTTAATCATTGTTTTATGTCAGTTGAAACAGGAAAGTAATCATTCTATATGCTTGTTGACTAGTACTACTCATTTATTGCAGGTTGTTGTCAAGGATTTTGTTTCTAGAGCTGTTGTAGCACAATTTAGGGCTCATACTAGTCCAATATCTGCATTATGTTTTGACCCAAGTGGGACACTCTTAGTTACAGCCTCAATTCATGGCAACAATATTAATATATTTCGAATTATGCCATCCTGCTCAAGGAATGGATCGGGTTCACAAAGCAGTGATTGGAGCTATTCACATGTGCACCTTTACAAGCTCCACCGTGGCATGACATCTGCTGTATGCTCCTGTTCTCAGTGTTTCTTTAATGCCTTTTATGTTTAGAACCCAGATTTGATTTTGATCAACTGTTAGTGTAAATCTTTTTGTAATACCATCTAATGATATGTTGACATCATTGAAAGAGTTAAACTTCCTAGGTTCAAAGTTCTTTACTGATTTGACAGTATATGCTTGGATGATAGTGTAAATAACAGGATATGAAAATTAAATACTTCTGTTTATATACTTGAGAAGGGTTTTACTTAATTGTGTATATTATTATACAGGTAATACAAGATATTTGTTTTAGCCATTACAGTCAGTGGGTTGCCATCATTTCCTCTAAGGGAACTTGTCATATTTTTGTTCTTGCCCCATTTGGTGGTGAGACAGTTCTTAAGATGCACGATCAAGACACTGATGGGCCTGCTCTGTTGCCAATTTTTCCTCTGCCATGGTGGTTCACTCCACATTTCACAGTAAACCAGCAGCAGTATTGCCTGACACCCCCACCTCCTGTTGTTCTTTCTGTGGTTAGCCGAATAAAAAATAGTAATGCTGGATGGCTCAATACGGTTAGTAATGCTGCGTCTTCTGCGGCAGGGAAAGTCTCAATCCCATCTGGTGCTGTTTCTGCTGTCTTTCATAGTTCCATTCCTTATAATTCACACAATGCATACTCAAAAATTCATGCCATGGAGCACTTATTAGTTTATACCCCTTCTGGTCATTTAATTCAATATAAACTACTGCCACCATTGGTGGCAGAGCCAAGTGAAACTGCTTCAAGAACAGCCCCAGTTCCTTCAGCACAGATACAAGAAGAAGATTTGCGTGTGAAGGTTGAACCTGTTCAATGGTGGGATGTCTGTAGGAGATATGATTGGCCAGAAAAAGAAGTGGGCATATTGGGGAATACTGTTGTTAGACTGGAAGCTGTGGAAATGATCTTGGATAGTTCAGATTATGAAGATAATAATAGTGTCGGGAACAATAATTCTATAAAACTTAATAATGAGCAATGCCACTTCTCAAATGTAGAGGTACATATAAGCTCTGGGCGGATACCAATTTGGCAGGAATCTGAGGTAATCATTTGATTTCTGTGCTGAACATTCTTCAACATTATTTTATTCTTTCAATCAAGATCAAACTATTTTTCGGTCAATTTCAGGTGTCTTTCTTTGTGATGAGTCATTCGGAAGCCGGAGAGCTGAATTTATGTGAACTTAATACAAGTGGAGAAATTGAAATAGAGAATATTCCCGTTAACGAGATTGAAATAAAACAGAAGGATCTGTTGCCCATCTTTGACCATTTCCATAGAATTCAATCTACTTGGGGTGACAGGTAATGATCACATTTATCTCCTTATTGTTGGTTCATTGGATGTCTTGTAGTAACTATCCATTAAAAAAATTTCCATTCTAGATACATTCAATTGGGATATCAGTCTCAGATTTTCTACACTGATGAATATGTTTGAGTCTCCTCTTAGAGTTGTCAAAGATTAATTTTTAAGTTACAGTTAGTGCCTGATCTTGCTCTTTACTGCTCTGCGTTTCTTTTATCCTTGCAATTTCTTGCTGAGATGCTACTCTCCTGTTTCCACTTCCTTTCTTTTGTTGCAATGGTAGGGTGTTCACCAGCTATTTCCTCTCGTCTCCAGCCTTTTTTTCTTTCTCCAATTCTTCTTTTGTTGTTTTTCTTGATTCTTTTTTTGGTCCATCCAGCAATTTTGATTTTTCTCTGCTACCATGGTTCTTTTCTTGCCTATTGATCCCAAGAACTTCATCCCCACTTCTGTTTTCTTCCTCCTCTAAATCTTGAAGACAAGCCCAAAGATATGATTCCACTTGAGCACAACCTTCTCGAAGGTCAACCTGGTAACCTTCTAGTTGCTCTTTTCCAAGAACACACCTCCATTGCAGAGCTTATCCTCTCAATGCAAATTCAGCAACGCACAATATTTTCTCCTCCTCACATACTCCAATGGTTCCAAACTACTGTCTAATTTGAGCAGCCCTCATTAAGCTTCTTTCCCATCAAATCTTGGCATCATTTTACGAACAATTTGCACGCAGCTCCAAGATCAGAGCTCTGATACTAGTTGATAGAAACTTGATCAGAATTACATAAAGAAAATTACCTGACTTGTGGAACTTCGAGGGTCTGCACCTCCCAATGCCCAAAACAAATGACAAGATGATCTCTCTTCCCTCCCCTCTTATTTTTTTGGGCAACATGCCTTATTTCTGTAACCAATTTTCCTAACTAATGAACAAACTAATGGATATCTATCACTTTGTTTATTTTTATCTATCATTAGCGATGCAGCTATAATCTTATGTGCTATCTGGAAATGCTTTATTTAAGTTTGAAAAATATAATATAACTAGGAAGTCATGACTCATGAGTTTGAAACATCCTGTTTGTGTCAAGCTTCTATTATCCTATCCTTTCCCTCTTGCTTTTACATGGTTTATATATGGAGTCTAGCTATGGATAGTTTTATAGTGAGACTTTAAACTTTAACTTGATTCTGTGTTTACTGACCAAAGATATTGAGTGTTTAGGGGAGCATTGTTTAATTTGTCATTCGTTTGAATTTATGTTTGGACAGTTGCTTCATCTTTGTACTAACTTGTGACTGAAATTTGAAAACATCTGTATAACTGTCCATGCACACGCTAACAAATTCTACAACTTTTGTCAGAGGTATTGTTATGGGAAGATGCTCTAGCTCTTCATCTGATTCACATGGAACTGAAGAGAAGTTGTCAGAAGATGCTGCAATTTTCCATTCAAAGTTGATGGTACCTGGCTTAGCTGAAAAGACATTTGTTGGTAAGATAAGCAATTCAATCTGAAATCTTCTGTTATATTTTTTAGTGAACTATGCAGCTCACTTGTTCTTGACTACTATTATCTTAGACTTGTTTGCAATTTTTTCTTCAATTAACTTGCCTAATAATGAGATTAATTGCAAGAACAGAGAGGTAGTTGTATTGGTATCACCTCTTTTAAGCCTCAAAAGTCAAAACTGTTGACAAAAATGATGTTTCCGCAGGTGCCTCAAATTTTGCAGATGGTGCAAGTGCAAAGTTAAAATCATCAAAACATGAAAAAGCCGGTGACAGTTTCAATTCAAGCTTAAGTGGCTGTGATTTGAATATGAATGTCACTCGCGAGGAGTCAATAAGTGACTCACCAGACTTTGAGCAATGTTTTCAAGAAGGTTATTGTAAAGCATCAGTTGACTGTCGTGAATCAACAGAAGTTATTACTGATGTGGATTGTAGCAGTCCCTGTGGCAGGGAGAAATCTGATGAAGATGGTGATAATGATGACATGCTCGGTGATGTATTTGACTTCTCTGAAGAAGGTATGAATCTGAATCAGTTACCTTTTGATTTCAATGATATTCAGTTTAGCTATAGTTGCTTTGTGTGTGACATACGAAGATGTGTGTGTGTGTGTGTATAGAGAGAGAAAATTCTCACCATTCATTTTCTTAAAATCTGATAGTGGTAACGAGTTGCTAATTTAATCATTAGATTTCAAGAAAATCAATGATTAGGATGAAGACTAACTCTTTTAAAGTTATTCTTGAAGTAAATTGATATCTCCTCATATATATATAATGATTGTCATATCTTGTCTGTTTGGTTCCTATTTTTCTTAAAACTACAAAATGCTTGTGATGCAGGTTGAAGACTACTATTTTATTTTATGCTTGTCTCCCTCTTGGAATTGCTGTAAATTTGGTGATGTAAAGGAAATTAATTTGACAAATGCAGGTGATTTCCTTGCAACAAGCTAAATGCTACTAACCATTGATTCAAGGAATTTAATGTTCTTTGCTCTCAAGATTCCTTCCCAGTTCAATGATTCTTCTGACCTTCTAATTTTCATGTAAATGATGTATATTGAAATTCATAACTACAAATTATTTGTGTGGGTTCTGGGTGGGTTCTTTAAATGTGTGTATTATATTTTTTTTCTTCATAGTTCATTGCTTTGGAGGCTAAGGGAACAGGCGAAAGAGAAAAGGGGGAGGGGGCAGATAGCTTGTTTGTTTTACTCTGCTCTCTTTTGTTCTCATTCATGCAGGGATTATTTATATTTCTCGTGACACTCTTGCTGAATTCAAGAGATTCATTTGTCCATTGGAAAATAGTATCTTGTTCTTGAAAGGTATGTACATAAAAATAACGCTATTTGCTGTTACATTCTTGTCTCCTTAATGGCTTGAGAGCAGAATACGTATATCTAGCATATTATCATCCAATAAAATAGAAGAATTTTGAATTAAATTAACTTTCCGAAAAACAAAAGCAAGGTGTTATACACTTGTCAAAAAAAATTATAAGGATTAAAAATAATAAAAAAAGGAAAATTTAAAATAAAATTTTATTATATCTATAGAGATTAAAAATATGACCTCATTTTCCTACTTATAGCTTGTTATTTATAAGGTTAAAAAAAAAAAGCAAATATGAACTAATTTCAAGCAAGGATGATTCTTTAGAGCCAAGAATAACTAAGAGGATTAAATTTTAATTTAACAAGCGTAAAGTTTAAACTAATGAATTGTTCTATAGTTTAATTTTTTTAAGTGGTGCATATGAATTTTTTTTAATTAGATATGATGTGTCATTTACGTATTTAGTGAAAGTGCAACACTTCAACAATGTTTTTTTTTTTATATCCAAACAAAGATGTAATTCTAATTAAACTCAATAAAAGTCCTGCAAGCTGCTATTATTTTCAGAAATGTTCGTTAATCGTTTGATTTTTTTTCTTACATGAGCTGATGATGATCCTTTATATTTTTGTTAAGTTTTCTAGTAAAAATAAATAAATAAGAAAAATATTATACACTAATAATATAAAAGATTTTAAATAGTTATTTAATTATAATTTATTATATATAATAAGTTTATTGATTTTTAAAATAATTTAAAATATTACACTCAATAAATAAAACGGAAAATATATTAAAGCAAACTAGGCACACACACCCAAAAAACTGCACTGGGATCCTCTCCAGCAGTTATTTCTCTGCTACATAAATCTGGATCATAGAGTACATAATATTTCTCTCCTCTTTGATTTATGATGTATAATTATTAAGTATATATTTGGGAATCTGTTGCAAATAGATATTGATGGTAAAAGGAAATTTGTAAAAGGATTTTCATTCTTCCCTTTTCATTTAGTTTGTAGTGAATTCAATTTGATGTTGGAATTCGTGTATAAGTTGGATTGGAAATCAAACATGTTCTAAGTGTGTGTTTAAATAACTGAATGGAATTAATTTTGTAATATTGATTTTAGTTAAAATTGACTTTTTTTTCAAGAGTTAGTTAAAATTGATGTTAAAGTAACGTGATTTATGTTTAAATATTTTTATTAGGAAATTAAACTAGGAGTAAAATTAGTATATTTTTTTTTATTCAACGTAAAAAGTTATTTATTATTATTTTAATTTAGAATTAATTTTAAATCCATAATCAATTTTAAAATTTTCTTTAACGTGAAACTAAATATATAAAATTTATTTGTAAACTTAAAATCAATTCTGCATGATAAAACTAAACACGAAATAAATGTTGAGATTTTGCTAGATGTTTGCTGCAGGCACAATAAGTTAGCTAGAGAGGATCCCAATAACAACTTAGGAGGCAACTCCAGCCAGGGAAGCAATGCAATCCAAGGATTGTAATTAAAGGTAAAAGCAGACCACGTCAAACTTTGACGGGCATGAGTCTCACTTACATCATAATATACAATATTAATAATAATTACATTTTTTAATTGTGTATATTATGTTCTAGAAATGGACTAGTAAAAATGAGTGAAAGTAATGATGGAGTAATTTAAAGTAATTTTAATGAGCACGCCGCATACAGTGGATAGCATCAAAGGTTTTTTTTTTTTTGAAAGAAATAAGATCAAAGGTTAAGGATAAATAGAAAATTTATCTAAATAAAAAAAATGTTAAAATATATTGGTAACAGTTCTGTATATTGTCAACAATTGATAAGTTTCTGTTTTCTCCAAATGACTTATACAAAAATGCTACTTTTTGTTTGTTAATTATGATTTCATTTTTTCTACAATTATTTGCTATAAATGTTGGCAATAATTTTGATATAAAGCATGGTGGGTGGGTGGGTGTAAAGGAATGTGTGAGGTGTTTGTTCATACTCGGCATGGTTGGGTGAGAACAAAACGGGGATGGTGTGGCGTAGTTTGAGGATTGAGCCTATGAGGGACCGAAGAAGCCAAGGTTTGTGATCCCAGCCACACATAATTGTGCTGTGTATCAAATGGTTTGTCAGATATGGTGCTGAGAAAATTATTCAACCTGGATTGAAAGAAAAACGAATAACATTTGGAGGCAGCTGCCTGCTCAATAATTGGTTCAAGACCAAAAATTAAAAGTAAAAAGGTAGTAAAACAGTATAGCAATAATAACTCGGTATTGTACACTGATATGCTCTCAGATAAGATAGTTGCCACCATGCATGCATCTAGGTATATACGAATAGGAAAATAATTGTTGGAAACCTTGAGTTAGATAGGAAGAAAAGAGAGATAAGATTCATTTAATTAATGATATAGTGTGATAAAAAGAGATATCAAGAAAGATTGAGAGAAATAAAAGGTACTAATGGGATGTTTGAAATTTTGTGAATGTCCAAATACAATCACTCATATGAATAATCTTCTATTTTGGTTTTGGGAGAAACAGGCAAAAGATAACACATGAATGCAAAATTGCCATTGCGAAATTGAGCAATAATGTTATTTTCTCATAAAATTTATGAATATCTTTGTAGTAACTTTAAACAGAAGACGTTCAACAAAAGAATATCTATTACTTTTAAGAATTTAACATTTTTGAAACAATTAAGAAATTTGGTGATCAAGTAAATATAATAAACAGTGAAGCAAGTACACTTTTACTTTGTGGGGGCACCTATAATATATAAGGAACGTTGGGGGGGAAAAGTTGTTGTTATTTAAGTATAATATTTATTGATGGATGGGTGGGCTTTGGATACCCGGACATCCTACACCTTTGTACTCTTTCAACCTTGCAGTGGTGGGAAGGGTGCATTAAGTGCATGAAATCTACCAAATACTAATAGGCTTGGATATGGAAAAGCTCCAAGACAAATGAGGGTGGTCCCTTCTTCCCAGTTTTTGTACCTCCAATTATTCACCAGCATATGCAGTTTGTGATGTGCCACCAAACCCACTTTCGGCTTGTTGATTGTGGAAGAAAATGGGCAAGCTAAGCTTCTGCTTCAGCTTCTGGTGCCTTGTGTAATTGTAATTGTTTTGTGCCCCTCAGCATCAGCTGAACAAGGGACCCAACTTTGCTCCACTGCCTCTGCTTGCTAGTCACTACACACTGACCACTGCAGAGATTTGTGTTCTAGGTATACTGTTAAATGGGTCACACAGGACTCGTGGGCTCTTCTTAATGACCACGCAGGACATTGATACTGACGTCTAATTTATAATCAAATTTAGGTGTGGTTCTTAATTGAATTTGATACTTTTTTTATGAAAGAAATTTTAGATGCATTGAATCCTCTGAACTCATTACTCATTAGAGTTAAGATAAAAGCTTGTTTAAAGACATACTATCAAATTACTCACCAACAAAATTATTAAATCAACAACGAAAATTATCAAACCAACATGCTTATAGGATGTGAATTCGTTTCATTTTTTATCAACTAAATCAACTCAATCAAATATAATTTTTTTATTTTTAATATTGATGTAGATCTTAAATATCATTTTTTATTGTATTAGTTTATTCACTTTATTGAATCAGAAGTTTAATGTTTTATAGTGGATTGAAACTTGATACAATCAGTAAGTAATGGAAATGGAGTTTGTTCTAAACCATTAATTAAATTAAAATGAAGTGGAACTATTCAATAATATGTATAAACTGAAACTGACAAGAATTCCGAATTATGGATTATGCTTACTGCCTATAATTGGTGATTTTTTCATCCAGCACCGTCAGCCGACATCTCCTTCCGTTCAGAATAAAAATACATTTATTTGGTTTTTTATTACAAGGTTTACATTATCGTTGTTATTTTTCGGGAACAAACGCGTGGCTGATTTTCTCTGGTACCTATAATAATCATAAGCATGGTAATTGTTGTGATGGTAAAATAATTTAGCATTTGAAATTCAAATGAAAAGCACTGTATTTCTCATATTTACCGACAAAGGTAGAATCACAGGGTAAAGATGAAGTTCATGTCTAACGTGGGCTCAACAGAAAGTAAAATCTAAAATAAAAATTGAGATTTTTTATTTTATTTTAAATAATAAGATGATATGTGAAATCTAAAATTAATCACAAATGTTAAAAAATCTAAAATTCAAATTTTTGTTACTCTATTCTTAGCTAACGATGTTCACATAAATATAAATAAGTATATAATTGTCAATGTGAGCATTTGGTTGGAGGCTAATATATATAAGTAGCCTTGGTCAGAGGTTCTATTCATTGTTTAAATAAAATGTGTAACTGATTTTAAATCTTGATATTTATGTTTGATTTTTACTTGCAAAAGAAATTAGAATACTCTGACATAAAAAATAAATAAAATGAGGAAGCACCCCCACTCATTGGGTGTGCTTAATCAGACAACTCGTGCATACCTGACGCACAACTTAAAGGATACTTACTGTTCAAAGATTGCCCCCTACAATTCAGCTTAGCTTCAGACGCGTATACTAATTCCACTTCACTTCAGGTCCCCCCCCCCCCCCCTCAAAAATCTCTCTGGCCATCTTCAGCTTCCAACTTTTTTCATACTTTCAAAAAAATAGGTTTAATCATCTATTTAATTCATATAGTTTTTAAACTTATCTCTTTTAGTCCTTATAATTAATAAACAAATATTTTAGTCTCTAAAGTTAATAAATAAATTTTTTAATTTCTAAAGTTTAAATCTTAATTTTTAAAAAATTTCTCGTGTTAAAATTTTATAAATCTGTTAGTTAAAGAATCTTAATGACAATTAAGAATTAAAATATAAATTTTAAAAATTAAAAAATCTACTTATTAACGGATTAAAATAGATAAATTTAAAAATTATAAAAATTAAATGAGTAATTAAACTTAAAAAAATACATGTGAACTTAATATGTCAGATTTCTTTTTCATAGAATCATTAACTTATTGATTGATATATATTTTTAAAAATTTAATGATTATTTTATACATAATTAAACTTTCAGAAACCAAAATACACAAGATAAACTTTTAGAAAACAAAATTATACATTTACTCCCCTTTCTATTTTGCCGCTTGTGAAAAAAACCATTGAAATTTGGACTTTCAGATACGGAAAGGTTAGAACATACCGCGGACACTTATGGTAAGAAAGATGGCTCCCTTAAGGAATGAAGTAAAGAATAATCCATGTTAAAATAGATATTTTATATATCCAAACTGTTATCACTCAAATTAATTAAAAACATTATGTCCAAATCTTAAACCTCTTTCATAAAAATAAAAGATACTATGTATGTGTGTCTTTTATGCAATTATAAGTAGGTAATTTTTCTTTAAAGTGGTGTATCTCAATTGAAAGTTAAAGATTAATTATTCAAGACACTAAAATTTATCTAAAAGATTGATTTCTCACAAAATATGACTTTTTATATTTAGCACCTAGTATTGACTAATTATATATATATATATTAGACATTAAATTTATTTATATAAACTAATACGTAGTATTACTTTTGTTAGATAAAAATAATCTGACAGTAAAAATAAATATAAGAATATTTTATAAACTGTAATTGTATTAGTAATCATGAGTGATGACTATAAAATTAAACAGAGCAGCATTTTCCTACCTCATCATCAAAGAGAAAAATGAAAAGTGTGGGGGCATAGGTGCCATATTCTATGGTAAATTGTTGCTTTTCGATTTTTTTTTCTGAGATTTTCGAATTAATTAATAACAGTTGTTCATGGGAAGCATCACCCAATCAAACATCGACAGCAACGGCAAGTACAACAAATGCGAGAGCAGCAACTCAGAGATATAATTAGTCTCTAGTATTACAAATAGCACACTTCAGAATTTCTCAAGGGAAAGCGATAGAGTAGAAAGATTACACCAGATATATATTCTATACAATAACTACAAGTCTAAATCCTATCCTATATCATACTAAATTAGCGTAAAATTGATAGATAAGTTAAATTTTAATTATCTGTTACTTAGAACATTTCATTTGTCGTTTGGAAAAGACAAAATCATTAAAAAATATCTTAAGATGCCCTCTAGAAAGTTTATCTTTCCCTCTCTTCATGACAGCGAGCTGTGAAGCAAGTGAATTGTGTTGCCAAGAAAAAATAATATTGCCCCATACTTGACCTACTCTTCATTCGATTCTTTGTTTGAGTTTTTTTTTTTAAAAAGAATTTAAAAACTAAATATGTTTAAAAACATGTAATGATTATATAATTTTTAAAAATCATTATAACTTTTTAATTAGCAATTTCTTGGAAAAATCATATCAAAGAACTACTTTTTTTTAACTCAATCGAATATTTTTATAAAAACTTGGTATGTGAGCGGAATAGAGTAAAAAATGTTGTTCTGTTCTTTTGGTATCATCCTTCTAGTAAAATTAAACTCTACTACCTTATGGTTTTTATATCATGTTATTTTTCTTTTTCAAATATACCAAACATAAAATAAATTAAAATGTTGTGTTCGTTCCGTTTTAACAAGTTTATTAAACTTTACCTCTTTGGATATAATGATCAGGAAGTTGGTGAGGTTCACTTTATTGCTTCTGCAGTTCAAAAAATAGCAAGTTAAGCTTAGTTTTAGCAAGAATTTTACAGGGAAGTGTGAAGTGAGGGGCTTAGGATCTTGACTTTGAAAAGAAAAAATAATACCTTTACCCCATATAGGCAAGTCACCACCTAGGGTTGAGGGGTGGAATTTAAAATGATAAGCAAGGTTTTTAAGAAAATAATGCAAAGCAAGAAGAGATAAAGATGGAGGTAATATCTACTAATCTACTAAGAAAAAAGGGAGGCAATAATTACCAAATGAAAAAGATGGAAACATGAATGGTACGTGGCGTGAGTTTTAGATTAGATCTATTGGTCCTATTAGTTTAAACTATTAGAGGTAAAGGTGGCCAGAAATGATAGGTTGATGGGGAAGCAATGAACAGAAACACAATAAGTGACTGACTTTGAAAACTGTTTTCATATGATTAAAGAAATATATGTGTATATATATATATATATATATATATATATATATATATATATATATATATATATATATATATTATAAAACATAAATGATAGTTGTCTCAAGTATAAAATAAAAACCACACTATATAAACTAGGCAGAAGAAGAAATCAGTACCTAAAAAAATATTGAGTGGCTGGTTAGAACTTGAGACTAATAATGGATGGTATAGTTCAACTGCAGAGGCAACTTGTTGATTATACTGCTTCCCTATTTCATGAGGTAAGTAAGCATGCTATGCAATTGCCATTACACATTAAGATGAAATAGAAAAGGGAAGGTTCATAAGTCATAAGCTATGTTTATTGTGTTACTTACTTCATCTGCTTTCTGGTTTGTCTTGCCATTTCTTGCTGTGGTGATGTCTATCAAAAGGGTTTTCTAGATGACCAATTTAACCAGCTTCAGCAACTTCAAGATGAAAGCAACCCAGATTTTGTGGTTGAAGTGGTGACTCTCTTTTTTGAAGATGCGGAGAGGCTTCTTAATGAGCTCACAAAAACACTGTAAGGGTACCAAAATTTCCTGCTTTATTATACACATCTTTAGACCAAGTAATCATGTATCTTTTGGAAACTCTTCCAAAACTCAACATTTTAATAATGTTGATTCATTCATCTCAAATAGAGGCCAGCCAAGCATTGATTTTAAAAGGTTGGATGCTCATGTTCACCAGTTGAAGGGTAGCAGCTCCAGGTAAATAATTCTTCATAACTAGAATCTATCTCAAAAAAAATTATGTTGGTCATGTTGGTTTTGCTTTCTTAAGTTGGTGGAAGTTGTATCCACTTGAAATACCACATTATTGGTCACAGTTGTATTATTATTGCTAATAACATGTAGCATAGTGGCATGGACCTCACCTTTGTTAGAACCTATTCTGGAGGATACATTTTCATTTGTCTTTTACCTTACGATTTGGTCTTTTTACAACTATCAAAAGTTTGATAAAGTTATTGGGAAATGCAGCATTGGAGCACAGAGAATTCACAGAGTCTGCATTTCCTTCCGAAACTCTTGTGAGGAGCAAAACGTTGAAGGGTAAGGTTCTTGACAATTCCATATCAAAATTCTTATATATTCTATGCCTATAAATCTTGCAAAATATCATGTGGCCTAGTTGTTTTTATGGTTTTTTTTTCTTTCTTAAAAAGAAAATTCTCCATATTCTGAAAGAAAAAAAAAATGCTTGGTGTTCAGGTGTCTTAAAAACTTGCAACAGGTGAAACAGGAGTATTCCTTGGTGAAAAGCAAGCTTGAAACTCTCTTCAGGGTAAGGGCATGAGGATCTTCGATCTCTAGTACTTTCTATAAAATCATGAGAAGCTGTTAATATCTACAATCTTTTTATATGTCTTTCTATTTATGTGATTATAGATGGAGCAACAGATTTTGGCTGCAGGTGGGTAGTGTGATACGAGGCAGAGATATTTTGCAGCCATTGCAATTTGCAAACAACACTCCGAACAAATCATGTCCAATCTGCAAACAAAGCAACCCCACTTCTATGTTGTATTTTAACTTTGTGTATGATTTTGTCCAGTGGATCATGGTTGTGAAATTGGATTTATCATTTAAGCCAGAGTTGGCCCATATTTAGTCCAAAAGCAATGTGAATAACCCATGATCTCTTAGCTGTTCAAATATTAACTATCTTAATTTTTGCCTATAAACTGTCTTCGATAATAGAGGGAATGCGTGGTTGAATAACTGTCTTACACTTGATGCAATAACCAGTACAAAGTAGAAATTAACTAATTGAAATCGCTTATGATAGAATGTTTTTTTGAGTAACTTCAAAACTTCCCTATGTACTAATATACAGACCTATATAGATATGGCTGGCTAGATGCTATTAGTATTTTCTTAAGGCGCCAAACTCGAATGCTTCAACTTAAGGGTACCTTAACCTTAATAGAGATGTCATAAATTTTTTAATCTTAACAACGTTAATACTGAGAAGTTTATTATTTTTGTCAGCGTTATATGCGCAGTCTTGGTCCATATAATGCACATTCTAGTGCAGGACAATGAGTTCTGATAATAACGTGCAACAACGTGAATCCCTCAATACAAATTGCTTAGATTTACGTTCCACAGCACTGGTCATGCATCTGCTCTTAGAATCTATATAGTTAGCATGTTTTTCGACAATCACACAATTTGTCAGCATTCAAATATGCCCGTTAGAAACAGAAAAGGAGAAATCCTAGAGTAATTCAACAGTAATAATATTTAGAATGACTGAGAATTAATTTGAATTTATTAAATATACTATTTTAAATATAATGCTACTGCTTGAATAGTTATGCAATGTTTTTAATGATCAGACTGAGCGTTATAAGCTAGGAGTATACTATAAGAGTTTCTCGTTTAAAACAAAGAAAAAAATTACACAATATTTGTAATTTAACCAGTCTTATGTTGTTTGGTGTTTTGTGTTGATGTGGTGTGAGCAATATATGTAGTGACCAGTCTTATGTTGTTTGGTCTGAGCAATGTGCTACATTCAATGCATTGGTGTATTTTACAAGGTCAACTTCTTCCAGATAGGTATGTCTCCTGGTCAGCACGTCATTTGCAGACAAGATCCAAAACCAAGCTAAGCTAGCTGTTATAATGAGTAATGACAGAGTAGCTGATCATTTTTTTTTTCTTCTTGTTAATTACACAAAACCATATCGCATTAATCAATAACTTCTTTTTTACCTAAACATATAGTACTAGTGTTAAAATGTTTGCTAACATTATATCTAGGCAATCCCAGAAGCAGCATTTCTAATGATGGAAGTTGATACATTATTTTTAGTAAAAAATAAATAATAATTCAATGTTTGTTACTTGTTAGAGACAGGCATTATTTAACTTTCACCTACATATTTGAGATTTTACCTAAGTATAACAAGTTATTACACATCCACAAACATTGATTTGCTATTGAAGGTCAATAATATTAGCCCATGACCAAACAATTCGCTGTATTTAGTCGGATTTCCACAACACATGATAGATTAGCTTTGTCGAGTCCAATTTTCTAGTCTACCAAAATAGTAGTTTAGAAGTTGATACTGTTCTGATAAGGAATCTCAAAAATTTAAAAATTCTCTCATGAGTGAATTCTTTATGAAGTTATGTGAAAGATCCAAAACGTTGGTATGGGAAGTTCATGTTCTAATCTAATTTAATAATGCTTAGCAAATGTATTTGACGATCGAAGAGTTTCCAGCTGCGCAGATTCCGTTTAAAGTGTATTTCTCATATATTTTACTTTCCTTCAGATCACATTAATAAGGGAGTTTGTTGCTTGTGCCTTATCCTGCATTCTTGATGTACGACCATATATATAATGTCTTAAACTAATTACAAAATTTAAAACAGGTTGGTGCATGCATGTATAAGAGTAAGGAAGCTACATTGTCCCACGCAATGACATATAAAGGGTTTATTCTAATTGCCGTTATAACAGGCACGTGTTATGAACAGGATTAAACGTGAGCGTCTATCAAATCATTAACAATCTAAATGTCAAGTCAGCAATATCCTTGTACTTATAGGTCAAGTAGTACATGTATAAAAAATAATTGCTCTAGCCTCTATTATTGAAGTGTTGAGATTGTTCTAGCCTTCAACAGTCACTTAAGAGTCTCACCCACGTAGTTGAAGTGGTGCTCAGACTATATAGGTTTTGTAGGAATCAGGTTATGGTAAGATTTCCAAATGGAGTATTGTTTTTAACATTGCTCCAAAGCTGAGGTTTACGTCTATCAATTCAAAATTATATCAAATTTTAACTTTCCTCTTAGTTAAAACTTTAAAGTGGTTACCATTAGCAATCAAACTCTTAAGCATTCAAACTGCATGAGTGAGCTAGTTACATGTTATCAATTAATGTGCACCTATAAATTAAAATTACACTTGGCAGTAATCTCTTCTGAAAACGTGCTTCTAACAAAGTTTTTAGGTTTAGAAGGATAGATGACTGAGGAAAGGTTGGGACTTAAAAAATTTAAACTTGTTTTTTCCTCTAATGGAGAATTACCTTTATGCTACCAACATGATTAACATGAAATTGCTCGAATTTAATTGCTTTCAACATATTGCAAAATTTTAATTTAATGGAGTACTTCCTTTTTTTCTCTTCAAATAAATACCCTTCAGGGTCTTTGATATACTCAAATGATCCATTCAATGGTCATGGTGCTACTACAATGGCTGAAGGTTTTATTTATTTGTTTTTATTGATGAAACAAGTTGATAAAACCAAGAGGCACTCTCAATACTATATAAGCCAACATCGATAGAAGATTGATTCATGTAGAAGCCATGAAGAATAAGATAAATAAATAAAATAGGAGAGACAGGTCAGATTTAGAGATGATATGTGAATGCAATATATGTTAATGATATAAGTTGTCAATTTTAGAAGAAATTTCTTTTACAAACTCGAAATTGTGCTATCATTCTACACCAAAAAATAAGAAGTGTATTAAAATATTTGTTGTTGAACTAAATCTCGTTTTTCTCAAATTCGTTGAAATAGATTCAAATTTTAAACCATTTATTATTTTGTTCATTTGTGTTGCTCTATTTTCTCTAATCAAAATGTTAATCTTAATGTAATTGATGATTCCGGCACAAGTAAACAAATTAACCCAAAGAGTCTCACAAGACATTTTTTTATGAGTAGTCTGACAAGACATTGTAATTAATTTATAATTTATTTGAATTTATATAAATTTGAAAAGTGTTTAGTAAAAGAATTCGTGTCACTAAATATTTTTCCACACAATACTTGAAATAGTGTTTAAAATTAAAGCTCATTGTATTATTATTTTTTTTAGTTTTTTTAGTTTTCTCGGTTTTTTTTTTAAAGTAATCCTATTTGATATATTGGACATTAAATTTAATCAGACGAACACAATAACAAACTCTATAACAGAGTAAAAAGTAACGAAAATAAATTATCTCAAACTTGCAAGAATGTGTGAGGAACACCAATAAAATATAGAACGCGAGATAGAAATTAAGACCAAAGAAATAATTACATTACAATCAATGAAGATACAAGAAAACTTTCAACAAGTGCACTAAAACATGCTACAAACTGTCAAATCAAAACAAACCCCTCAATTGGAAAAATAGAGACAAGAAGATAAAAACCCAAAATATAAAGCAGATAATGCGAAATACTTATCTCTCTCTACAGATATCTTTTTCCCGATTCAACTAGACAATTCGAAGTATTACGCGCGTAGAACCTGCCTTCCAAAAATCAGTTCGATCCAAGGATGAACGAATCCACAGTTGCAATCGGGAAAATGTTCTCTAGTGGGTATGCAAAAATCACATGGATTTTTCCTCTCCTTCTTTCTCTCTCAATGATTTAACTGTTTTTCCTTTTAAATGAGTCTCTCTCAAAGTATCTCATTCTCTGACATGACCCTCTACACTTAAATAAGTGAAACATACGAGATCTTTTTATTTGGGCCTTTATTCCATATAAAAATGGTGTCCAAAAAACCCAACAAATTTTGTCATGTGAGAAATTAAAATTTCTACCCCATATTAATCTTTTTACCTTGTTTTTAACTTCAAGATTTTAATAAAATTTCTCCATTAACTTTACATTATTTATTGTAAAAATAAATCCTCAAACTAAATACTACACTACTTGTTTTATTTATTGCATTGTTTAGATTGTTTATTTTTCTTTTTAATCGAATATTTCATGTTTAAAGAATTAATTTGAAATTAAAATTACCTAAAAGCTTCCATCAAAGAGTGGAACCATGCAAATCAAATCAGTTTATGATTGTGAAGCAAACATTATGAAACAACCTCTTGCTTTTATCAATATGTTCCACCTGCTTCTCTAGGTATTAGTGGAGTGAGGAATTTCCCGTGATTCAACTACCAAACAAAAAAACGTGAACCTATTCTCAGGACCCCACCATTTCCATATGCTATTGTTTCTAAAATTTATTATCGTTAAGAGTATCTTGTCTATTACACAACAAGTTGAACCTCATTGGTGCAGCCTTTAAAGATCCTAACGGGATTGAAGCTATGAATGTAGAGATTAAGGCATTAGAAGTTAATAATACTTAGATTCTTATTGATCTTCCACGGCATAAGAATGTCATTTGATGTAAGTGGGTCTACACTCAAATAGAAGATTAAGACTATTTAGATACTTTCTCTCCAGGGGCCAAGTTGATCATTGTAAGTAAGGCTTTTATTAGCTTTAGCTGCTATCAATCGATGGCATATGAAGCAACTGGATTGAACAATATTTTTCTACATGGTGATTTGAATGAGGAAGTGTTAAAATATTTTTAAGTTGAAAATGATGTCATGTCTTTTATGAAGTTAAGAGGAAGAAAATAAGGGTATTTTAAACATAAATTTTTATTAAAAGTCATGTGACTAACATGTGTCTACTTTTTGTTAAATTAGTAAACTGTGTTTAGGAGGGGGGTTAAACTATCAATGGAGTTTTTATAGGATGCAAAAAAAGAGGAGTGTCGGATGCAACTTGAAAGAACACACAGGAAATATCAGTGTGAGGAGGAAGAAGATAAGAGTATTTTAAATATAAATTTTCATTAAAAGTGATATGACCAAAATATTTACTTTCAATTAAATTTAAATGGTGTTTAAGAGAGAGGAAGTCTAAATATAATGTAAGTTAAACAGTTAAAAGATTTTTATAGGGTGAAAAAAAATATCAAATACAATTTAAAAAAACACAAAAATCAAATATAATTTACTCATAAAACTAACACCACATCATTGCATACTATGTATACAGAATATACATACACATCAAAATGTAGATAGAAGATACATTAAAACAATTTCCCTTAAAGTTGTGTTATATTATACAAACAGTTTGGTATAATGAAAGTAACACAAATAAATATACAATTAATCACAAGAGGATAAATGGGATGACTACAAAAACAATTTAAATAGATAAAAACATTCGAATAATAAATTTATTTGTACATAAGGTTTGGTATAAAAAGTATCAAAATCATGTTACAAAAGTGTTGGATAAATAAAATTTAGAATAATGAAAAAAAAAGAAAGCATTACATAGATCATATCTCGCGTATCATGCGTATATTGCTACTGAATGATGGGTACTGTGAAACTATTGCTTTCCTACTTTTTGAGTGTGTTCTTCATGACCCAAATTTAATCGTTCTGGATTGTCACTCCATGTTTCTCTTTTAAATCTCATAAAATTAGGCTGAAGCCTGAAAAATCCCTAAAGGACACTATCAGACCACTTTCAGAAACAAAAGGTCCAAAGAACCAAGTAGAAATCAAAGGTAGTAATTCGCCTTCATTGCCAACCCATTAACAATCGATACTCTAACTCCCATGTTTCCACTTCACCCAAGTCCCTTCGGATTCCCGAAACTTTGACGTTGTTTTAGAATTCTTATATGTAATTCTACAATTTTTTTTTAATTGTACTCTTGTATGTAGTTGAATAATCAATAGTGTATTTTTTTTAGTAGAGTGTTGATAACTTAAAATTTTACAAATACTTATAATGTAGCATTAATGTTATTTCTTATTGAAAATAGTAGTCATAGGAGGACAATTTGAGCGGTTAAAAACAGTACATAAAATTGTAAAACAATAAATGAAGATAATTTAATCTAAATTTATATATATTAAATATTTCTTAATTTATATCTATCAACCTTAAACATTCAAAGTTTTGAAATAGAGGAAGCAGTGATTAATCTGATAATGTATTTAATTCACTAGAGGCTATCACCAATTGAACTAACCACTAGTTGTTTGACTAAAAAAGTATTGTTAATAATAGTAAATGCTAACTTAGAACATTAGTTTAAAAAGTAAAAGAATAATAATTTTTATTGGGATGTAAAACAATGTGCTCTTTTATGATTTAAAAGTGTATTTCCAAATGATTTTCAATAAAATATTTTTTTAAATTTTGATTAACAAGACCCAATTTATAATTATTAGCATTGTGATGCGTGTAATTAGAATATAAAAAATCTCCAAAATCCACGGGGATTATTTTAATTGATACTTTGGGTGTCCCATTTTTTTTAATTGATTAATTAACTATCCATTGTTGAGTTGCAGGATGTTGGGAAATGTATTTTTTATTTATTGGGTGAATACAATTGAAGAAAGGTGGATGAAAGAAGAGAGGAAGAGAATTGATGACTGACCTGCAAAAGCAGTTCAAAATTATAAAATGCTACATTTTTCTTTTATTTTGCATTATTGTGATTTTATGGTGATTTTTAGTTTAGGGGTGGTGTCTGGGTTGTTAGAAATCACTGAAATGAAATGTAATACTAGATTCTATACGTAATTGTTTGTGGTGGATTAATTTGACATTTAATTGTTAAATTTAGAATTTTAAATGACATAAAGTAATATTATTTAACGATTAATTTGTTAGTTTTTTTTATAACAATAATAAAGCACTCAAACACCAAAAGACATGCATAGTAGACATAGGTGAGAATGGGTAATAAATGTTGATCCTTTTAAGTATTATTAAGCAGTAAAAAGTGAAATTTCAGATGATAATTAGTCTATCTGAATTAGCAGTATACTCAACAGAATAAGTTCGTCCAACAGTAACGCATAGGTTTGGCCATTTACATTAACAGATGAATAGACATAAACGATGAAAAGAATTATCACATATTTTTATAAATTGAGGGAAAAAAAATATTTTTCAATAACACAGAGACCCAACGATCAATGATGAATGCATATTACAAATTCAAGAGAGAAATTAGATATTGAGAAAAGAAAGGATAAGTTTGGGCTGCACGTGGTGACTGCTGAGCGAATAGAAATACACAGAGAAAGGCGTGGTTTTGAATTTCTGGATTGGGTTGGGGCCCAAAATTTGAATTCGAAAAGCCAACAACACATCTGATCTATCCCTCTACCTTCATCTTGTGGTATATATATATCCTTCCTATCAACACATTTTCTCTTCCCCTGTAAAACCCTAGATAAACCCTAATAGTCACACCGTCCCTTCAAATATGGCCAAAAAGAAAGTCTCTCAATCTCACGACCCCAAAGAATCCCAAAACGTAAAGCAACCCTTGCCAATGGCTACTCCAACCGATGGCTCCTCAGAACTGCAGATTCAGAACCTCAAAAACCTCAACGCCGTCCTTCTCAAGGAGACCACCCAACGCCGCCAGCAGATTCACTCTCTCCAGTCCGCGCTCCAGCAATCCGCCGTCACCTACGACACCAACCTCGCCTTTGACGTCCAAAACGCTGTCGTTTCTGTCTTCTTCAAAAACCAGCTCGAGGAAATGAACCTTCGCTTCGACACGCTCGTCGGAGAGAAGGACTACGAGGTTGCGGTTCTCAAGCGCCAGCTCAATGACCTCGCCGCCCGTCTCGAGAACGAAACCAGTTCTCTCGTTAAAGAGCGTGACGGACTCGTTCGCGAGACGAAGCGGCTGGAGGAGTGCTTTGACAGAGAGAGGAAGCTTCGGGATGAAGCGGAGACGGCTAGGTCTGAAGGCGAAAAGGTTTTGTCTCGGAAACAGAGAGACATTGCGGAACTTGAAACGGAGAGAGATTTCGCGGTGAAGAGTTCTCAGGAGTCGCTTAGTTTTATTGAAACGCTGAGGGAGGAGATTGAAGCGGTGACTAGGGACAAGAGTGAGATTCAAAGCCGAAACAATGCCCTAGAGAACAAAATCGGTTATCTGGAAAATGAGTTGAAGCGACTCAACCAGTCTACGAAGAAGGACGAGGAGATTACTCGTGCAAAGATTCTCGAACTGGAAGGTAACCTTGGCCTTGCGTTGCAGAAGGAAGAGGAGATGAAAGTGGAGATAAGTGCTCTTCTCAAGGAGAAGAAGGAGGTGGAAAAGAGCGTTGAAACGTTAACAGAGGAAAAAGATGGTGTTCGTAAGGCTTTGAATGTTCTTCAGAAGGAGTTAGAGGATAAGCAGCACGAGCTTGATGAAGCTGTTAGAGTGAGGAGTGAGATCGAGGAGGTCAAGGGCAATCTCGAGAATGAAATTGTTGAGTTGCTAGGGAAAGTGGATGAGTTGAAAGAGTCTTGGGAAAAGTCTGAAGAGGAAAACAAAGAGTTGGTTTCGCAGGTTAAGCATTATAGAAATGCTGTCGATGAAGCTGTGCTTGAGAAGGAAAGCATCAAGAAGGTGTTTGATGGGGAGAAAAAGAAAGTGGAGAATTTGCAGTTGCAGATTGCAGGGATAGAGAAAGTGGTTGCGAAGAGCAATGCTGAATTGGGACAGGTGAGAAGCGAAAGAGACAAGCTAGTTGAGAAGGAAAAGAAGCTGGAAGGCAAAGTGAGTGTTTTGAGGAAGGAAAATGAATCATTGCAGGGTATGCTCGCCGAGGCTCGAAAGGAATCCAAGGATTTGAATGCCAAGGTTGAAGTTTGGTGCAGCAATTCAAACAAAGCACTGGCATTGTTGAAGACTACTGCTGCTGCACTTGTGTATCAACACAAGGAAAGGGGTGGTGAGGAAGTGGCGTCCAATGGGAATCATGTGGAGGAAATTCAGCCATATGCTCAGGAACTTGATGCAATAAAGAAGGCATTCAAAAGCAAGGATGAGATGGTGGATGACATGAAGCAACAACTTGTTTCACTCAACAAATCTGTGGCTGAGGCACACAAGAGTAAGAGCTTGTGGACTATGATATCCTCTGCAACTACAATTTTTGCTGCTGTCTTAGCTGCTTATGTTGCTAGAGGACGCTGAAGTTGAGCCTTTTGTGCTTTTTTACTTATATGAAATGAATGACTTACTTATGGTAATAGGATCAAGATATATGCCATTTATAATTTGAACTAGTTGAGCTATGTCTATCTTGATCCTTATTAGAGAATAACATTTTGATCTGTATTGAGCTTAAAACTTGAAGAAGAAATATGCAAGCTAATTATCTATAATTAATGCTATGCTGTTTGGTGTTAACATCTGTGTGTTTCGAGATAGTTACAAAGCAGAAGAAAGAAAATGTTGTTTTTGTCGAAATAACATTGTTTTATTAGATGTTTTTCCATTCAAGTGATAATAATTGGAGTTGGTATTTAGATTGGACGGGGATGGTAATTAGAACTTAGTTGTTGCAGGTTTTGGCATAATGTTACCAAAGATTATCATTTCGCCTTATATTTTTTCACATATCTTTGCTAGTTGTATTTATGCATCCAGTGACCCCGCATAATGAAAAGATCTGAAGGAAAACATTTTTGTTTTTTAGTACACCCTGAAAAATTATCACTTTTAATTTAACGGCTTCTTTTTGCTTAAATAATCATACGTGTGAGGTGTGCTCTCCTTCCTGAAAATATTTCTGTGAA
Source organism: Glycine max (assembly GCF_000004515.6). Lineage (NCBI taxonomy): Eukaryota > Viridiplantae > Streptophyta > Magnoliopsida > Fabales > Fabaceae > Glycine > Glycine max. Next base: position 39,354,932 of record NC_038246.2, read on the forward strand.
AAAGAGTATAGGTAAAACAAGTTTCGAGTGTCAAATCCATTGTTTCTCTGAACTGTGTAGGTCTTTGATTTTATATACTGAATTGAAGCTTGGATTCTCGGTTGAGAGATTTTAATTCCTGAAATTTTAAAATCTTTTTTTTATGATATCTACCTAGGTGCTTTTTGGGTGTAAAACAACATAGAAAATAAAATGAATAAATATTAAATTGAAGGAATTTTGTTAAATCAAAGACTAATAAAATTTATATAGAAAAAGACTAATAAAAGTTTTTAAAATATCATATTATTTTAAAACTAATTATAAAAAACACTTTTAATAAAATAAACAGTTTATTTATTTATTTTTTGCTATGTTTGTTTAAACCGTATATTTCTTAAAAAGAGTTGTTACTTTTTTAAAAAGGTAAAAAAAATTTACAGTCAATTAAATCTTATCTACTTAAAAAGTTTTTTTTAAATACTTTTGAAAATTATTTTCTTTTAATTTAAACAAACTGGTCGAATGAAATAAAGGCAATGGCGTACTAGTGTAGATAAGATGGTATTCAATCAGAGTATGTAGAAATATTGTATAATGTAATGTTTAAAATCATCAAGTAACACCTAAGCTGACAAACATGCTTAAGTGCTAATATTACAAGAAATTTAAACAAAAAAATTCATTTGTAACAAAATAATTATTATTTAATTTTATTTTAGAAAAATATTAAAGTGATATCATGATTTTTATTCGATAACAGTGATTATCATGATCTGAAAACAGAGTGACCATTTAAAAAAAAAAATGCCTACAGTTAGCGTAGGTGCACATTGCACAAGGTAAACTAGTGTCGGTTCTTGTTCTCACGTTTTAAACTCAAACTTACATTGGTGACAAATTTAATTAAATAAAAATATTATTTCATATTTGTTATTACAAAAGCAAACGAAATATTCAACTAAATTTAAAGCCAACATAAAAAGTTAACTACTAATCCCTCCAAAAAAAAAGTTAACTACTAAACATAATGTCTACTCAGTACTTATAGTAACTAAATTTAAATCTAAAATAACAAATTAATTAAATATCTATATTTATAAACTTGAGAATATGCTATTTACACTCTTAAAGATATATTAATAATATATTCGTATATGGCAATTTGTAAAGACAAAAAATTACACAAATTTTTACTATGCGGTAATTTACATAATTGGATATGAATAATTTGCATAAATTTCATATATTAATAACGTTAGTATATAAAGCCAAATATTTGCATCCACATTTATCTCATAAATTTCAAAAGATAGAGATTTATATCCAAATTTATTCAACATTCTCCTCTTCATTGTGATTTTTTTTTTCTACACTTACCTTTTTTGTATTTTTAGGTTCAATTTGCATCCCTTAACTGCACGAGTGCCTCTTGACCATTGTTATCTCACTTGGCATTGGCAGATGATATTCTCTTGTTTGCGAAGGTTGAGGAGAATCAAGTGGAGATTATCAAAACTGTGTTGTTACGGAGGCTTCAAGTGACAGAGCGTACTAAAATGCAAGTGACAGAGATCACCCTTGTGGCCAAGTGGTGAAGGAGATTAAAGATCTTTGCAGGGAGCGTACTGTTACCTTTGTGCATGCATTTTGTGAGGCAAAAATGGTTGCAGACACTCTTGCAAAGCATGGGCAGTCTATGGAGGAAGACTTTGAATTTTTTTTATTATTCCCGAATTTTTATCTACGCATTTGTTGACTGACTGGGTTGGAGTCTCTTAGATTAATGATATTGATTTGGGGGCTTAGGGCCCCTGGTCTTTGCATCAAAAAAATAAAAAATAAAAATAGGTGCACATATGCTGGCTATTCTGTAACAATATAAAGCCACGGATGCAAACGTGAAAACCCCCGGGCCTGTGGGGTACTCGTAAAGAAAAGAGAAGCTCGAGTGCTAACACGTTTCTGTGGACCTATACTTTTCCAACAGAGACAATTATAGTATCTTCTGCCATCAATACTTGAAAATTACTCGTGATGGAAATTCAGTTTATTTTTTAAAACAAATCTCTAATTCATTATATTTTTTTGAGAAAAAGTTTTGATAGATAATTCATTTTTAAGATTAATCTCTCTCGATCAAACATGCAGCAAACGATATGAAACGGACATTTAGTCTTATGATTAATGAACTAAAATTCACAGACCAAAGCACATTGAAGCAGAAATTGAACCTACAATAATGCATAAGAAAAAGCTGAAAAATATCTATATATACAGAAGCAAACATAATACAAGCCTTAAACATTGCTGCGGAAAAGACATCCATCCATTTACATTTGCAAGGAGTGTCCATCATCCAACAAGGACAAACCCAACCCAAGACATAGGAATGTCAAATTAGCTATATAGAGAAAAAAAGTAAACAGTCTTAAAACAAACACTCATGGAGATAGCACAGACGTATATAACCTAACAGCACCAACATATTATTGATATTTTCCTATCCGAGTTCCAAAATTAGTTATATATATATATATATATAACACTTGTCAGACAACGACAAGCCCCACCTGATTGGCATCAAGGTCACGCCCAGAAATAGAATAACACCTTCCTCTCCTTTTTGTCCTAAAAAGCTTTCACCTATCCGCAGCACCCAATTTCCTCATTATGTGCTCCGGAAAAGCATCATACAGCTATATGCTGATTACACCAATCTCAGACACATTTAGTAGCATACAAGTACCTAATAGCGGGAGCAGAGTCCTACAGCAAAGAACCCAAAAAGAAAAAAGGAAAAAAAGGTTTAGTAGCATACCTATTTCCTACACAATCTTCTAACGTCCACTTGTTGTGTATTATAGCAAAAGTTAAGCCTATCAACAGTCAGAGCTGACAAAATATTTTATCTCATCCATAACAGGAGAGAAGTGCTCATTGTTTGGCAGCAAATAAAACCCAATGGTTGCTTGCTCCAGGAAAATCAATTTCACTTCTTGGCCAGCCTTCTCAAGCCCTTTGGCATAACCCAATTGCCAGTCCTGAACAAGGTCTAAACCAGCAACCACCACAAGGCTCTTGGGAAAGGTGATCCCTTCAAGACTCTTCCCCTTGGGGCCAAACGGGTTGCATGCATGGTGGTCTCTATCTTCCCCTTCAGGAAGAAAAGCCCTCCAATACCAGTCTCGATCCTTAACTCTAACAAAATACCTCCCATCTAAGCGCTTCTCAGACTCGGTTCTTTCTTGCCCACCAAACAATGGGTTGAGCAGAATATTCCCAAACACTTCAATTCCCGACTCCACGGCCTTGAGGGCAACATGGTGCACAATGTTCCCACCTGAGCTATCCCCAGCCAAGTAGATATGAACTTTCTTATCCTTCTTACTCTGGAGCCAAGATCTAGAACTAACCCACTTAAGAGCTGTCCACCCATCATCATATGCACAGGGATACCTATTCTCAGGTGCACGCCTATAGTTCACAGACACCACAACAGCCTTACAGATACCCACTAGGCGACGACAAAGGGTGTCATATATAGCACTATTGGCTGAAGAATGCGCAAAACTTCCACCATGGAAAAATATGATGACAGGAACAACCTCAGAGCTCACAGGCTTCTCAAGGTCAAGAATGTTCACCGAACGTTCTTCTCCCTCAGTAGGACGATAGATTCGAGTCAGAAGATTCGTTTCACGGTCAACAACAACATCAAAGGAGAACACTCTGTCCACAGGGTTGGCATTTGCGGGAACCTTCCGATCAAGGAACTCTGCTAAGTCCCGGTTGAAAGTACCGTCCGGGCGACGAAGAAGATTGTATGCCAACTTGAAATTTGAGATCAGAACCCACATATTCAGCGGAACCACCATCTACACCAAATTTCATTTCATTTTTAAATGAAAAATAGAGGATAATAAGAAGAAGAAAAATAAAAACTGAGGAAAATTAGAAACAGAGAATAAATCCAAACAAACCCCATAGTTTGGGGGAAACTGATGAATCAAACTGCCAAAACCAGCACATTAAGTAACAAACCCTAAACAGTGAAACCGTGTTAGGTAGAACCAGAAATTGATCCAACCAAAATTGAAAACCATTACACCAACAGAACAAAGCTTAACCAACTCTTCAATGAAACCAAAACATATCCAAACTCAAATCCCAAAACGATGACGAAGAATCACCAATACAAGAGTGATTTTCGTTTCATTTCAGTTATACTACCTAAAAGATATTTAAACAAAAAAACAAAAAAAAAATCACACAAAAAGTCATGTAATATAGTATACAAAAAAAAACAGAACAGAAGAGAAAAGAGAATCAATCAGAACCGAAAGAAGAAAGATTGCAATCACGAAACATCGTACGGTTCAACAATACAAAGTTGTATAAAAAAAAACATATTTGAATCAAAAAGTACGATGCAGAGAGTGCGTTCACCTTAGAATCGTTGGGGTTAAGCTCGTTACTCCCAGCCATTGGAACGATCCAGTATTTCCGATTACAGATCCGCAACGCGCTTCGCAACTTGACAATCACAAAAGCTCTTGGCGAGGCAAGTCCATAAAAGCACGAAAATGGCGTTATGTTAAGTGAGATCGATTGTTTGTTAATTTATTTAAGTTTTGGGGAGAAGAGTATTGAGTTGTGAGAGTTCAGTGGCAGGGAAAGAGAAAGAGAGGAGGAATGGTGAAGGATAAGAAACGGTGCGTAGTGTGGCAGAGGGATAGAGGAGGGAAGGGCCAATGGGAGGAAGAAAAGGCCCAAATGGAACTATTGTGTGGGTCCTGTGGCGAATCACTTTGTTGTATTTTTACAGGGTTTTTTCTTTTGGGTCGTGATAAAAATGGAAAGAAGGTGAGTGAATCAGTTCCTGCCACCAAGACAGACATCCCCCTTCCACCTCCACAATTTTGGCATCATAATAATTCTATCAAGTGTCAACTAGCAAATGGTTATGCTGTATTGCTCTACCACTAATCAAGATTCCACCTCCCACTAATTCTTTACTGCTTCAGGAACACATTTATTAGGCCCCCTCAATCCCTTCTTTTTCTTAGTTTGGATTTTTTTGCCTCCACCTAATCTTTTAAAACCAATCATTTTTAATAAATTAATCGATTCTACTTAATAATACCAACTATGTTTTAGATTTCGATCTTTCAAAGTGGAGAATTTGTTGTAAAGATGATCTAGATTACTTAGTTTAATAAAATATGACTTTTTGTAAGAGAAAAAAAGGTTATGCATCCATCCACAATATATAAAAAATTATATAATATCTAATCATAATTCATCATAAGTTAATTAATTTTAAAAATATTTATCTTAAAATAACTCAAATAATGATTTATAATTAAATAGTAGTATAAAAATATAAATTTATTATCCTATTAGTACATAAACGTTAAATTTTTTGTCATTCTCATCTATTTCAACCATGAAAAAAGTGGAGAATTTGTTTTAAAGTTTACTACTCAGTAATCTATTTACCTTGATTAATTTTAGAGCGGAAAGTTAAGGAAGTAGATTTCCAAAACTTTAGTTTTATCCGACTTGCCTACATATATTATTTAAATTTGTATGTATTTTTTTTCTAAATATCACGTTAACCTTGATTTGAATTCAATCATTAGCAAAATTTTGACCGGTCAAGTCCAAATTGAAAAAATGACTCATCAGCTAAGTTATGTTATGACCATTGACCAGGTAAGTCCAAGTTCAAAACAAATGACTTGACCAAAAAGATCACATCATATTCAAACAATGTAAAACTCAACTAAATAACACTTTAACCAAATAAAAAAATTACAATAATGTATCAAGAGTATATTAAGAATATAAAATCGAAATTATTGTGTACCTGCAAGTTAGTCTCTATATTTAATTATAAGTATACGTTAGTCACCAAATTTTCAAAATCCATACTAATTAATATATTTTTTAGGTCCAACCGTCCAAGAGAAGAAAAAGAGATCATCACATCGATACAAAAACATATAGTGTGTGTTTGATTGAGGATTCTGAATCCAGCGTATTACTTATAAATATAATCATGTCAAATTTCACGTGAAAGCAACTATTTCTTACCTTGGAGATATATGTCCGTACTACGGAGACACAAATAAAAAACATTAGGATAATTCCAAAAAGGGAAGAAATAGTTGTAGCCAAATTTCACGACCCAAAAGAAAATTAAAAATAAAGAGTAAGGGTAGTAAATTGAGATATGCAAATAGTAAAAAAAAAAACAGGTTTTCCCCCCGTTCAAGTAGCCCAACAGAGCGAATTGAATTGGGCCGGACTAGGCCCTTTTTTGGATGCTGGCTAAGTAAATAAAACAAAAAAAGGAGCGAAAAACCTTTCAAGTTTCGTGACTCCCCTCGAACCGTTGGGTGATTCTGTTTGTGACTTTGTGTTGCTCGCTCCCTACTCTGTTATGCTGCTCCTTCCTTTCTGATTTCAAGGTATTTGCCTGAATTTTCTTTCTAGAAGGTGATTTGAAACACCCTTTTACTTTGATTCCAAGGTAATTGCCCCAATTCAATTGTAGGGTTTAAACCCTAAAAAGGACCCACGGCGAGAAGCTTCCAACTCCTCTCTCACGCGCGGACCTCCCCCTCCGGCGACTTCTGCACCGACGGACGGTGAATGCCACTTTCTTTGTTTTTCTTTTTAATTCTTTAAATGTTGTGTTTTCAGATTTTCTCTGCTTTATTCCTCTTTACTTTTAGATTTTTGTTGAGTGAAACGCTTTTGATTTCCGCCAAAAACTTCTTCTTAATTTTTTTTTAAAATTATATTTCAACCAATAACATTTAAACCGGTGATTTCGTTAAGGGCTCATTTTTAGTTGTTAATTTCTTTGTTGCTAGACTTCTGAATTCTGAATCTGTGACCATGTCTTAAATCATAATCCTTTTTTTTTACAAGTACATTTTACTTTCGTTTCGACCCCTGACCCTGATCTGAGGTTTTAGTTACCATGGGATGCCATTATCAATGAGATTTCTCCAACAGTTAAACAGAATTGGACTTGCAGTCCAACATTAACATTTCAATTATGACTCCATCACATCAAGTTAGTTCAGAATATTGAATATATAGAGGAAGGATGATGATGTGGTACAAGTTCAAAATATAATGTTAGTTTTGGACTTGTTTTTATGTGTAGGTCGTAATTTTATCTAATTTTGCATGTTATTACTTGTCTAAAAGTAAATACTAGTTTTATCACTGATTGGCCATGGTGAACTGGGCTCTCATCTAACAACCGGTCCATATTTAAAAACACTACTGTAATGCTCCCACCCTTTTAATCTTTTGATTCACTTTTATGTTTTGGCAAAAGTTTTCAATTTTCATGACCAGAATTGTGCCCTTTCTTATGTTAGGGTAAAGGATAAAGGGATGATCTACACAGCAATTGACACATTCTACCTCACAGATGAGCAGCTAGCAATCTCACCTTCTAGAAAAGATGGCATAGATGAAGCCACTGAGACCAGCCTTAGAATCTATGGTTGTGATCTCATCCAAGAAAGTGGCATTTTGCTCAGATTGTATCCTTTGGATTCTGTTTATTTTCATTTTAATTACCATGTTTGGTCCAAATTATTACCTTAATTATGTGACAGGCCACAAGCAGTCATGGCTACTGGGCAGGTTCTATTCCATCGTTTCTATTGTAAGAAGTCATTTGCACGGTTCAATGTCAAGGTCATTACTATTTTGTGATATATTATTTTCTCTTCTTTCTCTCTTTGTGCTTTGTGAAATTCTATGCTCACAGCATCGCTTTGCAGAAAGTTGCTGCAAGCTGTGTATGGTTGGCTTCAAAACTGGAGGAAAACCCTAGAAAAGCCAGACAAGTAATTATTGTTTTTCACCGGATGGAATGCAGGAGGGAGGACTTTCCCATGGAGCATTTAGACTTGTATTCCAAGGTCAGAAGCTTCTCATTCTCACCTTTCTTTGCCTATAGTACACAGACATACTATTTTCATGTTTGGTGCCACATTCTCAAGTTTGGACTTGCGTAAAAGTGGAAGCAACTACTAGTAGCTTCCACGTTTTTTGTGATAATTTAACGTGATTTGAGCATCAAATGCATGTACTTGAAATGGATTCAAACACGTGCTATGACTCTTATTTTATTTCAAATCTTAGTTATTTGAATGTTTTCTGCTTTCTTTGTTCATGAACAGAAATATGTTGATTTGAAAATGGAGTTGAGCAGAACAGAAAGACATATTTTGAAAGAAATGGGATTCATTTGTCATGTTGAACATCCTCATAAGTTTATATCAAATTACCTTGCTACCCTTGAAACACCTCCAGAATTGAGGCAAGAGGCTTGGAATCTGGCTAATGATAGGTACATAATTCCAGATATTATTTCTTTTTTATGCTGCTTGTGTATTTTTGTGCATGTTCATACTGGACGCGATGATTTATTCCCTTCCACAAGAATCCTGAATTAGACTGTATCTTCTGTTCCATTATACTCTGGAAAGTTTGCTTCTATAGTAGTCTTTGTTTGTGATTCCAGTTTGGTTCATTGGATGCAATATACAGTTTAAACTCTAAAGAGCCAGGTCTATCCTGGTAATTCATTTCATCAAGTAAAAAACAAAACCTTCACGAAATTGTCCAGTAGTTTTTTTTTCCCCACAACCTAATAATGTAATTTCAGCCTTCAAGTATTTAAAATGAAAACAATAGTTATTATAAAAATGAAGAGAAGTTTTAAGAATATTGTACAGTACCACAGTCTATGCAGAGGATTTGACCTAAAGTGTGGCTGTAATATGGTATAAAATTATGAGATTCTTGTTAAACTGTTAGAAGCCATTCAGCTTGTAGTTGTTATTAAATGACAGATGTTTTGAAGGGTATCATACCTTATGAAGCTGTTGATCTCATAGCTATTAGCAAGCCCTTGATGCTTATAATCTTTTGTATGGCAAGCATTGGATCCTAGCATAATTTGTAGTGGAGTAAAATATTTGTTTACATTTTAGTATAAACTTGCCCAACTCCAATGCACTAGTATTTTTGGTTGTGGCTTTGTATTCATCTGATGCTTTCTAATTCATGGCTTTATGCTTCCCTAACTCTTTTCTCATGCAGTTTGAGAACTACATTGTGTGTTCGATTTAAGAGTGAGGTTGTGGCTTGTGGAGTTGTATATGCTGCTGCTCGCAGGTTCCAAGTACCCCTTCCTGAGAACCCACCATGGTGGAAGGCATTTGATGGGGAGAAGTCTGGGATTGATGAAGTATGCAGGGTTCTGGCTCACCTTTATAGCCTTCCAAAGGCACAATATATACCAGTCTGCAAGGATGGGGACTTTACATTCTCCAACAAATCATCGGAATCAAAGTCTCAATCAACACCCAAAGTGATGCCCACTTTATCCATATTTATTGTAATTTGCCTTAGTGGTGGTGCAAATCCGCATCAGTTGGATGTTCCACAAAATTTTTAGGATGTTCCACAAAATAGTAATTTACCTTATAAGACAAATGTCGGCATTAATAAACCTGTATTATTGACAATCAACTATAAGGTTTGATCTAACATTTTAAATCACTGCCAATTTGTAGGATGTTCCGCAAAATAGTCCCCCAGCTGATACTGACAACTCAGTGCCAAAGGGAACTCAAGGAGAAGCTAATATTGAATCCAATGGTAGCAAGGGTGCAATTGTAAAGGTAGCCATTGATAAGCTGAAAGATTCTAAAAGGTCTGATGATGAATCCAAAGGCATGAGTACAGAAGGAGAGGCAAGAGATGAACCCATATTGAAGTCCAAGGCTGACCGTAAAATAGAGGCCATTGAGCGCAGGGCAGACCGGGACAGGGATAGAGAACGATATAGGGATAGGGAAAGAGACAGAGATAGGGACAGGGACAGAACAAAATCCAGAGATAGAGATCGAGGAAGGGATTCTGACAAGGAACGTGAACGAGAGGAAGCTGAGAGGGGCAAACTCAAGGATCGGGATCACCGTTCTAGGGAGAGAGCAAAGGATTCAGGTGTCTAGATTTCTTGTGTGTGTGGTGTTTGTGTTTCTTTTTTGTTGTTTTTTTGGGGGGGTTAAATTATTAAGTTTTTGTACTGGATGCAGGACATTCAGAGAAGTCAAAACGCCATTCATCGCATGGTATGAATCTGTGTTAAAATGGGTTTGGCATTTGTTATCCTTTTAGCATTCCATCTTTCATCGCATGGTATGAATCTGTGTTAAAATGGGTTTGGCATTTGTTATCCTTTGAGCATTCCATCTTTCATCGCATGGTATGAATCTGTGTTAAAATGGGTTTGGCATTTGTTATCCTTTTAGCATTCCATCTTTCTTCCTAACACATTTCGATTTTACAGATCGCGATTCCCATGGTTCCTCTTACTCGTCAAGGGAAAAAGATCGACATAGACATCATTGACATTATTTAGAAGATATTACAAGATGCACCCGTCAAAGTCAGTCAACTGATCAAGCATTGCACGTCCTCTGATCTTATAATCAGTAAATACTGCCTGTCTGGGGAAGTTTTTATTTACAGATATAAACAATTTAGGGTTCATTTGCGGTCTTATTTGATAAGTACTCATGTGAACATTCTATGTATACCTTATTTTGTTTATAGTCGAAGAGAGAATAGAGTTAAAATTATTTTTGTTATTTTAAAGAGTTAATTGAAATGCGTTAAAAATAACATATAGACATATTATAATTTTGTATAATTTTTTTTCAAATATTTATAAAAATATTTAATGTCTTAAGATAAATTTGTTGCAGTTAACATCACATTCAAGTCTCCCCGCGAGACTTCAATGTGGACAATTGACCTCCATATCTTTTGCTATGATAATAGTACATCGAAGTGCACTTGATGCATCCTGTCTATCAAGAAAGCAATCGAGTTTAATCTTATAAACAAACAATAATGAAAATTTGAATTAAACCTTTATCTAACTTTTATTCAAAGTCTAAGTTTCGAGAACATGCTGTAAAAAAAATCCATAACAAAAAAAAAACATTAATATTATTTAATAGTCAAATTTATTCAACAAAATGTTTGAAATTATGCCACCCAAGCATATGAAAAAGAGTTTTGCAAACCACCAAAATGATCTTTAGCCACCATCTTCGACAATTAACAAGATAAAACATGGAAGATCAGTAGTAGTTAGTTTTTTTTTTTGTTGAACAATCAGTAGTAGTTAGTTAGTTACCATCCTTTTTGCGTACATGAGCATTGTGTGGGACGTCACTACTTGTTGACATCAAAAGTAGTTTAAAATTTAAATTGACGAACCTGTCAAGTTTTCAATTCAATCTATTGGTACACTTTTCTACTTTGTTTGGATTGATAACAAAATAGAGAGAAAAAGAAATAGCAACAACAATACAGGAATAAAAGAAAAAAAGTAGAAGGTATATTTTATTTGGATAGGTAAAAACAGGATAGAAGTGGATAATTTTTTCACTTATTTGAATGGCCAAGAAAGAAAAAAAAATTGCTTAAAAAGTTTTTTATTTTTCCACTTAATTTGAGATGTAAACAACTTATAAAAGGCTAATACTTAATCTTTTTTCAAAAGAAAAATACCAACCTACATTCTTTAAAGCACTTCTTATTTTTTATTTTTAATTGAAATTTGCTATAAATCACAAACTTATGTGAATATCACTCCTTATTGAATCATACTTATAATTTTATAGATTCTATTAAGTTTTAACTAATATGATAATGTGTATTACTAACACTTCTTTTTTTTTAAAAAAAATAGTATTTAATAAATAATTCAAATAAAAAACAATATAACAATAAGAAAATAAGAGAATAAATAATATTTAAACATGGAAGTTATTTTTAATTATAATTTTTTAAATATTTATGAACATTAGAATTTATTTGATTTATCATGGTCGGATGAGTTGTCAATAAGTGATAGGAATATTGTTATTGGACAATCCTCCACTTGCAGGCATGGAGTCACGTTTCTTTTCTCAACTTGGAGAAAATGTAAATTATATTAAACCCAAAATGATACAACAATAAACAGGGCATACCCAACCGCTACAGAAAATCAAAAGTCTCTCTAATACAAGAAGACCTATATCAAGATGTTAAAACAAATGTAACAGGTGCGCTTGTCTATACATAAGAAACTTAATCTTGCTAATAACCTCTATTACAGAAAATTGATAATCTTCAAAAATCAGTTTGTTCCTAGACAGTCAGATGCAGTAGACTGTAATTATTATAGCCAGACAACGAAATTTTCCTTGAATACCTGATGTGGATCTGCCCCTAATCAAAGAGTCAGTAATGCGCTGCAAAGAAGTGAAACGTCTAGGAAAAGGAGTCAAATCACGAATGTGAGCCCAAACTTGGAGAGATTTCCTGTAAAAAAAGAACAAATGTGCATTTGACTCAGCCTCATTTGAACATAAAGGGCAGAGGGAACCCTTGTTCAAAAAAACAGTTTTATCAAGAGTAAGCAGCCGATTCCTTTTAGTAAGCCATAGAATGAAAGACGTCTTAGGGGGGATTGCTGGGCTCCATATAATAGAACACCAACTAACAGTAGGCTTGGCACCTCTAATGTATTCATAGACTTTACCAACAAGAAATTGTTCATTGATACTCCAAGATTGAATCCTCTTTTTGGCCTCTTCCGTACTTAACTCTTTGAAAATGTACTTTTCTCAACTTCATTGGCCTTTAAGTGGTTCATTTTGTCGTAGTTTTTCTTTTTTAAGGAAGTTACACATTAATTTGAAACATGTTGCTTTTTCTTGGAAGATCGCCATGCATTAACTCTTTCATATCTTCACCATTTCTAGCTTGGAGAATTTCTCCTGAGTCTGGTGTTGCTTGTCTTGCTCTTTTACTTCCAACATTTTTAGAGGTTTGTGGCATCATATCTCTGGATGCAGGAACATAGCCATCTTTACTAGTTTTCCACCAGTATTTTTCGAGGCTGGTTTTGGGGGACCATGCATTGGAGCCTCTTTCTGGATATTTACTGAAGCAAACGCTGATGGTGAGACACCCTGGAATCCAAAACTAACAACATGAGCTTTTTAAATGGCTTCTTACATTGTTGACACAGTAAGTATGCATTTACAAATCGGATGAGGAACTGGTACTTAGCATTACAATGTTGGCAAGATGTCCAGAATATCATTTGTCCAGCTTGGTTGTTGAAACCAGTGGAGTTTGGATAAGAATTCTTCTGATGAACACTTGCCTTTGCATCATATTTTGCAGCAAACACATTCCCATTAGAGAAATGGCATGAACCAGAACTCTTCTGATTATTTGTTGCATTTGCATTATGTTTTGCATCAAACGCATTCCCATTTGAGTAATGGTGTGAGGTCTTAGGTGCAGCACCTGTCGCAGCGGCTCCGAACTTGATGTCATACAAAGTACACTTTGTTTGGTCACTCAAGACCCCATTGGCTTCCCCAATCAACATGAATGCAGCTTCTTCACCGACAAACTTATTCTTATCAATATCAGGATGAAGTAGCAGTGCAAGCTTCCAGTACTGTTTCTTTAGGGTTGCTTCATCAGCCAACCTTTCAATCTGAAGAATTGCATACCAGTCCATTTCAGAGCCAGAGAGATTTTTCTGAGCAGGAATGTGAACCTCACAAACCGTAATAATCTGGGGAATGTTTTTAGCCTTGGTAGCAAACTTGAGTGCCTCCACAAATTCACCTCTTTGCGTTCTAGCTCCAGCAATTTGCCTAGCCCTTAAACCCTCATCCTTGTTGCACTCCATTGAAGAATTCAAATCAAAATCCAACCATTGCTAGTTCTCTCAATCTCACACTAAAAGTCTAAAACGTAGAAAGCGCAACTTGCATAATTCTTTCTACCTATTCACATTCCAGAAGCAACACACTATTTTTCACCACCTGATTAACACAAACGAACGTAACTACCACATATCATGCAATAATGCTTAAATAAAACATAGTATATGTACTGTATGAACCATAAACACAATGTATGTATCGATTATGAAAGAAAAAAATTGGGCAATTAGGAGCTAAGACAAAATGTACCTAGTTTGGAACTGTGAAGTACGAGGATCTTGGGATTTTCATTTGAAAACAATGCTTTACTTGGTTCTCCAAGTTGAAGGATAGGAATACTGAGAAAAGGGTGGAAAACCCCTTGGTAGAGAACATGCTAGACATGGAGTGGGATTAAAGGATGATAAAAAAAAAAAAAGTGTATAGTAGTGAAATCCACCAATCTAGGAACCATTTTAACCCACTATTACAATTTTAGGAAGGACAAAATGTGAATTTGAATTTCATTATCTAATATTTTTTAATACCTTTTAATCTTGAGGATTTGAATTTTTATTTTTTTTAATGAAATCTTGAGAACTTGAGTTCAAATCTTGTCATTAAATATTAAATATTTCTATAAATCAGTGTCATTAAACTTGGTTCGGATCAACTGATTAACTCGATTGATCCAGAAATGGGTCAGCTGACCAGTCTGAGCTATTTTATGGTTCTGCACAAATGTCAAATGCACACACACTTTCCCATGATTGCTACACGCCACCCAGCACCAGCTACACGATTCCATGTACCTGTCTCACGTTTTCTAGTGTTGTCCAACGTTATTTTTAAATTCAAATTGCAATAGAAATAAAATGAATGAATAAGCATTTTGGTTCCTGTCTTTGTAGTTATTTTGCATATTAGTCCCTATCCTATTGAAATGTAAAAAATAATTCTTATCTTTACATTCATTATGCAAATAAGTTCCTATTGTTAAAATCCAATTTTCTCTGTTAGTCAAATGTTTATGTGGACCCATGTGACAAGTATGTGTCCATGTCCGTTATAGACACCATTACGCAACATTGTTTAAATCCTACCCACCAAAAAAGGAGAAAAACCCTCGTTTGGGCTGTTCTTCCACCACCACGATCTGCATGCTATCTTGCTCCATGAGCCTCCATGCGACTTGTTCGAACGCCAACCCGGCCAAAGTGGGAGGCTTGTTGAGCACAAGAGGGTACCCTCTATTGGTGCTTCTAATAACTTCACTAACCTCACGATGAGGATGAAGTCGGTGGTGGTGCTCTTGCCTACGCCATCCTTGTCAGAGGTGATGACAACAATGCGGGGGATGGAGTCGGAGAGCTCGGGCTTACGATTCCACTGGAGGAGGGCAGAGGGGGATTTGGGTTTTGGAGGGGAAGAGGGGAGAATGGGGGTGGAGGAGGAATGCGAAGTTGGGGGCGGTGGTGGCGTCGGGAAGAAGGTGGAGAGATGAGATTGGGAAGGGGAGAGAGGGAGAGGGAGAAGAAGATGAATGATGATGAAGAAGAAGCACAATGGTTGAGTGAGACTCTTCTGAAGCCCATTCTTCTCCCACTTCAATCCTTTTATTTTTCATTTTGAAACAATATTAATTATCGAATCTAGCTTCGAGCTTCGTTGTTTGGTTACCGTTTATCAGATGGGTATGTTTGAATTGTGATAAAAGAGTGATTTTTTTTTTAACAAAGTAATGTAATACGGTGCATTCCGCATTTTGTGTTTGTTAAGTTGTGTTAGGATCATACGAGGTACTTGGCTGAGTGCGAGTTCGAAGCCCTTAAGGAGCGTGTTTCAGGGAAAAGAATGGGCTTCAGAAGAGTCTCTTGTATAAATGCCTCAAGTGAATAGGGGAAGGGGAGAAAGGGAGAGGGAGAAGAAGAAGATGAATGATGATGAAGAAGAAGCACAGTGATTGAGTGAGTGAACACTGAAACTGAGAAATGAAAGGGAAGAAGGTTGATTCTTTCGACAGCTTCGGTTCTTTTCTGGCAAGGACTATTTTGCAACACTGACAATAATAGTGTCACGTCAAATAGTTTACGTGACACTATAATTATCAATAATGCATCTCACTAACGACGTTACCTTCGAATTTAACGGCAATGACTATTTTGCAATACTTATGCAAAGATAGAGATTACTTTTTACATTTCGAGAGACTAATATGCAAAATGGCTACAAAGATAGAGACCAAAATGCCTATTCATTTTAAATAAAATTAACAACAAAAGATAAATAATTGTTTTCATACTTGAATACTTGTATGAATTGGAACCCTTATCCCAAGGGATAAGAGAAGCAAGCAGAACTGTTGAACCAACTTGAAATAGTTGACATTTGAATCATAGTTTTTAAAACTGGTCCGGTGACTTTTCATACTTGTATGAATTCGAACCCTTGTCCCAAGGGATAAGAAAAGCAAGCAGAACTATTGAACCAACTTAAAATAGTTGACATTTGAATCATAATTTTAAAAATAAACCCTGTGACTGATCCAGCACTAGATTATTTTGTATTTAAAGTGAACATGCACTCTACCTCTTACTCATAATTAGTCATCCGTCTAATCTCTGGTATTAATGGATTATAATAAATAATCACTACTGGACGCATACGCATAACGCATATAAGCTTAAAAATATTGATGTGTTTTTTAACCCGATGACTGATGACTGAATAATCATGAGTAAGAGATGGAGTGCATAGTTTTAAAAAGTAACGCATTCAAATTCACTTTAAAAAAACACAAACAAAATATAAACAACATAACTTAAAAAAATTACTATTATCTCAAACATTTAACATTAAAGGTATCAACAACAATATATATCAATATCCATATTAAAATAAAATATAATCATATCACATCAATGTAATATAAAATACAAAAAATAAATCTAAAGTTCCAAACTACAATTTTAAAAAATGATCTGAGACCACAATTTCACCAGCAATTCAATCGTTATTGTGGTTATTTCTAAGTCAATTTAACTCAACAAAAAATACAATTGCGGCCAAAAAACGCTCAACAATGAATGAAAAGATCAAATTAACTCAAAATCACACAAAAAAACTAAAATAAAACAAAAATGAAAAAAAAATTAGTTGGACTCACTTGCTGCTCTAGACAACATTGTAGATGAACTGAGTGAATCTAACAAGGTGACGGCAACATGACACCATGATGAGAGGAAGGAAGGAGAGGTTGGCAAGCGGAGCAGTAGCGTAAAGCGACTTTGCGAGATTGCAAGAGGAAGAAGGATAGGCCGATACGGTTTCTAAAATTAAAATGGGTCCAAATTGAAACTACTATCGTTTCGATTATAACTAGAAAAAAAAAAAAAGGATAAGTGACCCGGTCTAGGTCGAGGAGTCATTGGGTTGAACTCAAACTCGGTCAGATCACTCTGGGTCAAAAGCACACCCGATCGAACTTGTGACTCAACCTAGTCCAACCATCAAGTCGTGGTTCGACCGGTGGAACCGGCCGAGTGGGTCCGAGTCTTAAAACTTTGATTTGAACGACAAATATAATATATATAAATAATTTTAATATAAAACTTATAAATTTATCATAAATCGAGTCATGCATATCAATTAGTAACTCATCAAGTTGACTCTTGACCCAATAATAATTTAGTATTCCAACCGAGTCAATAATCGACCCGAGTTTGATAATATAATACTTTGTTTAGCTTTGTCGTGTGTTTAAATAAGTTTTTTAGAGTTACTCAAATTTTTTTAATATAAAAAAATTTGAAAAACTATTTTTTCATTTTATTTTAGAGACCAACTTAACTATTTATTATAATTTTAGACATAATAATGTATAATTTCAGGATTCACTTTGTTACTTTATTAATTTTTAAGACCAAATTGGCTGATAATTACAATTTTAAATTGATGATTCACTTATAATGGCATAAATAAGTTGAAATTTATAGGATTATTTAATACTAAGTTATTAAATATTCAATAATTTATGAGTTTAACTAAACAAGTTTAAACTTAAATACAAATATCATTGTTATTTAATGAGAAGTAAGACCTGTTAAAATTAGTAATTTCTAAACAATTTCAATCAATCATAAAGAACATATTAGAAGAAAAAAAAGTATCACATAACTTATGGCTAACATTGATAAAAAAATAACACCATCACCTATAATAATATTAAATATTATAATTTATTTTTTTTCTTCAAATTCTCATTGTAGAGTTAACCCATAGTGTCATCCTTAAACTACCATTACACCATCACCAAAAAAATATACCAATAACACCATAAGGCCAACAATTATCTAGTATCTACTATAGGCTACATTTAGTCTTGAATCAATCATTTTCAAAGCCAAACTTAATCTATTAGACAGCTAATTAGGGGTTGGATTTCCAAATAGGACAAATCACATCAATATTTTTAATTATAAATCATGTATTTATCTCAATATTTTTTTTCCACTTTTCTTTGTTTTCACCTTTTTGTTGATTTGTGATTTTTTTTTTCAATTATATTGAAATAGTTATCCCTGCATTTGTTAATCTGCTTATTTTAAGGGCCCATTTGTTTAAAA
This sequence comes from Glycine max, assembly GCF_000004515.6. NCBI lineage: Eukaryota > Viridiplantae > Streptophyta > Magnoliopsida > Fabales > Fabaceae > Glycine > Glycine max. The sequence continues at coordinate 39,373,368 of NC_038246.2, forward strand.
TTAAAGTGTTTTTAAAAAAATAAGAAACAATATGATTTATTTCTTTAAAAAATAAAAATATTTTTTCAAGTAAAAAAAAGTTTAAACAAATACATAAAAAAAAACATAAATTTGTTTATTTTATTAAAAGGAATGTTTTTTAACAATACAAACAAACCCTAAATCACATTTTTTAGTTTGTAGGATAATCATGCGATATATTACCTGACCTTTTTTCTGGGCTCTAGTTTAATAGATTTTAATTAAAGTTTAGTTTCATATTTGTCTTTTTTATGTTATCCTCTTACTTTGTTATAATATTATTTATATATTTTTTATTTTTTATTTGTATGAATCGGAAACATATTATAATAATTATATTAAATCAACTGAGTTAGACATCATCAATTATATGTTTTAATATTATATATTTTTGTAAATTTCTGTGATTATATAAAAGAGAAATACTAATAATATAATCATTTAATTAAATATGGGATCTACTAAATTTTATGATTTTCACTAAATTTCAACTAATAACAATATATATTCAAAATAGTGTGTTAAACAAGGTGCCCTTAATATTTCTCATATCAAATTTAGAACGATAAAAATGTGTGACACAGTAGAAACACACAAAAGGTGTGTTTCCAGTACTAATAACTATAAAAACCCTGTCGTTTTGCAGGCACGTTCTTTTTACTTAATTTCATCCGCATTATCTGATCCAGTTTGTAGTGGCGTTTTGGAAGGAATTTCAAAATTGTCATCTTCCAAGTTCCACGCATTAAAAATGCTGCTTTTTCCTGGAAGATCTCCCTGCATTAAGTCTCGAAGGATCAACAGCATTTTCTTGAACATAAGCATCTTTCATCTCATCACCATTACCAGCCTTGAAACTTTCTCCTGAATCTGGTGCTGACTGCCATACTCTTTTACTTCCAACATTTTTAGAGGTTTGGGGGTCCATGCCTCTGGATGCAGGAACGTAGCCATCTTTACTCTTTTCACCTTCACAATGAACACCAACTCCAGCAGCACATTTTTTCATAGGCACAGGATTTGACCGCCCAAACGTACCAGCATGGTCTCTACCAAGGGGATTTCCACCAGTACTTTCTGAGGCTGGTTTTGGAGGACCATGCACTGGAGATTCTTTCTGGACAACAAAAGGAATAGCACCAGCTTTAAAGGACTTCAAACACTGTTGACAGCGTAAAGTTGCATTTAAAAATGGTATGGAGTACTGGTACTTAGCATTACAATGTTGGCAACATGTCCAGAATGTCTTCTGTCTAACTTGCTTCTTGGAACCGGTGGATTTCACTGCAGCACCTCTCACGGAGGCTCCAAAATTCTTGTCAAACAAAGAACGTTTTGCTTGGTCACTCAAGACCCCTTTAGCTTGCCCAACCAACTTGAAAGCAGCTTCTGCACCAGCAAACTTGTTCTTATCAGGATGAAGTAGCAGTGCAAGCCTCCTGTACTGTTTCTTTATGGCTGCTTCATCAGCCAACCCTTCAATCTGAAGAATTGCATACCAGTCCAAATCAGTGGCAGAGAGTTTTTTCTTTGCAGCATTGTGAACCTCACAAATTGTAATAACATGGGTAATGTTTACAACGTCAGCACACAATTTTTTGGCCTTGGTAGCAAACTTGAGTGCCTCCACAAATTCACCTCTTTGCATTCTAGCTTCTGCAACTTGCCTAGCCCTCACAGCCTCGTCCTTGTTGAACTCCATGGAAGAACTGAGATCAAAATCCAATCACCCTAGTTCTCCCAAATCTCACACTAAAACGTAGAAAGGGCAACTTCAGTAATTGTATCTATTCACAATCCACAGGCACCACGATATTTCACCTGGATGACACAAGCAAAACATTATACGATGCAATTAAACCTAACTAGCAACATGTCATGAAGTGCTTTGATACAGGGTTTCACATTTTTAATTGTAATTCATTGTAAATTTCCATTTCATCTAGTTATTTAGGTGCTGTTAACTAGTCAGTTAGTTAGATGTAAGATAGAACAGAAGTATAGATAGCATTTGTAAGCACAATTAGAGGGGACTCATACAATCAATTTCATATTTATTCTAAAATTCATCTCTTCATCCTGTTCGGTTGGGTTTCTCTTTTAGCTAACCATACACCACAAGTTTACATCTATTGAGTTTAATTGTAAATTCCTCAAAACACAGTAGATGTGTGAATCACGCACAAACTGCAAATTCTGAATTGGACAATTAAGAGTTTAGTAAAACGTACCTGATTTGGAATACAAAACATCTATTAAAATCGAACAAGCCTGGGATTGACTTTCACATCCGAACGTAACAATGCTTCAGGAAAAGAAAACTGAGTTGATGATTCTGCAACGAGTAAATACACCGAGATGAAACTCAGTCACCGTGGCATGGTGAGAAAGGAAACGGAAATGGGAAAACCCTAAAATGAAATGTATAGTAAGAGAATGGAACTTACTGGCCGTTGTGAGAGAGAGAGAGAGAGAGAGAGAGGCCTCAAAGCGCGGGAGTGGAAATCAAAACGAGAGGGAAGGTAAAAATGCTTGAGTCTTTCAAAAATATTGAACACCCAATAATTCTTGAGCCCACATGCTAAAGTATAAACGGGCCTATAAACAAACACAAATTGTTGGGCCCAGCGTAATTTTTCTGAAAGGGCCTAATATGAAAATACACCATGGAATCTACGATAAAAAAAGGTTCTTCCTCAATAGCTATTCTGAGTCTCAAGTAATTTTTGTCAATGCAAAACAAGTTTTGTTTTACTTTATTTTCGGTGCAAAAATATTTGCTAAATACTCAAGTATAAAGAAAAATCAACGAGAAGTTTATTAAAGGAAAAAATAATCAATGAATAAGCTAGTTTTTGCAAAAAAAAAAATCATGTTTTTCAAATAAACTTAAATTTGAACTATAATAATGAAATAAACATGATCTGTAAGTGGATAGACATAATGGTTCATAATTCCTTGATCTAATAGTAATTAAATCATAGTTAAACTAGTAATAGTAAAAAACAAATTAGAGAAAATAAAGTTATGGTATTTCTTTCATAATTAGAGAAGTAATACAAGTAGGAACATTGTTAAAAACATGATTATAAGTTTGAAATCTTGATGTCCTTGCAAACATGTGGGTAATATGATTTATTTGTCTTCTTACAAAATTCACTTAAGAGATTAAAATAGATGTAAAATGTACTCTATATTTGACTAATAGAACTTGAGATCAGATGAATCACTAAGTTGTCAATAATTGTTTTGCAATTAGATTCAAAACATAGAAACAACATATGTAGGTGACTAAATTATTAAAGGTTTTTTTAGTGTAAATTAAGTAAAAATTATTCTAAAATTTAACAAACTTATAATACATGATAATATATAACATTCTAATTAAATTTAATAACTTTCCATAACAATTCTTGCAATTTGAGGGATATTGGAAGAAAATAGTGGGAAATAAAATGGGCGATATGTTAAAAAAAAAAAGATTAAAAAAATTGAAATAATGAAACATGTTATAAAAATTGATTGTTACGCATATGCATATGAATTATTTATAGATCTTATGGTAATTTCAGAATATGCAGCACTAACACCAAACCTTTGGTATGGAAGCTCTCTAATTCAGATATAGTAATAGCCTCTCCTCCCACTTTAGTTACAAGTTCTTTGGCTTTGGCTGATAAATTAATAGTCAAAAGAAAAGAAACAGATCATGCTCTGCATCCTCAGGAATAAAAACAAATCTAATTAACCAACAAATTTTTTTCTCACCATATATACGATTGGCAACAACTACTCTTGCACCCTTTTCTTTTCCACCATAAGCTATTGCCTTTCCTGCCCCTCCAGCTCCCATAACCACAAAGAGTTTACCACACAAAGGTGAACAACCAGATATGGATCTTCTGTTTGAATCTGCAAACAGTTGTAACAAAGACCTATGAATAAATTGAAACCTCGTATAGTCCTTCCTCAATATCTGCAAAGAATATACAGAAACATAGAAACCTTGTAGATGTAGTCGTTCTTCAATAGCTGCAATGGCGCCAAGATAATCAAAATTATTGCCTATTAGTTTTATTAGATTTCCATCATTTGCCGATAAAAAAATAGTTTTCCATCATTTGGTCTCTTAATCATGCAACTAATAGCTCCTATTGCCTGCTAAAATTATTTGATTAGAAAGCTATATTAAGTTCAAATGATACAAAAGATGGGACAGAGGTTTTAAGGCTAAATACCTTGGCAATAGGATCGATCTCATCGCAACATCTAAGTCCATTCTCCTTGGGAGGAATTGTGTAGCTGTTTTTGTTAAAGGACTAAGAATTACTCCAAACAATCGTGAGATTGAAACCATAATTTTGACATAATCATGACACTTTCACAAACACACACAAAAATGCTGTCTTGCCAAATTTTTGTAACCGCAGGACTCCATAAAATAAACTATAGATCATCAAATTATGTCCCTTAATTCAATTATAAGGTCTGTTCAGGTAAGGTTATTCGGGAGAGAAAAAATAAGAAAAAATGCAATGAACTTTTCCATTAGTTAAGAAGATACTAAGAGGATATTATCACACTTGTATCCAACGAAATCAGGAGATGAGTATGTGTTGAGAAAATCTGAGACGTTATCGACCAACAAAGGCAAGTAAACTCCATCAAAACCCACAGACTTGAAAGTTGCATTATAAAGATGAGGACTTTTGCTATCACTAATAGGATTTCCTACAGCACCATGCACTTTGGTGCCAACCCCAATCTGTCTAAAATTGTACAAATCCAACAATTCTTTGATAGTTGTTGCCCTGGAGCTGATATAGCTCCAGCCTCAACTGAACCAAACGTGAGAAATCCTCCAAATTTTGCGCAGAGTACCGTGACAAAAATCCCTTCTCACCCTGATAGCAACACTGCCTTAGCAATCAGGCCCAAGAGGACACAGAAGAGGCCCACATACCTTAGTGATTATGCATAGAGCAGAGTCCGAAGAAGACAAAGTGCAGGATATGCTCACCACAACATCAGCAAAGCCGTCGCAACCAATTTAGATTCCCCACTCTCAATTCTATTATCATTTTCTGTTATCCCATATGTATCTGCTATAAATACCAGTGTGTAACAAAAGAAGGCAGAATATCTTTATTGGAAATTTTCATAGACAGAGTAGCATAGTAGCATACCTTATCAGCTGGTCTGACTTGCCTCTTCCCTGCTCCCACCATGCCTGACCACACTACCCGCCAGACTACCACTAACCGCCTCGAGGCAGTCAACCGCCTCACGCAGGGAAAAAACACCTTGACGCCGAACCACGCTGCCCCTGCCCAGGCCCAAACAACAATGAACAGCAAAATCGATTCCATCTTGGAACGATTATCTGTTCTCCTAATTACCCCTTCTTCACCCAAATCGCCGCCACCTCTTCAGTCAACCACTTCATCCAGTCCTCATATGAAGTTAGAGGTCTCTCACTTCGATGGCCAAGATCCCATGGGCTGGATATTTAAAATACCTCAATTCTTTGATTAACAGGGTATTTTGGACCAGGAGCGCCTTACCATGGCTTCATTCTACATGGAGGGCCCCATTCTTTCTTGGTACCAATGGATGTCAAGGAATGGCTTCCTCACATCTTGGGCGGCGATGCTCCAGGCCTTGGAGTTCAGATTCACGCCATCGTCTTACGAAGAACCCCACGGAGCCCTGTTCAAACTCATTCAAAAAGGTTATGTTAATGATTACCTTACTGAGTTTGAAAGACTCACAAAATGTATAATGGGCCTTGCCCCACCCTTTCTCCTAAGTTGCTTCATCTCCGATCTGAATTTGGAATTGTGGCGTAAAGTGCAAGCTTTTCAGCCCTTATCACTTCCACAAGCGATCGCCTTGACTAAACTCCAGGAGGATAAACTATTGGATTGTCCCTGCCACTCTAGATCACCATTTCCCTTTCCGACAAACCCTTCATCGAGTTTCTCCCTTGTTTCACCTCTGCGACTAAACGCCTTTCTTTGGAGGAGTTGGCCACGCGTCGGGACAAAGGCTTCTGCTATCTATCATTGCGAGGACAAGTGGGTTGTCGGACACCGTTGTTAGCCTCGCCTTCACCTCCTTATCACGGACGATGAGCAAACCCTACTCATGGACCCGCCTGTCATACCCTTGCTCAAACAACACACCAATGACCAGCCCTAGATAAGTCTTAACACTTTGTCCGAATTGCCTGCGCCTGAAACCTTCCGCATCTACGACCAAGTCTCTCACCACCGGGTTATGATCCTTATTGATAGGGGTAGTACCCATAACTTCATTCAAGCGCATGTTGCAAAATTTCTCAACCTCCCCACTTCTTCCACAACGGCACTGAAAGTTATAGTTGGCGACAGGAAATTGCTTGAGTGTGATGCTAATTGCCCTCAAGTTCCCCTCACCGTCCAAGGCCACCATTTTACCCTAGACCTCTTCCAATTATCCCTTTGTGGCGTTGACATCGTGTTAGGAGTCCAATGGTTAAAAAATTTAGGGCTCGTAACGAACTTCTTAATGAATTAGGCAAAGCTTCATAGTTTTCGAAGCTTGATCTTGACTAAGGCTTCCATCAGATTCGAATGGTGGAAAAGGATATTCCGAAAATGACTTTTAGGACTCATCAGGGCCACTATGAGTACAGAGTCACGTCGTTCGGACTCTGCAATGCATCGTCCACATTTTCAGGTGATGATGAACGATTTGTTCAACTTGTTTCTCTGCAAATTCATCGCGGTTTTCTTTGATGATATCCTGGTCTATAGTCCGCCACTTAGAAAGCATAGCCGGCATTTGGAGGTCGTCTTTGATTCCCTCTCTCAGGGGCAATTCTACTTGCGCCGCTCGAAGTGTATCTTTGCCCAGAATAGCATACATTACCTTGGTCACATAGTGTCATCACAAGGTGTAGTCCCAGACCCGGTCAAAATTCAGGTTATGGTTAACCGGCCTACTTCAGGTTCTCAATCTGAATTGCATGAATTGTTTGGCCTTACAAGGTTCTATCGTAAATTCATTAAAGGTTATGTAGTTGTCATCTCACCTCTAACAACCCTATTGTGGAAGGATAATTTTCAATGGCACTGCAAAACGCAATTGGCTTTCGATAAACTCAAACGCCTAATGACAGAAGCTCTTGTTCTGGCCACGTCGGACTTTATGATTTTGTTCATACTGGAAACTAATGCTTCATGTTTTGCCATAGGAACAGTCCTCCTCCAAAATTCACACCCCATCAAATTCTTTAGTAAAACATTATGCCCGCCTCTTCTAACATCATCTACTTATGTCTGGGAGCTTCATGCTATAACCACGATGGTAAGGAAATGGAGACATTATTCATTGGGCCATCCATTCGTAATCCTCACAAATCATCGGAGTCTCAAGGACCTCATGTCTCAGGCGATTCAAACCTCGAAGCAACAAATATACCTCGTCAAGTTGTTGGGTTACGACTATACGATCCAATACAAAGCAGGGTCTGGTAACATCATTGCTGCTGCCTTGTCACAAATACCTACCACCCAATTATTTTCCCTGTCAGTCCCCAACTTCATTTTAATGGATCAACTCTGGCAATCCTTGCTAGATAATACCGCCTTCCAGGAGTTAATTGCGAATATCCAACAACAACCGAAGGATCACCCAGGATTCTCCATCCACCATGACCTTATCTTCCTAAATGGAAAGATATGACCTCCGGTGGACAATTCGTTCATACCTCTTTTGTCGGAAGAGTTTCACAAAACTCCCATTGGGGGCCACATAGGCGTGGCCAAGACTTTACATCGCTTGTAGGATAATTTTACTTGGCACAATATGCGTTCTGACATACTTCATTTTGTTTCTTAGTGTCTCATATGCCAGCAAACAAAGTACGAGACGAAAAAGCCGACAGGCCTCCTCCAACCTTTACCAACACTTTCTTTAACCTAGGAGGTTTATCATTGGACTTTATTTCAGGATTACCGCTATCAAACGGCTTTACCACTATTTTGGTGGTGGTGGATTGATTCTCTAAAGGTGCTTACTTTGGTGCCCTTCCCTCACACTATACGACACACAAGATTGTCATTCTCTTCTTCGACATCATCGGCAAATTGCATGGTTTTCCCCAAAGCCTCATCCCGGACAGAGACCCCTTGTTTATCAGCTCATTTTGGCGTGAGTTGTTTCGTTTGAGTGACACGAAGCTTCGCATGAGCAGTTCTTACCACCCTCAGATGGACGAACAAACAAAGGTTCTGAATTGCATACTAGAACAATATCTTAGAGCCTTCGTCCATGACAAACCTACCCATTGACACAAATTCCTCGCATTGGCGGAATGGTCATACAACTCCTCAATCCATTCCACCACCAACCTTTCCCCTTTTGAGGTGATGTTTGGCAAACTTCCCCCCTCAATTCCCAATTATCTACTCAGGTCTTCATCGATAGAGGCCATGGACACCATATTAGCCACCCAGACCGCGTTGCATAACACTTTACAGCGTCGCCTAGCAAAAGCCCAAGTTGTTATGAAGCTACAAGCCGACCTCCTCCGTCGCGATGTTCAGTTTTTTGTAGGAGATTGGGTGTTCGTTCATCTTCGCCTATTTCGACAAACATCCTTGTCTCCAACATACTCCAAACTTAGCAAACACATTTATGGCCCTTTTCAGATCGAGGAGCACATTGGCTAGGTCGCATACCGCCTCAAGTTACCAGCCTCTTCCCGTATTCACTCGGTCTTTCACGTGTCATTGCCTAAACCACACCAAGGACCCATCCCGGTCGATCAAGTTCCTTTCCCCCCCAATGACCATCGATAATCATCTAATTATCGAACCTCTGTCAATCCTCGATTGGAAATGGGACATGGCAACGGCTCCACCCACCAAGCTAGCACTGGTACAATGGGTTGGATTGCCTCCTGAGGACACGACATGGGAGGACTTATGTGCTTCTTACAACCTTGAGGATAAGGTTGACTTTCAAGAAGGGGGTGATGATAGCAACACTACCTTAATAACCAGGCCTAAGAAGACACAGAAGAGATCCACATACCTTAGTGATTATGCATAAAGTAAAATACGCTCACCACAACATCAGCAAGGTCGTTGCAACCAATTTAGATTCCCCACTCTCAATTCGGTTATCCTTTTCTGTTATTCTCTGCTAGCCAATGACTGACATGATTATCCCATGTGTATCTGCTATAAATACCAGAGTGTAATAAAAGAAGACAGAATATCTTTATCGGAAATTTCCATAAACAGAGTAGCATACCTTATCACACTCATTGCAATTCCTATCATTGGGACCTATAATTGTTCAATTTATTAAGAACAGTTCTTGAGCTATTCGTGGATTTTCAAATAAATCTCTATACTTTTTAAAATATATAATTGCAATAAAAAAGATCACGTCTAACTTTATGGTTTATAGACAGAATTTTACTCTAAAGACTCAATTACAAATTTTAAAATATAATAATCTATTTAATTTAAAAATATATATATAAAACTTACTGATTAATTTAACCTTTTTTTATTAACAAGCGCTCTTAGTGAGATCTTTGACATTATTTATTGTAACTGCTTGCCTTTTGTTAAGAGAATTAGTATATGCATGTTTAGTTTTTTTTTTTTAATAATGACTTGTTTTTTTTTTTATCATTTTTTAAAAATTTTCATAAACAAATTTAAAATTTAAGTGTTGTCAAAGGCAGTTGTTGCAATCTTGACCACATCTGCCCCAGAAGCCTGAATTCTTGCAGCAAGGTTACCTATTTCCTCCACGGATGGAGTTCTTTCCAAGTTGTGTGAAGACACAATGATCTTCACACTCTCAGGCTTCTTCCCTCCAATGGATCATGAGCCACCTTCAATACGCCTATATAATCACGTACGCAAAATAAAACCAGAGTTTGTAATTGCAATGTGAATTCACCAATTTCAAGTTTAAAATAAATACAAATATAGAAAATAACAAAATATATTTTCTTTAGATTAGGACAAAAATGATTTTTTTTTTGTAAAATATAAAAGGCGACAAAAAAATAAAAATATTTTTATCATTATTTAAAATTTTCTATATTAAAAACAATGAATTTTTTTGAATCAATTCACTTTTTATTTTATTTTTAGTGCGTAAAAAATGAAAGCATTTATTTTTTGTCCTTAAAAACACTTTGGTGAGAGGATATTGTATTGAACATAAGGATTAATTTTATAAAAAAAACTAAAGGATTAATTAAAAAATATTTTTTGAAGAGGCAAATATATTTAAACTCCTAAAAGTTATAATAGTACCATTTTATATTCAATAATAACATACATATATTAAATAATAAATTATATTAAAATTTTGTATTAGAGGGATAATAAACGAAAATTAAATGTTTTTAGATAATATCCGTACGGATAACAATAGCAACTTTATACAACTAGTAACATTTTCCATATTATCGTTCTATTTATTATTATTGAGGTGGTCTAACTATATATTCCAGTAAAAATGAAATTAAATAACATCGTGGCCTAATAAAAAACATGAAATTTTGTTCATAAAAATATATAAACAAATATGTGTAATTTTATTGGGACACGTGAGGTGAGTTGTTTAATCCCATATTTAATTGGGGTTAGTTAGACAAAACAGTATGGCATAGTTAATTAAATTACCTTTAGCTCGATCATCATCAACAAACTCAGACCCCAATTCAATGGCTTGACGTAGAGCATCTTGTCGCTGGCTTTCATCACCATCAGACTCCCCTCCTTCTCATATTGGTCCAAAACAACCAAATTTTCCAAAGACCAAAACACACACAAGCCAAGCATGCATGCATGCGTTATATAATCGAAACGATTTTTTATTTTATATGTGCATCGATCAAATTCAAATGCATAGATTAATGAATCAAAAATATTTATATATATGCCTGTAAGTGATTAAAATGGGCAAAGGACGGTTATTGATTAGAGATTGATGATGTTGAGCAGGATGGAAGTCCTTCAAGAAGTCCAACCGAGCCTCTACAAGGTCAGCACCCAATTCTTTTGCCTTCACCATCTCAAACACCTTTTCTTCCACCCATTCCGCGGTTGTTGAAGCACAAATTGGTGTTGAGTTTCTTCTAACTCCACTTCGAATTCCAGCTTCCCACTGGAACAGGAGTTTGCACACCATGTTAAAATATATAAATTTTGATTAATTAATAAGAATGTAAGCTTCATCATATTTTAAGATAATTATATGTTGGTCGAACTTTCTAATTAAGTAGAAGTCGTATGCAGAATATTCTTCTTAAGAGGAAAACAATACCGTTACGCTGCTGATAGACATTTCGCGGGGAAACCAGGTTGAACGAGTGTGTGCGCGTGTTTTGTTTAGGAAAATATGCAAATATATGGGAAATGAAATAATGGATGGTGGGGTATCATTCATTTATAGAGGATGACTGTCTCTGTTTCACTACATTTCATATAGAGATAGTTGCTATTCAAATTAACTATGACTATTTATTTTTTTTGGTTTAGTCCCTAACAATTAAAGTAATAAACCAATGAAAGTATAAAAATTTCTTTGCTTGCCATCCAATTTTATGATAAAATGAAGGGATATACTTGGAAGTTGGAATAATGACCAGGTTTTTTTTCTTCCAGTTATTCGCAAGTTTCAATCAGTGTAACTTGTAAGATTCACCTTCTTTGAAGGAAAAGGTTATTATAAAGAGTTGTTGGTGTTAATAGATAAACAATATTAAGTGTTAGGTGTTAAAATAATATGACTCATATGAATTAAGGGTCTAAACTTGATTTAATAAAATAAAAAAATCTATTAACAAATATGAAAAGTTAATAAATTTTGAAGTTAATAAACTTCTAATAAACTTAGAAAAAGTTAATAAACTTTTAATAACCAAAGTTTGTTAATAAAAAACAAAGAGTTCTATCTCTGTCATAAAAAATTTTCTTCTAATTATCATCAAGAATATGAAAGAAAAATAATAGAAAAAAAAAAGAAATAAACTGGAACAGAGAAAATTAAAGAATTTATGTCTTTTTTGAATCAAAATAAATTCTACATACGAGAGAATTATAATAAATAAGATCCTTATAATATATAATAGATTCATTAAATATAAATGTATGAAATCTATAACTAACTTTAGAAAAATACTTTATAAACAAAAAAGCACGGCCGCATGGCATCAGTTTTATGATCTGGGAGGATAAACAATCTAGTTTGGACTACTCCTAAATCAACAATCATGGTCAATAAATAAGAAGTACATGCAACATATTTTTTAGTTGTGCCAAACTATTACAAGTTCCCATCTTGTGAGAAAAATTTATATAGAAAACCTGAACCTAGCTTCTAATTTTTTTATAAAAAAAAATGGATGAAAATGTTACAGTCCGGAAAAAAAAATCTAGCAGGAATGTGCATAAACTACAGGTTCCTAAATTTGAATAATTAGTGCAGAGGTAGACAGAATCAAAGTATTCCACTTTAACATAAAGTAATCATGAATACCTTTTTCAACATTTAAACTACATGCTATATCACGGCTGGTAGTCACTCATGCCACCCCACAGAGAAACACCGATCAACATCGAGAGAATAGAGATCACAGAGAAGTGAAGAACAGTCTAAAGTATGTGTACACAACTTTTGCTTGTGCACGTGGGTAATTTTTGCATATACAAATCAGGAGACTTACATGATTATGGACTAGACAGATTAAATCGAATATCACTGACCCTCAAGTGTACAGATCCCCTACTATTACATTCATAGATATAAAGTGGATTTATGCCTAAACTTTTGCTATTAACAAATTCGAGGAAATTCAAAATGTCAGTAGCTTCCTGCAGATGATTGATTGGCCAGGTATCAAGAGTGTAAACGGTATCCCAAGAAGACACAGATAAGTGCCACCATACAGACATATAGAAGTGGGAAGCCGACTTGAACTTTTCTTGGACCTTTATTAATAAGATCTGCCTGCAAAAAAATAACACAACCCAAACAGTACAAAATTGCACAAGTTCAAGCCTGTAAATGGGGAAGAATTCAAAAGCAGCAAACAACATTTATACGCATCCCCAACAAAGAAAAAAAGTGAAATTGCCAATCTAAATTAAAATTTTGATTAATACTTTCTCAATTTTGTCATTGTAATCAAAATATAAGGGTGCCCCCGACCCCGTTTTCTCTCGTGCACCATTTATAAATTGACAATACTTCAAATTCTAGAATGACAGACAATTTATGTTAAGCATCTCCTCAGGGATTACGACAAAAACCAATGAATAATGGCCACAAAAAAATTACTAGTGACAGTAATTCCCAAGCTTACTAGTTTTTCTTGCAAGATTTTTGTCTCTTGGTTGCTGAGCATCCTCTCCTCTGTTAACTTAGATATTGTTACTCCAGACTGCAAAGGAATAAGAAACATTATCATCACTTTAGTTAAATCAGTTCAGATTTGCATAAAACTCAAGACCCACTATTACTTTAAGCCCAATTTTAATGAGGAAACCCATAGGCACAATTGCTTCATTGCTATATGCAATAAAAAGAAAACATTTTCATAGAATTAAGTCTATAGGATGTCAACTAATCAAGCCTAAAAGGATGTAAAAAAGAGCAGTTATACAACATTGTGGAACTTAATCATGCCATATATTGCAAACCTGTACATACAAAAAGACGTATAAAAGAGCAGCCTTGGCCCCTGGCTGTCTCAAACCATGTGTATACAATTTAATCAAATGAAATGATGGGAAAAAGTAATGTACATAACAATCAAGCATATTCATCAATAGTCATAATCATACAAAAGTCTGCGAAGCCATATAATTTAAACAAGTATGCTAATAAATATCTCACTAAGCTGAAAAAGGTCTAAATAATACTTTATACTTCAAACCTCTCAAATGAAAACATAAGCCAAAAAAGTGCCAAGACAAGGCATTCATAATCAAACTCTTGATCTCATCGCAGGAAAATTTATAAAGCAATTTGCTTCAACATGCAACTTGTTAGGAAGCATGTCACATATGCAAGCAGATAAAAAGCTTCACAGTAAAAGAATGGCGGCATGCCTGACCTCATTTAGTTTTGACTCAAGTCCATCTAGCTTTAATTTCATCTCTTCAATAGCTTTTAATAATTTCACCTCCTCTATACTTTTTGAAACTATCAACTCAGCTTCTTTTTCTGGCTTCAGTTCCTCAACATTCTTTACTGTTCTCCACTCCCAATCTTTTGACATTTTTAACTCTGTTTCATTTTCTGGCTTCAGTTCCTCAACATTCTTTACAGTTTCCAACTCCATATCTTTTGAGATTTTTAACTCTGTTTCTTTTTCTGGCTTCAGTTCCTCAACACTCTTTACTATTTTCAACTCCAGATCTTTTGACATTTTTAACACTGTTTCTGTTTCTGGCTTCAGTTCCTTTACATCATCTACTGGGTTCAAATCCAGAACTTTTGACATATTCAAGTCTGCTGCTTTCTCTGGTTTCTGCTCCTCTATATTCTTTACTTTGTTCAAATCCAGAACTTTTGACACTTTCAGCTCTGCTGCTTTCTCTGGTTTCAGCTCCTCTGCATTCTTTACTTTGTTCAAATCCAGAACTTTTGACACTTTCAACTCTGCTGCTTTCTCTGGTTTCAGCTCCTCTGCATTCTTTACTTTGTTCAAATCCAGAACTTTTGACACTTTCAACTCTGCTGCTTTCTCTGGTTTCCACTCCTCTGCATTCTTTACTTTGTTCAAATCCAGATCTTCTGACACTTCTACCTCTAACTTTTTTTGTGGTTTCAATTCTTCTACATCCTTTAGCATATTCAACTCATTTTTTGACACTTTCAACCCTGCTTCTTCTTTTGGATCCCCTACATGCTTCATAGTGTGCCCCATATAATACTCCTGCCTCAACTCCATATCCTCTTCTAGCTCTAATACCTCATGAACCATGTCTGGATTTTTTAGAACCTAACACCAGGCACAGAACAAAAAATGGGAATGGCTTATGTAAAAAGTATGAATTGAAATTGTAAAGTTGATCATCCACACATGCACAAAGACTACCAAAAGCATCAAAGATGACAACACCAGAAAAGAAGGGAACTTGTGGAAACACGAAAGGTGAAGACAGTCTGCAACTCTATATTGATGCACCTTTCAAATTATGAAAATAACAATCCAGAAATAAAAACCAACAAAACCCTTAAAGTATGTAACTAAGAAATTCTTAGAGTATCTTTCTCAGGGATTTGAAATATCTATGAAAGAAAAAGTGGAGGAAAGAAGAGAACTTAGAGCCGAACATTAGTGAAGTGTCCTCTGATCATGGGCTCCGGGGATTGGATTTCATCTTTACTATATATCTGAACTTTTTCATGGTCAAGCCCATTCTTGAAGTCTCCATTAATAGGAGAGAGATCTGGTGAATTGGGTGGGCTGATCAGGGTTACCTTCAGCTTATTTTCTTCTATATATTTACTTCCATCTTTAACAAACTGCCATCAGCAAACAAATAAGTCAAAAAATATAAACTAATATAAAATCTACCAGAGTACAAAATCACAGTCTAACAAATATCCATACCAAGCTAGAAGTAACATCTTCACTGGTTGTTTCAGCATGAACCTTTGTGCTCTGGATTAAGAACTTGTCCTTGCACACCATATCTTCAGGTGCTTCCCTTTGGGCTTGCATTGTAACTGTTTGATGACAAATAAAAACAATGAAAACTGAATTTGGGGACAGAGGGGGTGACAGAAACTAAGATGCTAGAATTAATTTCCACGTGTGTGGATTCATCTTCAACTAATGTTCCTGGAAAACCTACATTCCTTAAAAAATTACTGGCTACAATCACAACAATTTAATACTGAAAAGCAACATTATGCACTCAAAGAAAACTGTTTCGTGCCAAATTCAGGCCATCATGTATCCCAAAATCATCCACTACAAGTCCACATTTTTTTTTATCGGCAAATGTTGGTTTTGTGAGTAGAGGAGATCAAACCTGTGACCTTTCCCCCTCTTACCTTCTCCCATAACCATCCAACCCACAATGACTAAACTTATTCTCAAGAGAGCTTAACTAATGCATAAATGACAAGTCAAGTATTACGATTCTATTGTAAATATAGCTTTAGTTAGTTATAATTAGCTGTCAAAATGTTATGACAGATATGAACTTAGTTAGTTACTCTTTTTCTATTTTTATTGAATCCTTTGTATATAAACCATTTCTTGTAGCACATTCACCAATTAATTCAATCTGTTTTCATTCTTCACTTTGATATCTGATATGGTATCAGAAGTTACTCCTTCCGCCCCTATTGCTTCCTCTTGAAGCTTCTCTCTGTGTATTATGACAGCTAATTATAACTAACTAAAGCTATATTTACAATAGAATCGTAATATCAAGTGTCTCAAAAAGGAAAAATACCAAACAAAGACACATAAGACGAAGCTATACCTATGAATTCACAAGTAGCTTTCGGCGCGAGAACTCCAACATTTGGACGCACTGAATATTTCTTAGGCGACGTCGTCTTCACCTGCAAATATAAAACGATTAATCTCTCCAACCCTGTTCCTAACACCAAGTAATCATAAAAGAAAGGTGCTCAGACCTTGAACGCTACATAGTGGTCGGTGTTATTAGTCAATTGAACCGAGCATGAACTTTGCTTCTTCAACTCAACTACAAAGGCGAAAAATCACGGCACGTATTATTCAATTGATCAGCATAATTATGTTAGGTTCGATGACATCAGCATCAGCATGCATGGCCGCACAAAATAATAGAAGTATTCGAAAAATGAAAATGCACTCACAAATAAATTCGAGTTCCTTGGGTTCGATTTGGAGAAGAGGTGCTTCACTCATGATTATCCCGAAACCGAGATCGACGTCTAAAACGACAGTGTTTCAGTGGAGCCGTTCGATTCGACGCAGAAGAGGGGAGCGAGTCAAGTCGTGGCAGATCAACGAGTCAAGTCAACTGAACTCGAACATTGGAAAACGGAAAAAAGAAAGAAAGAAAGAAAGAAAAAAGCATTAATTTGTGGATGAACATGAAGTCGAAAAATTCAGCAAGAACAAACCAGTAGTGCAGTACCACGCAGCGAGAGAAAAAAAAAAGTATGAGTCGCTTTTTTTTTTTTCCAAAGAAGAAAGAATAGCGGGGAAACGAGAAGAAACGGCAGCGTTTAAACACGGGGTACGGAGAGAGATCAAAGATGCGCTAAAATGGAATTAGCCGGATATGCCTATATGGTTAATCGGATATGTTCTTTTTTTTTTCTTTCTTACATGCAAGCTTGGGATAAAAGTGGATGCATTGAATGGGAATAAGCGTGTGAATCGTGATCTTCTTCAAAACAGAGCGATTAATAATGCCTCGATTATTGAGTTGCAGAAGAAGAGAGGGAAAAAAAAAAGGAGGGGAGGGGGTGGAAAACAAAAACGCTTTTTCTTGAAATATTGTGAATTGTTTTATATTATTTTCAATTTCACGCCTTTTTCAAGTGAGGAGCACGTAGCATCCCAAGAGAAAGTGACTTCTATGGAAGACGTTGATTGTACTGACGTTTTACCGACACGGAGCCGCTTTTTATTGGCTCGGCGCAGCCAGCTACACTTCACAGTTACTACTACTACTACTGTCAGAATATGGAATATGGCATCTGTAAAAATACTTTTGTAGAAAAAAGAGATGAGAAAATAGAGTGAAATGTGACATAGGCAACTAAACGGTTTTTTTTTCTGTTTTACCAAATGGAGTAGATTTTGAAAAATTATCGATAAGCATAAGTCACTTTATGTGAGAAGTTGTATCATATGTGTATGTGTATTCACGACTTTTAAATTATTTTTATAAGAAAGTCCTACATGTAAAACATGATTCATTTTTAATTCTGTATGAGGTGTTCTTATGTAACCGAGATTGAAAACGGATAACAATTTTGAAAAAAAAATACTCCAAATTAGTAAAAAAAGTTGTAATTAAACGAGTGAATCAACACTGATATATAATAAAAGATAATTATACCATCCTAATGGTATTGAGAGTCTAATACTCCTTCTATTATTGTGGGTAGGAACATGACTCGGGTCCAATAATTATACGTTATCATATTAATATTTTATTATATTTAATCATATTTTACTTTATTATTATTTTTTTGCTTTACTGAAGCTAAAAAGATCATATCTTACCTAATTATATTACTTGATTATATCTTAATCGTATCGCAATTACGTATCTTATCATATTTTATTCCTAAAAATTAAGAAAATAAAATATGGTAAAATTATTTCTTAGGAACTGTTGTATAAGCATACTAGATCTATAAGTAAGGCAAATTACACACTTGACATATTTTGGATTAGGTGTCTTCAAAACTTATATTATTGATAGAGTCGAAACAATAATAAAAATGGAAAAACTTAAAAGAAAAAAATATTATGAAGGAATTGTAGTAGGGATTTAAATGAAAAATGATATTACTTTTTTTGTTGAAAGTTTTTGATTAAATAATTTGAGTTTATTATGTTGAAATAACTACTTACAATATTTACTTTTTCAAGTATAGGAATTCTCACAAGAGAGAAACTTCTCTTTTAAAATTAATAAATAAATAGTACATAGTAGTTCATAAAATTATTGACATCCTTTAATTTAATGGTTAGTAAAAATTGTTGTTCATTCCTTTAGCTAAGCTAATTGTCTTCCTCTTTAGCCTGGCTCCTATTCTATGAAAGCCGATCGATTCAATAATTTACAATTGAAAGCATGATCATGCATGGAATGGAACACTTTTTTCTTCTTTTTTATATTCTTGGTCACTCAACATCTGGGACGGTGCTCAAGTAGTGGCGTTGTCAACGATCATACGCAGGACTTCCCAAATGTTATTCCTCCCATATGATTTGGTTTATTACTATATTCAATCCTAGTGATTTATTATTATAGAATTATTTCCGGGTCGTTTCTGGCCATGAAGTCATGAACATTCAAAATTGACCGATAAATTATTTTACATTTTACCCGAAGTATATAACTAAATAAGTGCAAGAGATGATCATCATATACATGAATCTAATACAATGTTTATGTTTGTAAATTGGTTGTATATAATTACTTTATTGTGTTGAAATTGAATTGTATTTTATTTTTTAATGTTTTATAATTAAAATTTAGAATTTATTTAAATATTGTTTAATTAAAATAAATGTATTTCCAATTAATATTTTTGTTTTGTTGATTTATTACATGTTGGGAGTTTCAATATATGTTTCCTTTAGGGTTTAAGGTGACCTAACTAGAGTATTTAAAAGTGTGTGATTTCTTTTTTAAGATTTCTGAAGAGATGTAGATACTCAACATATGTTAATAAATGTTTCTTTACTATGCAGAGTTAGTTCTGTGTATTTTGAAGGAGATAAAGACTATTCTCATATCAGGATAGGAGTGCTTCTTACATGTAATTTATCATCACATACTAAGAGAGGTCGATTACAAATATTAGGACTAAGAGAGATCGACCTCAAAAGTCTTCCTTTGAGTAGTTGACCTTAGTTAGAGAGATTGGTCTTGGGAGATCGGTCCAGAACCTATAAGAGTACACAATCATCAAATTTCAAGTGCAAATGGTGAAAAAATAAGTTGCAAGAATATTTTGAGATTAATTTATTTGCAAATGAAGAACTGACAAGTCGATTTGGGGATCGACCTGGATGGGTACAGTAGAAAAAAGAAAATCTATTAGAAAATATTTATTTTATAAAATATAAATAATGAGTTCCAACCAATATATAATAAAATTGAACACAAATTCTACATCAAGTGCAAATTACACTTATATTTCTTGAGCTTTTCTCAAATTACACATAACATCATTTTTTTTTTATTCATACATTAACCTCTTTCTATATTTAAAAATATTACATTAATACCCTCTTATATATTTGAAAACGTTAGATTAATATCTCTTATATGTTATACTAATCATCCCATAAGAAAGATGTTTGTAATGGTTAAAAAAAAGAAAAAAAAATGTTTGTATAATCACACAAAACTTGAAAATGCTTGTTATAATTTATTCAAATTATAATTTGCATTAATATCAAATTGGAAATAATCTTTCTTGAACATAAATATTAAGATCAACTTTATGTTATATTCAAAATCTATCCATTGTTTAGGAGAAAAAAAGAAAGTTAGCCATGATATGTATTATTAGCTCACTTTATGATGTATATCTTCCAGTTACATACCCTTTTCCTGAATCGATCTATTCCTTTTCCAAAGTAACATCAACATGCTTTTTAGTTTTTTTTTCCCCTTTAAATCTCCTACTAATTAACTTCTTTTTTTATAATAAAATTCCTACAAACTTCTCACCATGTGAATTAACGCTCCAAGGCATTTTCATACAAGGAAAATACTTCTTTCAGTATTGTCATAAATAAAATAGAAAACGCGATGTGTATCTAAAAAAAATAACAGGATTGGAGAATCATATTTATTTATACGAGTAAAAACAACTAAAATTAAATAAATTAAATTTGAATGGTATTAAAAAAAAATAGTCCTGATAAAGCTATTATAAATACTTCATTTAACATTAAGCATGTCTAAAATTATAATAATTACGTTAAACATATTTTTATACTTATATTTAAGTAATGCCATTACGCTTTTTAACGATGAATAAATGTCTGTATATGTAATGTTTGTCTAATTTTTTCAGTAAATAATGTCTCGTATAAATAATTTAATTTAAAAAAATTATTAAATAAGATTTTATCATATTAAAACTTATGTAATACGTGTTTAGTTTAATAATTTTTACCATGCAATTTATTAAAATAAACTAAAAAAATGAAATATATATAGAGTATGTGGGAATTTGGTCAGAAATGAGAGAATGAGAGCAGAGAAACTTAACCATGTAAGTCTAATGATTAAGGTAAAACTAACTAAAATAATATAGAGCATGAGGGAATTTGGTCAGAAATGAGAGAATGAGAGCAGAGAAACTTAACCATGAAAGTCTAATGATTAAGGTAAAACTAACTTAAATAATTTTAACTATATATATCCATGTATATATATTGATTATATGGGGAAGATTATTTTTTTCACCTCTCATGCTTTTATTGGATGGAGGTGACGCTCATGCTTGCATTGGATGTATCCACACGTTAAACCATAAATAAATATTACATATGTGTACATATTTAAGTATTTAACATGTCATTCTCATATCACATATATAAAAACTATGTACAAATTAAGTGTTGCTTTGTTTACCTTTTAAGTCATTAGCTAAGTTTTATATCAACTTATTGAGATTTAAATATTTTTTGTTCCTTATAGTTATAATTACTTTTATTTTTGTCTTTATAATTTAAAACATGCCAATGTGATTATTGTAATTGCATTATTTTTTCAATTTGGTCATCATCATTATGAAATCTTCGTTAATGTAGTTTGTGTGAAAACCTGAAAGGCGTGGAACTTGGTAAGCATTATGCAATACATAATATACATTATGTAGTCAAACGATAAAAACTTGTGCAGTTCACAATATGCATTGTGCAGTTGATCAATAGATAAATGCATCATGCAACACTCACCCAAAATGCTTTTTTGAAAACTACTATGATGGAGAATAATTTAAAAAACCTAGGTTTTTCAATGTTTCTTCTTCTATAAACGGAGTGGACCAAATTCAATAACCTAAGATGAAGAAGAATTTCAAGAACCTCTAGTTCACACCAAACAACCTCTAGTATCACATGGATAAAAAAAGAGACTCGTCATTCAAGGCACAAATAATGTTATAGAGATTTTGTGGTGAGAGGACCAAATTGAAAAAAAAAAACACAGCTATAGAAATCAAAATGAAAAGTAGTAATTACAGCTAAAAGAGTACTTAAATCACTTATTTATGAAATTTTGGCTTAATTCTTATATAGATTAAAAAAATTAACTCTAGAGAACAAAGAGTGTTCCATTTGAGGTATCTAAATGTTTATATATAGAAAAAGGGCCATGATCAAATGATTAAATTGACGTACCAACTTATCTGCTGATTAATGCTGATCGATGATATCTTTTATTCGGCCACATGCATATATAATCTATCACTCACATCCACAAAAGCCTAAAAAGTAAGCCATCTTACTCTCTCTCAGCTTTCGGCATGAGGAAGACATAGAATTTGTCTTGTTTCAATGTTGACGTCCACTAGACGCTCAACGTGATTCGGACAATGCTCTTCGTGTAATACAATTCTTCAAAATGTGTTTATGATAAAGGAAAAGGATAAAAAGAGGCAAAATAATATGTGAAAAAATATATAATATGTGAAAAATAAAACAAAGAGTGAAATATGTTTTTAATTTTTTTAATTTAAGAGTTTATATATTTTTAATGTCTCAAATTAAAATATGTATTTATTAGTCTCTCAAATTTATGAAATATTTTTTTAATTATTTTTGCTTTTAAAAATCATCATAAATTATACATCTTAACTATAAAAAATAGTTTAAAAAGGACGAATTTGAGAGATTAAAAAATATAAATTTAATTTGATAGACTTTTTTGGAAGGCTTAATTTGATATACTAAAAAAGATAGATCATAAATTTAAAGGATAAAAAATATATTTAAGTTAAAATAAAAAAGTTAAAAAATATTATAAAAATGTTTCAAGTGTAGTATTAGATAGGGTAAATCTTTTTTGTTTTCAAAATATTTTGTTACTTAATTTTATCTTTAGGTATTCTAATTTAGATGATTCACAATCTAGATTATTTGACTTTATTTTTTTTAATTATATATATATATATATATATATATATATTAAAATTCTTAAAATATTATTTTATATTTTATTTAATAATTAATTAATTAATAATATAAAATTATTTTACATTATGATTTTGATGAGCACTAAACTCTTATAATAAAAATTAACCATACGTTTCAGTTTACAATTGCATAAGAGTATAATTAAAAAAGCATTGAAGTTACGTAATTTATTTACTCATAATTTTGTGTCGGATATACAAGTGAAATTATAATTAAGTAAGGCGAAAGAGAAAAGCATAATAATAATTATCAAACAGAATCGTCAATCAAGACATGATATTGATCATCGATGAGCTTTTACATCTTTATTTTACTTTTACCTTTGGATGCCATGCAACTAATTAAGTTGCGCAATTTGCCAACAATCATTCCATTTCCCCTCTTCTCACTATTCAAAATAAATTATTAAACTTACCTCAATCGTTTAATATCAGGGTTATGATACTTTTTCAAAAGATTTGAAGTTACTGTCAGCATTCACTTTCATAAGATCAGTCCTTTTCTCATCTTTCAAATTTAATTATTCATTAATTATGAAGCCGACCTTAGTCTATTAAGACCAAGATTATGATAATTTGAAGTTAGTCTGCTGATAATATAATTTTTCATTCTAAATGTTTGAAATAAACTAATATCGATCACTATTCATTTCATGAGAAGAAAAATGTTCTTTTTATGAAAATATATAAAATTATCTAGTAATTAACAGTGGAAGTAAGTCCAAATAAGTTAGACTTTATCTAAATCTAACCCGCTTTATTTTATAATTTCACGACCCAAGTCTCCTCTTAGTATGTCATAACATTGTCCTTACCAAAAAAATGACATTGTTTTTTAGGCTTGACATATATAAATTTGGTATATATAGCTTGTTAATTGTTAGCATGTTTAAAAGCTTATTGTAATAGATCAATTAATGGATCTATAATTACCTAAATATCCCAATATACTTACAAACTAATATAGCTCTATCACTAAAAAAAAACAATAGATTTATATATGGACGAAGACTTGTTGTGAAACAAACCAATAAGCATACGTATACGGGGTAACGAATTTATCGAACTAAAAATGGTTAAAACCACACAAACGTATTGTATTTTATAAATATTAAAACTAATTTAAAACATAGACAATAATACTTTAGTTGTTAAAGTCATGATATTATATTATATACTAAGTATTAATATATTTTTTTAATTAAAAGTAATATTATTTTTAAACATATCACTAGTAAACTTTTCTGAAAATCCACAATTATAGTCTACTTAACTAAAAAATGTTTTTTTTTATAAAAAAAACTTAATAACAGCTTTTTTTGCTGAATAGGGTAAACTATATTAGGCCTTAAATGGATTAGGTCAAAGAGTTGAGAGTCTAACTTATTTTTACCTCTTTTAACAATGACATTTGGTCCAATAAAAAAAATTAATCTCTTACAAGACTGGAAATTAAGGTTCAAATTTTCTTAGAAAAAGCTGCCCACTTATGATATCTAACCACATTTAAAACATAAATATCTTTTATAAAGAATAATTATGGAGAAAAAGAGGATATAAGCTTAAGCTAAAATGAAAAGTAAAAATTCTCTTATCTAATTTTTCTAAAACTTAAAATTTATAAATCGATTTAAACTTATGTGAGAAACTTAGTTTATTATTTTATTATACCTTCTTGATTCCTTCTCCTATAAATTTTCATGTAGTTAAAAAATTATATCTAACATGATGTGTTCGAAATCAACATTTAACCCAAACTAATAATAAATGCAATTAAGAAGTCATTATCATCAATATTAAATTGTTTTCTTGTAGTTCCTAGAACAATCCAAATCTGTCTCACGCATCGACAGGGGGAGAGTCAACATCTAGATACAACCAGTGCACCTGTTTTTGACATTAATTTCAAAATGGCAAAACTGAAGGAAGTTGGATGATTATCTGAAAAACCTGAACCTGAAAAAGACTTGAGATGGCCAAAAATGAATGGACTACAATGAAAACCACTTTTCACCTCTCCTTATATTTTTCTTTTAAAAGCTACCACAACACTTTTCCGAAGCCTACCGCACAGCAAAGGAAAACGATCCAACATACAAACCTCAAAGTTCAAACTACATAAATGATTGACAAGGCAATTCACTAAACCTCTGCCAAACGTTTATCACTCACATTAAATGATGATAAAGAATACACACAAATTGCACAACGAAGCACCCCTGATCGAACGTGAACCCTTTCCTCTCTCATTCATAACTTTGCCGTGGCTTAGGGTCATGCACATGATCATCATCACATTCAGGTCATAAAACTGTATACAAGTCGGAAATTCTATTCATATAATTTTCTTTTTTAAATTACATTCAAAATCAGGACGCTGGAATTAATAACAGTCTGAAATTTTAAAATCCAGTTTCGAAGCAAGAGTGTTTGATTTAATTTACGAAAATGATGTAATAAAGTGATGGCATCCCTTTTTGTAAAGTGAGATTTTTTTCATCAAAATTATGTCAGGTCATATTCACATGAAAAAACTATAGTCTTAAATAGATTTTTATGTACTAGTAATTCAGGCGATTCTTAACTTTTATCCCATCTCCTGTGAATCATGTCCCGTGAGTGGGCTCCTCCCCTCCATTTCAACACGGCCCAATTCATGTTAGCACTTATATGTACAATTCGCATGAAAAATTAATGCTATTGCTGTACATTTAGTTTTATTCATTTTGTGTTCATTTAACATTACTATTTTTATATACTTATTTAACAATCTTTTGCACCCCTTAGTACATGGATCAACTAACATAACAATAAAGTTGTTTTATCTTAACCAAAGTTTTCATGTATTTTACCCTAATACGTAAGTTGTCACTTATAATAATTTTACTTAACGTAAATAGGATTATCTCTAGTAGAAGTTATTTGTGTTCTCTACTAAAAAAATCATCTTTCATTCTTGCTGAAGAATCAATAAATGATAACACACCAACCAAGGGATCTAGTTGAATTAGTTAAACAGAATGCAATGTTGTAAATTTCATGTGAGCTATGCAAAGCAAATCCAACTCCCAGTCCGGTAATTTGGGCTCCGTGCCTTGATTCTAGCCCAAACAAACAAAGGCAGCGAAAGGAAGGAGGTATTTATTCTTTCTTTAACGCTCTTTTCACTTCACTATTCAAGCTCTTCTCACTCTCCGCCGCCTTCTCAATTCTCTTTGCATCTTTGCACAAACCTCCATGGCGACGAACACGTTCACCGGAGCTTCACTCTCCGAACGCTTTCTCCGTCTCAAGCTGAATCAGAGATTGGTATCGTTTTTCATTTTCCGTTTCATCCTCCCTCGCGCTTTCAAGCTTTTAATTATAACTGTTACTCCGCGCTTTGCTTTACTCTTCTTTCTGTGATGAACTGATGATTGATCGCTTCATGAATTCCTCCAATTGTGTGTTTATTTGTTACCTTTTCACTATTACTATTATTCTTACGTGCAAATTTTATCTGAATTCTCAATTCTGTATTCCACTTCTGCAGAGGTTCGTATTTGGAAATTATGTTTTGTGATGTACAACACGTTAACACTGAGTATGTTTCGTTGTTTAAGATTTGTTACTATTTTTATATTTAATTTGTCGAATACTGTCAATGCAATACAACGATACTAATACTACGTGTGTACGGATATGCGTAGAACATGTGTTTGGGGAAAAAAAATCTGGTTGATTTCATAATTGACATTTTGTTTTTGTTTTTTTTTTATTTGAAAAAAAAATGAGAAACATGAAATTTTCATTTATTGCATGTAAAATACTTTGTACATTATTTTCCTGCATTGCGCATCAGAACAACACCAATGATTCTCAGTAATAGTTCACAGTTTTTCTTTTTATTTAGAAAAGCAGCATTAGTGTTTAGTTCTTGTTTCGTTCTTTCATATTTATTCTCTAACGAAGTTTCTTTCAATGCATATTAAACAGGCATTTAATTCAATTGCTGGCCAAAGGTATAGCTCAATTTCAAGCTATGGGAGAAGGAATGTTTCTTTTAGCTCACAGCCACGGTCAATTCGCCTTACAGTTTCCTGTGCTGTATGTAACTACTAGTGAAGTGCTTCAGCCTTCTTCTTTTAGAAATTTTACTTTGCTCGCATGGACATTAAGTTACTAGATGTTAGACTGTTTCTAACCGTAGTTAATAGAAATTTATTTGAACTGCACATCATAAAGTATTACAATCTGAAGCTGGCACAATGACTGATTAAGAGAATTTGTGATGGGAAAAGATGAAATGTTATTATTTCACAGAAACTTAACAATAAAATATAAAGATAAATGGTAGATATATTTAAGGTTTAGCTCTTCTAAAGTGAGGGTTGCACTATAGTGGATAAAGTAAAAAACTTAACAGTTTTTAATACATGTGTATGTATTTCATTACGATCTCAACCTTTGTTTTTCTATTTAATGTTATAACTGCACTATAATGTTGAATGCGTTGAACAGGCTAAACCAGAGACAGTAGAGAAGGTGTGCAAAATTGTAAAGAACCAACTTGCTCTATCGGATGACTCTAAAGTCAATGGCGAGTCAACATTCACAGCTCTTGGAGCTGATTCACTTGATACGGTAAAGAACATCTTGCCATACATTAGAATTGATTCGCTTGGATTTATTTAGCAAATCTGAGTATAAACTAATAGCCATTAATTTGATTGTTCTGATTTACTTTTACATGGCATGCCCTTTAGGTTGAGATTGTGATGGGGCTTGAGGAGGAATTTGGTATCACCGTAGAAGAAGATAGTGCACAGAGCATCTCAACAGTTCAGGAAGCTGCAGATCTTATCGAGGAGATCATCAATAAGCAGAGTCCTTAGAGTAAACATGTACCAGATAAAAAATTATTTCTGCTAGACATGCATAGTTTTATATATTTTAGTATTGCGGGGTATAGTCTGAAGTGTTTTATATATTTACTGCAAGTCTGTAACCAAAGAAATAAAGTAGATTTTGCTCCTTTTCCCAATATATTTTGTGCCCGTGGTGTTCGATTTCGAATTAGGAAAGGGAATCCTCTTCATAAAAAAAAAAAGAAGAAAAAAATCAAAGAAAGGATATTAACCTGCATGGAACTTAAATAATGTCAACTGTCAAGTTGATCAGAGCATCAGTCTAGTTTGGATTAGTTTTTAACTTTTGGAACCTTTTCTTTTGTGAAAACTTATTGTTGAGACTTTTTTACATTAAGAAATATTAAGTTTTTGCTATAAATTAAGTTTATAGAGAAGTTAAATGAGGATTTTTTTTAAAAAAAGTTTAAGTAAATAAATTGATATTAATTTACTTGAAAATTTTGATTTATTTTACTATTCAAATTTTATTCACTTGATTTATTTTAATATTTTTTTATAAGTACTTGTTGAAATTTTTTTATTGAAAGTGACTCAACTATTTTAAGGTCCATGAAAGGAGGAGAAAATCACAAGCAAGTAGAGGAATTTAAAACCGAATCCACCTTGATCAATGATTCTTAAATCAGGCAAGTAGATTTTGTCTTTTGTTCTTATTAGTATTCGGATTTTTCAATCTTCTTGAAAGCAAGCTCTCATTTATGTACTTGAATCAGTAAAAATGAATGCTGAATTTTTTGCAATCATGATGAGTGAAAATAATCTATTTAGTAAAAAAATTTGTGATTAATTTTCATCGTGTGTAAAAATTTCTTGGATCAACTAATCATGTAACACAAGTAAGATTAGTATCTGACTGAATGAGTTAAAGGACACCCATTGACTCTCACATAGGACCCAAAAAAATACTAAATGCTTGTTGAAGTTTTGATATTGACACATTCCAGTTCAGGCAATCTCGCTTTGAATTTGTGCTAGTTGACGGACTTTCCGGCCAATGAGTCCAACAAAATCAAATTTTCTTGTACCCAAAAAATAATATTCACAAAATCATGTCATGTTTTATTATAGTTCTAACTTAAGTAAAATTCGAACACATAGTGTAACATTAAAATGATTAACATCCTATACTAAATTACTTAGAAATCATTCTTTTCTCCTATCATTATATATTTATATTCCATAATAGCATGGAAACAAGGATCATTACTTCATGATATTTTTGTTTGATAGAGTAGATGGCGCGTCAACGTAATAATGACCCACAATTCACGTTTAGTATATTTATTATAATAAATTTAGCAACATAATCTGCACTCTTAATTATTTTTCACTCTGCAAACCCCTCAATATTGGTCTTCAACACCCAACTTGGTCTCTCCATTAACCTTGGAAAAAAAAATCCTCTGTTGTAAAAGAAAAATCAGGATGGGACAAACTTCAAACATCTTGCCACCTTTTCCCAATATTTAAACCATGCAATTTCTATAACCTCCTCCTCCCCCTTTCTTCCCTTTTGTCTTTTTCCCCCAACCAAACACTTTATGCAAGACAAATGTAAGATCTCTGGCGTAGTAGCCACTGATGCATCATGAAACGTAACATATGATCATTATGATCTAGAAGATTTGCATAAAAATCATATTTTTCTACACACGTTAAATGCTTAAAAGGTAATTGATTGTTCTAGTACTCATCTTTCTTAAGAAATTGATTCATTGCACTAACAGACAACTTTAATTCAATATAATCACGCATAGAACATTCTAATATAACACTAACATGAGGCTACCAGCTTTTCTTTTTAAAAATTTATCTACTAAGGCGATCTACTAAAATATTTACTTTATTTACAAATTTCGTGAACGAATGCCCTTCCATTAGTACCTTTGAGGCCTTATTAATCTAATCTAGCAGTCGATACCACATCAGTTCCAATCTGCTTCAAAGAAACCAGCATCTTTCATTTCAGAGTAGTACACATTCTCCAAATGCAAATCTTCCTCCTATAATCATCAAATAACAACAATTAGTCAGATCAATGAAAGAAGGAGGATTGTCCAAACTACAAACAATACCAAGGCTTGACTAATAAAAACTGAACCCCAGGAATTAAGTGAAGGCCATTATGACCTGAAAAAAGTCAGCCAGGAAGGTTATATACAGCAGGGGAAGATAGGCAGCATGGTAACATACAACCGTGAAATGATATAACCTGTGAACAAAAGTAAAACACAGTTAGAGAAAGATGCCAAAGAAAAAAGTTCAAAAGAACCACTTTTCTACCAAGCTATAGAATAGAAGAATCTAACCAGAAACCAAAAGCAGCGCCGTTTCCAGTAATGCCACAAGCAAACAGCGCAATTGCATTCAAGATGAACATAATGGTAACATACTTATAGTAAGCAGGCCTTGCTGCAAAAAGAGGAAGATAAACTATGCTATCATAAAACTAATTAAAGATAAAATAATATAACAATCCAGGACACTAACCAGGTAACCTTTCTCTCCACCTAGAATGATACATGAACAGTATGAAACCATAAACAAGGGTAAGCAGCAGCTTGTGGATAACCCACAAGTTCCACTTCACGTGAGGAGTAGGGTAACCACTGTTGATGAAAATTGGAATCCCAAATGCAAACAGATATATTGCCAGACAAGGAAGAGGTGCAATTGCAACAATTCATACATTAATAACCATAAGGACAAGCTGCAAGCTTGCTGAGTAAAACCACATAATTACCTTCAACAAGATATCAAAACCAACAATAATCCCTGATATACCAAAAGTTCGCGTCAACGCTTCTAAGCCACTGGTACTATTTCCTTGAAGTAAAAAAGCAAGCAAGCTCACTTCTAGAAACAGCATTCCAGAAGTAGTAAAGAGGGATAACAAGTTCCATGCGAACTCTTTCCCAGGAGAGCACTCCCATGCCTGCATCAACCAAAAAATAAAACATTCACCAACACCAGCAAATCACGAAAATAATTAACACCATTATACAATAAAATAAGATATAGCTTTTTTTTAAGCCAAAATATCAAAACAAGATATAGTTAATGATAATATCCAATTATGATCCCAAATGTGACAGCTGGTGCGGCTTAGATCCGAAAATCGTACCTTTATACAAATTACTAACAAGTTTACCCTACTAAGTGTCAATGTTGTTAAATGGCAGCGCCATTGCAGATTTTTGCCAACCACCATAGACAGTTTGTGAAGGGAGGCCCGCTATGGCAACACTATAGGCTGCAATGGCATGTTTATATGGCGGAATTTTGGGCTTCCATGGTTCCACCATATTCTGCCATTGATAACACTGCTAAGTGTTCAGCCAAAAAAAAAAAAAAAAAAACACTGCTAAGCTTTTTGGGTTGGCATTTACAAAATTGATTTTGAATGAAATTGATTTTGTAGTGATGTGATTTATGTTTAGATGTTTTACTCTAAAAACAGGTCAGCAGCAAAACTCTATAATATCCAAGAGAAAGTTAGTAAGTTTTTTCAACTCAAAATCAATCCATTCTTCAGGCTGAAACCAAACATGTGAACATTTAATTAAAATCACGCAAGCTAATATTTTAACCCGGTTCTGAATATTCCGAATCATCCAAACATGCACACTAAATTGAGACATGAGAACTAAACTATCAGCAATTTTTAATTTTTGCTGGATTAAAGAAATAGGGGGGAAAAATAGGTTGACCTGGGAAAAGCACCAAAGAAGATTAAGGATGCTGACAAGCCAGAGGGAAGCGTAATAGGATATAATGATATAAGAGCGGCCATGGGAGAGTCTGAGGAAGCTCTTTTTAGCTTGCAGTGCTAAGTACAAGACGAAAAGAAAAGAAGCGATGATCAAAACCGCATTGTGCAAAAGCCCATGGCACTCAAACACCCAATCGTGGATTCCTTCTGATAACACTGGATTTGGCCCTTGCTTTTCGAGCACCAGCACCGATTGCTCAACCATTTCTCCAAAACCACTTTTTTCTTCTTCTTCTTTTTTCACTGAAAGAAAGAAAACCCTAATCCTAATTTTTCAGAATTCAAATGAAATGAAGTGCGGAGAATTGGAATCAAGGAAGGGAATAAGAGTTGAGTAACAGTAACAGTAACGCGTGAATCCTCAGACTCAGAGAAACATCATCGATGGTTTTTGCCCTTTGCCTCTGTTGAGAGGGTGGCTTCTGTAAATTGTTTATCGATCAACAAATGTACAAGATCAAAGACATAACTACAAGTGTTTTTTTTTTTTTTAGTTTAAGAATCTAATTAAAAATTCCCAAATAATTTACGAACCTACTGATTAATTTAATCTAATGATAATTAATAAGTGGAAATTATGCTGTGTCTTAATTATCATTAGGATATTGTCATCATGCACTATGAATAATGGTTAACAAATTTAAAGTAGATTTTTTTTTTTTTACAGAAAGTAGTATATTAGATCTGCATTAAAAAATTATCATAAAATGTATTGGTAACATTTGATAATCTTCTTCAGAAAAAAACATTTGATAATATTAATCAATTTTGTTTTTAATTTTTAACATATTTTATCAATAAAGATTATGTATTTTAATTTTAATAATTTACTCAATAAGTTTAAAAATTCTTATTTCTTGAATATTTTATTTAATAAATACTCATCATAATATTGAAAGCATATAGTACTATTTATTTATTTATTTTTATTTATACTTTTTTTAAAATTTAAAAATCCTCTTACAATGTGTCAATTTATCTATGTTTCAATATTATTTGTTATTAGTTCGTATATGATTAGCAGTTTAACATAATTAATGTATTGTTTTTCTATAAAAAAAATTGTTACCTCCAAGGTTCTAACATTTTGTGGATCATCTCAAGTTTTCCAAATTGTTCCTCTTCAGCTGTAACATTTTGTCCTCTTCGGGTGAAAATGAAGTACAAATAAATCCCAGGACAAAAGAACACAAAATTCAACGGAAAGCTATGAAATACTTTGTCTATTAGTGTTATTTAGACCCTTGGTTTTTGCAACTCTTCAGTGTCAACCTCAGCTAAGAAAGAATAAGATGAGACCAAAACATTCCGTTTTGACAGTCACCTCTCTTTATCTAGTAGATTCTGTTCATGGCTCTAAACACGATCTTATTTTCCCAATATTATTAAAAAGGGGATAAAAATTACAAAGATGAGCCTTTGGAAGCTCTTTATTTAGAATAAATTTTGCCAATTCTGTAATGTATGATTCATAATTTCATGGTTAATGTGTACTGTCATGTTTGCACATATAAAATGAGATCGTGAGACGTTTGCTAGTAATCAAGTGCACTGAAAATTCATCTTTTACAGGCAAAAGCAGCATACCATAAACCCAACAAATACAACTTGGAAAAAAAATTTAGCTTTAGTTATTCAAACTTTTAGTACAAGAAATCTAATAATCAAATATTACATTTTACGGAAGACGCAGACATGAGTTGAGATGCTTATGGTGCATTGCACAGCCTTCTCACTTCTCACTACCCAAAGAGCTAAGCAAAATCTCAGGACCGGATTCTTATACACGCATTGCTTGATCTCCACAAAACTTATGCAGTTTACAATACAAATTACAAATTTCTTGGCTTTTTTTTTTCTCAACGCCATTGATGGCCATTACGTTCAGTTGGTGAGCCAGGTTCTACAGGAAC
Organism: Glycine max; assembly: GCF_000004515.6. Taxonomy (NCBI): domain Eukaryota; kingdom Viridiplantae; phylum Streptophyta; class Magnoliopsida; order Fabales; family Fabaceae; genus Glycine; species Glycine max. The sequence goes on from NC_038246.2 coordinate 39,406,919, forward strand.
AAAACCCCTGCCACCAAAAACAGGACGCATGAATGCATCATCAAACTTACGCCACAAACGATGAACAGTGTGTGTTGGAGTCGTAAGCAAGGCACGAATACTGCTTGGACGATGGATATCATGGCCATCAATATCAACTTCAGATTCTTGGGCACTCCCAAGAAGTGGGATAGTGACTGATTTTGGACTTGGAGTAGATGGATCTGTGATTATCGTGATGCTTGATTCTTTATGATGTGGAGTATGGGGCAGTAAAAGCCTTATGAGTGGCTTAGTCAACAGACCAAACACCTGAGACATTGTAATTAAGTTGTGTCAGTGCCATCTTTAAAGAAATATTTATATAATATTTAACCACATCAAATTTGAAGAAAATTTTATGAATGATAAGTATCACATGGCAAAGTAGGGTAAGTGGGCAACTCATTTAGCTTCGGAGTTACATATTAAGTGGAAAAAAATCAATCTTTCTGTTATCATAGAAAGCAAGTCAAATGGTTAATCTAATGGCATGAATATCAGTGATGCAACAAAGACAAAATAACCTCTAATAACAAAGAAACCAATGGACACTGGCTAAGGATGTCAGAAACTACAAAACAAATATCTTACCACTGTGCTGAAAAGCACAACAGTGATGGTGCTTGTGATCATGATTGCATTGCTTCGCAGTGAAGTGTGCCCCGACATGGTGAACTGCATTTGTTAAGAGTAGAAGTTTTTAAAGCATCAGGTTTTAACTGAAATCAGTGGCCAATAATTCAATTTTCCAAAAGACAACCCGTAATCAGCATTGTTGATCCTACCTGATTATATGCAAGTGCGATGGAAACAGCACCTCTCATAAGGCCAGCCCACCAAATGATCACCTAGAATTGAGAAACAACGAGAAACCTATCAGTAAAACTTGGTAGTAACACAAGAAATCTGAAAAAGGGCACTCACTGACAAATATTTAACCATACTTGCTGTCTGAAGCTGATTTTCTCATTTGGTGATTTTTTAGCCAAGTTGGATATGAAGGATAAGGGGAAAACAAAAGCTGCTCTTCCAAGAAGAATTAGACCCAACAATACTCCACTAGTTGCTACAGATGTTCCAGGGCTGTAGAAAGAACCAAGTATAGCAAATGAACTGTTTTTCTATTATAACAAAATGAAGTTTTGAGAGGAAAGATTCATGAGTGAAAGATAACATTTCGAGAAAGAGAAAACAGAAAACAGCACTATAGAAGAACTCTTCAGTCACATCAAGTTAATACAAGGACTGCTTCAAGCAGTTACATCGTACTGATTTGTTGACATGAAAGAATGCCATTCAGCAATTTTTCATGAGTGCAGAGAGATTAATGAATAAATGATTATTCACTAGTCTAAAGAATACCTATCACTGACGAATTTCCATTTTTCAATGTCCAAGGCATCCATACCAACATAAAGGAAGATAAAGATCTCAGCAACAAATGACAAGGTTGCAAAAGAATGCCTGCAAGAGTTGGGTGAAAATATGTTTAGGTATGCATAGACTTGGACAGTGTACATAACTTGAGGAAATCTGTTTAGAAGACATACTTGGTAGTGATTCTTGAACTCTCGGTCACGTTATGCCAGGTATAATGAGACATAACAATACCACAAAAGAATACAGTGAGAATGCCACTCAGATAACATAACTGCAACAGATGTAGATACATCAGCATCATGTCAACGACAAATGTTGACAGCATCCATAAAACATTACTAAAATTCTTTACAACTTACTTCAGCAAGCATGTAGGACAGGTATGCCATTAACATCATAAGAGCAACCTCACGATCTGTAGAGTGCCTGGAATTAAGGAGAATTTTGTTTGGCCTCAGTAAAAAAGATTGTTTCAAATCATCCTGTGCCAAGTCTCATACCAAAAAGCGGGTCTAAAAAACCTTGTACTCAAGATAGAAACACACAAACTGAGATGCACAAATACAGACAGAGATTCCAAGTAAATAAAATTCCACAGAACTAATGTAACTTTTCTTTTCTCATTAAAAAGAATAAAAAATTAAGACAATTGAAAATGGCACCAATTCATACCCAACAAGAAGAATTAAGCAAAGCAGAATGTTTTATAATTCATATAATTCATACTAGAAACCAATGCCTAACAAGTCTCATGTAATTTCATTTTTATTGATATCTCTTCATCAGGTTATTATTTGTGGTATGAAGTCATTTACAATGGACAACATAAAATTTAGAACCAGTTAATAATAATAATAAGAAGAAGAAGAAGAAGAATAAAAGCTCCAATGAAGCGATTAACATAGACAGGCTACTTCAAAGTTCAAACAATCAAAGCAAGTCCAATATAGTCATCTTAAACTGTAGACTTTTGTTTAGTTAACAAATACAAAAAATTGAGATTGGATGAAGCAGGAACTTTACTTATTATCATAGAATTGTCCACAAGTTTAGTTCATAATGAATAAACTGCATATATAAAACAAAAAAGTAGAATATCATCACATTTACTGCTGAACAGACAATAGAAATGGAAAAATGTCAAGAAGGTACCTGCCAATGTACAGCTTTTTAATAATGTAAGCACTAAGTAGACCTGTCTACAAGGTGATGAAGATACATTAGACCAAAGCCACAAGTCATATCATTATTATGTGCATGTTGATATAGATCTTGTCTATGAGTTTGTGTGATGCATGCATGAGAGAATAAGAGGGAGAAAGACATTTACCAAAACTCCAAGCATTGTGCTTGCGATAAATAGATACAAGAAATTTCCCAAAAAGTGTACAGCAATTGAAGAGTCAATTTGGTTGAGGTCAAAGCTTTGGATTGCATTGAAAAGCACCACTGATGTAGCATCATTCACAACACCCTCCCCAAATACAAGACTGTACAGCAAAGGTGTCTCATCCTGATTTAGCACCTGCATCATCATTTATAAGTTCAGTAACTAGCAGTGATACCTTAGTTGAAGGAAGAATTTTAAAAATATATTGCTTCAAACCTGCAATGTGCAAACAGAATCCGTTGCAGCAAATATTGCACCAATTGCTGGAAAGCATCATAAATTAGAAAGTCAAAAACCGAATGAGAGGTTGTTAGGTAGATGAGATTGAGAAGTAAAATACCTAGGAAATCCCCTAATTCCAGAGGACCAACATCCAACCTCTTAAAAATTTGTGTGGCACCTGAAATATTGCCTCAAATGTAAGTCAGCAAAACTAGGCAAATTTCTCAGTGGATAGTTTGCTCAAAGTAATTATATATTTTACTAGATCAAGATGTCCTTTAAACCAAAAAAACTTCCAATTGGTAAATTTAGGTTAGTAATGAATTGGATTACAAATTATTTTCTTACTATGTCAAATCTAAAATAACAACCTGACAAATACATCTTAAGCAATAACACATACCCAAAGTTATGATGGTACATGATATTAATGTACCAATAGCACCAAACAACATGATGGTCATGAAGTTAACAAAAAACTGCTTCTTTTTCACCTGAAACCTGAAATAAATCATAGAGAAAAAATTCATAACAAAACAATAACCGCAATCTATCATACCTGTGAATTGTGAAGTCAAAAGATGAGAACAAAATAGGGATTTTCAGAAGGCAGAACAGGGTTTTAGGAGGCAAAAACAATTCTGAAGTTTTTTCATATGGCATTAACACAATTCATGCTCGTATCATGAGTACACAGAATTTATGTTTTTAACTACATAGTCATGTAAATAATTATCACTCAAAAAGAGATGAAATCACCCATGGAATCTGCAAGAAAGAGCCATGAAAAATACAACTTAATAAAGACATAAAATTTTCAATATTATCAAAATAATGAAATAGGGAAATTCAAAAACTTAGGACTCAAGAGTTCTAAGTCACTCACTCACTCATACAAGCAAGTAACAGAGTGCCCGTATCAGGTATAATTCAAACACTGGGAGGCAGATGAAATATGCTCCTAAAAGTTATCCTTTATTTTATTATGACTGGTTCTGAAGAAATATGTTATATTTATCCCCCCCCCCCCCAAAAAAAAAAAAGATAAAGATCAACGATGAGCACTAATCATTATGCTATTCGCTATTGTATCGAGGAAAATCTACCAGACAACTCAGGTTATCACAAAGGATGTCTGCAAATAAATCTAAATTTGTACAGAGTCAAAACAAAATACCTCCTCTTCTTTAATTAGACAATGATAAATAGTATCAAGCATCGATTCCTAACTACACAGTGAAATGCTGCCAAAAAAAGAAAATTACCCGGCATTGAATATTATAGGTGGTAGAAGATATATAAAGAAAAGATCTTCACTGAAAACAAGAATATGTGAGCTTTTGCCACCACTAAACAGCAAAATGACTACGCCAGTGCAAACACCCTGAGAACAACAAAAATGAAATTTAATCATCATCCAACAGAAACAAGAAAAAGAAAAGCTGCACCCACTATTGCTCAAACAAAGCATCAATAAACAGATATAATTGCCTCTTAAAGGATGGCAAAATATTTGGAGGAGTTGAATTCTTTAGGTTAAATTAAAAATTTGATCCTTACACTTAGACATTATTTTCTAGTTTAGTTTCTACATGAAAAAAAAATTCTACATTTTGGTCCCTACATGGAAAAACTTTGCAAATTACTCCCCACCATTTGTTAACATTACATCGGTGTTAGAATATTTTTCCAACAGGAACTAAATCAAAAAAGTGTGTTAGCTGTAGGGGCCAAAATGTAAAGATTTTTTTTATGATGGAGCCAAATCAAAATGTAAATTTGTTTCATACACAGACAAAAGCAAAAATATTATCAAAGATAATTTTGTAAACATTTTTAACCGTATAGACCAAAATATAGATCTTTCATGAAGGGACTAAAACGACAAACAATGTTAGCAGTAGGACTAAATTTTTAATTTAACCAATTCTTTAGAACAACAGCTTATGGCAAACAAGCTCAAGAACAGTGAAGACTTACAATCAAAAGGGCAGTGATAGACTCGTTCATCCATCGATTCTCCTCAAGAAGATGGCCAAGGACAATACAACCACAAAGAAGTGCCACAAATAAGTTCATGGAGACCACGGAGGCATGGTCTGAGGTGGATAACGTTTGCAATTTTGAAACAACAGAACTGATTTCAAAAACCATTTTGTCCAACCTCCAAAATAAATAATTGCACGAGCAGATTTTACACAAATTCAGAGTATTGCTGAGTCGTCAAGTTCAAAGCCAATTTACTGCACAAATCTATTTCTCCGAAGTTCCCATGTTAAGAACTCCACGATCTCACCATCAAATAGAATCACTGCAATCAGAGAACAAACGTGTTTTTTAAGATTTTCCATAACAAGGGAAAAAAAACTCACCCTGGCCACCTAACATGATCCTATTTCAGATGCAGACATTAAAAAAAATGGAGGGAAATTAATCATTTAATCCCAAAGCACAAGGATCAAAAAGATTCGCATGTTAGTACATAATTCTGTGAGGAAATTATAAAAATGCAGTTTAAGAAACGATCATGATTTAGTTTTGGTAAATCTTCAACACCAGAAGATGAAACCCTGCTATAACAAAACAAACGCGGAAAGAGATTTCAATTTTCAGAAAGCTGCAAAGTAATACACCAAAATGCTCACCAGAACTCACGATAGCAGCATTGCGGAGAGGCAACGAATCCAAGGTCCAAAGAACTCGAACAGAGAGAGCTAGGAACTAATCTCGTGTTCGAATTCTTGGGGAATTGGAACACTTTTTTTTTTAGCTCTACGTGAGGGATCAAGCTTGAAACGAAGGAAAAAAACCCAAAAAAAAAAAGGAATATAGAATAAATTAACAGCGCAGCAAGTAGGTGTTTAAACGCGAAGTTCAAGGGATGTCGTTGGGGAATCGGAAAGGGAATAATTTTTCTTAGTTATTGAAATCAGAGTGAGAGAAAAAAGGGGGATTGCGAAAGGTCTGGAAATTGGACACGATCGTAGAGAGAGAGAGAGAGACAGAGAGCGAGAAGCGTGTGGACAGATAGAGAGACAAAGACAAGAGAAAAAAGAGATTATAGAACGAACGAACTAGGAAGGAAGAGTTTTGTTAACGTGCGACGTGTCCAGGTTAACTAGATGAGTGCCTGGTCGGAACTGTAGCAGTTGACGCTATGAGTGTGAGATATGGGATTTTTTTAAGCATGTGGGGTGTCAAAATATGTGTTTGGCGGGCATTAATACCCTAAGCAACAATGCTGATGTAATAATCCCTGCTTCTTCTTCTCTCTCTTTTTTTTTTATACTCGCATATCTCAATTAGATAAAATAGATAAATGCATAGATAATCTTTTTAGTAACTTTTAAATTTTAATGCTAAAAGTTGAATTTAATTAAAATGCAATTTTTTATTCTATTAATTAAGTTGTCTCACTTTTATAATACTAACTATTATTTTAAAATGATTTCTATATAATTGATAGCTGAAAACATTTACATTATTAATAATGTATAATATGTTTTTAATCTTTTAAATTTTAGTAGTTTTTAGTATTTAAAATTCAAAAAATATTTCTTTTTTAATTATTTGTATCGTGCGAGTCAAACATAAAATACAGTAAGAGATTTATAATCTATAATAACTTTTGATTCACAAAATTTGTTTTTCTATTTTTTATTTTAAAGTACATTTTTAAAGATTAACAATTGTTATAATCATGTCATTAAAAATTTTAAAAACTCACTAAATGCTATAAAATTTGCTTTAATTATATTTATTGATTTGATTCTGAGAGTTTGAAAAAAAATCATACTTTAAATAAAAAATTAAAATTAAAATTCTGGCAGTAAAAATGTCAAAGATAGTAAATATTTTATTTTTTATTTGACTTACACTTTACAAAGACTAAAAAATACATTTTACAAATTTTAGGGACTAAAAAAATCATACTTTAAATAAAAAATTGAAATTCTGGAGGTAAAAATGCCATAGACTTTTATTTTTTATTTGACTCACATTTGAGTGACTAAAATATATTTAAGATTAGTTATTATTAAGTGTTAAGTGTAATTTATTAATTAAAATCCCAAATTTTATGAATATCGCTTCTTATTTAATGTTTTTTTTATATAATTTTTAATAAATTTTAGTTTAACAATAAATACGTGTTTCTTTAAATAAATAAATATGTGTTAATATATCAGAGAATTGCAATCAGAGAAGAGGCTAAGTCTCAATCTCTAAAATCAAGTCGTAACTCTAGGCATTCACTTAGGAAGTATGAAGTGTGAATATTTGCAACCTTTCATATTTATGCACATTTGACTTAGGACTGACCCAATCATAAGTTAAGTTTAAAGTAAATTTAAAAAAAAAAAATATATATATATATATATATATATATATATATATATATATATATAATGGTTGTATTATCAACATACCCTTGTTTACTTTTTGATATGCAACAATAAGTATATTAAATAGCATAAGAAGTGTATAAAGAAAAATACATCTCCAAAGTTTTCACAGCCCTGCAAAACCTACAATGCAACACCAAAAAAAAAAAACAAGTAAATCAAAAGAGGAGTTGAATGGTTGGAAATAATCCAAGTCTTACATCAGTCAAAAGTAGAGTAATTTCACATTAAAATATATAACTGAGAGACCTAACTCAATTTCAAAAACTAGCTCAAGGAGAATATATAAGTGAGGGGCACGCTTCCGCTAACTGTCGTTCTGTGGTGACAAACATCCACCATTTGTTGTTCACACATCAAGCTCAAGAAGTGTTTGGCATGAGAAGGTGTATTAAAAATAATTCAAATTTCACATCAACCAAAAGTAATTCCACATTAGAATATATACGTGAGGGGCCAACTCTCACCCCATAATATATAATTAATCACTTTACAAATTTAAAATTTGTCAAAGAAACTCTTGGATCAGCTTGCCAAAGTTGGTAGGCGATAAAAAAAATCTCCTTTAAAATGCCTTCAACTATGACCATGCGAAAAACATGATTTTATGTCACACTTTTTTACTGTCAAATTCTTTTTCTTCAAACACAAATTCATTAAGTTGACACCATAAGATCCAGATGATAGCACATCACCCCAACATCCAACAATAATAACAAACCTTATTTTACTTGTGAACCTAAAACGTAAGCTTTAGTTATTTTATTTTTTACCAATCATGATTTAACAAAAGACCAAAGGCTCAAAAAATAATTAATTTAACAGTATTCTAATTAATATATGGGAGGAATTATCTTTAGACATCTCACCATTTTAAACATTTGATTAATATATTTTTTAGAAGGCATGCAAGCAATTACAATAAAGAATTAGATCCTAATCAGGTACTTATTATATACCGCGCATCAAATTATATATACATTTTATTAATATTTATTATTTCTCTCTCTATATATATCTCTTCAGGAAACTCCAAACACAATGAATAGAGCAGGCATTTTCGGCGACAACAACGACGGTCTCTAGAGCGAGCAGCAAAACTTGCATTCGCTTGCGCAAACACTTTAACTTCGAAGTTCGAGAAGGTAACATGTGAGTAATAAAATTCAAATGTATACATGTAGGCGTGAAAATGTCTTATATTAACTCCGGTTATATATTTAAGCAATAAATAATATTTTTTCTTCAATTCTGATTATAAACAATAATTATCAATTTTTAAATTTATACAAAGCTAAATGTCTTTTATATCTTTAATTTATTGTCATTTCTATTTTTTAGACATCTACTCATTGGACTATGAGTTTTAACATTAAATGAGACCATCACTTATAACATTTAAATTTAAAAACACTTTTGAAATAAAATTTAAATTTATGATAATATTAAATGTGATCATAAATTTTCTTATCTTCATAATTTATACTATGTTACTTATATATGGGATGAGATGTAATATAATGATAGATTGAACAAAAGTTGATTAAGTGATTAATGGGACAAGTCCAAGACACCTACAAAATAATATTTTTATTTTTTGAGTTTAGGTATACACATGGACTATTTATTAGTATAAAAAATTAGAAAGATGCAATTCACTCAATTGAAATTAGGAGGACTAATACACATTTATGATATTTAATGAACCCAGTTATCACAATTAGAACATAAATGATTAAAATCAGACAATACTTGGTCCATAAGTGCAATTAAGCTTACTTTTAATCATGTGCCACATTTTAACTTTTGATATAGAAAAGGAGACATGAAATGAAATAGTAATTACAATCCATTTATGAAAACTACATAGAACGATACAACAAAAAGAAATCACAATGTAGCTATTTGAACTTTAAAAAAAAACTTTAGTCTCTCTTATGCCCTACATTCTAGCAATTTTCGCTTAGACTAGGCCCAAGGCAACCAAAGTTAGATGTAAAAGTTTTATACGTGAGAGAGGAGATAGGAAACGGAAATGAGTTTTTTTTTTTTTTCAACATCATTTTACACATTGTATATCCTCATTTATTTGTTTATTTAATTAAATTTTATTGTTTATTCCTCTAAAAAAATATTTTCTTGTTTTCATAAAAACCCTCTTATTTTTAATCTAAAAAATCATGACCGTTGGAGTTTTAAATAGTGTAACATTTATTACTATTTAAAACTTTTTTTAAGGATACTATTTAAAAGTTAATATAAGAATGCAATTGAAAAATATATATAACTGATACTGTATCATATTCTTTTTTTAAAGGAGATACTATCTTTATATTCTTTTCGGTAACCATATTATTAGATTTGTTGCCGAACAAATCAATAAGAATGTTTTTGTCCCTCAAATGAACGGACAAATAGGAAGAGAGACAATATTTCTCAAAAATCTAAAATATATTATATCATCCGATCATTCAAGATAAAATCTTACTTATCAAAAAAAGAAAGATAAAAACTTACCAAATAGTTATCATTACTCTTCATTCGTTACCCACTTACTGTGCATTGATGGGTAGGGCTGGTTTCCTGGCTTCCGTCAATTCCCTCTGAACCACAAAAATGTTCCATTTTATATGTTGAAATATAAACTATACATACAACATGTATTCTACCGTAAAAAAAAAAAAAAGATCTATTCCAATATTATAAATTATAATGGTGGACCTTAATTTTTTTTAATAAATCAGACACTCATTCCTTTAATTATATTTTTCTAGAGATATATATTTTTAATATTACCTCTGTTATATAATTTGAAATTGAAAATACACATAACATATTACTCTCATAACTAGTTAAAAAAAAACTTATATTTGAATCATCTCAAACTACTGTTTTTAGTTCTATCAATAAATTGAATTTAAATAACTATTAATAAATATTCAATAGTTAAAATAATATTTTTTAATAATTTAAATTACTCTTTAGAAATCCAGAATATAATCTATGAATCCAAAAATATTTTTTATTATGACTTAATTATAATATAATTTACATATTAAAATATTATTTTTTATTGGTTTTAATTGTATACAAATACTTTTATCATGTACAATGCACAAATTAGAATATTAATAATATTTCATGAAAAAAACATTAATAATAAATATAAAATATTGCATGAATAACAAACTGCACCATTTGCAGTTTTTTTCGAATCCTTAAAAGATACATAAATATATTGTTCAAAAAAACACAGCTAGCTGTACTCGTTTTCTTAATATTTTTTTATGAATGATTTTTGGATGAAAATGTATTTATTAAATAAAGAGAATAAAACTAATAAAAATAAGATAATGTTAATTTGTTTAAATTTTTATTTTAATAGAAATTATATTTTCATAAGTTATGATTAATAGATATGTGATTGTGTTTAAATTGCTTTGGTTATAGTATATTCTTGGATCTTAGCATTTGTTGTCATTTTTAATACGGCACCTCATTCACGTATATAAGTGGGGCTATGTATCATTTGCTCAGTGGCGTAGTAGAGTTGTTCTCTATTGAGTTCATTGTCAAATTGAATGGCAAATAGAATTTGCCAAAATACCACGTTGGACACACCCCATATGGAGCTTTCCTTTTTAATTCCCATTATTGTTTTATTTTTTAATGAAACGATCGAAATCTATTTTTTTTTTATAACAGACGAAATACTATTTTGTTTTTCTAACATTTGTGTTGGTGACATGCATTAACTTTTGCCACACTAAAAATAGCCTCCAATAACAACTCAAAATAGTGATTTCATATTAATGTTTATGTGTTTCGTTTTATTATTCACATTTTGAATTTGACTTTAGATTTAAAATTGATTTTGAGTTTAAATAATTTTTTGTTCAATAAAAAAATTATACAAATTTTATTACTAACTTGCTTTTAAAATAAAAATTTAAACAAAAATTACTTCACTTTAAAATTAATTTAAATTAATTTTACAAACATTCACTCAAATACACACTACTATTTTTGAAACTTAAAATTGAAGCACTTAAAACCCAAAAAATAAAAGGGAGGGGAAATAACATATTTGAGACCATTATGCCATGTTTTCAAAAGCTCACTTCTAAATTCTACAATCACCCAAAAAAAAAAAAAAAAAACGAGCTCACTTCTAAATTAGTCTTGAGCACTTACTGCCTTAAAAATTTGGTCTCAATCAACACGCTTGAATGGTTCTTGTATTCAGATTTTTTGACGAAAACAAAAGGAAAAATGGAAGGTGCCGATAGAGGTTCAAAATGATTTGGGTGTGCTCAGATGAATAGGAATAAATTTCTTGATGGAGGCATTTCTTTGGAGACTAGGAATAAATTTCTTGAAAGAATAGTGTTAGGTGATGGAAGTGAATGTTTGAATTGGGAATGATGGAATTCAAGCCATTCATGCTGATGCATGGAAGCCCAAGTGGATCTTTTAACCCTTCGAATTTGAGTTGTTCCTACAATCGTGTTGTGACTTAATTGGTGCAATGATAATTGCTTCCTCTATAAAAGTTCGTGCAAATCTTGCTAAGGCTGTTCTTTAATGGTCAAGAATCTTAGTATATTCAACTTGGAGTGCATATAAGGAAGATTCCAGAGGAACTCCCCCACCTTAAACAATACATTAAATGTTTTAATTGTTGAAGTATTTGATTTTAAGTGTTCCACAATTATTATTTTTAACAGCAAGATAAAAATTGTGCTATTAATTAGTTGTTGTGTTTTTAGGGTAAATATGGTGGTACTAAAGTAACTAAACTGCTATGTTTGGTCTTTCTCCTTTTAACAGTAGTGGCTAGAAATGTGAAACTACTGTAAAATGTCTAATTTGGTTTAGTGATTTATAAATCAAATGCAAATCACTATTTCTGTTTCTATTAAGTTGGGTTGCCATTGTCATCATCCTCTCCTTTTTGATAGCTCCCACCTAGTATATTCATTACACTGATAGCTATTTCTTCTCATCATTATGAAAGAATCACATGGTGTAGTTAGGGTTTAATTTAATTGATTTAATAAAATAGGTAAGTGTTTTAAATTTTTTGATATCATGTTTAATTTTTAGATAAAAAAAAATCTCATGATGCATCACTTGTTTGTAGAAGCAAGCTTCATGATGAATCAAGATTGATTCAAAGAGTTTTGATGATAACAAAGATGATGATAAAAAGCTCAAAAGTCAAGATCATTTCATGATAAAAAAGATTATGACATTCAAGAATGAGTTCAAGATTGAGTCAAGAACATTTCAAGGATCAAGAGGAAATTTGATTTCAAGATTCAAGAATAATCAAGATCAAGATTCAAGAATCAAGAGAAGACTTAATCAAGATAAGTATTAAAAAGTTTTTCAAAAAGAAGAAGTTTTCACAAAATCATTACCAAAGAGTTTTACTCTCTGGTAATCAATTATCAGATCATAGTAATCGATTACCAGTGGTTTTAAAACGTTAAGATTTTCAAAATTCAAAATGAAGAGTCACATCTGTTGATGTGTAATCGATTACACCTTTATGGTAATCGATTACCAGCGATTATTTTCGAAAAATTCATTTCCAAAAGTCACATTTCTTCAAGTGACTTGTTTCTGAAGATTCTTTCAAAAGTCATATCTTTTTAAGTGATTAGTTTTAAAGGAATTGTCAAGAGTTACAAGTTTTGACTTGAGTCATCAAGAAACTATAAATATGTGACCTTGACATGAAACATTTTAATTATCTCATTCAAATCTATCATCTCTTTCAACCATTCTATCTTTCAATCTATCTTTCAATATCTTCTTTCATTTCCTTCAGAACTTTCTTATTTCATCTTCTATTCATCTTTCTAAAAGCTTTTTGTTCAAAACTTTTTCTTCCAAGAAAAGTTCTTTGTTCAAAAACTTGTGCTGTTCATCTTTTTCATTCATTTCTCCCTTTGCCAAAAAGAATTCGTCAAGGACTAACCGCCTGAATTCTTTTTGTGTCTCTCTTCTCCCTTTTCCAAAAGAACGAAAGACTAACCGCCTGAATTCTTTTGTGTCTCCCTTCTCCCTTGTCAAAGAATTCAGAACGACACAGTCTGAGAATTCTTTTGATTATTCCCTTTCCCTAAAACAGAAGATTTCAAAGGACTAACCGCCTGAAAATTATTTTGTTTCCCCATTCACAAAGTTTCAAAGGACTAACCGCCTAAAAACGTTGTCTTAACACATCGGAGGGTACATCCTTTGTGGTACAAGTAGAGGGTACATCTATTTGGGTTGTCGACTGAGAACAAGAGAGGGTACATCTCTTGTGGATGAGTTCTAGTGGAGGGTACATCCACTTGGTTGTTCAAAGAGAACAAGGGATGATACATCCCTTGTGGATCTTTGCTTGTAAAAGGATTTTTACAAGGTTGAAAAGAAATCTCAAGGACCACAGGTCGCTTGGGGACTGGATGTAGGCACGGGTTGTTGCCGAACCAATATAAAACTCTTGTGTGTTTGTCTCCTTCTTCCCTACTCTTTTAATTTCCGCTATGCACTTTAATTATTGTTTTTACTTTTGATAATATTAAGAAGGATAGATTTTTTAATTAGTAAAGGTTCGTTAATAATTAATTCAACCCCCTTCTTAATTATTCCGAGGTCACTTGATCCAACATTGTTAATTAGCTCATTGTAGGTTGAGTACTAACACACCAAAAATCATCTATGCATCCAAACACATTCATTTATAATTATGCTTCATTTCGAAGTCTTTTCTTTTACGTGATCTTTTCTTACTTTTTTTTTATATAATTTATAATTTATAAATATAAATATACATTACTATATCTAGACTAATCTGAATTTGATCAAATTATTTTTTTATAGGCTTTGAAAATTGTAAAAAAAATCAAAGCCAGCTAATTCTATAGGCTTTTTATTCATTTGAACATTATTCATTCATAAAACTCAATTTGATTAATCCTTAGTTAGAAAATGATGTGACGTTGTCATTTATTAGCATACAATATAATTAGTTTTTTTAAGACACATAATAGCTACCTAGACAAATTTGCTCTCTATCTTTGTTTTCTTTCCGCTTCATCAAACGATTCAAAATGGCTTGAAATTCAAGTGCAAGATTTTATCTATTTTTGGTAAACGTTCACCTCACTTAGAGGTGGCTGGATTCCTGCGAGGAAAAAGAAGAAGAAGAAAAAACAAAGAAAAAGTATATACAATACAAATAGTATTACTAATAAAAATATAGAAAATCCTTAAAAAATAGAAGATATATATTTTTCTTTGGCTTTTTGTCAAAAGACTCTTGATATAGCGTCATCCACGGAGATGTCATGAAAATTAATATCGGCAACTAACCATGCATGAACCTCCCTCTCTGGGATCACGGGGGATCCATCTTAAATTACTTTTCCATTTTTTAATTAATATATTTTCTTAAAGTTCAACAAGAAGGTAAAAAATTGCAATTTCAGAACAAAATTTTAGTTTAATTTTATTTTGTCTCTGCGGCATTCTCTAGTTGCAACTAGAGTCTAGAGATTAATTGTTTGAAGCATAATAAATCATTTAAGAAACTGATGTGTGTATATATATATATAAGCGAATTTAGATATCAGTCCTGACTATATATATATTTAAAGAAGAATGCAACAATTGGCGTAAATAAAAAAATAATATATCGAATAATAATTCTAAATTTCATTAAAAAAATTAGATAACTGTTAAGAATATACTTTTTTTAACATACATACTCTTATTGTTTATAATTAATATAAAACACTAGTGTGTTTGGGTGCCCTTTTAGCCAACATTGATGCACATCACACTAATATTAAAATGATTTGATTTTTTAAACAAAAAGGATTGCATGCTGAGACATTACAAAAGCGAGAGTGATCCAGTCAAGTGGAAAAAACTAACGGTTAGTTTTTGCAATTTTTATGTACGAATTAGACATGGAACATTTATAATATGTGCGTCGGTAAATAGGAATTAGATACACCTTACAAAATTAAGAGGGGATTCATTAAATAAGACCTGCGAATTGTGATCCATCATATCATGCATGTGATTTTAAAAATAAAAAGAAAAAGTATGTTTGAAAAGTGTTTCAAATAATAAATTACTAGTTCCTTTTAAAAATATGATTAAATTATACAAAATTTTTATGAGATTTTCACTTATTACACCTGATATTTCATTGTTTTGTAATCTTAAAAAAATATAATGTATTTTCCTTATATAACATCAAACAATTTACAGAAAATACACAAGGTGCCAAGGGAGGGGAGGAGTGTCCTATGCTATGCAGAAAAAATAAATGTAATTTACTCTGATTTTTTATTTATTTATGAAAAGATATCAATAACAGGCGTGGACGTGATTGGAAGATTTCAGCAGTTATATACTAGTACTTATATTATTCATTTTTTTCACATAAATTTTGATGCAATGATAAAGTATAATATTAATGGTTAGGTCACCACAGGCAAGCGACAACTAATGAATTTGAATGAGTACTTTGGTCATCTGGTGGCCAAGAAACATCTAAAAAGAGTACAGTGTCAACTGTCAAGTTTGGATTAATTTATAATTTATAGATATTTTTTAATTGAGGGGACTGTTTGATTATATTTTTAAATTTATAAATACTTAGAGAAAACTTGAACAAATTATATTACTTGAAAAAAACTTATATCTTTCAATAAATTTCAATTAAATATATTTTATTTCAATCAAATTTGATCTGAGTTTAATACAACTCAGGTATAAGTTCTAGACAAACAGCCTGATATATACTCTCTTACCTTATATTGGCCAAGTAATATCCGTCTAATTAAACCTATTTTAAATTAGACGAAATTAGTTTAATACAAAAACAACGTTAATAATAATAATATTTTTTTTTTGTTTTAACCCGGTTCATCAAGAAAAAAAATTCTAATTAATCTGGAATTTAACTAAAAGTAAATAAAATCTCACAAAAAAAATATTTCTTCCAAGTATGGAAATTAAATAATATTCGAATCGTTGAATCTTAATTTTAACATGTTAAACATTTGTGTTTAATCATTTTCTCTTTCTTTTTTTAATAGATGGTGGATTGACGAGGTCCTTATTCAATTGGACCTCATTATCAATAATGATGTATTTTCATTATTGTTTGTTTTGAATAAAATTCGCATCTTCAACGGAAAAAAAAAACTCAATACAAAAGGAGTAAATTTGAAAGTTGATTTCAATTATCATTATTAAAAAAATGTTTACTTTAACAAAAACATATAAACAAATTATATTTTAATTCCTACAATACTCAAAATTTTATAACTTACTTACATGTATGTAGATGAGATTCAACTTTTATATAGAATACAAATTCATAAACATAAATATTAAAGTATGTGATATTATTTAGATAATTGAAAATAGTAGATTTTTAAAAAAATAAGCATATATTATATAATTTAATAATATTAAAAAATATTTATCTGTTACAATAACTTTTTATCATATATTAATATATAAAATATAAGTAAATACAATTATAAATTTACATGCTAACAACTATTCATTTTATTTAAATTTTAGTATGCATAATAACTGAAATAATATCATGCAATTTAATAGTTAAATTTATTTAATTTATATTCAATAAAGTGTATTTAACAGTAAAAATATCTAAAACTTAATATTGTGGTGAATAACCCTCTATGAAGTGAATAACCCTCTAGTACGTGTGTATATAAATCAATACATGTAATAATTACTAACTTGCATTTTTTATTTTTATCATTGTTACTAACTTGCAATATGATATCAAACTAGCGTAAATGGGAAAAACAGTAACACGTTCAGCTTGTCGTATCCGTCCTTCTATATAAATTAGTAGTTCTAATGTACTACTACGTATAAAATACTACTATTGGATATTGTCGTCAAATTTGGTGAGATAAACGGCAAGTAAAAACCTAACATGTTTTAGTCTCTATATTTTAATAAAAATAAGGAGAGGGGTGTTAAGAATAAATAAAATAGTCTACAATACATATTTTTTTTATCTCCAAAAAATATTTAGAAATTTGATTTTATTTATTGTAAAAACTTAATATTATTTAGTCTCTATATTTTAATAAAAATACATGTTTTTAATATCTAATGAAAGATTAAATCACATTACTTTTAATGTAGAGAATGAAAATATATTAATTTTTTTATATAATTAAAACTGAGTTTAAAGATATTTTAAGTGACTAAAAAAATATTTTTTTTAATAAAATCTAATGATATTTTTTTATTACAAATATTTTTTATTTCATTATATTATAATATTTTAAAGAGATAAAATTCTAAAAGTTAAAATTAAATTATTGGGTTTTAAAAATTAAATTATAAAATAGAACATATAAATTAATTATTAATTTAATATGATATTTTTTTGGTATGGCCTATAAGTATTTTCTACTTGATGCAATCTAGAATTACTACGACCTTAAAATTTTTACTAAACTGGTTATGCGATTTAATCAAAATTTTGTAGGTTGAATTGGGTTTGTACATATTTGAATCAACTCAATCAGAACAAAAACTGATTTAGTGAAATTGGATTAATTGAGTATGAATATTTAAAAATTAATTTTTTTTATAAAAATTAATTTTTTTAGAATAATAATATAATTGAATCTTAATTGAATTGAATCAGGTTTATAAGTTAACTTAAAAAACCCAACCCAGCATAATTGAGTCAAATGAGATTAAGACTTGATCCAAATCCATTAACATCTCAATTTACATAATGTATGTCTATAACTTAAACTAAAAATTATTAATTAAGCTAAAATAACTCCATATCACTTAATCCACACACTCAATCATTAATATAATGTACCGTATTATAATTTAGATATATAAATTCAAATTTACAGATAGAAGAATGATTTTATATTAATTACTTAATAAGTTGAGTTTAAATAAATTTAATTAACAATATTTGAAAGAAATAAAACTCTAAAATATTTAATGTAAGAAAAATCATGTAATTTTCAAAAGTGAATATTTTTTTAAAAATTAAAATAATATATATAAGTTACTCTTTAGAATTGTTACATTAAAAAAAAAACAAGGCGAAAGAGTAATTCTTAGAATAAATTGATCTCCCCTCTTTATATATATTCTGTTTTTCTACAACTTATTTTTACAAAAAGTTTGATATTACATTGATAGTTATAACCCAAATTACCAAACAAATTGTAACATATTCTATATTTTTTTCTTGGTTCATACGTTTTTCTTTTATTTTTCCATTAATTGTGATAATCCAAATTAGAAAGGTAATTGTAACATTCTATACTTTTTTTTTCTTGGTTCATATTCTTCCATTATAATTTTCTTAGTATTGCTTGGTTAAGATAATAGTGAACCAATTGATATGAATGATCTAAGAATAAAACAATTAAGACTCAGATATCAATAAAATAATTATTTGTTTTTAGCTTTTAAGAAATAAAAAGATCTGGTATATTGACAAAAGATACATATGCTAACAAAAAAGATTTACCATATAATTTTTATTTAAAGTAATATTTTTTATTTTTATTTTAAACCTCTCTTACCGCTGTATCGGTCCTGCTTGCCTCTTATACTTCCTTACATGTGGAGTGAATGAAGTTTAACCGTTCATTTCAGATGAGGCTACTCCAGTATTATCAAATTAAAATTTAAGATTTGATAAGACCTTTCATATTATTGAGTTGGTTCCATTATTTGAAAACTCCCCACCAAATTCACCTTGTTAAACTATGCATTCTCCTAGTTATTTTTGGTTTACATAACATTCTTCATTCATTCAACCCCTAGCAAAAATTCCCGATTTTCTTAACCAATAAAAAAATAGAGAACAAGTAAAAGAACAAAATAAAAATTGAAACAATTTTTTAAGTTGTTTAATAAAAGAAAAGAAACTTTTTTTTAGTTGTGTACAAAAATGAATAAAAATAAAATAGAGATATATAAAAGTAACATGAATACCTTGATTAAGGAATGAAATGTAATAATTATTTTTAAGTAAAAGTCATATTTTGAAAAATACTTTTCTATAGAAAAGAGTTTTTTTTTCTTATAAGATAGAAATAATATATAGTAAGTGTAATTATAGATTACTGCAAATAATGGCCTATTGTTATGCAGCAAGGCAGCAAATCGATACCACTATCCGCAAGTCCGCAACAATGTGAATAATTTTGTCTTCTTCATAAATTATATTTCTTTTTGCCTCCCTTCTGTCCAAATAAGAGGGAACACATTTTTATTACCAGACAGAATTCAATTTTTCATTCCTTCAATTTTAAAAGAGGTTCTAAATAATAGAACAAATTATTTTTAACTTATTTCCTTTTCTTTTCCAATCATTCCTTTCAAATTCTATTATATCCAGTATAGCATAACTTTTATTTATTTATTTATTTCCGAAAGAGAATGTATGTTGAACGGAGAGAAAAAAAGCTTTGGACCTCCACACAGGTTTTTTCCTTGTAGAGCACGTTCGATCACTTTGTCAACAACATAAATTGGTACTATAAAAATGGAACCAGCATGTTGCCGTGTCAGCTGTAATGTGGCATTTAGAGGAGCTAAATCTAAAATATTATTTGTGGATCACGACCTTATGTAGTTTATTTTTTGAATAATTAAATATAAAATAAAATTAAAAATCATCATTGTAAACCCTTGAATTATAACTCCTTGAGTGTGTTCGTTTGGGGAAAAAGAAAGTTAAAAAGAATAGCAATAAACATTAAAATAAGATAGAACTCATATTTTTATATTCTATTTCAATTTAATTTATTTTTCATTTTACCGAATAATATATACAAGACGATGAACTCCACCCATTTAACTATAGATAACGAGTTCATTTTTTGCCAATTGTATGTCAGGGTAGTTACTACCTAACTAGGAGGGAGGATGCTACATGCAAGTGGGTGTATTTATAAACTGATTATGCTACATGCAAGTGGGTGTATTTATAAATTGATTTGTTATATGTAATTGAATATAAGTGATTAATACGTTAAAATTAAGATTAAATAATTTGGATATGATTTAAGTTTGATAATTGACAAAAATAATTATTAATTAAACTTTACTTATTTTTTCACTGAATTTTGAATTACTCAAGATTCTACCAAAAAGTTAAAACAAAAAAAAATGATTAGAATTAATGTAATATTCTAAAATTAAAACAAACAATTTTATTTATGAACAAAACATTTCACTTATACTGTAATTATATATTCATTAATATGTATTTATTCATTTCATGATATTTTTAGAAATAAATTTTAATATTTTAACTTATTTAAAACTTATTAGTTTTGACTTTTGAATTAATTTGATGTCGTTATAGTCTTACATTCTCATTTATTATATATATTTTCATTTATTATATATAAGTTTTAATAAGAAATATAGAAGAGCTAATAAAATAAGATTTACTCCTTATCTTCTAATTATACTATTTGAGGAGATCTTCTAATTATACTACTATAAATTGTTTAATTTTTAGAAATGAAGATATAAAAGTTAAATGTTCTAATTTATTATAATCCAATTTTAATTAAATTTAACACTATATAAAACTCAATTCAAATCAAACCGTCACGTGTTTTTATAATTAGATTGAAACAAATATTTTATCTTGAATCCTAATTAAACAACTATACTTATTGGAGATGGAGGAATTGTAGATAAGGCTCATTGTCTTTTTAGGGAAGGGTGCTTGTTAATTATACCTTATTATTATATTTTTATACCTCATGCATAGTTGATATTACTTTCTATTTTTTTTATCGCTATAATATTGGTGGGGAGATTTTTTATTTATTTATAAAATTTAAATTCGAGAGATGTTATTTAAAAAAACTAATTTCAATTCAAATCAAACTATTGACTTTGTTAATAATTAGTTTTAGATTTATATTTCCAAATTCTTATCATTTTTAATGCTCAAAGTTACTTTATAATTTTTAGTAATATTTTTGGATAAATACAAGAAATAAATTAATAGTTTTTAAACCATTAGGATCGGTCTAATGGGATGATTTAGACATTTAGAGTATATACATAAGTCTTAATTAAGTTTGAATTTGTCATTGTACAAAAAAAAAAACTAATACTATTTTTGGTTAGTTTGCACGGGTACTGATTTACTTTTGTTTCTTCTTTAAATTTCGTGGAAGAACTTTTTGTCAAGTTCAATAAACTTTATGTTATGTATTTTTTTTAAATGTTAGATCTTTGCTATTTAAAAATT
The DNA here is from genome assembly GCF_000004515.6 of Glycine max. Lineage (NCBI taxonomy): Eukaryota > Viridiplantae > Streptophyta > Magnoliopsida > Fabales > Fabaceae > Glycine > Glycine max. The sequence continues at coordinate 39,428,658 of NC_038246.2, forward strand.
ATTTTAAAATCTAAATAATTCAATTCAAGTAAGGTGCCTTTTCAGCAAAACAAAAATCTTTTGGCATTTATTTTTTGTTTTAAAAAGAAAATACCAAACTTTAGAAACTCACTTGAGTCAACCTAATGATAAAAGATTGTATAATTTGTACGAGGTTAAATTCAAATTTAATTATCATCGTTATACAAAAAAATCAAACAAATTCCTCTTTGTAAATTAAAATTAATTTTTTATGGAAATTAAAATTAATTAATATGAATTCTCCTTCACTTATTTTATTCTTTTAACATAAAATTACAATATTCAATGTCATCAAAATTAAAAAATGTAACTAAATTTTACCACAATATATAGATAACCAGAATGAGTTATTTTTTAATTGTCTCGAGAAAATTGTCACAACCAGGCCAATATCCAAAATGCCCATTTTCGCTTAGACTCAGACTCACTTGATTGAGATATGCATCATTATGTCGAAATTGAACTGGTTTAAGTTTAAGTGCTAGATTGCCTTTTAAAGACATCATTAATTATAACACTTCACTGGCCATAACCATCAGAGAAGAATAGCAGTATCTTGTATAGCGATTAGATTCAATGTACTGGAGACTAACACATACACTAATTAAACATTTTCTTTGCACTACGAATTACTAAATGTTTTAGCTTAGCACGCTAATTAAAACACATAAATTTAAACAAGTATGGTAGGTGAAGTTCAATTAGGACCTTAATTTCCAATAAAATCTAGATTTTAAAAAAATGGCATTTTCATAATGGATTATAATTGGAGGAATCATATCGAATGATTTAATTTAACTGTTTTCTTAAATACTTTTAACTAAAATGTATTTAACTAATATTTATGAATTTCTTTTCAAAAGAGACAAAAAATATAATAAAAATGTTTAAATACTTCTTATAGTATAAAAATAAGAAATTTTGAAACAATTTTAAAAAATGTACAATAGAAACAATTTTTTTTGCTTCTTTCTAAGTTAAACAAACGACTTACTTCATTTGATGTTAATTCTTATATTTGTTTTTTCTTTACATAAATTCGTATATTTGTTACATCTTTGAAAAATTACACTACTGTATCGTATTCTTATATCTTAACACCTTTTTCTTATTTAAGATATTACATATTGTTCTTTTAATTTATGTATAAACCATGCATGCATGAAGTCAAATAAATAATGAATTAATAAAATGTAAGGCTTTAAGCAGATAATTAGTGATTAAGAAGGTAGCTTTGTACTTCCATCTCTTAAGTTTAAATATTTGATTAACATGCATGAGAATGAATTCTCATTCAATGCCCTAAGCCAATGTGTAGGGACCAGGGACCCTTTTCATTTTTCAATGCCATGTCAATGAACAGATACAAATAATCAGTGTTGTTTTATGAATTTAGTTAGAAACAACCTACCTAAATGAAATAATTGTGACGCATTTGATTTTCAAATGTGTAGACATCAGATATCACATGCAATAGTCTAGTCACTCCTTATCTTGTTTGTTATATCAGCTGCCTAGTACTCTATTTTGTAGGTCGTTTAAAGGGCCTTTTAAGGATAAGATCAAATGTGATAGAGTCATCATTATAGTTATTTATGTTTATAATTTAGTCAGAAATAAGTGTCACTAATCACTACTGTTTATGAAATCACGCTTTTGTAAATTAGTCGCAGTCAGTACTCAATAGTGATGGATTGATGGTTAGCCAGGATTGTTTGTTATTTTGCAGATAGATACATGCGACAAAAGCATCAGTTTGGAATCTTTTTAAAAACTATTTATAAAAGAGATTATTTTAAAATTATTTATCGGGAGGATTTATTTTTATTTGTATTCCGTCAAAGGTAGGGACGCAATTCAATGGGAGCCGATAAGTGGCATGAATTTGTTGTGCCAAAAACTTTGTGCAATGGGTTGTTACACATGCAGTGATGCAACCACCCCTTTTGATCAGCAACCACCACTTTTGATCAGCATAAGCACAGGGTAGTGCTACACAGGGTGCAAGTACGCATGTGAGGGGTGTGTTGCGCCAAACCTCGTGGAGTAATACTCCTTACTCCTTCCCCATTTATAAAGTAAAAATACATGTCGTTCGCTCACTTCTTCACTTGCAGCAAACACTCTTCCAGCATATTCCTTCTTCCTTCTTCCTGATAAGTATTTTTTACTCCCTTCCATCCCAACTTGTTCTCTTTCTTATAGTTTGATATGTCTCTTATAATAATTTTAGCTCATATTTTTTATTATTGCTAATGACACTTACATATATTAAAATAGGTAACATTATGTGTATATTTAAAATAAAATATAATAAAAGAGAAAGATAAATAGAAAATGAGAAGAAAAAAAGTGATAAAAAGGGAGGAGTGGATAGTGTTCAGAATAATTAATGAGTGTAAAATAATCGTGCCAAAGTGTGGAGATCAAATTAAATTATTCTCATTATATATTGTTATAGATACAAAGGAAAATGAGTCTTCACACGGATGCATTATTATATATGGATGGAGAATTAATTGACATCAAATGTTAGTTGTTATTTAGAGATAGATAATTAATGTTTTAGTTTGTCTAATATATAAAATAATTATTTATTTTATATAATTAAAATTTATAATAAATAAATATTTTTGAATATATAAATTATATTATTATTAAATTTCATAATAAATAAATATTTTAAACTTGTAAATTATATTTTAAATTTATGATAAATAATTTATATTAAGATAAGGTTATTTATAATTATTGATATTTAAAAAAACTATTGAAATTAAATTTAGAAATAAAGATAAAAAATAGATCAAAAGAGATAAAAAGTTAAAAAAAATCTAATAAATACTTGTTTTTATAAAAAAAAATTAAAAACACTCTCGTAAAAAAGTCCTTATTCTCGTTTAACATGACTATTCTGATTTATATATAAAGATGACATTTGATGCATGTTATGATAACAGAAAAATTAATAGAAAAAAATTATAAATAAGTGTAGTTTGTAACCAAATGGTTTTATTAACTTTTTTGGTTTAGAAATTTATTTGGAATATTAGCTTTTTACAATTTTTTGTAATATATGATATTGAGATTTTTTTAAGTTGTTATGTAACTTAATTATTATATGTGAGATTGTAAATGAAATTTTTAAATTGTTTGTGATATTTGTTGTTATTAATAGGGTTTTAAATAAATTTAATTATTTTTGTAATATGCAGTGTATTTGATATGACAAGTTCATCATCCTCCACATCCAGTTTTGATGTGGTATGTGGACTACGTGAAAATGATGTGTTGTGGATGCAAAAACAACATGTGTCCCAACATATTTGGAACGGGGATGCAGATAGAAAATTAAGAATGAGGCGAGCGATTCCAACTTATCAGGGTATAGAACAACCACCGACAGAAATTATTTCTCTGTTACAGTAGTCTGGATTATACGTGCAATATATTTACATGCAACTAAAAATCGACAAGTCATAGTAGATATACTTTCATTTTTATCTAATTTTACCTTATTAGGAATTCTTTTTTTTAACCCATCAAAAGTTACACCACGTTTAATTTGAATAGCCTTTTTAGGACCTTCAAATCTGATGTCGTCGTCACTTTAAAATATTCTTCCATTCAAATAAACCAGAACAATAATCGAAGAACTCATTTTTATAATAAAACCTACAAAATAAATCAATAATGTCATCAATAATTTTCATTAACTATAATAACATAAAAAAAATACAAATTAATAAAAAATTAATAAATATATTATCGATTTTCACCCCACTGAAGAAATATCAACAAAGCTGTAATATAGAAAGAGAAAATTGGAGAGATGCGAAAATGTACCAGAGAAAGAAAATTGGAGAGATGTAGAAATGTAGCAGAAAGTGTCTCGTTTATATAGGCATGTATTGCGCTGATAGTAATGACGCAATACGTTGTACTTAGGTAATTTAAGCAAAGGGTTGCTTCAACTGACATGCCACAACACCTTTTCAGCTGGTCACGCGCTGTCCAAAGCAGTCAACACTGCATAACCTGTCCAAAAGTAGTTGTGCCACTGCATGTGTAGCAATCCATTGTGCAAAGTTTTTGACACAACAAATCAATACCACTTGTCAGCTCCCCGTTGAATTGCGCCTCTACCTTTGGCGCAATACAAATAAAAACAGACCCCTTCGATAAATAGTTTCAAAACAGCCCCTTTTAGTAAATAGTTTCTAAAAAGACCCCAAACTGATGCTTTTGCCAGGTACGTGGAATTACTAGTTTTATATGAAATATAAAATTAATTATTTCAATTAAAAATGATTATATATATATATATATATATATAAGATATGATCAAATGACATAGATGCAAATTAAACTTTGATATAAAATCCTATTTATCTATATTTATTTAATCTAAAAATTAAACTTAAACTCAACCCTTTAGTTTATCTACTATAACGGCCACTTTTACAAGAATATTTTAAAAAGTGATAAAATGAAATGATTTCTAATTAGTGGTTAATGTAAAAAATCTTTACACTAACAGTATATAAAAATTAAATTATATAAAGAATTAAACATCCACTATTGGAGAACCAATTGAAGAGGATTTTTTTAATACATTTGAAAATTCGATTAAAGAAAAAAATAACAAAACAGAAAGAACATGTGATTCAAAAGGGAAAAAAAGTGGTAAAACGAGTATAGATTACTCATTTTAAAATATGAAATTTTATATTTTTCCTGAAGGTGTGAATTGTCTCTTGTGAGTAAAATAGGATGAATGATAATAACTTTATTAAGGTGATATCAATACAAAAAAAGTAAATGAGGAAAGTAAAAAAAAGAAAAGCGAATCCAATACAGAATAACAGAAAGCAAAACAAGTTACTATCATTTTAATTTTGGTGCAGCTGGAGTTGCAAGCACCTATATCTATAAATGAGGACTAAAAAACAACTCAAATTTTATTGCAATTCTCAACATATTAAAAAGAATTCAGATATTGACACGAGTATGAAAACAAAAAATCATGATGTACACCACAGTAATTCTCTATAATAGCAACAGACTTAACAAGCCCCCCCCCTAGAGAAACCTCTATCTATATGAAATCCAATAAATAGATCAAAACTATGAAACAAAAATGAAGGTTTTAAAATGGGGGGAAATGGTTCTACCCCTTGATAAGAAAGGAGTTAACTTTAAGAAGCAAGCATGTAGCATGACATATTTTTAAGCAGTTGGACTCCAACACCAAAAAATGAGGCAGCAGGGACAGGTTCTTTCTTCATTTGACTCTACAAGAATGTACTAAATATCTAAGCTATGATTTTCTTTCCTTTAACCTTATCCTTGAGGGCACCTTTATATGGTTTTGATAAATCCAGTGCATCACCTGCAGTGTGTTTCTTCCGCTTTGTGACACTAATGCTAGCAGTATTACCAATGGGACCTGACCAAGCTTGGAATGGTTCCTTTGAAAAGGTGTATGAGGTTGAACCGAAAGAAACATCAGAAGGAACAATATCTGGATCAATATGATTAGAAGATCCCAAAGGAAAGCCAAGCTGTCCATCTTCATGTGGTGGAGGGAACTTTTCACTCTTGCTCTTAGCATTTGCATGAGTGATTAAACGCCTTCTCTGTTACACATGAAATCATTGCAGCAAATTTTAATCAACGTTAGTTTTATACTTTCAATCACAACTATACAGATTTTCAATAATAAAAATGATAATGAATTTTATTAGAAGGAAAGCAGCAGTTCAAAGGCATAAAACAATAGAAGTAAATTTCTTTAACATACATCAATGTTGGATTGAAGCTCAGCATTGCCTTCAGGAGCAGGAGCAGCTTTTGCAGCGCGATCACGCGTACGATGCTTCTTTGCACCATCAACGTGAGCTTTGCCAGCAGCTCTTGATCTGACCATTCATATTTGCAGGGAATATCGGTCAAATATAGTATGATCACCAAATTAAAACTCACAGATGTTAATCAAAAGGAACATTCTTCACTCTACTGATCTCTATAAACAAAGTGTATGTCATTGTATGTGTGTATGTTGAAGCAGACTCTCTTTTATCTGCTTTCAGTCATATGATTAAATTTCTACTGTCAATAAACATGTAACTAGTTTTTCAGTATCCACTCTTTGTTTCAAAAGTGTCATCATTATTATTTGCATACCTGTAAGTTACTCAATCAAAGATATTTACAATAAGTGTCATTGAATAATTCAGATGATATAAACTAGAATTGTTAACAACACCTTACATTTTTACCCTCAATGTCTCCAATTTTTCTGTCCTAATCCCTCCATTTGTTTTTAAAAAATATCATTTTCTTAAATATTCACACCTATGTGCACCTCACTTCTAGTATGCATCAAGCAAACTTGAGAGAAAAGATACCTCCTTGCTTCATCATCCCGTCGTTTAGCATCCATTTCCTTGGTTGGGGGATATTTTGGAAGACTAGAAGGATCACAAGCATAAGGTTCTGTGGTAAAGAACTGCAAATTGATAGGAAGGTCAAACAAAGTAAATGTATGTGGGTTTGATTTAAAAAAATAAAAGAAAAATAAAAATAGAGCATCTAAATTCGACAAAGATAACATCTACTTTAGATTCAAGAGAAGTTTCAATTTATTAACGTAAATTTTGGAATATCCACATCCCTTATGGACTTATGGTGATCATTTCAAACATGCCATCCATTCCATCACTTGTTCATTATTCCAAAGAAAACAAGAAAGAGTGAATTGACTTCCAAGGTCATCCAGACACCATTTTACATCAAATCAAACTTTTTTATCCTATTCCAAGAAGGGATGCATATTCTAAAGTAAAAAAAGCTCAAGAGAGGCACAGAGGCATGGTAATAAAAACCGAACCCGTGGATACCCATCTGACTCTGCCCCAATTTTGACGGGGAAAACCTTCTTTGACTGGGGTCGAGGTCAGATTTTCCCCAACTTGGGGAAGCGGGATTGGGTTCGGGTTTTGGTATGTCACTCCCTGCCATGCCCCCGCCCCACTCATATATTTTTATAATTATTAATATAGTTATATTTATGTATAATTCTATTAATATATATTATATGTAATTATTAATCATATAATTATTTTCATATTTTGTCATTTATAACTATTAAAATATAGAATAATTATTTTAATAGTTAAATAAATAATATTATAATTATATTATTAATTATAACAAAATTAAAAATTATACATTTAGCCAAGAATATAATTTAATTCTTAAATATGTTTACGTTATTTATTCTTTATTAAATTATATATAATGATTGAATTCAAATATAATTAATAACTTAGTCTATGATTTATTTAAAGTATATAAACAAATATATATCATTTTTAAATGTGAGATGAGTTCCCCGCTTATTTCCCCAAACCTGATAAAACCCAATGGGGATGGGGCTGGGTTTCATTTTTCCACCCTCGCCAAATAAACCCGAACCCACCCTGCCTTTTGTGGGGATGGGGATGGGGATAGGCAAATCCGCCCCGTTGCCATCCCCAGAGGCACATCATCTAGTTGATACAAAACTACAATGGTTTTCCTCAGACAACATTCAAGATTTGATGGACCATTCTCCTATAGCAGCAGTTTACAACATTCATGCACACTTATTTTGGTATAAGATATCAAAGACTCTAAGAAGCTGAAGAACCATGCTCTCCAACTTTTTGTGTCAGCAATAGAACATCACAAGTCATAGACCTTCAAGAAGTTCAACATGTTGCTTATTTTGTATGTTTCATGTAAGAGTCTAGTGTATGTACTTTAGGCAATCTATGTACCCTGAGAATAGATCTGGATCCAATAGATCTCTAAGTAGCATGAAATAATAATATCAATAACAAATCAGGAATTTTCAAAAGCCCACCTCACTTCTTAGAGCATCTGTGGCACTCTTCCGTTCTGCAGGATCAATTGCAAGAAGAGTGTCAATAAGGGGCAGTGCTGAAGGTGGAAAATCTTTAAATGTCTCTGTTATGCATCTCTTGTATGGATGTCGAGGTTTAAACAAAGTAGCATTAGGCATCTTTGACTTCTTCCAATACTCATCAGAAGGCGAACCACAAAGTTTGTATATCTTATGCAGTTGTTCCACCTATGTAAGTCATCAAGAAAAAGTGTCAGAAAATATCCAATGGAAATTTCAAATAACCAGCAAATAAAGTGCAAGTGATATATCCTTAATGTGACGCAAATTTCCTCAAATTACGTAAGAGAAGGTAGAGCTAAACATAAGATCTAGTATACCACTTAAAAGAGTGATTTGCTGAAAACAGCCTTGGGGATGCATTTAAACAAATACAGAAATTGTAGATAATGTTGTTTTCTAGTTATCAGTCTGCATTGCATAATTAGGCAACTGAACCAAGATTATTATTACTATCATCATAGTCACTAGTACTGCTAAATCCTTACAAATGCATGTCTTGATTATCCTTCTACTTTTGAGGGTGGAATGGTTTATTCACCATTAACCCACAGCTAAATCATATGGGAAAACTACGACTTTATAACAGTCAACCAGAAAAAATGTTTTTAGTAATAACATATTGAGCTGGTAGCAGCCTAACAGGTATACAGCTTCTAGGTGTGCAATTCTTTTGTTGAGAACCATCCAGTTATGCTCCACCACTTCATTCCTCTCTAGAAGTTTTCCAGTAAATATCTTACGGACCATCATTCAACTCAGCTATAATAATCATGCTCTCCTATAGTATTCTAAAATTTGTATCTCCTTTTTAGTTTTTACCCAGTTTTTGTTTTCAATAGTACATGTACATTAAAAAGTTTGAACAAGGGACAAAAAGCCAAAGGTTTTCATTTTTGCATTAATTGCACGTCTTCCTATTTTGTATATTTCTCATACTTTTTCAGTTTTTCTTAGTTTATTTCTCATTAATTGCACATCTTCCTATTCATTGCAGATATGCACAATGGTGACCTTCTAAATGGCAGTATAGTGCACAAAGCTTGGATTAAACTTACATAGGCTTACCCCCATGAGAAGAGAGGGTTGGAGGAGGGGGGAGTTGCAAGGCAATAATTAAAAGGTTCATACATGCATATCTAGAAAGCAGACTGTTCCATTAGGAGATATAACTTCTTTTAGAAAATTTGTTGAATTACAACACTAACTGTTAGGCAGAGTTTAGAGGGAAATGAAAATTCCTATAAGACAAAACAAGAAATTTTAAGTTTTCACCTCTGTACGACCAGGCAAAATAGGTTTCCCAGCCAATAACTCTCCTAAAATGCAACCAACACTCCAAAGGTCGATGGCCGCACCATATTCTGTGGCACCAAGAAGCAACTCAAGAGGTCGGTACCAAAGGGTAACCACACGATTAGTCATGGGTTGCCGGCGATTTGGATCAAAGAAAGATGCAAGTCCGAAGTCAGCAATTTTAAGTATTCCTTCATTGTCAATAAGAAGGTTTGATCCTTTAATATCACGGTGAAGTACGTTTCGACTATGACAGTGCTCAAGTCCTGATAGCAGTTGATGTATGTAACATTTAACCTGCAGTAGGAGGCATATAATATATGGAGACATCACATACAGCCAATTGAAAAGAAACCAAAGAGTATCTTTTATTTCTTAGATTATTAAGCCAAACCTGGCCTAACCTGAGGCTCTGTAAACTTGATGTCAGGGCTTGCAGCAAGTCCAGCTAAATCATGCACCATGTAATCAAACACCAGGTACAAACTCAAGGACATTCTGGATGTAACTAAACCTTCTAGCTTTATAACGTTGGGATGATCCAATCTTCGCAAAATAAGAATCTCTCTGGCCATGAATTTAACACTCTCAGGTTCCAAATTGTCAAACCGAACCTTCTTCAGTGCAACAATCTTACCCGTCAATGTGTCTTTAGCTTTGTATACATTACTATAAGTTCCTTGACCAATCTAATACAAAGGGAAATTTTAAAAAAAGAGCAGAATAAAGAATGAGAAGAGCAGAATAATACATCTCAAATAATGCAGACTCAATTCCTTTTAACCTTGCCCACAATTTTATCAATCCAATAATGCATCATGAGTTTTGACAACACTATCACAACATCAATGATCAATCATAATCTGCAATTCTGCATTGATGAACTTCAAACCACATCCATCCATATATCCCTGATATGGCATGACTCATCAAATGCATTTCCATTTCAAGTTAAAGGTAACACAAGCACCTGAAAAATAACTAAAGTTCAAATTTTTTGCCAGTCAATACAAACCCACCTTATCAATTTTCTCAAAGGTGTCAGCCTTTCGGGGAATCCACCCACTAAGTGCTTCCCCACACACTGCTGTTAGCCAAGGTGGCCAGCCAGCTGCTACTTGCTCCCCCTGCAAATGCTTTGGTGGATTACTTAACCTTGGATTTGGCTTTGATCTTCTTCTTTCACCCTTCGGCCGCCGAACACGATCATCACCGCCACCATTCTCTTCCTTCTCCTTCTCACCATTCTGAGCCACTACCGCGTTCTCCTCAGCTCCGCTTGTGGACGCTTCATCAACTTTCTTGTTGGACCCAACACTCAAATTCTTCTCCTCCTTCACCTCGGAGACTATTCCCGATGACACTTCTCGGCTAATCACACACCCCATTAGTTCTCCTCCAATCCAAGCTTCATTCCCTTGACATGGCTCTCTAAGTGAGGGTCTCTGATCACCACACTAATCCAATAATAATAATAATAATAAAAAGTAAAACACGAGCATGAATATTATTATGATTAAGATTATGAATGGATAACATTTTTTTTTACCCTTGATCAACTTGGTAATCCTAGAACAATTGGTGAAAGCAGCAAACTTAAGCATCAAGTGATAAGAGGAATTCGGAATCAAAAGTAAGACTTGTTCACGTTTTGAACGATTACTGGCCCACAAGGTGCACGATCAAAAACATACCCAGTGATCAATTAAGAATTTTGTTGCGGTCAAAGGTATCAAGATTCAGGGTGGCGTCAAAGTGATCTATCTACATACACAAAAGGAAAGTGAAAAAGTAAAAAAAATAAAATTAATTTTATTTTCCCAGATAGAGCAAGCAAGCAAGCACGTGATGGGTTGAGAAAGAAAAGGGGGCAAAGAAGAAAAACATGAAAAAAATGATTGTGGTATGTTGCAGAGAGTGTTAGAGTAACAGTAATTGGAGCAGGGGTTAGTAATTTTTTTGTATAAATAGAAAGAGGTTGTTGTCTTGTGTGAGAATTGTGGGTACTGTTTACCTGCGTTTGTATTGTCTGGTGATGTTGTTGCTTTGGTCTTTTCTGGTTCTCTTTCTCTCTGAGACGAGAAGAGGAATATAGAGAGGATGAGATCTTCCAACTCTCAAAAAGTCAAACCTCTCCAAATCTCTTTCTTACAACACCGTTTCCATTTCATTTGTTTTCTACTCATTTCTCGTCTTCCCTGCTTCCTAAATTCATCGGTTTTATTAGTACTTTTTTGCTTTTTTTTTTTTTTTCCTTTTCTCCCTTCACTGGAGTGCCTAAAGAAAAAAGAAATAAAGAAAGAAAACAAAGAAAGGGAATTACAGGGAAAAGGACTAAAACGAATGGAACTGAAATGATTGATAATTATTAGTATTATCTTAAAAAATAAAATTATTGGTATTATTATTTTTTTTCTTTTGAATCCTGTTAAAATTTAATAGTATTATTTCAGTAATTAATATATTTTTTTATTAAAAGTTATAGTATTAGTGTATCAGTAATAGTATTGCTTACTTAATAAATTACTGATTAATATTTATTGTATTGTTTGAAAAATAATTTTATTAATTAATAAAGTACCGATTAATAGTATTTATCATTTTTTGTAATTTAAAGTATTGAAATAATAGGTAATTATAATTTTAGGATTGATTAAATATTTTACTGGAAACATCATTAATAGTATGAGCTGTTCATTGCTCCGCGTCGCATCCATAATCCGGAATCTATATTGATAGGTACTATTTTTTAAGAATATTTTACTATTTTTATTTCCTTTGGTGCAAAATGGAAACGAACCAGTTTTCTAACTTGTTTAATATTCGTAGAGATGTGCTTGTTTTATATGCATGCATTTTATTATACCTTAGGGGTCATTATATATATATAAAATTATGTAATTCTTAAAAAAGTATGACTTTGTATTTAAATTTTGATAATTCATAATAAAATCTAATAATTAATATTTATTTCTCGGTTTCACATATTAGACTCACTATATTTATCTTCACTTAGCATATATTTTTTTATTAAAGTTACGATAAAATTAAAATTCTAATGACTTTTGATATAAAAAAATACACTATGAATCAATAAAAAATTACTCTTACTGTTCTTATTATTTAAAAAAAATTATTAAAAAAATCAATAAACTTATTATACATAATAAATTATTATGATTGAACAAATAAAATTATTTTACATTACTTTATATTATTACTGCATAAACTATTTTTTTAAAATTAATTTTAAATAATTAAAATATGTTTTTAAATTATTTTTAATTATAGATTTATATTAAAATGTGGAATTATGAGAAAAAATAATTCTAAATGTAAAGTAAATAAACACTTTTTTTTTTTTTGGAGACATGATGCAACAAGATCTGTACAACATAATTTGGATAATGGTTAGCACATCCAAAATGATGGATCATGGATCACGACTACTTACGATTATGATTACCTTGTATCTACAGATATCTTAATTTTTTAAATTGATTATTTTCATGATAAAGTTTATGAATAAATATGGCTAAAAAGATTCAAACAGCTCATAAACTTCGCCCAGTGGGATGCACTTCTCTTTTTGGCATGTAGAAGATCCTTGTCCCAAAGTCACACATATGTAGTTTTGAATTGATAAACAGAATATTTCATTTCATCCCAGTGCAGTTTGATATAAGAAATTTATCAACTTGTTATATACTAGAAGTCTGCAACATGTTATTATTTTCCCTATATTTTCTCTTTGATTGCATAATAAAAACACAGATCAGCCTGACCTGCTATGCTAAGATCACACATCACGCTCCTCTTCAACTATGCTAGAAAGTCACATAGGCTACCAAGATTTCAATCGTTTAAACAAACAAATATGCAAACAACGTTTCAAATTCTCCAAAATAATCCACCATTTCCAAAAATACAAGGATCAGACAAACTCTTTGCCCAAATAGACCTCCTAATTGTGTACATGCTTGCAGGTTTGCAAATTAAGATTAATTCTGCAAACTAATTAACAGAATCTAGAGTAACTTCATAACATGACTCATGAGCTGATATGGTAATAGCAAACAACTAAATACTAACAAAGTATTCTTTGGGCCAAGCTCAAATTGAATTCATTTCTATGCAAAGTTGGTAATACCGAAATTATAGCAGTTTAAGATAGTTTCTTGTACAGATTCCAATGTTACTTCTACTAAACCTTATAAGTTATCAGGAATAATATAAACAGATCGATACAAACAGAACCATCATTTTTTTTTTCAACAAGGTGCTTACATCATAGTTTCACAAGAAAACACCAATAACCGAAGTAGCTCAAGAATTAAATAGAACTAATTTACAACAACTGTCTTAAATTGAATCAGCATCTAGCAACTACCCATCAATATATACCCCCATTAAGACGCAATTCATAAAACAGCACCAGAAAATCATAGAGTTATAAAAATTTTCATTGATAACGAAGAAACGCACATGGAACCAAACCTTTTCAGATAACTGGCAGGAAAGTGAATTGCGAATTTGATGCGAGTGGCTGACTGAGTGAAGTGAACTTATGTATTAAAATGGAAAATATTTTATGTTTTTGTCAAACAAACATTCCATTATGGTTGAAAATTGGCAAGGCAAATTCATCTACACGCTTTGTTTCAGTGATAAATAAATAAATTTCAGAGTGTTTAGACATTCATTTTTTTTCCCAACAGCTACTATTTGTAAATTAATCATTTTTTTTAACATATTAGTTTCTTTCCCTAGACCAAATCATGTCAGTGTTTAGCAAAGGACTTCAATTGATTGAGTAATGTGCATATACAAGTTATTTTAAAATTTTTAACATTTGAGTTTAATTCTTATGAATAAAAAAAATCTTATTAGTGTTCAAACACTCATTTTTATTGAATTTATAATATCCAGCTTCAAAAAACTTTGAACCTCAAATCTTATTTATTCAAGACATTCAACTTCAAACCCAATTTCATTCCAACCAATGTCACGTTGATTTCTCGTTATTTAATTACATTTTCATCTTTCTATCATAATTAACGTGTGATTTGAGTATCTCAATGAATTCTACTAAGTCAGAAATATTGATACTTTCTTCGCTGCAGAGTTATACTCTTCATAACATAACAAGTGTAGAAAAAATACCAGCTTTTGTGGTTATTGATTCTGCTGTTCCTCTAAATAAACATCATCATAGTACGCTTCATTTTTGGAGTGTAATTGTTGAAAGGAGTGAATGAACGGATAGAAATTAAAAGAAAAATGTTAAGAATATAAGTATGATGCATGAATATATGTCATTGATCGACCATCTTACCAGGCCAATGATCATATCATATATAGCCAACAAGGGTCGTTATTTAAATAGCACTCCACATATATTTATTCAATCCTTACACATCGCTTTTGCCTCTAAAATCAGGTACAACACACATGTCATATCATTATTACATATAGAGAAGCATTGATACATATATTAATTAACTTAAGAAAGCCAAACCATGTAATTACTGAAAGCACATGCACCTGAGAGCTTACTCAACAAGAGTACATGTTACTAATTCTTCATACATGTATAGCTATAGCTGCTAGCTTATTGGATGGACATGCATGCCATTAAACTTATCCTCATCAGCCTCCTTAATTATGATCGAGGGTGACGCCATTAAACTTCTTCTCAGCCTCCTTATGATTCATGACTCCATAGCCCCGTCTCTTGTCATAATCATAATCAGGACGTTTCCCCCCATCACCGAAATTGAAGCGTTGTCGCACCGGATTCATGGTCCTGTCACATGTGCTTGCTGGTGGTGGCGCGGGCCTGCTCCCAAACTGGCCTGGCCCATTTTGATGGGCCTTGTTCTCATATTCACGCAATTTTGCAGCTTCTTTCATCAACAACTCCATGGCCTCGTCGATATTATTCGTTGCCTTGGTTAGTTGGATCCCTTTTCTTGGTGAATCACTCCAGCCTGAAGCGGGTTTTGATCCACCGTGCTTGTTGTGGTAGTTGCCGTAGTCACCCTCATGATCATAGTTGCCATGTCGAGTTGGACTTGCACTTCCACTACCATAGCCCCCACCATATCCATTTTTATTAACGGAAATACCTGTGGGCTTGGGCTTGGGCTTGCCCCCTTCTCCGTTGTTGTAGTTATCATAGTTGTCACCATATCCACTATTATAAACGGGACTGCCAGTGGGCTTGGGCTTGGGCTTTGGCCCTTCTATGTTGTTGTAGTCACCACCATATCCACTATTATAAACAGGACTGACAGTGGGCTTGGACCCATCTTTGTTGTAGTAGTCCCCATAGCTATCATAATCATGATCATAGGGACTTGTATAACCGTCATGGTTAATTGGCTTGGGTGCACCATAGTCACCACCATAACTACTATTATAAACGGGACTGCCGGTGGGCTTGGACATGGGCTTGGGCTTGGGGCCATTTTTGTTGTATCCATCATAAGCATGATCAAAGTTGTTCTTCTTGGCAGGACTTGTATAACCATCATGGTTATCAAAATTCTTAGTGTTACCTCCATATAAAGGCTTGTTCCCTTCCTTGTTGTTGCCATAACCAGGACCATCATGTTTATTGGCACCTCCAATTGGCTTGTTGGTTCCGTAGTCAGCATAGCCGCCATTGTAAGGTTTTGGCTGCGAGGAGTGGCGCCAATCAGGTGAAGTCACGTGACCGGAGGACCTTGGTGGACTACGGTTAGCTTCATTGTGCACCTTGGTGAGGAAGTCATCAAATTTACGTGGGCTTGTTTGATGTGGATGCTTCCCTTCATCGTCATCATGGTCGTTGTCACTCTCGTCCTCATAATAAGGCCTGCTAGCAACTGGAATTATTTTTTTCTTGGTAACGATCCCGTCTGAGTAACCATTACCGTTACTAAATTTGGGGACGTAGGGAGCAAATGGCTTTGCACCAGTTTCAATGTTTCTCACATTGCTAGTGTTGTAGGTGGATATTTGAGCGCTTCGGTATGCGTAACCATACTGAGCCATGCTTCTTACTTCTCAAACATACACCCACCTCTATCTTTTGCTTCTTAACTTAAAACCCTTCTCTTTTTATATAGGAAGAAAAAAAAGTTAATTATTAGATTCTGAATTTGAGGTATATATGTCCTTATTTTAGTCCTTTTTGAAATTTAAAAATATTTTTTTTAGTTATTAAATTTTGAAAATTATATTTTTTAGTTAATGATATAATAAATTAATACTTTATGATGGTTTTTAATTGCCTTAAATTAATTTTTATTTTTTGACCATTTGAATTTGTATTTAAAAACTATTATAAAGTGATAAAAATCTATCACAAAGTGCTTTAAAATTACCACAAAATATCAATTTATTATGTCAGAAACTAAAAATAATAATTTTTTAAAATTTAAAAACTAAGAAAATATTTTAAATTTAAAAGACAAAAAAATTACCCACTCAAAATCAGGGACTAAAACTAAGCTGAAAAAAAAAATACGGTGAAACTTTTTGTTTGAACTATGCCCGGCCCACAATGTCTCCAACTAAAATAGCTAAAGATATGCATGCGGAGCAGGAGATTGAAACTTATCGTGTGCATAAGATAAGAGAATCGTATGCTATATACTTTAGGCGGAATTGACAATACACGGGTGTGAATTTTATTAATGTTCTTATATTGATGATATCTCTGGTGATTGAAAGTAAAGAATGGTATTAATTCCTTCAATTAGTGGATTGAGAAGCTTGAATTCCACTTGTTTTAGTGACATGCATCGTTTTCTACCCCTGGATGTAAATGAACATGTTCGTTGGTGTTGGATGGAATCCAACGACGCAGTAACGAGAACAAAGTAATTAAAACGGACCACAACATAAAAAGAATCTGAACCCATTTCATTTTCTGCTAGCAAAGTCAAGAATCTGTGGAAATCTACAGTTCGAAAGAGTATCAGTGAGCTAGGTGGGCTCCCTGGAGATAGAGATGACTTCTCTCAATTGATGAACAAAGTTATGCTAGCCATATATTTATTTAATTAATAAACTACTGAGTAATCAATCTTCAAGCTTCAACTACAGAGAGAGTGCCACTTCATTAATTTAATCGTCATATACTTTACTGCTTTATTGGAATTCAATATATTCTCTTTTTTGGCTACAACGTAGTGAGGGAGAGGAATACTTTTAAAAAGGAAACTTCAATCATTCAGCTTCAAACAACGATTCTCCTCCGATCTGAAATTAACAGAGAAATTATTAAGTGATTTGAAATTATTATAGCTAGTCTCAACTAATCTTTACATTATTAAAATGGGTTTAATTTAATTTTGGTTTTTTTTTTCATTTCCTCAAAAATTTAAAATTTAAAATTCAAATTAATTTTTAATAAGATCAAATTGAATTCATTTTATAAAAAAAAAATAAGAAATCTGAAATCAAACCTTTAAAAATAAAGAACCTAATTCGACTACTTTAAAAAATTACAGAATTTTATTGAACCTTTAGACAATAAGATGATCAAATTCAACCTACAAATAAATTAAAAAAAGAAAAAAAGTAATTAAAGGTGCATTTATCTATTATCTTGTCACCTCATGCCATTGACAACATTGTTTCCTCTCCCATATCTGGCTATTCGTATATCATGGCACATCAGCGATGGACAATATTGAACAAAGGAAAAGAGATGGATTTGCTTAACTACTCGAGAAGATATATTCAACCACCTGAAATGTATTTCAAAATATAATTTAACATTTCCATAAGAAAAAAACAATGTCCTGACTGCAAGTTTTCAAAGATGGAATAGGTTATTAACTACCATGTTCAAGGAAATATCTCAAATTTGATTCACAACTTCAAGGATAAAGGAACAACGCGTTCTTCTCTTCCTACAGGACACTTCGTTCATTTCATTTAGAAATGAAGATTGAGAAAGCGCATGGAATTATTGCTTGATTTCTTTTCTAATCTGTCCATTACTAAGGAAATTAAATCTTGATGAATTCTTAATATACGTGGAGCACTTAGCTTCCCTTGGGTAAGGTTTTGGAGACTAGAACCTTCACATGGATGCAAATAGAAACTGCATCCGCAAAGGTTATCCAAAACAGATCTGTATCAAGAAAAATATTATATAAATTTTTTATCCATCAGAATTGACATCGAGAGAATTTACAAAAATTCACGCATATGATTCAACTAACAAAATTATATCATCTTAATAAGAAAAATGGTATATAATTACTATTCACTAACCCAAGAGAAATGATAATTATAAAGAATTCCAGAGTTATAAAATTTTCATCAAGGTCAGTAACTCATATCCATTGGTAAATGTTCCACCCTCTCTCAAAAAGTAAGAAAACAAACTCAGTCTTTTTAAAAGACTAACCATCAAAAGTGCAAAATATATAGATAGATGATACGAAAAATACATGGAACCGAGCAACAGATAGCACTGGATAAATATTAGCAGCTAACTACTATAACTTAAAACAAAATCGCAACTACTTAATTGATTTGTGTTATAAACTACTATGTTCAGTATCATCATATTTGTTTATGGGATGTGTGTAAAATACTATCATATATATGATTATCCACAGTCAAGTTCAAACATTAGAATAAGCCTAAGATAAGAAAAAGAGGAGATTAAAAAAGAAAGAAAGAAAGAAAGAAAGAAATCAGCCAACCAAGTTCTTAATAAATGCAATTGCCATGACCCACAAACAAGTCTTCTTCCTTGCTACTACAAGCATGGGTTCCACCAAACAATGAGAGTGTACAGGAAGGCAAAACGTTAATTACTTCATATTTTCTCTAGAAGCTAGGTAACCGATTATTCAATACAGAGTCCAAACACCACCAGGGGAAGTCTTTTTCATCCTCAGTTCCATCTAAATCAGACATTTTTTTTCTCCACGGACCTCCATGGGTTCCCTCGGTAATAATGGAAGGAGGGGAAACATCTGAGAATTCGAATGGAGGATAAACCATTATCTCAGTCTCAGAACTTCCATCAAGCTCAGTTCTTGAATGTGTAACACTTCCAGATAGTAACTCCGCATTATCATATGGAGGGGCTGGAGTTCCCATTCTTTGCTTTCTTTTTATCAACCAATTAGCCAAGAGCCCTTTCAGTGTTTCTTGAGCCAAGTTAACCTGTAGAGTAATGTCAAGAGTCATGAGTTGCTTTCATATATCTTAATTAAGAAACAAGCAAGCACTGATTTTGGTAGTTGATACTTGATATATAGTAAATTGGATATGAGGATAAATGCGTTTACCTTATCATCTTCAGGCTTGCCTACAATGTTAAGATCTGCAGAATACATCTCACCAGAAAAACATTGAGGAGTGTCCAAATGTACAGACAAACATCCAAGTCTAGTATCCACTGTGAACCATGCTGGAATATTGCTAACCTGAAGCAGTATGGGTAGAAAATAAACATAAAAAAAAAACTAGGTAGGGCTAAAATCTTATATAACCGAAACAAGTGTAACTGTGTAAGTAGAATTAGTTGGTGATGATTAATATCAGTAATCATACCATCTCAAACAACTCTTCTTTCTTCTCCTCAAATGAAACCTACATACATAGTTCACATGTAAAGCATGAGCTATTTTGAACTCAATAGAACTTCGAAAATTATAATTATAATCAATACAAGTATGTTCATTCCTTTCTACAATGTTGCCACACCGATAACCAAATGAAAGTACAATCTATTCTTACCTTTCCAAAATCTTTAACTACAACACCTTTCGTAATTTCCCACAACTTTACTGAACCAGAAGTATCCTATAAAGAGCCATTTTATCAGCTCAGAAGATGACAGAAAGATTAACAGAATAGATGACAATTTAACATTTTTGGCATATAATAGCACGAATTAAAAACACCATATGATTACCTTTGTCAGGACATGCCTCCTATTATTCAAAACTTCATGTTGTACAATTGAAGGGATGCCAGGAATAGTTAAAGTTGGTTGTTTATATACAGGAACCTATTGACGTTTGTAATTTTGGAAATAAAAAGAAAATTATTAGTGCCCCAAACAGAGAACCAAAAGAACATTTATCTGTGAAATATACATGCACAAATATACATAACACAACTATGCTTCACCTTTATTTGTGCAAATGCACTAGTATAATGTGTTCCTATAGCAATACAACACACTTGGTAGATAAAATAATAAAGTTAGTATGTTGAACTTTTGAGAAATAAATAAGTATAACATACAAGGGTAGATCCTTCTAGTGACACCCTTGCTCTGGAAAAGGACAAATTGCCTCTATGGAAAATCTTTTGAGGGTTGCGTCCTTCAGCAGGCCATCTGTGCACTGAAGAGTCTGTTGATGCAACCCAAATGCTATCGTCATGCAAAGCCAATTGAAGAATAGGATTTTCCCCGGTTGAAAGCAAAACACTCTCTCTTGTTTGCAAGTCTGTCAAGTATAACTACAAAAATAAAAGAATTACGAATCAGTAACACAAGCTTCACTAATTAAGCAAAACAAGGAGACATCATATAAATTCAAAGTCATGATAATTAAAAATTTATCGAAAAACTGCACTCACAGAAGAGTCTCTACCACCACTATAAACATGACTAAATGTTGAAGTGCTTGCAAGAGCCCAAATAGAATCTGTATGAACTGCATAAGAATGCACACAGCGTTGCTGACCAAGATCCCAAAGCCTATGATGAAAGATGGTGAGATTAGTAAACCATAAAACAAAAAGAAATTATTATAAAACCATATACACGCATTACCTTATCATAGAGTCTGAAGATCCTGATATACAAAACCTGCAATAAAAATGTTAAAATAATCTCAGCTCTTGTGGGGAAAAAGCATTACTTAATCTAACCTAATAACTTATAAAAAAATTTCGTACCCCATTGTCCAGAGGCTCTTCGCTATGCGAAGGTATGGGGGAGGGATATTGTACGCAGCCTTACCCTTGCATATGCAAAGAGGCTGTTTCCGGATTCGAACCCATGACCAACAAGTCACCAAGGCACAACTTTACCGCTGCACCAGGGCTCGCCCTCTGACCTAATAACTTATGCCATGGAAAAATGCATGGCTATATGGAATGGCAAAGAAACCAAAAAACATTTAGTGTTTATCTCCTTTTCATCTTCTAAACATATAAGCATCATCAATTCAATTAGCTAAAAAGATTTTTGTCATCAATTTAATTAGTCCCTCAAAATCATAAATAAATTATTAAGTCCTAACTTTAGTGAATGTTTAGCTCAACTTTTTTTTTTTTTTATAGCAAAAAAGGAGCAAGAGCCTGTAGGAGATTGGGGCTGACATCCCAACTAAGCTTACGTTTACCTACTTTTTGAGAGAGCTTTAGAAAAATACGCGGATTATTTCTCCAATCAAGCTAAATCAAGCATGTTGCTAATGTTTGTAAATAGTAACTTGTCCAGAGTAGAAGCAATGCCATAAGTATTTTTGGTGGGGGGGGGGGGGGGGGGGGGAGGAGCAGAAAAATTACGAGTCCTATCAACACACCTGCCAGTAGAATCCAGAAGTAAAGCCCTGATGTTATCTGTATGCCCTTTTAGCTTCAAAGTCTTTGATCCAGATCTCGGATCCCAAATACGCAAAACCTTAAAAGAAAAAATAAATAAAAATAAATAATGCTCTAGGTAGAGATAACACCCCACTATCTAGCTAATGAAATTCAATTTAATATAATATAAAGTAAATGCTTCTTATATTCCAAGGGTAATAGCTAGCAGAAGCCACACACGGGAGAACATAAATCTGAACAAGAATGCCACATTTTACCTTTTCTGTACCACCGGAGACAAGAAGTGTTCCACCTTCATTCATTGCCAATGCATAAACAGATTCCTTATGGCCTTTGGCAATAATTGGATTGTATCCTTGAGATTGAGTAGTGTGCATAGACATACTGTTACTTGAGCTGATGGTATGTAAGCTTGTCATTGGTAATGAGTTTCCAGAAACATTGATATCATTTGAATTATCATCATCATCCATTGGATCATTGCATTTTGTAGCTGAAGCTAGTGCAGCTTCAATATCCCATATAAAAATCTCCCCGCCAAGGCCACCAGAGGCAACCACATTGCTCTAAAATTCACGACACTTCTAAAGAATCAGAAAATGGATTTGATAAGATTCAAACTTTAAATTCAATCAAACTATGTCATATTTGAGCACATAAAAACAAGAAGAAAAAAAAACTTTTCTTGGTGTGCGATTCATAAGAAGCATGAAAAGTTCATAGTACACATTACATTTTTTTCTGCCACAGCAAGGCAAGTAACATAATCTGAGTGTTGACGGAGTGTCCTAGTACATGTTCCTGTGGACAAAGCATTCCATGTCTAGCACAAACATACAACCACCAAGTTAAACAAAAGGGGGTGGAAAAATTGAATCGATACTGACGTACCGTTATCACGGGAAAAGAGCGAGGATTAATTACAACTACAACTAATCAATAGTCAACGAACCTTAAGGGTTGTATCTGAAGAACACGAAACAAGAACATTATCACCAACAAGAACAACATCATTAACCTGCAAAAATAAAAAAATAAAAAGCAATTTCTATCTATTTAACTTACATTGCAAATTGTGTAGATATATTTGTTTGGTTGGTAAAAAAGCTATTTATTCCTTAACTGGTGTAACATCTAAAACTCATGGAGTCTTAGAAATTTAGGATTAAACCAAAAGTATATAAGTTGAGCAATGATTCTAGGTTCAATTTTTATAGAATAATAATATAATATTATTTTGTATTGGCTTTGCCATTATTTTCACACACAGAGACGCTAAGTATTGTTCTCAAATGTTATATGTCTTTTTTCTTGTTCACAAACACCTTTTATCTATCTATTTATTTAATAATGGTGTTTTTATTTAATAGTAAAATCAAATGTTATAATTTTCTCGTTATTAAATGTTATCAATTATGCTTTTTATGGATTTAAATTTTCAAGTAATTATTTATTTAATTAAAATATATTATATTTATTTATTATTTAGTAATTAGCATTCAAATATATTAAAATGAAACAGGTTAATTGAACTATTGTAAAATATAAATAATACATTTTTGGTTGGAGAAAAAAAATTGATTGAGTTGTTTTGAAGTATGAAAGATTATTGGAAAGTGTAAAATATAGGTTTCTTTATTGGATATGCACTTGACGAATCACTCTAAATAAATAAATAGTAAATAGATTTTATGTTCCCATGGATAAGACATAATTTTGCACATAACATATATAGTGAACAACTTACCCATAATTTTGCACATAACATATATAGTGAACAACTTACCCATGTTGCATCATATGCACCTTTTAACCTGATGGATCACTTAGTTCAATGTTAAGTAAGAAAATTACCACTAAATCAATGTCGTTTAAGCAAGAAAATTACACATAATAAATACAAATTCTAATAAATTGATAACAACAACAACAACGTCTTATCCCACTAGGTGGGGTCGGCTACATGGATCAACTTCCGTCATAATGTTCTATCAAGTACTCAGTCATAATGGTGATAAACAAAAGAAAAAAAAAGCACAAGATAAATAAGGATTACCCAGTCCACATGAGATTCAAAGGTAGCAGAGCATGATGGCATGTCATCAGCTAGTGCCCACCGATTTAACTTCCCATCACGACTTCCAGTGAAGAGATAACCAGATCCATCAAATGTAGTAGACTTAAGAACAGACAAACAATTTATGCCTGCACAGTGCTGCAGAAAATAACAAACTTTAAAGATAATATTCAGATACACCAACCAATGATATTTTTTACTTTATAAAGATTTCCAAATAAAAAATGCAAGATTGATGCCCAAATAATGTATATTACATCACCTGATTGAAGCAAAAAGCCAAGTAACTGGCCAGAATGATACAAATTAACACCATGGTGTACAATAAACTATTGATGATAAATTAAGCTTTCATTGATTACAAGGTAAAATAATGGGTAAATTTTAAACATTTGATGTTCAAAGATAGAGAACAATATGGGTACCGCTTTATTAACTTTAAGAATTACAGAATCAACTCATACAATTGACAGGCTTATAGGCAAATGACAAAAACAATCTGTATGGATAAAAATGCAAGTTACAAAAAAACAAACATAAAACTCATCCATTTTCCTGGAAAAAAAAATAGAATAACAAATAATGATCTCACCCTTTTGTCATCAGAATCATTCAACACATACGTTAATCTCTTCTCCTTCCGAGGGCGAGTTGAATTGTTTGTGTTCCCCACACTACCAACACGATGCATTGCTGAAACTATGACAATGCATAAATGATAAATCATGTAGCATAAATAGCAAATCCAGAAGTAAATTACAAAAATGTAAAAGGATACTAATTAATTTAAATGATTTGTGTCAACCTATACATGAGTTCCTTGACATAAAAAAAAAAACTTATATATAAAAGTGGTTAGCAAGATGCAAGGTGGTAATCTCAACTAAATAATTTGCTACAGTTCAAATTGTTACAAATGGGGATCAAGATCTAAACATTTTATTTTATAAATTATTTGGTTGAAGAACTAAGGATTGACTTATATTCCTCAACTATCAATCCCAAAACTTATCATTATTCATACTCACTAAATTTTGAAAATATGTCTCAGACAAGCTATCACACATCAGAAACAACCTAACTTCTATTTCTGCCAGATGCCAATCTACTAGCTTAAGAATGTATCCCCATTGTGAACAGACCAAACGAAATATATCCTGAACAGTTGACAATGTGTTCATCAAAAGAACAATTTCAATAGTTCAATGTACTAAAGAACTATAGATGGGTTGGGCTTTACATAAAAAGTGGCCTAAAATAGACCAGATTTTTTGGCCCAACGGGTTAACTGGGCTCAGGCCGGGCTAGTCCTACAGATAAATAAAAGTGAAAATCAAGTAAGTTTTGTAGTTGAGGTGGTGAGGTGTGCGTGAAAAATGACTCACGTGTGGTGAGGTTGAGAGAAATATATCAGGTGCTATTTATCATCATGAAAATAAAAGGGTGAACAATGTGCGTTAGTGAGCAGTGACAAAAGAGCAATGTTTATTGTGTGAGATGCTTGTGTAGTTGTGTAGTTGTGTGTGACAAGCAATGTACTGTTAGGTCATAAGGTGAGAGAATATATATGCAAAATGAAGGCAAACGCACAAAATGTAAACACTAGGTGTATGTTTGGGAAACTGGTGCCGAGGTCCTGAACGTACATTGGATCCAAAAATATGCCTTTCCTTACTTCTGAAAAGGTAAGTTGGATTTTCGGTACCCACAATTCAAACACACGCTATACCATTTTTTGGACGAGAACAAGGCCATTGTGCCTTTGTGAGTGTGAATGCTTACTATGTAATTCAAGCTTTGTTTTTTAACTATATTTCAATCACTTCATAAGTACATTTTTAAATTTATTTTTAAGATGAATTTGGCCCATTGGTCAGACATATGACCGAGGCCTAAAAAATAACAGTCCAAAGGAAATGTGGGACGATCAAATTGGTTGATTTAGTTTCATGCTTTAACCTAATGGGTCAGATCAGAGTGTTTGTTTCAACAACTCTAAGTGCATTTGGTACAATAATGGAATTCAAAGACTTAATAAATTTAGTGCAATTAATTCTTTGCAAATGTAGAAATAATCAAAATTATATCCATCCAATGCCCAACAACAAAATTTTGTATTGAGCCAAATTGAAAATGTGGTGAGTTTGTCTAGTTGTACAATGCAAGATAACAAAATCACATGCCATAGAAAATAAGCTCAAAAGCCAAACGTCTAGGCCCAGTAAAATTGTAGAACCAATAATTTCATTAAAACGTTGGAAACATGATTAATGCAACCTTAAATAAGATCATGGAATCATGTAAATCACGAATAACATGAAAACACAAAATCATAATTTGCATAACTGAGGCCTAAACAACGCACCATTAAAGCTTTTTCCAAATTAGCGTCTTGTACTTTCCCCAAAAACTGCTGGATTTGTCCCCAAATGTCTTCTCATTTCTCAATATTCTCAACGGTTTGCTAAACTCTGCAATTCCACGCTTATAACCGGTTTTCTTTCCTGCAAGCCTTCTTCGATAATCAGTACTATATTCAGCTGAGGGTCAAACTTATATACCAGTCAAAGCATACCTTTGATATCAAATCCACACACAAAAAATTAAATGCGAATTAAAACCAAACACAACCATAGAAGAGATAACAAATTGAGCCAGTCAAAGCTATTGAATACCCCAAATCATTCCAGATATAATGTACGTGGACGTAAAACTCAAATAGTAATAACAATAATAACACCAGCAAGTCTTATACCATTACGCAAATTAACAAACCCGATCACAGGGTTAAGCATTCTATCGTGGTCTGGAACTAAACTAACTTCTCATAAGATGCATGAATTTTTCTATAATTGATACGAATAAATAATAGAAAGTGGAACAAAAAATAAGTCCTAACCTCAATCAATTATGAATGTGTGACACAGCTGTTTTGTGCTTGTTTGTTTTTCTAATGCGTAAGCTTCAACTTGAGAGGAATTTGTTTCATAGGGAAGGGAGAAAAAAGAGAGTGAAGAATGCATGCAGCTCTAGATGGGATTTGATTTTACCGCGGCAAGTAATTTGACTTTAATTAAGGGCAATATTGTTTTTCAGTTTAAAAACAAATCCACGCAATTGATCTTGATGTTTTTGTTAAGGTTTGTTTCCTGATTTAACGTATTACCGTTTCATATCCAATATCTTGATATGATCATGAAGTATCACGTTTTTTTATTGCATTCTAATTAACAGTTATATTCAATTTTAAGTGCAACTTTTTTGCTTACAATCTGTTAGAAGGGTTTAATAGTTTTCTAATGGAATATTCTTTTTCATTTTTCTGAACCATTTAATATGATATTTTCATATACAACTCTAATAACTACATTTCTAAATCTTGTCTAATGTTATAGAAAACAATAAGTCAAATTCCTTTTCAAAAAATAAACAAGTCAAATCAATTTTTCATCACTATATGACTGATATTTTTTTTTTTATGAATCTATTATCTATCTATCTATTACTACTATTTGTTACATATTAAGAAGGTTTTGTTGTCCAAAATCATGTCACGTAGTACCACCCTTTCAAGATATTTAATATTTTGCTTGAATCATTTTCAATTTTCATAGATTTTTAATAATAAAATAACTAATGTATATAATTACATTAACTTTGAGATCTGCACCAAAAAAAAGGACTGTATGTACCAAAAAAAAACATTAACTTTGAGTTGTATTAAGGTGCTTAATCAATTAATTTTTTGCTTCAATCAATTAAAATATAAGCTGAACTTATTAATTAAATATTCCGTGTTAAAAATCTATAGAAATTGTTAGAAGATTATTATTTTCTTTTTAAAAGCTTATTTAATAATAAATAATAAAGTAAAATGTATATATAAATGTGGAATCAATTTATACGGGTGTTGATTAGGTGAAAATTAATATTAAGGTAGTCACTTTTGTTCATCGGTGTGTAATTCGCTGATAAATATGTCTTAAAAAATGAAAATACAAAATTTAGTTTAAAAAGTGTAAAAAGTGCAATAAATATGTCCTGCCGTTAATTTTCGTCCATTACTGTTAATAAAATCACTTACGTGACACACGGAAGGATAAATTTGTCACTAAAATGATTGTCAACGTAGATTCTTAATATAAGGATATATTTATCATAATATTTTTTTAACTTTTCCTCTTCCCCCTCTGTTTACAACTGCGTCCTGAAAAATGAAAATATAAAATTTAGTCATTGAAAATATAAAAAATGCAACAAATATATCTGAACGTTAATAATAGATTGTGACTAATTATTATTATTATTATTATTATTATTATTATTATTATTATTATTATGTGTTTATAATTTACTGTTCCTATTCGTTTAGTACTTATGCAATATATTTTTTAAATTTCCTTTTAATATATATATTTTTATTATTTTTATTTTCTTGTCAAACCTTAATCTTTGCTGTTAAAGAAAAACTTTATTTTATATCTTATAATTTTATCAAATTTTTACTAAATTTCTCACTTTTAATGTTTAAAATTATTCCATATCACAATTCCAATTTAAGTGCCCTCATATTTAGATTGAAAATAATATGTCGAGAGTTTTGAGTAGAAAAAACACAACCGGTTACGTGACCAAATTTATTTATTTAAAAAAAAGAATTTAATCAACTAATTTTTTTAAAAAAAATCTCACAAAATTTAAACTAGATAAAGTTAAAGTGAAATTATAAGTCTTTTTCCTTAATATATATATATATATATATACCTCAAATATGAAAGAATCCATTGGATAAATCTTATGTGCTTCCATTCGAGATAACATTTGTTATACATAATATGAATGAAATGAAAACAGTTACTAACAAGTAAAGAATCCAAATAAATTTAAATAAAAAATATAATAACACTCAAATTAATACAAATGTTAACTTTAAAATAAAACAAAAAAGATTAATACAGAGGTTTATTCTTTGTCTTTGGGACGTAGAGTTGTATCTCTCGCTGATTTAGGGAGTGCAAACCTTATTTGACATGTTGTGACAGAGTACGTAATCAGGATTAATAATTAATTGAAGAAACAAAAAATTTCAAGAAATAAAAGGCTTTCATTTTTTTAAATGCTAACTTAATTTTTTTATATCATAAAACTAAAAAAAATTATTTTAGTTTGAAAAATAAGTAGTTATATTGATTAATTAAAAAAATAATTAACAATTTAATAAATGGATAAATAGATAAATAATCAAAGTATAAAAGTTCAAATCTTAAGTTGTATTTTACTATTTTTTAATCTCGTTTTTCATAGTTTATCTCTTATACAATTCATTATTAACATATATTTGTAGCATTTCTTATACTTACGGAGAATAAATTTTGTATTGGAACGTATTTGTCAGCAAAGCGGGAAACGAGAAGTCAAAAAGATATGATGACAAATATGTCTTTAGGCTGACAATTCATGTTAGCAATCATGTGACAAATTTGTCCCTCTGTGTCATGTATGTTATCTTATTAATGGTGATAAATGGAAGTTAATAATATATAGGACATATTTATTGCATTTTTTACACTTTCAAGAATTAAATTTTGTATTTTCATCTTATAGGGATACAAATTAAACATTAAGGGATAAAAGTGAATATTTATTCTAATATTAATGATGTTGTCTAAGAATAATGTATTAAGCAGGTTGTAGAGAAAATATTAGAGATCACTTGGGAAATTTTATTCCTGCTTTCCTACTCGACACTCGTGTCATTGTAGGGTCAGATTTTTCTAATAATTATTAAACTTTTTTAAATGGTTGTGCAACCACGTAAATGAAACAAATGTTTTTTTTTAAATAATTTTTAAGTTGTATACATCTTGATAGAAAAAAAAAGAGATAAAAATAAATGATTGATGATGTAATATGATAAAAAAAATTTATTAATTGAATATTTGAAATTTGAAATCATCAAAATATAATTATTCGGCGTAAATGTTTCTCCATTACTAACAGAATTTGTCTTTTTGCACCGACTGATGGAGTCATGTGTTGGACGCATGCTCGGAAATGGCAACCAAATTGTTGATGAGTTGGCCAAACAAACATAGTTTTAATATTAGTCCTTGCCTTTTCATGTTTTTCATCTTGTTCCTAAGTTTATTAGTCTAGACTAGACAATTTAGATGACCAATCCAACGTGGCTTTCCTACATGGATTCTAGCTTGTTTATAATTTCCTTTTTTTCTCACACAAAGAGGTTGTTCAATTAGGCATAAATGATTCTTCAATATTACCAGAATTTGTTGGATGCATGCTCTCGGGAAGGCCAACCAAGGTTTTTGATGAATTGGATAAACAACTTTAATTTATCCAAACCTTTTCATGTATTTCATTATGCTCCAAACTTTGTTAGTCTGGGCAATTTAGCCAACCAATTCAACGCAACCCTTGGTGTGATTTGGTAGTAGTAGTAGTATAAAGAAAGTGTTAAGAAAATATATACTATATAAAGGTACAAGTTCCAAGGTCTCGAAACCAAAATCGACCCTCCTGTCTGCTCAAGCCTTCGGGATGTTTATCCTGCGATTATCTATTGCTTTTTTGTGGTTTGCCAAGAACAAGGGTAGTCAAAAGAATAGAAAGTACTGTAGAAAATATTAAATAAACTGTATTTAAGTGGTTAAGGAGATAGTATGTTTAAAAGTTTAAAATATTTTTATATTTTTGAAATACTATACGTCAACATTGATTAAAATAGTTATTTTAAAAATTAAGAATTTTTATTAATATTTATATTTAAATTATACTAACTTTTTAAAAAATTACACTGCATTTTAATTAAATTTATATCTAATATATAAAACTTTTTATTCCATACATTTTTCAAGCGTTACACTAGGTTTCCTTATTATTACTCTTTATAAAAAAAATGATTGGCAAATACACGTCATGGTTATTATTTTTAAAAAATTCTGGACCATTACAAGAGTTGGTGGGTACACCCAGAGTTTCTCATTTTCTTAGCAGAATTTAAATTAGACAGAAAAAAAAAACAACCCAATGGCATCTCATAAGATGTGGCAGCATCTGAATCCACATAGTACATTCTATCATTTATATGGAAAGCAAATTTATTATTTAATGTAAATGTAATGAAATACTAAACTGAACATGGAAATCCAGCATCATCTGAGTCCGCATACATTCTACCATCATTTATATTTTATATAGAAAGTAAATGCAATAAATAGAATAAGAATATAGAAATCTCTCACTCTCATTAATTGAATGCCTATAGGTAACTTACATAAATAAAGAATTTGTCTGAAACAAAGCCAGAACAGAGATGAACCAACCACGTTCCCCGTTGCTTATAGTCAAAGTTTAACTCAAAAGCACTGACATTGAGTAGTGAGTTTCGTAACGAAAAGGAACATCTTTTTCGCTTTAATTTCAACTCTGCCACTCCGCTCCCTCCAACTCCAATAACTACAATTCAAGTTTGAAGATCTGATCTGGACCAACCAAAAAGATTCTTACGCCACCATTATTATTATTATTGTTTTTCTTTCTTATTACTTATTGTACTACAAAACTCCTTTTTTCACTCCTAATCAGGGAGTGTTCAAGTTCAATCATTGAAAATAACCAACTCTCTCCTTCTCTACATCTTTTACTTCGTTCTTTGTGAGTTGAAAATCCGTGCTTGCTTTGAGTCTTTTCAGTGTTGATCCTAAATTCTTCTTCAAAACAGTTCCCTTTTTTTATTTTACTTACTTTTTACTTTTGAGTTTATGGTTTACGCTACATGAATCATGGGAAATGTTTCTTCAGTATTACAGTTTCATTATAACGCGTGTTCCAACTTGCTCCATCGCATGTCTCGAGGTTAAGGGGTTCAAGTCCAATCTATAGTGAGTGTCTAGAAGTTTCGTTTCTTTGATTGTTGTTTCTTTGAGTTGGTTAGATTGACTTTTAGCTAATTAAGAACAGAGAAATAAAAAGAAAAAACAGATCTCTGTGTATGTGTTGTACTAGGTAGCAGTGATAGCTTCTATTACTTTCCAATCCTTGTCTTACATAAGGTTTGTTTTTTTATTTATTATTATAACCGTACTAGGTGGCTGTGTTTCATACTTTCATTTCATGTTTTTAGGTAATGAAAATGCCTGTTCCTAATGGAGAAGAGCAGATTCTGTTACCTGAAACTGAAAATGCAAGTGAGGTTTCGAAGTCACCCTCATTGGATTTGAACCCAGATTCAGTTGATGGGTCCCCACCTGTTTCCACCGTTTACACTGATGTGGGTGTCGTCCCAGAACACCAAAAGAACGAGCTTGAGCACTTGATATCCAATTTAGAAGGTATGAATGAATAAAGTCACGCCCTTCTCTCTGTTTCTTTTTGTGGCTTATGGATTTAAATCTAAGGAATAAATGTTGTTAATGTTTTTTGGCTTGGTTGAAATTGTTTGTGTAGGTGAAATTGAGGAGCTGAGGCTCAAGCAGAAGAAATTGGATAAAAAGCGGAGAGAAGAATTAAGCAAGATATTGGACATCAAAGGTATAGGCTAATAGTATATTTACTAAAAAAGCATCAAGGTTAATGCTAATTGTTTACAAAGTGTTGAAGAATTGTAATTTGCTATTCAGGGAGCATTCGAGTATTTTGTAGAATTCGACCGAATCTGGTTACAGAGAAGAGAAAATTTTCTGAACCGGTATCGGCTGGACCAGAGAAAATTCGGGTTAAGTTCGGGGGGACGAGGAAAGATTTTGAGTTTGATAAGGTTTTTACCCAAGAAGCAAGCCAAGGCTAGTATTTAATGTCGGTGTGTCTCCCAATTTTATTTATCTGATTATAGTTCCAACTTTTACTAAAGAGGGTGCATGTGCCCTTGTTGGAACCTCTGCAGAGAGTGTTTTTGTGGAGGTTGAGCCAATTCTAAGATCTGCAATGGACGGGCACAATGTGTGTGTTTTTGCCTATGGTCAAACAGGCACAGGCAAGACATTCACCATGGTTAGTTAATTCAACATTGTGTTGCTATTTGTGCATGTGCTAAACACTCTTATTACTTACTAGTATTTTTTAATGTGGTAGCCTTGCTAGTGTATGATGATGCCATGCAATAATTGTTTTTAGGATGGTACAAACGAGGAGCCAGGAATTATTCCGCGTGCACTTGAAGAGCTCTTTCGTCAAGCCTCTTTGGATAATTCATCTTCTTTTACTTTTACAATGAGCATGTTGGAAGTTTATATGGGCAATCTCAGGGATTTGTTATCTCCAAGACAGTCTGGCAGACCACATGAACAATATATGACAAAGTGGTAACATTTTTTCCCTTTTTCTTTTCACTAACATTTCAAAGATTGAATTCCACAGTATAATAAACTCTAGCTAACTAATGATTAACCCCTTCTATAGCAATCTCAATATTCAAACAGATCCAAAGGGATTGATTGAAATTGAGGGTCTCTCAGAAGTGCAAATTAGTGATTATGCTAAAGCCAAATGGTGGTACAACAAGGGCAAACGGTTCAGATCCACCTCTTGGACTAATGTGAATGAGGCATCAAGCAGGTCACACTGGTGGGTTATAGGTTTACTTAGATACTTCAAAGTATTTTAATGGGTTTCTCAGCTTGATAGTTACGTTATCTGTTTAGCTTCATATATCTAGCTTGACGAGGATAAGCATATTTCGGCGTGGGGATGCATTGGAAGCCAAAAGTGAAGTAAGTAAATTGTGGATGATTGATCTTGGAGGCAGCGAAAGGTTGCTTAAAACTGGAGCCAAAGGACTAACACTTGATGAGGGCAGAGCCATTAATCTTTCCCTTTCAGCTTTAGCTGATGTTGTTGCTGCTTTGAAGAGAAAGAGGTGTCATGTGCCTTACAGGTATGAATCTGGTGTTGATTTCTCATTTTTAATTTATGTCCTTCTAGCTGCTAGATGTTATCTGTACCTGAAAAAGCTATTTAACTTCAGAGATGAGTCCCTTTTACTGCTTCTAGTTTTTTGTACTATCATTGTTTCTTTCTAGACAATCAAAGTATATATAGTTAGTGATTTGTTGCTACTTTGCTTGCAGGAATAGCAAGCTGACTCAAATACTGAAAGATTCTCTTGGTATGATACTATTTCTTCTTTTGATTGCATACACTACCAACTTTTGCGCATGAATGTAGTGTGATAAACCTTTTACAAAATTAGAAATTCATACAATTTGAAATATTTACACGTGTTAGTCTTTAGCTCACTTAGACTATTGAGTAAGAACAGGGAGACCCAATCAGCTTTTTTTGTTGATGTGTCAACATCTATATGAACCATGCATTTGTAAATGTGATAAGATGGAATGAACTACCAATTTAGTCTCCTAAGTATTATTACCCTCTCTCTTGAGTAGTTCCTAAAGTAATAAAACTATATAAGTAATTCCCTAAGCATTAAATTTCCATCAATTTAGTTCCTAAATTGATTTATTCTATTAACGTTCAGGATCATTGTGAAAGGTTTTTTAATATTTGAAGGACTACATATCATGATATATAATATTTCAGGGATTATTATTATTTTTTAATTTAGGGATCATTTAGGAGAGAGTAATACTTCAAAGAATCAAGAATGAAATTGATAGTTTATTTGACATAGATGGCTCGTGATTTATGATGTGCTGACTATTTTGTTGTTTTTTAATCTAAAATATAAAATCTCTAATCTTTATAATAAAAAAATACTTAAGGGTATGGCTCAAAGGTGTTGATGTTGGTGCATATAAGCCCTTCTGAAGAGGATGTTTGCGAAACAGTTTGTTCCTTAAATTTTGCAAAGAGAGCGAGAGCAATAGAGTCCAACAAAGAAGTGCCAGTGGTAATTTTACTGATTTTTTTTTCTAAAGCAAGTTCCTCAGTGGAAACTGTTTGAAGATTGCTGACTACTTGCATATATATACTGTAGGAAGTGAAGAAGCAAAAAGAGAAGAAGATTATGGAGCTAGAGGAAGACATCAAGGAAGCCGAAAAACAGAGCCAGAATTTAAGGGAACAAATACAGCAGATTGAGTTGAAGTTAAATGAGAGTAAAAAGCTCTTATTTACCACATATAGTCTTGTGGAAAGTGATCACATTGCAACCTCAATTAGCCCCAAAGATGATGTCAAAGAGGTCATTGAAACCCCTAAAGCATCCAAGAAGTCCATTAAAAGAAATTTCACCAATTCAATGCCTCGATTCATGACTTCAACTGTTGCAAGTCGCCAAAGGCAAAGTGCTGCAGAACGAGACATTGGTACTGTGAGATTGAAAAGTTTTAGATCAATTGCCTCTAAAAGTTCCATCAATTTTTCATATTCCCAATCATTGAGTTATTCAGATATCCGCATCAAAGCAATACTGCGAAGTTCAAATGGAAAATCTCGGTACGCTGAAGCAGATAGTGTTCCAATTCCAAAGACTGTTCTCACAGAAAAGCCTAAATGCAACAATGATTTGGAACCAAAAGTCACAACTCCTCGAAGCAAGATGGTTACATCATCAGACCAAAACTTTAGAGTTTCATTGGGTCGTCACAGAAGAAGGATGTCTGATTTGATCTAAAGGTTCAAAAGACATCTTGGTTGCAGATTTTTTAATGTGGTGAAGGGATTGCATGTTTAACTTTTTGCAGTTTATATTTGTCTGTAACAAATAGTAGCGAGTGGTATATGAATAGGTGTGTTTTCTTGATCTTTTCTGGGTTGGGATCTGTTAATTACTTCATTAACATGATCATTCTCTGTTTTTGAGCTTATTGGGTCTTATTAGTCATTTGCTTATGTGATTGTGTAACTATTTGGGGCCACTAACTTTCACTGAAGTTTGTCATCATGACCTTTTATATGAATACAACACTTATTTAGCCTTGACTAGCAGGAGTATGGATCAATAACTGAACTTTTTCAAACCAACAGGAAACAATTTTTTACTATTCCTATTTTTTCTTCCAGACAACAAATGACACATTTAGGCTTAGTTGTATCTATGTATTATCAGGATCTCTGGTTCTTCCTTCATACTTAAAATTATGATAGAATTGTGCTATAACTGGGAAGGTGTTATATTCTTGATGGTCACATACTCACATGTACAATTGACAACTCAAGTCAAATAGTTTTGACTGATTAATTTATATACGAGGGGAAACAATGATGTGGAGAGCAATTTGTTTTTCTTCCGTTCAGCTTGCGAAAAGACATAGTCGGATCCTTTATTCTATTTTTAAGCATTCTCCAGTCCGGGATTCTTTATGA
The DNA here is from genome assembly GCF_000004515.6 of Glycine max. Taxonomy (NCBI): domain Eukaryota; kingdom Viridiplantae; phylum Streptophyta; class Magnoliopsida; order Fabales; family Fabaceae; genus Glycine; species Glycine max. The sequence goes on from NC_038246.2 coordinate 39,464,888, forward strand.
TATTCATAAGGGTATTTGTTTCAGTATAACTTTTTTAATCCTGAGAATATTATTCTTGAAAATAAAATGAGAACATTTTCAGTATTTAATAAAAAAATGTGTTTGTTTAATTATAAAGTTAGTTGAGTATATTTTTTATATTTCTGGGAATACTTGGTTTAATTTTTTTTAGGAATATATATTATAATTACTAAAATATTTATATTATGTTAAAGATATTATTTTTTTCACAAAACAAACACCTTTATTATAAAACCAATAAATAACAAATAAATTATACTTAAAATATATATATCTTACAATTTCATGATAAAATCTCTCATTATTTTTACTATTCATTAGAGTATGACAAAAAAAATATAAAAATACCTATTTGTGCCACATCTCACATGAAATGAACAATTGACTATGAACGAAAAATTATTTTGGTTAAAATTCTTGAGATTGGTAGTAAATAAAAATTGACACGAGCGAAAATTTTGAAAATGACAATTAGAGATTAAAAGGGAAGTATGATATTTTTTTCTCATGAGAATAAATATTTCATACCTCCTCTGTCGTAATTAAATATAGGTTGAAAGTGAAATTATTGTTTATCCAGGTAAAAAGTATACCCTGAATTAATTATTTTATTATTTTGTAACAAATGCAGGATTATTTTTTCCAAATGTATTTCTGGGATTAAAAAATCTACCCACGAAATAAACGCCCCACAGTGTTTAACATAATAAGCTCTTCTGCTCGAGTGGTCTAAGGGCGGGTTTAGTATAAGTAATTTTGTTCTAGGCTTTGAGTGGTCTAATGTTGGTGTAGTGATAGGATAATTTTATTCTAAGCAAGGTATGATTTGCTATTTACAAATGAATGAATGAATGATCTTGAGTATTAAATTTGGTTAATATTATTGACCACGAGCCTAGTTCAAAAAATTTGACGGAGGGGCATTGCTATTGATCTCTTCATTGCTAGTTAAACCCCCTAATGTTTTGCTTTTATTTTACTTTTTTGAAAATATCTCGATGGAAATAAATTTGTGTTATTTTTTGAAAAATTAATACAATAAAAACTTGTTTGCGTTGTATTAAATAGGTTTGAATTCAAGATACACAATGAAGGTTTCCATTGTGTCAAATTTTTAACTTATTTTTCAAAAATAATAATTAAACAATGAAAACAAGTTTTTATTGTATTAATTTTTCCCCCAAAAAATAACAATGGAAACCTGTTTTTACTGTGTTAATTTTAATCAACATAAATATGATTTTTTCAGAAGTGTTTTTAAATAAATATCAAAATGTTTTTTTTTTCTTTTCACTTTGTTTGGGGGTTAAATAATAAAATATGGAAGTGCTAATGGTATTCATGCCCTAAACGGAGAGTTAAAAGCTCATGTAGTATGTGGTAGTGGGCCCGCATTTGCATGACCTGCATCCGACTGACAATACAACTTGACTGCAGGAAGTGCTTATTCTGTTTCCTTTGACTTTGACTGGTTGTTGTATTGTAATCGTTTTTTTTTAAGTGTTATTGTAAATAGAACACAATATCATTTTCAATTTAAGAAAAAAATTTATATACTCATAGTATAAAAAGTATTTTACCATTACAATCGATATGTATAATAAATTTATTAATTTTTAAAATAATTATCTTAAAATAATTTAAACTATAATTTTTCAATAATTTTCTACTTCGTGACAATAAAACTTTCATTTCGTTATGTCTAATTAACAGGGAGTGATTATTTTGACTGCTTCCATATGGATCAGGATGAGATTGCAGATGAATTTAATTGATTTTTACAAAATATTTGGATTCAAGAAATTGATCGCAGCTATCGTCAAACATTGTCACAATTGATTTTTTTTATTATTCATATATGAATATGAATACCTGTGCTCTCCACCGAAAAACTATTAATATGAACACAGTTCCACTCGCATGAATACAGGTACTTTAACAAGAACAAACGACGTATACGGCATCAAAGCTGCGATATCGCGTAAATGGTTTTGTTACCGTAGAGAACGAGGGTCCCCTTAAGGTCATTGAAAGGGATGGATTGGAATCCTTTGGGAGGTATTCAGAAAAAAAAAAAAATGCATGTCATCATGGTAAAATCTTGACTCAAATAAAATGTTGAAGACATTTTCGTTAGTATACGAGCTTCGTCACCACATTAAAGCTTGAGCACATACTGCTTGGCCAAATTCTAGACATTCCCGGTAAAACGTACTTTTGCAAAAGTATATACTTTTTTGCTTTCAAGTACAGTAATTTACACATTACCGAGTTTTGGTTCCTCGGACAACCTATCATCACAAATACAAAATGGCTCTGCAGTTGTTTGGTTGCAGTAGCAGTTGATATTTTCCTCAACACAAACATTTGCCGTTACAAGTTTTGATATTTTTTTTCCCCTTTTATTGTGTTCATGTTACCTTTATACGCACATAACTATGCAAAATGCCTCTAATTATTCACACTTGAAGCGAGACATTTCAGGGGGTGGAATTTACAGAAATCTCCTGCGGCATAGGTGGAGCTAACTGATCTTGATAAGATGGGATAACCAGACGCTGTAGAGGCTTTAGAGCCACTGTGAGTTGCGCAAACGAGGGCCGCAAATTTGGATCCCTGAAACGGGGAGGGGGGCCAGAAAAATGTCATAAACTGGAAACTGAAGTGTAGTTGCAAAATTTGCTGAAATCATTTAATGGTATGTGTAAAAAAAAAGGAATAAAACAAACTTTAAGTTGAGCATGCTTACTGTTGCCAACACTCCCAGATTATTCTTGCAACTATAGGATCGACTTCCTTAGGAATATCAAGTCTACGGTTTTGGAAACCAACGGCACCAACAACTTGCATAGGATTCATTCCACTCCACGGCAACCTTAGAGTGGCAAGCTCCCATAAGATGACTCCAAAACTATAAACATCGCATCTGTATTTGAAATGATGATTAATAGAGATGCACTCAATAGACACGGCTATTGTTGTAAGAAAAGTAGAAACTAGCATATATGTGAATCTAAATATATGTTCAAATGTTAAATTGCTTAAGTTCATAAATTTCAAGTATTTTGCTTCTCAAACTGCCGTAGCCATGTCTGCCAAGCATTAATATTTTACCACAAATATCAATAAAAATAAGCTTTTTATGATTGGAGATAACAATCTAGTAATAGAACACACCAATGAAATAGGGCTTCACTATTAATTACCAAATGATTAAAAAAAGCTTGCAAGTTAAGAAAATGCTTTTCATCAAGCAAAAATCTGTAAGAAAAGGACTAACAGAACCTATTTTACTTGTGAGATATGAAATTGTTATAAGAATAGGAGCAGGTCAGCTGCTGCGACTAGCTCAATACCATTCACATTTTAGAGACCCAGTAGAGTGAAGCAATTATGGACAGACATTGATTACACAAATAAGATATGAAATGACGATGAAAATCAAGAATAAAAAAACCTTAAATTAATAACAACTCACTTCTCATTTGAGGGCTCATTGCGGAGAACTTCAGGAGCCATCCATTCCGGCTAACATATTGACAGAATCATGTCAGTGAAATGAAGAGAAATGCAGATCAGACACATGCTGCATGTGCCTAAACAAATGAGCTACAGAATAACAAAGATTTTCTCAAATTCTCACCGTTCCAGCAGTTGACTTGGATGACAAAAAAGTGTTGTGCTTCAACCGTGACAACCCAAAATCACATACCTGTAGAAAGAGTGGCTTACTTTTAACTAACTTAGCCAAGATTATATAAAATGCACACAGCTCAGAAATTGATGTATACATAATTCAAGAAATATGTTCAGAAAAAAAAACAATGACAAAAATATCCTTCAGTGTAGACACTAGAGTGACTAGACACACATTTGCCATGTGATTACAACTGTTCAAAACCCAAGCAAGCCTGACCAAACCTGAGCAACCCAACTCAAACTATTACCTGGGTTTCGTTTTCAGCTTTAGGCTGGGTTGATTCAAAATCCAAATATCAGTTAAGATGGCTAAAATTAGTAAATTTAAAAACTTATGTAACCCAACAATCTGTTTTTTACTCATAAAACTATGATTCCAACAAGACATCATCCCCATCACCATCATCATGTCGTTATTATTTTATTGCACTATTTTTTATGGCGCTCTTTAATCATGTTATGCAATAATAAAGAATAAGCAAATACTATAACCTGCATGAGTTTTCAATCATATACCTTAACATTCCAGTTCTTATCAACCAAAAGATTTGGAGACTTTAGATCTCGATGAACAATTGTAGGTGTGCTGGTGTGTAAGCAATTCATGCCCCTAGCCTGTAAATTGGAGAATTTCAAAATGTGAAAGTTTATTGATGTAAATGATGGTTGAAAAGGAAGGAGTGTAATTATTTCATACCACATCCAGAGCCATTTTTATTCTTCGTTTCTCATCAATCTGACAATTAGGGCGATGAAGAATTCGGTACAAGCTTCCTCTGCAAAATGGTACATTAGTAACACTGGTGAGACTCATAAATATGAAAAGAGTAACATGGAAAATAGCTAAGGTTGCAAAGACCAATATGACCAACAAGAATTTCTCATTATTTTGTAAAAAAATATAATAATGAAAAAAGGGAAAAAGCTATATACCTTGGTAGATACTCTGAAATGATTGACAGATTGGGAGGACGAGTAACAGCACCCATAAAAAGAACAATATTTGGATGACGTAGCCTACGCATTATCCGCACCTTGCAGCAAAAGGATTAAACAGATTAATTTTGGCCTTTAAGAAGATAATCATGGTGGACCCTTACCCATGAAATCACTGCCTGTCAACTTATTCTTTTCCCCTATTAGTATTTCTGCCCAAATCTTCTGATTAGTTTTAAATTGAAAAGTAACAAAATGATTTTTTTTTTTTAAATTCACAAGTTTTACACCATTTCTTTCCATTTCTCTTGTACAAATAAGAATATTAATAATGGTTCTAGGCAAAAAAAAAAAAGTACTTCTCTTTTGAATTCTGATAATGCAGCGCCTGAAAAATCCTGATCCAAAAATTTCTTCACAGCAACCTCCTGATATTTCAACAGCAACTCATCAGTCAGAAAATCAGAGACTAGAAATCCTTATGTTTTGGGGAAAACATTTGAAATTAAAAACTGGGAAATGATTGAGACTTTACTAGCCTAGCAAGACTAAGAGATTATCAGAGCATTTTCATCTTTTTCCCCTTTCCTTTTCTTCAGATTTTCTGGTAATTTAGCAAGGGTGTAGTAAATACGTTCCGCAAATTCTTTAATTAGTAGGCTTTGTACAAATTGAATCAGCCATTATAATGTCATAGGCCCATAATAAGAGTAGATTATCCAGTAATATAGAAGGCTTTCATAATGGCTAGAAAACATAAAAAAGGGTCTTCCAGAGTGTTGATCTTGTGCTTCTCAGTTCTTAACAGAAGTTAAATTGACTCAATTAGGAAGAAAGCAGAACATCTAACCATTCATGAAGAAGGTTATCTAAATGATCTGAACAGGAAATTTATATTATCATTATCATCATCATTGTCATTTTTACATTTGAATCATGCAGATAGAAGTACAGCATTACCATCACTCAGAATGAAAATATAAAATTTCCTAATTCAATCTACAATAATAATATTCCCAGCAAGTATGAGAAGGAATTAAAGAACTCACCGTGCCATTCCAGTCAGCATGGTATACCTCTCCATATGAACCTATTTAAAACAGAGCATGAACAGATATATTAAAATTTAAATAAAAAAACTCCAGAAACATATTTACAGTCATGCAACACTCAAAACACACAAGGAGCCTCCCCAACTACCACTAAACATACTTCTGAATCCTTGTGAATGTATATCACATGTAAAAATGTGAAATTTTTAGTTAAATGAGCTTGGCACAACCTTGGGACCATGCTTGCACAAATAGAAATAAAAATTAAAAGTAATTTAATCAATTGAAAAATAGGGTAGAAATTAATGCTAGATCTAGGTCACTAATGATTGATTTGCATCTATGGAGAGCTCCACTAATTAAATAGTAAATCAGAGCAATATCAAGTTTTCAGTAAATATGAATGACATTTCAACAAGAAAATGAAGACAAATCATGTACATTACATCATTACCTATACCAATTCTTTCACCAAGAACCAGATCCTCCCATGGAATCTCGCATTCACCAACATCTACATCATCCAATATTTGATCAACCCTGTTTGTGATGGAATCAATTGATGAGCTAGGACTCTCTGGATCTTTTAATTTCAAATTGCTTCCCATGAATCTGTCATATGTACAGTTCCTCTGGTCATGATTAGGTGGTGAAACTGAACCAGTAACTTGCGCCAAAGTTTGAGCATTTACATCATTATTTATATTTGAATTATACAACGGCTTGGAACTACTAAGGTCAATAATTTCAGACATAGAAGAACCATTGGAAACAAATAAGGGAGGGTTGTATTCATTAGGATTATGATTAGTTTTCCTGGGGTCTTCATTGTAAGCATGACGATTCTTCCACATCAGTGGCACTGGGGGTCGACCAGAAACAGCATTGTTTTTAGTACTTTTAAGCTCAGGAGGTTTATTTTCCACAGGTTTGTTATGCACAGGGGCCTTCCCCATTCCTTTTATTTGGAATGGGTTAAGATCTGCAAAAAGGTTCCGAGAGTCATTGGGGCTGTTATTAGTATATGGTACAACATTGACATTCAATCTTGTCCCATCACCAACTGTATTCATTCCAAGAGTCCCTTTGTACAGAGAAGTACCAGACAAGGCTGGCAAATTTTCTAGTTGGTTAGGAGTCCCTTTATTAGGAATTTTAGAAGGACCAACGCCACTGTCTCTACTCAAACCTAAGTTTGAAGGCTCTGACTTCTCAAAATATGGTTTTCCATTCCAGGGCAGTGAATAATCTTTTACCACAGAATTTTGACTACTACCTTCACCATGAGATGGTTGGATAGGTCTTGAGTAAGAAAATTCATTATCCTTAGTGGAGGGTAAACTTGGCCAAATCTTGGGATTGTAAGGCTTAAAGGCACTATCCTTGGTGCTTAAAATATCAGCTGGGATAAGTGTCCCTGGAGCAGCCATGAGATCAACCAAAAACTCCCTGAAAGCAGAGTAGGAGATGTCAGTACCACAACATAAACTTTCCGGGTAAACTTAGAGATATCCAATGATCGCATCAATCATTTCCATGCATATAAATTTGTATCCAATGATTACATAAATTAGTAAATTAACAAATACAAGAAAAATACAAAGATGTAAAAGCCTTAACCTTTCATCCTCCAACTTTATAATGTTGACAGCATCATCCTCGACACCAGTGTAATGACTACCTTTTACCAGTCTACAAGGCATATTAATGTTGTCAGCTAATACCTGAATGCATAAAAAACAAGTATATTACACAACCAATAGATCAAGAAGTTTAGCAAATCTTGATAAAATTCATAACGAACCTTAATATGATCCTCTAAAATACACACAATAAATACTAAATTTAACTAGAAGATCTATTCTCAAATCTCATATGCAACTAGCTTTGCAACTACATTACAACTATAAATCCAAAGGTTAAAAACCTGCAGAAGTGTTAGAAGAAGTATTGATGATGAGCACAGTCAGCCATAAGTTAGATGACTCAATCTTGATAAAGTGAGCAGCACTTTCTCACTTTCCCAGTTAAGCATACTTACAGCAAATATATTTCTTAATGCATGCCCAGGCTAGATTAGCAGGGAATATTTACTCTGAGAATAATTCTAAAGAAAACTATCTGAATTACTTTTATTATTGATAATTTCTTTTCAAAATGTTTTTAAGTGATATAAATATTTAATAATTATTGCAAATATCATGTTACACTTTTTTTTTTCTTTTAGCGTAGTTTTGTCTGGAATTTTTGTGCATATTATAGTTGGAATAACCTAACAACAAACTACTACAGCTAACAAGACTTTAATCACCAATGAAAGCCATAATACTAACCTTGAAAAGCAAAGCACGATGCCTAGAGAGCCCAATATTTAAGGACCCAAGAGGCAATACAATTGTGTGAAGAGATGTCTTTAACTCTGCTCTTGTTTCTGTCCATCTTGCTAACATAATACTAGCATCCTTTACAGGACCACCCATATGACTTGTAACAAGTTCAGCAAGCCTTTGTACCAAACTAGAGACAGGGCAGTCTAATGCAATGCATTGTGCAATTTGTATCAGTTCCTCCAGAGAAGGATCAATTGTTCGATTAACAATGACCAACTCAGAACCTCCAGGGTTTGCTTCAAGATCTGTTCGAGATGGCATCTTTCCTTGCATTACTGAATCATTATAGGGCCCATATACATCATAAAAACCATCTACCACTTTCTCCTCATAGTCAAGCACATTATATTCCTGGTCAACAAAATAGAAACACAAGATAATCAAAACAGGTACAGTTAAAGAAATGGTCATTAAACGGAATAGGTGAAGGAAGCATCAATATAGTTGAAACAAGAGGTGAGCATTCCATGTTCACTAAATACAACTTGTAATTTGATTATTTCTATCTTGGTGCTCAACAGATAAAAATAAATGAAAGGGTACATGTTCACTTACTGCAAATGACAAAGTGCAAGACAGTGACAGAGTTAAACAATACCATATGATGAAGTGGGTGAGTGTGAAATAATAAGTTTACATAAAGAAACATTTATACAATCTTAAAAAAGATATGCCATAGAAAGTCAATCACAGACACAACAGCTGTAAAACAATCAACTGCTGATTATGGCAAAAAATTCATCTTATCATAAGCAAAAATGTAAACTGTCTAAATAAATGTTTGCCAAATTGCCAGTGCACCAGTTTAACAATTTAATCATAAACATTCCTTCTAGTTTTCTTTTTCAACAGCAAGCACACAAATAAGCACTTGATGATTCTGAAATAAGCGATCCACATTTCTAATTTCTAGGGATATATTACATTTCCAAAAAAAGCACTAAATCTTCAATATCGTTTGACCTCTTGCCCAATCAATCACTCTTCACTCCAGACTATAAACAGAGAACTGAGCATAACAGCTTATGCTAAGGAGCAATAAATCGGAATTAAGATTCTAGCAAAGTTCCGTCTGTTTTCAGCAGAAACCATATTTTACCTCGCTGATCAAAAACAGATTTCGAACTTCACCGGAGTAGTACTAGCCCTAGACACATATAAAGCCCCAAATCTAAGTTCCAATACACAAATGAATTCACTAAAAGTACGAATTAAAGTTCCAAACACACAAATGAATTCACTACAAGTAAAAATAAAAAACAATTCACGGCATCTCCTCAATTAATCACAACGAAAGAGTAACATTGCAGGAAGTGAATTTTCAACAATTGAGCAAGAAGAGTGCAAGACCTTACCCAGTACTGCCTCGACAGCGCCTCCGCCACATCATCCTTGTTCCGCGCCGAATCGATTCGATGGCCTCCCAAGCTCAAAAGCGTCGCCGCGTGGATCTGATCCTTCTCAGGATCCTCACGGAACTCCGAATTCGAAGCGCTGATAGCTAGGGCTAGCTGAACCTGAAACTCCTCCTCCGACGAGAAAAAGTCCTGCCGATTCATCACCGGACTCGCGCCGCCGCCTCCTCCTCCGGGAGTCACCACCACCGTGGACGCCGACGCCGACGCCGACGAAGGACTCGCCGGAGTGGCGGCGGAGCTCTGGGACTGATCGGCAACGCACGACGGCGACGGCACAGACGGTGAAGCCTCATTGGATCGATGAGGATCGTGGCTGCTACCTATGTGCAGCTTCTTGAAGATGTTCTTCATCCTCTCCCTTTTCTCCCCCGTTTGCTTTTCTTTCTTCACTCTCTCACTCATCAAAGCGAAAATTGAAGTAACTTTCCAACTCTAAACTACAATCGGAATCAGCTTTCGTGATTCTCAGCTCAGTGTTCGGTTCCTTTTCTCCCCGATTTCTTTTCCCTTCAATTTCTTCGGTTTTTCTGTGTCCTGTGGCTTTCAGGGTCAAGCAAGGGACTCAAAGGGGAAAAAGTGTTAGGAGGGAAAAAGAAAAAAAAAAAAAACTTAGGCGAGTAGAACAAGCGTTGGAATGGCTGGTAATAAAATGGGCTCAGCAATTCGCTAAATAACGAAAATGACATGCACACTTGGATACGCTACGATCACCGCGCTAGATAAACGCGTCAATTCGATGTTGACATGGGAACCTACGTGTCTCATGAATAGTCTACGTGGAACTCATAACATCTTAACTCTACTTATATTATACGCTTTTTAATTTTTCCTTCATCATCCATGTGCTTCAACTGATGAATATTCTCATTAACTTTCTTTTATTATTGATTTTTTTATGTCTTAATAAATAATAATGATTGAATTTTACTTATTTTTCTCTTCCGATTATAATTGTGTTACTTATAATGATAATTTTTTCTCAGATCGATCTCGCAAACTTTTGTTATTCCCATGCTCATGTTTTTTTCTTTCTTTTATTAAACAACCATCCGTGGCTCCTTTCTTAGCTTTATGAACCATCATCATCATATGCAAAAGTTTAATGCAAATGGCTTTTCTGTTTCAATAATTCAAATTCTGTGTACATATTTTCATAAAATTGCTTGCGAAAAATAGTTAGGGAAAAAGTTAAATAGAAGGATCGAAAGTAAAAGAAGGAAAAGAACGTCAAATAAATAAATATATAAGGCTATAAGCATAACAAAGAATATATATATTGTTTAAGAAATACTAATAATTATGAACAGATCATAAAGTTCTTTTTAATCAGATTTAGATCATAAAGTTAATATTGGATTGCATAGTATATTAGAATAATTACACAGCATAGTAAATTGGCGCTTATAATTTATTTATGGTTCACTTTTTTTAACTAAAAAGAATTATATAACACGCTATGCTAGTAAGTAGTAAGAAACTTTTTTATGTGTTTTTTCAAACATCAACGTTTTTTTAATATTTGAAATTTATTAAAAAAATAATAAATTTGTAGTTTCGGATGGATTTTAAATAATAGCAAAAAGGAAAATGCCCAATATAATTTCACATTAATAAAAATAATTTATTTAATTAAATAATTCGTGTTTAATTTTTATCGTGTGTAAAATTATCTTAGACTAACAATAAACATGTACCATGAGTAAAATTAGTCTCTAATTCGATGAAATTAGAAATATCTGTCATCTCTAATCTAAGATAAAAAATACATTAGATAGTATTTGTAATTATATATGGATATGGATAAAAATATAAGTAAAACTTGTAGTACAATGTAACAATCTTAGTAGTATCCCTCACAAGAATCTTGAGTTAGTTTATTAACCAATCAAAAGAGTTATAAAAAAAAGGAAGTTTGAGATTTTAAAGATAAAAAACATATTGTAAATATTAGGGAATTCAAATCAATAAAATGACAAATCTATTGGTTAAGTTTTTTAATCAAACTTATTTAATTTCTAAAGATTTAACTTTTTTTGTTGATTTAATCATTGTTTGACCCCAAAAATAATCAATTAAATATCTATCAATTTTTAGAAAATTCATATTGAATTACACTTTTTATCTAAAAAATATAAAAAAATAGATAAATATTTATTGTCCACGTTGAAAAATCGGTTTTCAAGAACCAATCCCTGAATGTGAACAACTATTTTTTTTCCCTTACTTTAGAAATCGATTCTTGAATTAAGTTTTTTTTACATGCGTTATGAAATTGGTTCTACGTTTTTTTTATAATGTGGTTTTTAAAAAAAATAGTTTTTTTCAAAAGAAGATTTAAAAAAAATTAACTAGTTTTTTATTTGTTTTAATTTGTGTCAATTTTTTATTTTACTTATTTATATATATTAATTTATAAAAAAATATAATTTATCTAGAATAATATTGTGTGTGTGTGTGATGAAATATATGTTAGGGTGAGTTCTTGTCCAATTTTTTTTTAAAGTAATGAAATACTAAATATTGCTATTTTTAATTAAATGATTTTTAAATCAACTTTATTTTATTATAATAAAATATTTTAAAATAAATCTATTTAATAATTGAAATATGAATTAGAAAATAAAATACATGGAGGGATGTGTTTAACATAATGCGTGTAAGTGTTCCTAATATTTATAAAAAAAAAATATTATACTTTAGAGTATCTTCAATGAGAGTTTTTTAAGTGAAAAAACTGTTACTTACATCTTCTTTTCCATTATAGCAAATTTGTGTGGCATGAAAAGTTTCTTAAAAATAAGATTTGTATGTTTTGCAAGAAATTATTTCTTAGCAATAAAAAATAATATTTATATAAAATATAACAATACTATAATTAAACTATAATTAAGTAAAAAAAAATATAAAAGTGTAAATTTTTTGAATTTATCTTCAGTTTTTTTTTATCATTGGAACAAAATTGTGTATAAATTTCTTATATTGATATAGTATCATAGTGACCACAAAAAATAATTTAAGAAATTTTCATTGAAGATGCTCTTATCATCTCATTATGTCATGTTAAATATTTTATTTCATTCATGTCTTTCTTTAGCTTCTAAACACATGGTTATAAATTTATGGTATGCAAAATGTTTATATTTCCATGTTGTTATCACAAACTTTGCAGGTTCTCAAACTACAAAGTGTTTTTACTTTTAAAAAATATTTCAATAATACAAAATAAAAGTATTTTGAGTTTAAACAATTTAAACATAAATATAGATAATTCAAAAATAAATATTAAAAATAGAAAAAACAGTTAGAAAAACAAAAAAAAAATTAAAATAAATAACAAAAAACATAAATAAATAAAACCAGTTAAGAAATATGTTCATGAGGAACCAATTTCATAACATTGTTCCAGGAACTGATTTTTAAAAAGTGTGTTCAGGTTGTAAACAGTATTATTTGTGTAAATATTTTTTCACTTGTATTATTTGGATAAATATTTATTTTATTTACATAAAAAAGTCTATCGAATTAAGCATTCAATATATAATTAATTTTTGAGTTTAATTACTTATTTGATTTTTATTGCTGATCCAAAAAACAACTTGTACAATCTTTGTTTTAATTCCTACACCTGAAAACTAGTTGCTTTAGTACTTACACATGCAAGAGCATGAACCAACATATCTTTAAAGTTAGACCCCACTAAACTCACCCCTTAAACTTTATGATAGAAATTAATTATTAATAAAGTCGATCAAAACATCGTACTTATATAATTGAAAAAAAAAAGATGAAATTTAATTTACATATCAATTTAGATTTTATCCTTTTTGAAATGAATCGTAAGCATTCAATTTAATACTATTAGTTGGTAATATCTTGAAAAATAATGAATTGTAAACAAGAAAATTAATTTTTAGATCAATTTAATTTAATTTAAATTCAATCCAACTAATTGATCGAAAAATTCAATCCAATTAACTTTTTAATCTTAATTTTTTCAAAAGCATTAAAAGTCGACAAGCTCATCCATTTAGTAGGCGTGTTTATTTTAAGGCATCAAGATAGATTCTCGAGAATGAGAACTTAGGAAAATATCTCATTCTCATGCTTGGTACAAATTTTGTAAAGACATTTTGAGGAAAGATTGATTTCCAAAAATATCAAATGTTCATATTTATGTTACTTCCTATTTCCATGGGAAGTAGTATCTTCCATTCACATGAAAATGAAAGTTATTTTTGTACAATAATTACCTCTTCTTCCACATTTCTTATTTCACTTTTTTTTTAATTAAATAATTTTTTTTTTCTGAAACTACTAACCAGTTAAATTTGGTCTTTAATCAGCTATAATAATGAGCAATCATATCAGAAACATAAGTTATAAATCAATAAAACACGACAAGTTCATAATCTGTCCAATTCGGGTAGGGAGTTCGATTCAACTTTTAAATATGTTTGCTCTACTGTTGCTCTTCCATTCACAAAAGGGAAAAACTTATTAACTCACAAAACATGAATTATTTTTAAGGCTTTAGACATTTATAATGTCATTTTCCAATAAAAATATGTCGTCTTTAATACTCCAACTATAAGACTTGAAAGAATAAAGTATATAAAAAATACTCGTCATGTTTTTATTGATAGGAAAAAAAAACCTCACATATATGTAATAAGATTTATCTAGCCAGATTTTAATTGAAATATTCCTCAAAAGTTTAAGATTCTTAAGAGTGAAGTAGAAAATAATTTTGAGCTAAGGATTAAAATGTCATTCTAACAGAATGTAACTTATATCTATACGTAATCTATGAAGAAAAAAAATGCATATGCAATCTTCATAGTAATTATAGAGGTTGTTGTTAGGTACAACCAGCATTATTGCTGGTGCATCTAGCATAGTTAAAAAATTCTAAAATTGCCCTTGCCTTATTTGTATTTGTGGAAGAAGAATCAGAAGCTCGCGGAAGAAGAAGAAGCAGGTCGCGGAAGATTGATACTCAACTCGCGGAAGAAGGGAATGCACGAAAGAACGAAAAGAAGGAGCAAAATGGCAAAATAACAAAAGGTTGGGGAGTTGTTGGGTGCACAAAAACATTTTTAAAAATACACAAGGGTATTTATGCCTTTTCATGTTAAGTGTTGGGTGCACCTAGCAACACTCAATCATAGACGGTGTAACTAAAGTTCTTTGGGTATTGCTAGGGGCACCCAACAACATTGCTGGTGCACCCAACATTTTTTATAATTTCCAAAATACCCTTCACCGTGTTTTTTTCTACAAAAAACTGGTTTATTTCATTTTTGTTTACGTTGTTGCTTTCTTTGTTTCTCCGTGGTAGTGTTGTGTGGTATTTGGAGCTTTGAAAGAGTTTGGGGTGTGTTGAAGTTAGAGATCTCTGCTTTGGTGTGTTATTTTTCAACCAAGGTACATATTTTATAACTTTTGTGGGTATGATGTTTTTTTTGGGTACGGGAATGTCAGAATACACTGTTTCAAAGGCACGAAAGAACTTCTTCCGTGAGAGTGCACAAAAGAACCTTCTTCTGCAGTTGAAATTAACAACTGCGGAAGAACCTTCTTCCGTGCATTCTTGCGGAAGAACTTCTTCTGTGAGAGTGCATGGAAGAACCTTTTTCTGCAGCTGAAAATAACAACTGCAGAGGAACCTTCTTCCGTGCATTTTTGCAGAAGAAGTTCTTCCACAGGAATGCACGGAAGAAGGTTCTTCCGTAGTTAATGTTACAATTTCGGAAGAACCTTCTTCCGCAGTTGAAAATAACAACTGCCGAAGAAGGTTCTTCCGTGAGTTAATTTGTTTTTCTAATTTTTAGATTATTTTGTATATGTATGTGTTATATTGGTTAATTCTATTTGTAATGTATGTCAAACATAAAATACATAAGATATTATTATATTAGTTGGTTGAAGTGTTGATTTTTTCGCCTAGGTTGAAGTATTTTTTGGTGATATGAACTATGTAGTTATAATGTTGAAATTAGGTAATTAAAACTTGAATTTGTTTTTTGTTAAATTATATATGTAGATAAAATATTTGTATTAGGTTGTTAAATCTTGAATTAGTCGATATTCATAGTTTGAAGTAATTATTTAGTTAATTTATTTAGGTTATTGTATTGTTCAAATTATTTAGTTGAATGTTGAATTAGGTGATAGTTATAGTTTGAATTAAGATGGACGAAGATCAATGGGCGTATAACAATACGATGTTTGAAGAAGTTGATATGGATTTTGAAGATGAACAACATTGTGGTGTGAATGAAGGATATGTTGATTGTTTAGACGCTTTTAATACTTCTCAGGTAATCATGTTGATTAGTTTCAGTCGTTTGGTTTAATGTATGATTTGTGTAAAAATTAATATGTTGGGGTTGCGTTGTAGGTCTTTGCAACCCGAGACGACATTTTGTAGTGGGCTCGAACGATTGCCCATGAAAACGGGTTTGTTGCAGTAATTATGAGGTTTGATACATATACTGGTAGTAGAGGAAGAACTTCATTTATGTTAATTGGGTGTGAAAGAAGCAGTCAGTACAAATGTAGGAAGAAGAAAATTGTTAGAAGAGACACAGGCACTAGGAAATGTGATTGTCCCTTTAAGCTTCGTTGGAAACTAGCATGGAAGAAAAGGTTGGATCGTGAAGTTGATCTGTGGGATTTACAACCATGAATTGGCGAAGACCTTAGTTGGACATCCATATGCTGGGA
The DNA here is from genome assembly GCF_000004515.6 of Glycine max. Classification (NCBI taxonomy): domain Eukaryota; kingdom Viridiplantae; phylum Streptophyta; class Magnoliopsida; order Fabales; family Fabaceae; genus Glycine; species Glycine max. Next base: position 39,481,130 of record NC_038246.2, read on the forward strand.
GATTAACAAATGATGAGAAGAATATCATTGCGGATATGACAAAGTCGAATGTGAAACCAAGAAACATCCTGCTAACGTTGAAGGAGCACAACGCCAACAGTTGCACAACAATCAAACAAATCTACAATGCAAGAAGTGCATATCGTTCTTCAATCAGAGGAGATGACACTGAAATGCAACACCTAATGAGGCTTCTTGAACGTGATCAATACATTCATTGACATAGATTGAAGGATGAAGTTGTGGTACATGATTTGTTTTAGTGTCACCTAGATGCAGTTAAGTTATGTAATGTGTGTCATCTTGTTTTTTGATAGACAGTACCTACAAAACAAATAGGTACAAACTCCAATTGCTTGACTTTGTGGGGGTGACACCAACAGGGATGACTTTCTCTGCTGGGTTTGCATACCTGGAGGGTGAGCGTGTGAGCAATATTGTATGGGCATTGGAACGGTTTTGAGGCTTATTTTTAAGAAATGATCGCCTCCCTGTTATTATTGTCACAGACAGAGACCTAGCCTTCATGAATGCACTGAAAATTATGTTTCCGGAGTGTACAAACTTGTTGTGCAGGTTTCACATAGACAAGAATGTGAAGGCAAAGTGCAAATCGCTAATTGGTCAAAAAAATGTCTGGGAGTACGTAATGGATAGCTGGGGTACTCTGGTAGATTGTCCTTCGGAACGACAGTTCCCTGAGCACCTTCAAAAGTTTCAAGTAGTGTGTTCCCTGTGGCCAATGTTCGTTGACTATGTATGTGAGACATGGATTGTCCCACACAAGGAGAAATTTATCACGGTCTGGACGAATAAGGTGATGCACCTAAACAACACAACAATAATTAGGTATTTAAATGTTTTATTATTTTAGTCAAGTTTCTTTTAATGATTTTTAGGAACATGATTGTTATTAATTTGTCTTGTCTGTTGTGTGTTTTAAATGTAGGGTTGAATCTGCTCATTGAGCTCTGAAAATGGTATTACATAATAGCCTTAGAGACCTTTGTAGTGTTTGGGATGCCATGAACAATATGATCACGCTGCAACACACTTAAATTAAAGCATCATTCAAAACAAGCACGCATGTCGTTGGAGATGTATATAAAAAAACCTTTTACAAAAGGCTTTTGGGAATGGTTTCGAGGTACGCTTTAAATGAAATTGCGTATGAGTTTGAGCGTGTATGCTATTTCAAAAACAATCCATCTTCTTGTGGTTGTGTCTTGAGAACCACGCTAGGTCCTTCTTGTGCATGTGAGCTACAAAGGTATGATGGTGGCAGCATCCCACTCGATGTTGTCCATATGTACTGGAGGAGACTTAGTTTTTTAGACCAGGGGTTATGTGAGGACGAAGTCAGCATCAAGGAAGAGATGGATAGAATATATAAAAGATTTGAGGAACTTGATGTCTGTGGCAAAGTTACTTTCAAGAGTAAACTTTGAGAATTTGCGTATCTCGATGAGAACTCTATGTGTCCTCCTTCGTCAAAGGTTAACACCAAAGGTGCACCAAAGAAATTGATGAAAATAAGCCAAAGATCGACAAAGTGTGATCTATCATATTGGGAGTATGTTGATGCTTATCATTTAATTCAAAATAGAAACACTTCAATCAGACGTAATGCATCATCTTCTGAACCACCGAAGCCAGCAAGGATGATCCCGATGTTGGATCAATTTGCGCCATTTATACAGGGTTTCATTGAGGACATTGTTGATGTGAAAGTGGATGGTAACTGTGGATATCGGTCAGTTGCCATTTTGTTAGGTATGGGAGAATAATCTTGGGCACTGATGCGCAACGAATTGATTAAAGAACTTGGCAAATGGTCGCAAGACTACATAAAGCTCTTTGGTGGCACAAAGAGATTTGAACAGTTGAGGTTGTCCCTACATGTAGATAGGTTATCCAAGGTATGTTGTTTATGCTTGTTTTTTTTTTTTTTTATAAATAATGTTTACATGACTGACACATGTATGTTTTTGTGATTTAGGTTAGTGTGGACAAGTGGATGGATATAACGGAGATGAGATATGTCATTGCATCAAGATATAATGTAATCCTTGTATCGTTGTCACGACAACAAAACTTCACATTTTTTCCTCTCAGAAGTCAACCACCGCCCGATTCTTCTACACACCGCATGATATGCGTCGGTCATATGTTTGGAAATCATTTTGTTCAGGTCCATTTGAAAATTCATTTACTGAAATATTTTCAATTATTCAATAACTTGGCTTGTTCGTTTAACTTATTATTGTTATTTCACTTACAACAGGTTTATCTCAAAGATCGTTGTCCCTTACTGCCTATGGCATTGTTGTGGTCAAGCAATTCATATCCTCAGGCAAAACAGTGGTCAATTGCATACGTAGGTAGAATGCAGTAGTACTTAAGCCTAATGACAATTAAAACAATGCATGTAGACCTAAACGAACACTGAAGCTGTAACATTTATGTATTTGTATTTACGATTGGATTTGTCTTGATGTAACACGTCAATATTGAAATACTAATGAATTGTTGCGTGAACAAATCGATGAGCTAGTCCATTTAAAAGCAATGACATGCTTGTCATGTGTCAGTGTCGTAAGTCACAAAGCATTGCATGACGTGACTCGACATTCATTGATGTGATAGGACAAGTAGTGATGTGATACGACAATGACTAACGTGACACGACATGACTATGAATGATTTGACTCGACAGTGATTGACGTGACACGACAATTACTGATGTGACACGACAATGACTAACGTGACACGATATTGAATGACGTGATGCATCTGTTAAAAGTGAAGCCACGCACCTGCATGCCATGTATATAAATGAGATATGGCCAGGCGCCCATCTGTCGCACATCAAGTGGTATTCACATTTTGTCAAAAAAAAAATCGACAAACAATGACATTCTTAGGAGAAACTTCCTCTCAGACGATCGTCAACTCAAGGTTGGCCTTCATTTTTCCAAATGAATTCATTATTCACAACGAGTGTGGGGTTTATTTTCAAAGTTCAACTCCAATGCCCATGCGAGTACCAAACATGTGCGATTTTTCAACTCTTAAAAGTAGAATACACAACACCCTTCAGCTAAACGACAATCAAGTTGTGGATGAAATTCATTACCGGTGACCACTCGAAGATACAGGTAACAAAATTCACTTCCAATGTATGCAATTGAAAGATGACATGGATGTGAACACAATGTTAATGTCTAATGATCGATTTTCATGTGTTGGACCGATTGAGTTGTTATGCACCGTTGGTAGAACACTAGATGAAATTTTAAACTTACTTGAACGCACTATGACTCCTACTCATGATGCGATTTTGTATTACAACGGAAGGTGGAACATGCCACACCAAAACAACTTTGTAGGTTACACATTCACAGGAAAAATTCCCCAAAAATTTGATATTACAAAAGGATGTGCCATAGATGAACTGAAGGATTTGATGAAGCAAGTAGCACCTAAAGGGATTCCTCCTCATAGGATTCATGAATCCTAACTTGTAAGGCATTTGTTTTTTCGACAACCTGCTCATTTGGAGTATTCTGACAAAGTTTTAAAATTTGAAATTATTGAGCTGAAATCTGACGATGACGTGCTGAAGGTGTTGGTAGAGTCCAATTATTGGAAACAATTTGTGCCAATAGAAATTTTGGCTCTCTTTAGTAAACCGGTTATGGAAAATGAGGATGAGGTGGTTACGTCGTTGTAGGATTGAATGCTAGTTTTATTTCGCGGTGTTTCATGCGAATTATATTTGTGTCCACCATATTCAACTGAATGTAATGTGTTAGTGTGTAAACAACTCTTTGTTGCTTTGTTTACGATTATTGTTGTTTGTATGTGACCTATTTCTTATGTGTATTATATATGAAAAAAGGATGTTTAATGTCGTTGGTACTAATTAATTGTTTTTCTAACTTTTATGACTAATTATAATATGTGTGGAAGCAATGACTTCCAAGGTTATTTTGATGATGCCAAAGAATCAAGAGTTAAGCAAAGTTTCAAGCAAAGATTCAAGAATCAAGTTTCAAGATTCAAGAATCAAGAATCAAGAAGAATTAAGATCAAGATTCAAGAATCACGAGAAGACTTAATCAAGATAAGTATTAAAAAGTTTTTTCAAAAACTGAGTAGCACATGAATTTTTCTCAAAACCTTTTACCAAAGAGTTTTTACTCTCTTGTAATCGATTACCAGATTATTGTAATCGATTACCAGTAGCAAAATGGTTTTCAAAAAGCTTTCAACTGAATTTACAACGTTCCAATTGATTTCAAAATGTTGTAATCGATTACAATGTTTTGGTAATCGATTACCAGTGTGCTTGAACGTTGAAATTCAAATTCAAATGTGAAGAGTCACATCCTTTCACAAAAAAGTTTTGTGTAATCGATTACACTGATTTGGTAATCGATTACCAGTGATTGTTTCTGAATAAATCAAAAGATGTAACTCTTCAAATAGTTTTTGACTTTTTCAAATTGGTTTTAAGTTTTTCTAAAAGTCATAACTCTTCTAATGGTTCTCTTGACTAGACATGAATAGTCTATGAAAACAAGACTTTGTTTTGCATTTCACAACAATCCAATCTATTAATCTACACATCTATCTTCTCCAATTCATTCTTTACACAAGCAATTTTTCTACATTAATTTCTGAGTCTCTTTGAACTTCTTTTTCCTCCTTTTGCCAAAAGCTTTCCAAAGTTTTCTGGTCTTCTAAACCATCAAAACTTGTGCTATTCATCTTTTTCATCTCTTCTCCCTTTGCCAAAAAGAATTCGCCAAGGACTAACCGCCTGAACTCTTTGTGTCTCTCTTCTCCCTTTTCCAAAAGAACAAAGGACTAACTGCCTAAATTCTTTTGTGTCTCCCTTCTCCCTTGTCAAAAAATTCAAAACGACACAGTCTGAGAATTCTTTTGATTCTTCCCTTTCCCATATACAAAAGATTTCAAAAGACTAACCGCCTGAGAATTCTTTTGTATCCCCATTCACAAAGTATCAAAGGTTTAACCGCCTGAGATCTTTGTCTTAACACATTGGAGGGTACATCCTTTGTGGTACAAGTAGATGGTACATCTACTTGGGTTTGACTGAGAACAAGAGAGGGTACATCTCTTGTGGATCAGTTCTAGTGGAGGGTGCATCCACTAGGGTTTCAAAGAGAACAATGGAGGGTGCATCCCTTGTGGATCTTTGCTTGTAAAAGGATTTTTACAAGGTTGAAAGAAATCTCAAGGACCGCAGGTCGCCTGGGGACTGGATGTATGCATTTTAATTTCCGCTTTTACTTTTGGTTAAGTTTCTCTTCTACTCCTTATTCTCTTAACAACATAGTAAAAGTCTTAGAAGAGTAAATTTTTAATTAGTAAATGTTTAGGAATAATTAATTCAACCCCCTTTTTAATTATTCTGAGACCACTTGATCTAACAATATGTTCAAAATTATGTATAATTGTTAAAGTATGTTATTATTATAGTAATTGAATAATAAATTTATATAATTAAATGATAAACCCTTTCAATCTTTTTTATATATAACTTAATGCATTGATTTGTTTGCCAAGTTTTGTTTTTTTTAATTATTATTTTATCTCAAATTGACGTAAAATGTGGGGGGAAGTGATTTTCTTGATTTCACTTTTTTCCTTTTAATTTCTTAAGAAATTAAATCATTTTTTTGTTGGATAATTCAAAAATAATAAATAATTTATGTTAATAAAAAAATAGAGTAAAAAATTATATTTTAATTAGTATAAAATATTTCTAAATAACTTATTTATTTATTTTCACTCTGTTTTCCATTATCCCAAACGGGTAAAAAAAAAATTATTCATTTATTTTATTTTATTTCTATTTATTCAAATATTATATTTTTTTTACAATATTTTCATCTATTTTTATTGTTTGATTTTTTTCTCTATTTTGAACTCATAATCTAAATTAACTTAAAGAAAGTAACTGTTCTTCAAAATCTTTGAAAAAAAATTCCCATGTAATTTTTTTAATAAATTACAAATTTCTGTCTCCCAAGATGAAATAATATTATTTTTTAGTTTCTCCAAAGCGGGAGTAAATCACCTTGTTTCATTATTTTATCTTCTCTATTTTATATATTGAAAAAAAATTAATTTCATAATTTTTAGTTATTTACCTGTATCTTGTTTTATTTGGATAAATACTTTTTAACTCTCTATGTACGTGTGTGTGGTTTATATTTAAATTAAAAATGCTCTAAGTATATTTGTCTTATCACATATATAAAGGAATACTAAAATTAAAACTTTAAATACAATAAAAATATGTATCCTATTCTATGCGTCGTCTTTGTCGCGGCCTAAGGCTTCCATCTGTGGTGTCACCTCTAGCGATCCTGAGGCAACGAGTCATGATGTCATATAACTCAGTGCCTTCAGTGACCATCCTAAGGTTGAAGATCCGCTCTAAATCCTCAGCAATCACTTGACATCCTTGGCAGTCAACCTGTCACAATCAAAATAACAAAGTTAGTATCAGATTTTTAAAAAATTTAAATTATGAAAAATTACACAATTTTAGCTTACCACGACACCGTCCTCGGTCGGCGTGACGAACGGGTGCGAAATCCGGAAAAACCAATCCATATAGTCTGGCGCTACCTGGCCAGGAACTACACAGATCTCCCCCGCGGGCACTAGATGGTCTGAAAAGTGCAGCCATCGGTCGTCTATATCAGGACCCGTAAACGAATCACAAACAGGCAACGGAGGGACGGTCTGAATGTACCCGAACTGTCGAAGCACCCGCTCTGGTCGAACGTAGACGACTATCTGACCCCATCTGAGCTGGCCCGTGTAGGTTGAGATCAGGTCGAAGCCCCTAACTACTCGGTGCTCTGCATAGGGCATCCAACACACGTCCGTGACAGTCAGGGCTTCTATACGTGCCCGGTATGGGATTCCCTTGATCCCCGTCATATGAGCCTTACTCGTAAGCCACCTGGAGGCACGTGGGCTTGCCTCAGCATAAGATCATCAACGACGCACTGATGCATCGTCGAAAAATGCTCGTAAATCCAGCACTACAAACACGAAGTCAACATCAATAAAAAAAAACATGTATTTCGTCCTAGTTCAATTTAAATTATAAGTAACACAATATTTACCTGAAATAATGTCATGTAACCGGTCATCTACTGTGTAAGGGTCTGCGACGCTTCATTCAGATGGTCATACAAGTGCACCAATGCTGCTGCTCCCCAAGAGAATCCCCCTGCTTGGGCCAGGTCCCTGAAAGCCTCCAGGTGCACGACATAAACATGTGTTGCACTCTTGTTAGCGAAAAGAGTGCAACCGACCAAGTGGAGGAGATACGCGCGGGCTGCTACAACCCAACGTCTGGCCCGACACCTGCTCTGATACATTTCCCGGAGCCAGGACAATCGAACATAAGGCCCAGACGCCTGACGGGTCTCAGCTTTAGCCTCCTCAAAGCTGACCTCAAGCAGCTCCGTCAACAGCACGACCGCCTTGGAAGTAACCAACGACTCAAAGGTATGCAACGCGCCAGTGATGGGAAGGTGTAGGAGTGACGCCACATCATCCAGAGTGATCGTCAACTCTCCTACTGGCAGGTAGAAGGTGCTGGTCTCCCTATGCCACCTCTCAACGAACGCGGATATAAGTCCAGGATCAGTGGTGATTACCGAACACCTGATCAGTGGACTCAATCCGGTGGCCGCAATCATGTCTTCTATCTCAGGCGTTGGTCTCCCAAATTTATCTACTTTTCTACCGTGAGAGACCAACTTCAGCTCGGGTCGTTCCTAAATTGAATAACACATAACAATTTATAAAAATGTCTATATAAAAAACAATCCAACTATAAATAATTATCATATAATTACTCAACGTCAAAATGTAAGTACCTCTCCACTCCAGATGCTATGTGCCACATGCTTGGCAAAACCAGTCAAAACCGATGGGTCGCGTGGTCCACCAGGGAATCCCTCATCAGCAGCAGATGAATCCTCACTACCATTAATAGCCACTCCCTCTGCGTCCGCAGCATCGACGACACCTGTCATCTCCGGAGTAACGTTAGACACATGAGAAACATCCTCATTCAACTGAGGCACATCCTCAGGTGTTTGAGTAACGTCCTCAGTCACATGAACCCGTTGCCTACGTACTAAAGCAATAGACCTACGACGCTGAGGAACTTCAGGCTGATGCGCATCCTGACTCATGTCTCTGCCTCTACCAGTTCCTGAGGCACGACCTAACCCTCTTGTTCTAACCATGATCTAAAATCATGAAGAACATTTACTTTTTTTTTTGGTAAAATTAAGTATTAAAATAATTGGTAACAAAGCTTTGTCATTACTAATTTGTTCAAATACAAGTTTTGTATGTTTCTTACTAATTTGGTCAAATTAAGTTTTGTATGTTTCTTGGACATGATCTTGTCATGCGAAATTTGAACATGACCTTCTCATGATATGTGTGACATTGTCACTTGTTGGCAGGGGTTGAGTGGTCCCCTAAGTGTTACTGCATGACATGTGTGACATTGTCATGTGAAATTTGTGTGACATTATCATGTGAAATTATTTAGTCATGATATGTGTGACATTATGCTTGATTAGGAGGGACATGTGGAATGAAGGCATGCCATTCTCTTCCTAATGAAAATTGAGATACCATCATTTCTGTTTATAATGTTTTGGTGTGTTGAATCATCTATATTCAGAATGGGTATACTGGTTTTGAATCATTCTCTTCCTAATCAAGAATTTAGCATATGACCAAACTGAATTAAATATAGATTGTTTGATATGGATGAGAGTTTGTTTTCAAGAAGAATGTCATCAAACTGCTTATATTGATGAGATTCAGATGTGACATGGAAGAAAAGAAAGATGGAGAAGATAGCACTTTTAATAAAGGTGAAGCTGAGGTTACCATGGCTCATGCAAAGAGACTAGTGCAGAGTGGGGTGCTTCCTCCTGATATTGGAATTATTACTCCATATGCTGCCCAAGTATGAAATTGTTCTATGTGAAGTGTGAACCTTTATTATAAATGTTCTTGCACAAGCTTTGTATTCTAGGAGTTTTATGAAGGATGACAATATGGTAAGTGTTCTTCCTAACCCTTGCTTACTAGTATGGTAGGTTGTTTTACTTAAAGATGTTGAAAAACAAGGAGTTGAGTGGTATTGTTTTCGTAATAGTCCTAATCTTGCTCTTCTCTTCATCGCACACAACACCATCACTAAATATAGTCTATCCCATGAAAGCATCAAACCTAGACTCAAACCGCAAAGGAAGCAAGCATGGTCTTAGCATACACGGCGAGAACACGTGACCTTAGGTTGTTCTTGGCTTCGTGGAGAATGGTGCCGCCAATGTCGCAGTCGTGATTAAAGAGCATGAGGCGGTCAACTATCAACTTGAGTCCAATGAGTTGGAGAGGTAGTGGTTGAGGTCAACAATGGTGTTGAAGAAGAAAGTGTGTATCATGGATTGAGAAACTTGTAATAAGCACGCATGTATTGCATATTGGTTAATCTGTACTACATTTGTATCATGGATTACCCAATCCAAAATACATTTGTATGTATTACGGAATGTATTATGAATTACACAATTCATAATACATACATGAGTATTATGGATTGATCAATCTATAATTATATAGAAGTGGTACACCACAATGGTGGGTCAATGCATCGTGGAGGTTCATGGTCATAGTCGTGCGCATGATGGTGTGATGTGGAGGTGGCATTGAGTGCAACAATGGTGTGTTGTGTGTAGTGGTGATATATCTAGGTTTGCTAGGGAAATATTAAAATTTTTGGAAGTGCTCCAAGTAAAAAATGGGATGCATCTAGTTCTCTCCTCACAGGAAATCCAAACTATTATTAGAAAAAGATAGAAATCCAAAATAAATACTAATTGGTATCTTTGTCACCGGAAAGGATATAAAAATAAGCTGAAGTGGCTTTTGCACATGCATGAGTTTTTTTTTGCTAATGTAATGAATAAGAAGGGAGAAAAGTTTTTTTTTCTTCTCATGCAGCATCATAGTCAAAGGACGTAAGTTCCAAGCTTTTGACTCAAAATACCAACAAGATTTCCATCAATGTCTATGTGATGTTTACCCGGAAGAGGAGATCAGGGAGCATAATAAAATCTATTTCGAATTTGGAGAAGTGAAAATGATATCAATGATAATTGTGCCATTGTTACATAGATCTTTGTCATTGTAGCAAGTAGGTACTATTTGATATATCTTGTCTATCATCACCTTGAAGAGTTTCTTATTGACTTAAGTATTGGAGTGTTTTTACTAGTATTTATCATTTTTTATGATATCTAAGTTGTATCAGAACTCTAAAGAACTAACTAATAATTCAATTTGTCATTTCTCATATACATATGCACTTTGTAATAGCAAATAAATAAAAAAACTAACTAATAATATGAATAAAATGATGGTTCAGGGATAATCTTCAAAATAAATGAGCAATATACAATAAAACATGTTGATGCGGAAGAAGGTTCTTCCGCAAGAAAGATTTCCTTCATGCGGAAAAACATTCTTCTGCAGGTGAAAGATGGTTTGTCTCCTTTGTGCGGAAGATGTTCTTCCGTTCGTTCATGCGGAAGAAGGTTCTTCTGCATGAACCAACAGAAGAACTATCTTCCGCACGAAGGAGACAAACCATCTTTCACCTACGGAAGAAGGTTCTTCCGCACGTTCATGCGGAAGAACCTCCGTCTTCTCCCTTGCGCAACAAGCAAAAACACAGAGGTCGTCTATCCTAAGGCCCGCATACACGATTAAAAGAGAAAGGAAGTTAGAACAGTACCCTAGATGGTGGAAGGTGACGAAAACGCAATAAAAAACCTTCTTAGCTTCGGCAATGGAGGAAGCGCGGAGAAGAAATGGACGCCTGAGGAGAGGAAGGAAGCGCAAAGAAGAAATGGTGCTGGGCAGAAACGTTTTTCTTTTTTTTTTAATTTTTTTTTTAATAAAGGACAATTTTGCCAAATCAACTAATTGCTGAGTGCACCTAGCACAACAACACCCAAGTTCTTTTTTTTTTTTTTGCTACAATGCAATTAAAGTTCTTAATCACATTAAAACAAAAATCTTATATCTTACATAACACCTAAAATGTATTCACCAAAAAATAAAACTTAAAAGGTGGACCGGCTTATCCCTTTTACTACTGATTACATATTTTTTATTTATTTATAGAAATTAAACACCAGGAATTTATAACAATCATATATTTCGCTGAACCAACTTACTACATATGGTAGATAGACTCTTTATTAATCATTAGAGAGAAAAGTATATAGTTCCATATTCAGTACACATGTATAATAAATCACGAGTATGTGAAGATATTAACCATTGATTTTCTTATAAACGACAAAACTTACTCCTTTTATCCTTGTTCATTTTCGAAGAGTATAGTTCTCTTCTACTAATTATATGTAATACCCTGTCTTGTTTACACTAATTTACCTCACTTAACCACGGAGCTAGAGGTAGCTCTATTAGCTCTTCTTCCTCCTCGTCATCATTAGATATCCAGCCATAGCTAGGTTTATACCTTTTGTCACTAAGTCCCGTCCCAAGTTGTGGGGAATTCGATACATGATTTTCGGCCAAAGCCCAATCTGGCTGAAACTCTGCAAGACAGTAACCTACGAGATAATTAATCACAAATACGTTTAGTTATGCTCTGAACCTTTGCTTGAAAACCAATTAAAAAAAATAAAGAAAATGGATAGTTGATAACCTGATTCTTTTTCTGCCTCAATGGGAGTTTCACTGGCAGCCTCGATTCTTTTTCTGCCTTGATAACCTGATTCTTTTTCTGCCCTGATGGGAGTTTCACTGGCAGCCTTGATTAAAAGTTGATTGGCAGGTTCAATGGGAAGTTCACTAGCAGTTTTTGCAGATACAGTATCCACACCATTGATGGGAAGTTGAATAGCAGTTCCACTGGGTGACGATACAATGTCCATCGCCTGATTAGTTAATGGTGTATCATCAGAAGTTTTTGTGTTAGAGCAAGCTAGAAAGGCACTGTTTGAGCATCCGGCAGGTGTTACCTCATTCGGACCATCTGGATTAGCCTCTATCAAACCATCCTTCACACAAAACAATACAAGACCACAGAACTAGCCCTTGTTAATACTAACTTTATAAGAATATATAGGTCATCAGATCAAAGATCCACCGGCAGATTTCCACAGGGCTGCAGGCCATGTTTTCCAGAAGTAAAAGAAGTTTTCATGGGATTACTCGATAAGATTACATGTCATCTCAATCATTTTTAAAATATTATATGAATCTCTCAAAATTGTAGCCCATGATTCACCATTACTTGGAGCTACTGAACCTCTCAAAAGAAAAGATTTTAATTTACACGTAAAATTAGGATTCTAAAGAAGCAACCACAGGAATTTAAATACAGAATCCTATTAACAAGTATCTTAATGTCTGAATGTCATTAGTTAGAAAATAAAGAAATAAAATGTATTTAATAAAGTACAACATTTAATACACTGACAACTTCAAAAACATTATTTCTCATTTAACATCATACAATAACAAATTAGAAGCTATGGCCTTTGCAAACATGTGTAAGCAGAACAAAAATTGTTCCCTTGGGGGGACGGTGAATCACATAATAGTAGGCATATTTGAAGAACTAATATAAAGTAATTGCATAGAGTCTTTCTTCAAAAAAAATATTACATAGAGTCTCAATCTGGAAAGTAATATGCTTTTGGAGACACAGCAGCTCATTGGCCATTGCTGCCCATGACATATCTAGAAATTGAAATAATATTGAATTTGGGAAGACACCAAAGCTGAAAGACTGAAAAATGAAGGACATATATAAAAACTAACCCATTTCTAAACTTAACATCATCCTAAAATATTTAATTTGGAAAGACATGATTGGCTAACGGTTATAATTAATGTCTCATGTGAGAGACATGTGATTTATGTAGGAATTAATAAATAAATAAATAATAATTATGGACTAAATTATAATTGGGTTAAATAGGAGAGTAACTGTTGGGGAGATTCGAGGGGTACACCTGTGAACCACGAGTCACCACATAAGGAGACCTGACACCACACTCTAACCCAAAACCTTAAGACTCAGGTTTATGGGTCTTCTCCTCATTTATATGGTGTTCAACCTTTCCACTTCTACCCGATGTGGGACTTCACCTCACACTTGTAACCCAACACATCTCCCCCTCAAGTGTGAGTCTCTTCCACATGATAGTTTCCCCCTCGAGCGGAAGTCTTTATCATCCACGAGTATAGCCATGGCCACCTGCGGTACTTGCCCTGCCCGCTAGCCATTCTGGCCACCTGCGGTACTTGCATAATCGTCTGAGCCGGTCACCAACTTGAATCATCGGCTCTGATACCAATTGTTGGGGAGATTCGAGGGGTACACCTGTGGACCACGAGCCACCACATAAGGAGACCTGACACCACACTCCAACCCAAAACCTTAAGGCTCAGGTTTATGGGTCTTCTCCTCACTTATATGGTGTTTAACCTTTCCACTTCACTTCACACTTGTAACCCAGCACTGCTGCTTGGGAGTAGTGGTTATAAAAGGGATAATACCCACTGATGTGAAATAAGGTCGTCTTAAAAAAAATAGTCAAGGAAGTGAAATTTTCTTTTTCTCCTCTTTCAAGTATACTAGAGAGAAGCTCCACTATGGAGAAAGGAGAAAGGTACGTACTGTTTATTTATTATTTTTTATTTGTGAGAATAATAAATTTCAAGATCCTATTGATTTCCTATAATTGTTAATTTAGGAAATTCTTAAAAATTTTACATGCATGTGTTATAAAATTTATAATTCTCCAAGAATAATTTATTTTCTCCCAATTATACATGAACCTTAATTATGAAATTTAGGGATTTTTTTTTATTGCAAGTATGAAATTTTATGATTGTTAAAATTATCTCTCCAATTTCCGCTGCACATATGGAACCCATCATGATTTAATCTGTTGTACATGTTTTTGTTGTAAGTTATTCTTTGAAAAGCGGAAGCCTGTCAGCATTGCATTTTAGGGTAATTGAAAGAAAGCCAAAGCCGTGTATGGTTTTAGGAATTCTTGGAATTGCTATTCTCAATCCCACATGCTCATTTTTTCCCCAAATATTATTGTTGAATGCCATTAAAGGATTGAAAGTTTATGTCTTGGAATTAAATTAATGTGAATGCTTTGAAACTGTTGGTAGCAATAAATATGTATATGCTACATATTTGCTTGGACGTGCTTAAATGCAAAAGACAAATAAATGATATGTTTATGATTACCTGTTCTCTATGTTTGCATGCATGTTTGTATTAGAGTAATGTTAACATGTTTGTCTTGACTAAAGACATTATGTTGGACCAATTATGTACTCCTAACTAATGGTCATATTAAGGAGAAAACTAATTTATAATACATGGAAGAGACTATGTTGATTAAATAATGTACAACCGCCATGACTCAAATTGGTTCTTATTCTTAATCATGAAATTATGATGTACCCAATGTATAAAATAATTTAGTCATTTTAATGCGCATTATGTTAGTTTAATCTACTTATTTATTTAGTCCATAATGTTTAGTAATGTCACATGAGTCAAGTGGGAGAATGTAAGAATTAATGTCTCATATGAGAGACATATGATTTATGTAGGGACTAATAAATAAATAATTAATAATTAGGGACTAAATTGTAATTGGATTAAATAAGAGAAATTTGTAAAAGTAACTGCTACTTAATGAGAGTAATAGTTATAAAAAGGATTAATACCCACTAATGTGAAATAAAGTTTCTTTCCTGACAAAAAAAGAGTTCTTTCTAATCCTAGTCATCACGAACATAAAGAGACAGAAAAAATAGTTAAGGAAGTGAAATTTTTTTATTTCTTCTTCCAAGAAAATCAAAGTACACCGGAAAGAAACTCCACTATGAAAAAAGATACGCACTATTTATCTATTATTTGTTATTTGTAAGAATCATAGATTTTGATACGCACTATTTATCTATTATTTGTTATTTGTAAGAATCATAGGTTTCAAGTTGGTCTATAATTATTAATTTAGGAAATTCTTAAAATTTTTACACTAACTACTTCTATTCTCTTTCCGTTGAGTAGAACTTTAGTCTGAAACTCCCAACTTGTAAGTTGGTTCAGTGAAGGGAACTATAAAACAACTTTCAAACAGAAAAATATCAAGAAGTTGGTGAAACTGAACCAGTAACTTGCACCAAAGTTTAAGCATTTACATCATTAGTTATATTTGAATTATAAGATAGTTTGGAACTAAATGTCAATCTTTTCATATGTAGAAGAACCCGTTGGAAACAAATAAAGGAAAATTGTACCCATTAGGGTTATGATTAGTTTTTACTAGGGACTTCAATGTAAGCATGATGATTCTTCCGCATCAATGGATGGCACTGGGGATTGACCAGGAACGGTATTGTTTTGAGTACTTTTAAGCTCAGGAGGTTTATTTTCCACAGTTTTGTAATGCACAGGCGCCTTGCCCGTTCCTTTTATTTTGAATGGGTTAAGATCTTCAAAAAGGCAACAAGGATCGTTGGGGTTGCTATGACTTATGGGTATATGGTGCAACTTTGATATTCAATCTTGTCCCATCACCAATATTCATTCCAAGAGTCCCTTTGTACATAGAAGTACCAGATAAGGCTAGAAAATTTTCTCGCTGGTTAGGAGTCTCTCTATTGGGAATTTTAAAAGGACCAACACCAGTGTCTCTGCTCAAACCCAAGTTTGAAGGCTCTGGCTTCTCAAAATATGATTTTTAATTCCAGGGCAGTGGATGATATCTTATCACAGGATTTTGATTACTACATTCACCATGAGAAGTTGGGATAAGTCTTGAGTGAAATTCAGTATCCTTAATGGAAGGTAAATTAAACAAAATCTTGGGATTGTAAGACTTGAAGGTCCTATCCTTGGTGCTTAAAATATCAGCTGGGATAAGTGTCCTGGAGCTGCTATGAGATCAACCAAAAACTCCCTTTCACCCTCCAAATTGAAAACATCAAGGCTTATTAAAATAAAAGAAAAATACCACGAAACATCTTATGATAAGAACAAACAAAACTTTGAAAAGCCAAAAAAAAAATGTAACTTTCCTACAAAAACCCTGAGGTATTCATATTTCATACCATTCTACTATGAATTAAACGAGCCAACGACAGAAACTGACTGTCAGATATTTTTTTTGGTCTTGAGTCAAAGATCGCAGGTGTCTCTCAACCACTGGGTCAGAAACTAATCTCGCTTACGATTTGTGGCTGCCACTAACCCAAGGAAATTTTACACACGGTGAGAATCAAACACGAGTTCTCCTGCTAAATATATCGTTCTCACTCATGTGAACGCAGTGGGACCTTAAACCCTTGCGGCAACCCTTTGGGTTCTGGCTGTTAGATATGCTAATTTGTTTCTAGAAAGAGAATAAAATAAGCAATCTAATTCCCAAGAGGCAGATCTTGGTTAAATTTTCCTGAAGTAAATGTTTTGTGCGAGTATGATACTGTTCTGTTCAACAAAAATTGACTCGGTTTTTCACAGCCAGCAAACAAGTCCACAACATAAACACAAAACAGATCAAGATAAATCATAATTATTACGATTGAAGCAATACATTACGACATAACAATAGCAGAAAATGAAAATCCAGAAAAAAGAACGCAGAGACCATATAGTTGCTTGGAGGGTAAGAAACAACAGAAGAAGCGTTACCTGAGGTGAAGAACTGGCTTGTTCTTCAAGAAGCGTTTCGATCAACAGAGAGTAAGCGGATTCTTCGATGAAGACCCAGCCATTGTTGCCACCGTAAACCTAAATCCACAAACATTATGATTTTGGCGATAAAATAAAATCAAATAATTTAGGTTGAATGAAGAGAATAGTTTTTTTTTTTTTTTTTACTTTGAGGAGGCTATTAACGGCAGTTCGGACGAGTCTGTTGGGGAAGCCGTAGGGTTTCATGGCGTCGAGTGCTGCCTCCATTCGCGACTCGCCTTTCTGCAAATCACAAACACGAATCAGTTCATGGAGAGAAGAAAATAAAAAGTGATTGATTGAATGAGAAAAGAGAATGTGAAACGACATACCTTAGGACGTCGTTTCGGAGCCATGAGAAGAAGAAGAAGAAGAAGAAATTGCAGAGGGAATTGGGTTTATGTTTGCATTTGCTCACACAATGTCAGTTGGTAGTAGTCACTTGGGGTGGCATAAGACACGTGACGGGGACGCGCGAAAATGATGAGACACAGACTCTTCAATCTTTTCAGTTTTCATTATTCTAGGGGAACTCTAAATTTTTAAAATAATAATAAAAGAAAAAAATGAAAAAGAAACAAAACAGACGTTAAATATAATTAATAAAATAGAGTGACAGAGTAAAAATTAATAATATAAAGATAGTGGAAAGTTACTATAAGTTATAAAAGAAAAATTTGAAAAACTTATGAAGTAATTCAAGGGTGGTGCGTGAATTTGTTTTATGAGATCTGAACACTAAATAAAAATATTTTTTTTATTAATAGTATAGAAATATAGATTAGGCTCAAAATTAGTGGACTCAATCCACACCACTTCACTTCATAAAAATTTATTTTTTTGAGTTTGATTAAATTTAATTTCATAAATGATCACTTAATTCTATAGTTTTAGATTCAATTTAAAATTGTGATTATATTACACATTTTATTTATATTTAATTTTATACAAAAATATAAATAATTAAAATTTAAAGTCAAATGATTTATTTGATCTTTTATTTTATTTACATATTTTTCAAATTGATTTGAAATGATTCTTTTGTTTGTTTTTTACAATAAAAAATTGTCCTTCTATTCTTGTAATGTTATCGCTGATAATGAAATAAATACATTAAATATTTTCATTATATACACTCTATTAAATATATTGAATATTAATATATATATTACTGGAATACGAAATATAAATCAGTTGCAATTCTCTTTTGATGGGGCAACACATAAGAAATATGCATGCATATATCAACAGGCATGTTGTAAATGGACGAAAAGAGATTAAAAGGAGAGATATAGTGTTATATTTATAGAAAAAGCTTGCTACTATACATCTAGCATTTTCGGAAAAAAAGGGCAACAAAGATAAATAGACTCGGTTATGACGGAGACGCTCTAAATGACATTTGTCTTCGCTTTCTCAAACAAACGTCAACAACCAATGGTTTCATTGAGCCACACAAAAACAAGTCCCAATTAGTTTCACGCCAAGTGTTGCTGGCAAGTCCACCGTGTTTCTCTCTAACATTCGCCACGTGTCATCACTGCATGCCCCATGCACGTACAAACAACTAATCATATATATATGTGTATATATCATCCATCCTATCTCATTCCACACCCCTTTCAACTTTGCATGCACATCACCAAAATAAAACTAACAGACAAACAGTGTGTTGAAGAATTAAGATGAGTCAAGAACAGCCTCAGAAGGAGAATCATGAGGAGGAAGGAATCAAATATGGAGATGTGTTCAATGTGAAGGGAGAGATGAAAAGCAAGCCGGAGGCGCCGGTGGACGCGGGGATGATGCAAAAGGCGGAGACGGAAACCACTGGTAAGACCCAAAAGGCTGGTGCCGCGATGCAATCGGCGGCGGCGAAAAATGAGAGAGGAGGGATGGCGGGGCACAAAGATAAGAATAACGTTGCCGCTGATGGTGGTGTTAGTGTGACTGAGACTGAGGCTCATCTTTCGGGGAGCCAGGTGATATCGGAGTCCGTTGCAGGACAGGTTCTCCTTATATATATATATACACACACATTATACGCCAAGAAACTCTAATTTATTATTATCATTTAATTATTTGGATTTTGGAGTGAGGTTTTTGTTTTTAATTCTTTTTTTATTAATTGGTTTTGTAGGTTGTTAACAGACTAGAGGAAAAGAAAAGGAAAGTTAATAAGTTGGTTGAGGTATTAATTCAATCTTTCAACACAAATCATGATATCCTGTATGTTTTACTTATAAGTGATGCTTAATTATTTTTTTCGCCTTAATTAGTTTTCCTGGCATAACCGAAAGCTACCGGCCTAATCTAAAAAAAATTATAATCTTCTACTATATATTGCATGTGTTTCCTATTTTATTTCCACTTCATTTTTTTAATCTTTCTTTTACATTACGTTATTATTTGGTGATTAATTACCATATATTCATATTTACATTACGTAATAACCAAAAAAATATAATATGATGGGAATTACGTACTTACTGAGATGTGTAGGTGGTGAAGCAATTTAACCAAAAGGCTCCACTGAATACGATGACGCCACCTTCTATTGTTCAAGAAATGGGCGCTGGAGGTGCTGGAAGCGGGATCACCATAGGCGAAGCACTCGAGGCCACGGTTCTGACCGCCGGAAAGAAGCCCGTCGAGTGGAGCGACGCCGCGGCGATTCAGGCCGCCGAAGTCAGAGCCACTGGACGCACCAACATCGTCCCCGGCGGTGTTGCCGCCGCGGCTCAATCTGCCGCCACACTCAATGCTCGAGTTACAAAGGATGAGGAGAAGATCAAACTCGCAGATATTCTCGCGGTACGTCACGATTAATTAATTTCAATCATTTGATAACACACAAGTTGAAGGTTCGATTCTTTTTAACAAAAAAAAAAAAAAAACTAACAATTAATATTTATGGATAAAAAAAAAATAAGACACAAGTTGTTGCTGTTGTTTTCAGGATGCGACTTCGAAGTTACCTTCAGACAGAGCAGCGACTCGGCGAGATGCAGAAGGGGTGACGGGTGCAGAAATGAGAAATGATCCAAACCTCACTACTCATCCTGGGGGCGTCTCTGCATCCGTCGCTGCTGCTGCTAGGCTTAACAAAACCAATACCAACACCTAATAATAATAATAATCATATTTAAACTCATATACCATACCATACCATACCATGTATGTTATCGCTTTATTTCCCTTTTACTTTCTTTCATCCAATGAATGAAAAATGAGAGTGAACAAATCTTATGACCAAGTGTTAATTAAGGTGCTCGGGGTATCTTCAGGGGACCATTTTCTATCAATAATCTTATAAACTCCATTTTCCTTTTAATTCTTTGATCTAGCTAGTTTTCTCCAAAGCAGATGGGTAGAGGTAGACATTTAATCCCCCCTGCATCTGCTTGGAATCGCTACAACCAGGAGTATGGTTGTAACTTCATGAAATGAAATTCTAGTTTACAAAATAAATAAGAAATACACCTTTACTTTTTAGGACGATGTGTTGTTCTTTTAGACAATTTTCTTTAATTAATATTAAGGTAATTAAAGTGAAAATATGAGCAATAACTTATGATGAGTTGGTAAAAATGTTTAAGTAAAAATAAATGTAACT
This sequence comes from Glycine max, assembly GCF_000004515.6. NCBI lineage: Eukaryota > Viridiplantae > Streptophyta > Magnoliopsida > Fabales > Fabaceae > Glycine > Glycine max. The sequence continues at coordinate 39,501,640 of NC_038246.2, forward strand.
AATCGGAAAAAGCAAGTTTTGATTAATAGTTAAGTTGTGCATAAAAATAAAGTTGTATAATTTTTTATAAGAACTTCTACTATAAAATAAAAGATATATTTTTCTTTTATAAGTAATTGAGATTTTATGAAATTAGACAAATTCTCTCACGTTATTTTAACGTATTTTATAAGTAATTAGATTTTATGAAATTACATAAATTCTCTCATGTTATTTTAACATAAGTAATTGAGATTTTAACATACTTTTTAAGTAATTGAGATTTTATGAAATTACACAAATCTTGTTATTTTATCGCTTATAACAAGAACACAATGTAATATTTTTAAAATAATTAAGAGAGATTAATTTAAGCAATTAGAAAAAATTGATGTAAGGGCAAAAGAATAAGGGGATTTTGTACAATTTTACAAAAACCTGTCACTGTAATTACTCATTCTTTATAGCAATCTATTCATAGTTTTTATTTTATTATTAAATCTCTTCATTAAGCGACTTTATATAATAAATTGTATTTTATTAAGAATATTTTATTGAAAACCGTCTTTATTAAGAAACTTCATATGCTCGTTTTGTTTAATAATTATATCTGGAGTATAATCATGGAAAACATGTTTTTTTATTAAAAGAATTAAGGAACATAAAGATACCTAAAATGTGTGTAAGTTGTTCTTCGCATCTGATTAGCTGAATATTAAGATGTATATACATTGCAATGACTATAAATAAAACGAACGAGGATATAACAAATAAAGAATTGCAATATCCCAAATACTTATGATTTTTGCTCCGAGTTTCCCAGATAGTTTGATCTTTCGGCTCTATGAACACTTCGTAAAAAACAGATAATTATTCTCCAAAAGTTAACCATCATAATTCAAACGTCATTGTTTTGATATGAAGCGTAGTTTTTCAAATAAATTTGAAAACATATGGGCGCTCATCCTACAATAATTTTCTCAATTAACAACATTTAGGAACGGGGATGGAATTGAGACTATTTCTTCTCCAGGGGACATGTTCAAATCTAATTCAAGAATTCCGAAATATAATGCCCGTTTGTTTCTCAGTCTCCAATCAATAAGATATTAATACATACATTGAGCATTTAAAGGACCAAGAAGGTTAGCACTAACAAACAAACAAAAATAAGGCCTGGGCCCGAGTTTAAAAAAATTGGGCTCAAAGTCAGACTCATTTCAGTGTGATTTGGTACAACAAAATTGGCAATGCAAGGGGCATATTGATCCTCTTACTAGGACCATTTTAACAGATTTCTTCCTCTTCCTTAGCGGTTCCTGTCTTTAGAATATCTGGTAAACCACACAATTCTGTCAGGTGCTCCATTGTTTTTCCCAGATTTATGGCTCTCCAAGTTTTGCCCCAAATAAATTGTATTGGGTTGGAGAACCTCAAACGGTTTAACAATGGACTACTGGAAAACTTTGATCTGTCGTAACTTGAGGTAGGCCAATCATGGGCATGTAGCTGATGGAGCTGAGAAAGTATGGATGACCATAATTTATGACAGGCAACAGAGAAAAGACTGGGAAAACCTCCTACAGGTGGTTCTAGTCTAGTCTACAGAAAAAAAAAAAATATACAATCCTAGACAAGGGTAAAAGAAGAAAAGCTAGGTATTTCATCAGCTTAAAAATTTCGAAGCAAACAACTTATTAAATGGGCTTATCTGGAAGTATTCTTTTCACTCGCCAAGCTGAGCTTTTCCAGAGACAATTCCTTGGTGACTAATCGAAGCAGTACTTGCACCAGCTCCCGTATTCTTAATTCTCTGTCCATCGAAAGAACAAAATTTTGAAACAGAAAAGGAAGAAGAAAGAAATATATAATGAAAAACAGGAAAAAAAAATCTCGGTTTTCTCTCAATTTTCTAGAAACGAAGGTCCCTTCCAAGATTATATAGTCTTCGTTTAAACAAGCACTTGATATGATTATAAAAAAAAAGCATATGTATTGTTGGACACGTAGGCCAAACTATGCCTTTTGCCATTGTGAAGTGACCTAGCATCTTTTGAACTAGCTTGTGCTGTTGGAGGTAGTTTTGAGATTGTTCGACTACTTTAGAAGATTTTTTTAGTACTCATTATCAAGTTTTTGTAAAATGCATGGATAGGATAAACAAGAACCGTGTAACTTTTGTTTATATTTGTATATCAAGTTTTTCACAAGTCTGTTTCAGTGGTTTTGTGACTTTTGACTCCCGTGACAGACTTGTATCTTCGGCTCCTTATGGGTTTAAATCTAATGACATCTGGGGTTTTCTTTACCCGCTTGTCAAAGAGATTGTCAAGCACTTTTTAAGCATATATATATATATATATATATATATATATATGTATATATTTTTTCTTGCTTGATTATTATTAGTATTTTGTTCTGTGAGAAAAATATAAATAGAGGTTAAGAAAATATAACATTAATGCATATTATGAAATCTCATTTCCTTTTAGTATCTCTCTTTTCCCAAATTTCCTTTTATTTTTTCCGAAGATGAGAGAAAAATAGAAATAGAGGTTAAGAAAATATAACATTAATGCATATTATGAAATCTCATTTCCAATCTCCAACCAACCCCCGGACATCCACTTGCAAAAAGATTCCACGTGTGTGCATGCCATATAAAGCATGGTTGCTCAAATTTATAGTTACTTTACCTTGATGTAACAAGCTCACAAAAGGAAGGTAATAGCGCAAACAGATGGGGACGGTTGTCATGCTTCTCCTTTTCCCTTGCTAGTTCAGTTCTCAACAATGGGTGTAAAGGGAGACTGGATGCTGCATCTGGATGAATTACAAGATGCGCCAGTTCTTGGAGAACATAAATAATTTCTTCAAGTCTTGCTTTTGGTAATGGACAGTCACCTGCAGGAAAAAGAAAATAGTTAAGTAGGCAAAAACAGGGAGATGAAATGAAGATTATTGATGCTGTTTATCTTTCATTAAAATAGAAGCACACCTAAGCCATTTTCATCTGTCAGAAACCTGCTCAAGATGTATTCACATCTGGTCATGAGCACTGTAATTGAGATTTTGCTGACTTCAGATCTTGTCATATTCCAATTGACTTCATTAGAATAACTAACCAAACATAAAATCGGTCAACATATCAAGATAATATATATAGTAAAACTAAAAAGCAAAGAGAGAGAAGAAAATAAGGACTAGAGATCAAAGCTAGTTAAAATAAACAATACGTATAAAAAGCAAGAGCGTGGGGGATGGGGGGAGTCAGGAATTGGTGGCAATCTTATACTTAGCTAGGGCGAATTGATCAGATCTCAACAATGTAAATTTTAGGACATGGATTCATCAGAATTTTTTCCCAAAGAAAGCAGTCAATTGCATACAAAAATGCATGATAAAGGTAGATTACTAAAAGCATCCATGATATCTCACAGAAGAGACATGTCTACATCCATGACATCAATTAAAAGATACTTTACATTCAGAATTTAGATATTGGAGAAAATTTTCTAATATGAACTAAAGAAGGTTTCAAAGGATGGCACCTGCTCAAAGAAAATAACTTCTGTAAACAAGTCAAGGAAAATCTGCTGCAGTGAGGAGGCATAAGCTCTACAGTCTCAACAGGTAATGAGCATGTGCGTGATGCACAACGGTCCAATGTGGAGACCAGTCGCTGCAGAATCTGAGAACATGCACATTGTTAGAACATACGAAAAATATCCAGTAGGATCTTAATTATTTAGAGTATTTTAGAGCATCTTATATTATCTCTTAGGATTAGTTTCCCTATTTCTTTGGTTTCCATATCTCCTTATATTTCACAATTTCTTTCCTTATTTGATTAGGATTAAGAGTTTAGTATTAGTATAAATAAAGGTTGTTGCTTTATGTTTTGCATCTCATATACAACACAAGACAATAACAAGAGTATATTATTCAAAATCTCTTCACATTTTCCTCCCTCAATAGTCAATACCTAAAATGTTATAATTTCAACAGTATTAAAAAGGATAAGTAAAATGTCCCACTGAAACCTCAAGCCAATGGCAGGTCCATTCAACTACATAATCTGGAGTGCAACAAAAGCTCAAAACAAGTCCATTTCGGTGACTTTCGCAGCAAACTAAGCAAACAACTTTAGTACCAATGACAAATATATAATTGTTAACCGAATTAATTATTACTCAAAAGTCATGCATAGGAAGGAATGTGTCGTCATTCAATAATAGAGCTAGATCCAATAAACAAAATATAAGAACTCTTAATATTAAATTAATAGATAATTTACATGTTAGTTTCTCCACAACAGTGATACAGAATGATAAGAGGCAGCACCACCATGTGCAAATATAATCATTGTAACAAGGCAGAGTCATATTTTGCAAGAAATACAACTAAAACTTATAAATAGTTTTAAGTATTTTTATTATTCATTATGGTGGGAATCTTCTATATCAACTTTTTTCAATACCTCTTTTATAGTTTTATGGATGATGATTCAAAAGTTAGCAATGCAATTCTTGGACGAAAATTTTTGAAGTGTAAGTACATCATATTATCATTGATGAGATAAATTATATTTATTTTGAGGATATGGGTAAGTGCTGGGGAACCTGATCGAAACTGATACTTAATTATGGAACAATGTGACTAGCTCCTTAAAACAGTAGTCCTCTGTAATTCATCAAAACAGAAAAAGAAAAGATACCTTATGCAACCTCTCCACCAAAAACTTCCTTTCCTCTCTCTCTCTCTCTCTATATATATATATATATATATAGATTCCATTTAGACATTATGTTATTCCTGTAATAGAATTTTCTCTCAGCTATCACCATTGCCAAGGTGGGTTGGTTCCATGATCCTCTTATCACCCTACCCAATGCACACCTTCGTAATAGGAGGTCTAACAGTAACTTGAAAACTATTGACAGTGTAGATCTTTTTTGCTTCTAGCTCCATGTGTGGTTACGTATCAAATTATTCCTATTGGGCTTCTTAATGCTTAAGTATCTTACATATTGGGTTGAGATTATGATGACAAACAAAACAACACACCCCTTAACATTGACCTGGTAAGTCAAGAATTTTGTTTTCTTCATGCAGCCTGATCAGCCTAGTCAAACTCAAACAAGCAAGTAAATACGTAACTCAACCCTCTATTACATAGGATGCTCATGCTCATAACAACTTCATGAAGTACAAACTATAACTAACAATATTGGATGAGTTTATTTAAACGTAAAAAAATCAACTTTAAAATAAGCACTTTTTTAAGAAGCAGATAGGATTTGCTTCTCAAAATAAGCAGAAAATTGCTTTTTTTTTTTTTTAAGGAGAGACAGTTAGGCAAACACACTAAAAAAATAGAAAGTTGCTTATTTTATTAAAATAAGCGTTTATTTCAACAAATAAGTTTAAACAAACTGGCCCATTATTGGTGATTAACTTACATCCGAAGGAGTGTCAACTGGCAACTTAAGGATTGTGTCACCAAGAATATTTAATATGGACATCTCAAGGGACTCATCAGCCTCTAGCACCACTGCTGAGATGGAATTTGAAGGAAGAGCTCGTCCACAATATCCAATTAGGAATATTTCATAAACATCTGCAATTTCTTTCCATATTCGTGTTCTGACAGGTTTGCTAATCGTTGAATCTGGACCTCCATTGGTTAATTTGGTGACATAGTGAACAAGAACACGATTGAATGCTTCAACAGCTAACCTCCAAAGTGCATTATCTGGATTGTCTCTTCTTGTTGTCATACACCTGAAAAGTTAACATAATAGTATTATAGCGCAATACTCATGAATCTATAGACAAAAGGAAGATATATAAACGTATCAAGCAGGAGAATATCTTCAGCCATTAGGGTTGCATATTTTATGGCATAAAAAAAGAGCTGACCAAATGGTAAAAAGTTTACAGCTGTCAATTCCAAGCGTAAAAGATATAGCTTTAGGAGGGGCAACTTCAAAAGTTGTTGGTGAGTGAAGCAGAATGTACTTCTCTTTTTTTCTCTCACTCTTAACAAATTATCAACTACTTTTTGCGTTTCATTCTTCTTCACTTTAACTCCGGGAATAGAAGAGTTAAGTGAAGCCAAAAATCTTTTTATCTCTCTGAAGGCATGCAAATTATAATAAAACTTAAAATATTCAGAATCTTTTCCTTATATCTCAACAGATAAAAGGAAGAGAATTCCTACCTATGAAAAGAACTTCCAGGAGCACACAAGAGTAGCATTCATCTCGAGCAAGACATGCCAAGTCATTTTTAACCCCAGTTTCCAAATTCCAATTTAAACATTTTCGAAAACCTGATGTTTGAAGCTATAGTAACCTATAAACTCTAGAATCCACTATCCACAGAAACGGAGTCTCAGCATTTCCTGGCTAGTGACTACAGTATACAAATCTTTCCAACTAAAATTTTTAAAAATAACTCTCTGACCCTTAAGTGAGTTATCCTATCCTACCCCTTAACTGTAAGTAGCAAAACAGAATTGACATTAATTAAGAGCAACTACTACCTTCCAAGGCTTTGAATAATTTCAGGGTATATAATATACTTTTCAACAGCAGGTGCCTGCAAGAAAAGATCTACTAGCACGGGAACTAGCTTTTCTGCAAATATGTAACTAGGAATGGCTGCAGTTGATCCAGAACCCGGGGATACTGCTATTTTGTTGGGTGATATTGGAGTAGCACCATTAGGTGCATCATAGTTCACCTGAGAATCTGCAAACACAAGCATAGGTTTTACACTTTTACTTAAAGGAAAACTGAAAACTAGATTAGATACAACCAGACACTTCCATAACTAAAATAAGATCATAACCTCTTGCTTGATCGATTTTACCATCCTCATTCTGTAAATGAGAATCCTGTCTAGGAAGATACTTCAGAAACTCTCGAAGAAGAACAGGCCACGTAGAAGATATGTGCTCTGTTGGACGTAACAGCGGTAAGATTTCCAATATAGTCCGTAGCACTGGTGGGACATTCCCCTAGAAAAATGGAACATCACATTCATATGAAAGTTTCTACTAAAAAATGAAAATTCTACTACAACTACTAAATAGGTTCTTTGAATAACACTGCAGGATACTTGTTCGATGTAAAGTCACTCATATATGCTTTCACCTAACAGCTTAAGTTTTTTTTTGCTTAGCTGGTTGATGACAACTTTTTCTTTTAAAGCAAAGCAAGATTTGAGATACCAAATGCTTTTGTAAAACAAGACTGCAAAGAAATCACTTGGGCCTTGTGCCTTGTTAGTTCACCGTGCTGTGTCATCTATATATTGATGACTCTTTCCTTTGTGTCATTTCAACCAATTCATGATGAAATAAGTAAATATTCAGTTACAATTTTCTCTCTGCCTCTGAAACTGATCAGGACAGCTTACGCTCATAAAAGTTATGAATTTTTTTCTAATATGATTGTTAGTATAGACCATATATTATTTCCTTTTCATTTTATTCCACTGTGAAGAACTGAATACAAAAGTGAACAATGAACGGGGATACTCCAAGTTAACACTTCAAAGAATGCCAGTGGTGTTTTTACTTATACAACAACAAACTCTTCGGCTATGTAGGGGTTATAAGGTTGAGTTAGTGGTGAAGGGAGAAGGAAGGGGAGGAAAGGTCGTGGGTTCGAATCTTCCCTATTACCAAAAAAAAATAACTAACAACTAAAATTTGCCGATAAAAAAAAAAAAAAAAAACTCTGTGGCTAAGTTAGTATAAAGAATTATTAAGGATGCTAATAAAGTTAAAGGAATTTTTTTTTTGAATGTACAACTAAGAAATCACAAGTGCATAATACAATAAGTTCACAACTTATTGGTAACTATGTATAAAATTTAAGGTGTATGAATAGTATAACAGTTACAATTTAGTGACAAAAACATTTGATTGCATAGTTAATTTAATTTATTTTTCAAGCACATAATAGGTTAGGTTTACAAAGTTGAAATAGCATGTACTCTGTAAAGCATATATGTGATATTTGTAATGTGTTGTGGATTAATATTTTTTTTTCATGTTATGTAAAGAATATTTCTTCATTTGCTTGCTTCATATTCCCCAGTATTGTTAGAAAAACTAATGAACATAATAATAACGGTTTGAAGTTCCAATTTACAAGAGAATAAGAAAAAAATAATTAAGAAATATTGATAAAGTTATTAGAAAGTGGACTTACGAATTCCATTTCAAAGTTATCATTAGTTAACATGGCTTGCTTCACAGCCAAATCTATTATTGCTATTAGTTGTGTGTATATGACATCATTGAACAATCCTTGAGCCTGCACGTAAAGCTCTCCTGATAGATGATCAAAATATGAAGTAAATCAGTCTCATGAAATCTGAATAACACTATCTAAAGCTACTTGACTATGGGCATAAGGTACAAACAAAGGAACAACTGTTAATCCATAAGCAATGTATACAGAAAAATAAAATCTTAATTAAATGAAAATCGATATATTACCAAGACCATGCAAAATCTCCTGCGTCACTTTATCAGCAGCATTGCCACGGTAACTAGAAGGCTTTCTCAGAACAAGCTCGTAAACATCAATTACTGAAATAAGGTAAGGCATTGGCATATTTCCCTAATTCAAAAACTTCTGTCAGTACTTAAATGAGTATATTTCAACCAGTTCTACTTTCTTGATTCCTATATTTGTTAATTGATTAAAAGCCAACATGGCTAGTGTCAAAGATGGTCGAGAATCAATTCAGCTATCTATTCTTCATCTACAAACAGAAGATCAGCTCCAATTCAGACCATTATCCCTACCTTAGATGAATGAGAGTTAACAGTTGTCTGCAAACAATTTATTGCTGCAAGTGCTACCTCTTTACTACCATTTAAAATGCTATTCTCAACAAATTGAAGCAATGATTCCCAGCCTACACGGAACAAAATTAAATCAGGACTACTTGTAAATTACACCAAATGAAAATACCAGATACATGATCTTTTAATAGTGAACCCACCAGACCAGAAGTTACTTAAGCTCGTGAAAAAAGGAAAGAACAACCGTAATATACGTGCAATTCCACCCAAAACAAGCACAAGAGTTTCATCCCACTGCTTCTGAGCCGTGTTACGACTGCAAAATTCATTAGAATGTACACATATATCAAGTGATTTTGGAAAATTTTATGAGATTACTGAAGTAGCTAACTACAGTGCACCCGTAAAAGGTTTATGCAGTCATGGTATCAGCATAAACACAGGCTAGAAGTCAGTATCATATACACTACTTCTGAGTTTTTCAATCCTACTCTAACTTTTCAGTCTCCCTATACCTCAACATTTTATTAGAACTATTTACCCTCCTCCCTCAGTTTCTGGTTTTGTGGATCAAAAAATCATATTACATATTCACGTTCTCATGATTTAACACATGAGCTATCATCCATTGATTTCATTGCAATTTGTGGACTGTTAAGTTGTCATTCATTGATCTCTACAAGTTCTTTGCTACGTTTGTTAGTTTATAGCTAATTGTTCTTGAAGCTCCTACAAGTAGATTTGTTAATTGCAAGTCATGATTCTTTGTTTTGGGCAGAGTTTAATCTTCAATTTGTCAGGTTCGGTTTATTGACTTTATTCCAAAGAAGATGAAAGCTTATTGTAGAAAACCAGAATTAATATTATAATAATAGCGGTTTATAGGCACATTATCTTTAATTTAGAGGAAACAGAGTATCCTCTATTAACCTAGATAAAAACGATCCGCCGTGTACTCTGACAGACAGTTTTTACTCAATTTCTCTGTTTTCTCCTATTTTAACATGGTATCTAGATCTTGACATAGGAATAACAAAAATCGTGCCCCACCAGTGACCTATTGTCCCCGGTGAACCTTTCAGCTCATCGCCCTTTCGACAACCTATTTCAGCATTCCAACAAATTTTCTGGCTTCTTCTCCAGTCATCGGTGCAATTCCAGCGACGTTTCCGACAACCACCAACTCGATCTGGATCACCCTTTGCTGATCTTCTCAGTCGTACCAGCATCAACGTCAGACTCCCTTTTACATGCTCTCATGCACTGATTTTTGCCATGCCAAACAGCACCTCTTGTTGGTGCTTCGCCGGCGTGTGGTAGCGCGTCCCACCACATTTCCGGCCTCTGTTTCCAGTGACTGGCTCACAAAGCCCAGTCAGTTTCGGGCCACTTCGTTTGCTGGGCATTATTTTCCACACTTTTGTTCGCGATTTTTATTCCTGTCTCTCAACAATGGCTTCCATTGTCCTGTCTTTGTCCTACATGCACTGGCCCTTGTCTTTCTCCCAGATGCATTGCCTCTGTCCCAGAAGCAATGGACTTAGTTTTTCAGTTTAAATAATTTTGGGTCTCCAATATTATTGGTTTGAAGCTTCCAAATGTGGTTCTTAAGAAGGTCGGAACTTGCTTTGTTTCCATAAATTATCTTAGGCTGATGGTTATTCTAGCTCTTTGGCAATGTTATCTTTCTAGCAATACTCCCAACTTCGCCAACATCCCTGAGTTGTCTTTCAAACTATTGTTTTTTGTGGAGCTCAATTTTTATTTTTTTATTTATTTGTTGGGAATAAATTATTTCTTTGTAACAAGCTAAAGCTTAGTAAGCTTCAGCTTGAGGGGGAGTGTTGAAAATCAGAACTAATATTCTGATTCTACTAATAATAGGCGGTTTATAGGCACATTATCTTTGATTTAGAGGAAGAAAAATATCCTCTATTTATGTGTAATTAATGTAATTAGCCTATATAAACACACATCTGTTGTGTACTCTGACATATGGTTTTTACTTAATTAACACTTACAAAACCTTCAGCTTCAGGAAAAATGTCAATCAATATGGGGAAATTTAGAGAAGTGTTGCAGGATTAAGAAAATAGGTAGTCTTCTGTGCACCCAAACTATGGGCCATGGGGTACAAGTGCCATAATTTAGTCATATTATGATATCATCATCAGTATAATTTATTTCTTTTCAATTTCATTATGGAAAACAATAAGTGTAGTATAATTAGAAAATATAAGATTAGGAACTTCAGGGATCAGCATTATGTACACTGTTCCAGACTATTTTCAGTTAATATTTTTTCCACCTTATTTTTTCCAGATTAGGAACTTCATGTAGTTGGTAAAGCTTATTTTTTCTCCACCTTCCAGTCTCCCCATCTTCTCAAACAAATATATCACATCACTAAGGCTACAAATAAACAAAATATGTAATACAGAGTCAATGTCAATGTCAAATACCTATGATGTATGAGCATGTGAACTGCTTTTCCTCCTCGAGTTCCAAGTTCTTTCCCTTGCCATTCATCTTTTGATGATGTAGCAACCTACTTATCAAAAATCAAATTCAAAGTACATCAGCTTATGATAAAAATAATATCTCGTGTCAACTTCTAGTAGTTTCATCCATACCATATGAGAAGCACGATCCAATGTAGGAAATACATAATTCCAAAGGCAATCTTCCCACATGCTCTTTGAAAGCTTTTGCCCATGCGTTCCTAAAGTTTGGAACAGTGTCCTGACAGCAGAATTCCTCACCTGCAAAACAAAACTTTCAGTACCAGAAAGCTTTAACATCCAGCAGCAACAATAGTAGAGAGAAATAGAAGTTCGAAGGTCTATTGAAATGGGTTTTGTTATATTGTCCAAATTTCCCTAATTGGTATAGAAGTAGTAGAGAGAAATGGAAGTTTGAAGGTCTATTTAAATGGTTGTAAGTTGTAACATTTATTTAGGGAGATCATTAGGTTTATGAATTATGGTCTTCTTCGTTATGCAATGAAACCCAATTGTGATGCACAAGAGACCCAAGGAATGAAGCCTAGATTTCTGCTATTTTATTATTTCTTTAATTTTCTCTGCAACACTAACATTTTCTATGGTAGACGGCAGTAAAAATCCAACTCATCAAACAATAGTTCCTTTCCTTAAGCTTCCCTAAAACCCATCAAAATTAGAAAACTAATCACAGATAATGTTCACTGCTCCTTATTTGACACTCATTTTATCTGCAAATCTCCCTTACTCTCACACAGACCCTCTGAACCTTAATTCTTATTTCCCACCCCTCCCATTTCCAATCAAAGTGCTCAAACTTATGATAACAAACAAGAAAGAATAGTTATGAGTGGTTTTAAACTCAAAACAGAAGTCAATTTCTAATTTTCTATTGCTATATCAAGCTGGAAAAAAAAATATAATTTTAACGCTTAATGCAACTACATGAAGTCTCCTTACTTCTCACTGGGAAAATAAACCCCATCATTCCTCACAAATGATTCTGAAATGCTGCTGGTTCCCTTTCATACAAAGAAGAGAAGCACCCCCAGTACCTAGCCCTAGATGAAGCATGCCATTATTCAAGAACATATTACACTGACATTTTAGATATAACCGTTCATGTGCTTTCACCCTATAGCTTAAGTTTTTGGGGTAGTTGATTCCAGAAATGGTATTATAGCCTCTACGGAAATGAGTTCTAGAGTTTAATCCTTCTTGCAGATTGTTCAAATTAAAAGTTAAATTTCAGCATAAGGTAATATAGGCATTTATATTGTCCTTGCCTTAAGTCCAACAGGTTCTCATGTCTAGGGATGTGTTAGATATAAAACCTATCACATAATTTCCCCCATTGGATTAAGCTTTTGGGATGATTAGACCATGATAGGTCATAAGTATCTTCAACCCACAAGGCTAGGCTTAGCTTATCAGAAGAGAAAAAGGACTCGTTCACATAAACCAAAGGGGAAAAAACATCGTCAGTTTGTCACCTCTAAAAACTATAAATTGTTTATGACAATCCTTCAACCAATGTTCTCATCAATGCTACTTATATCAACATACAGCAACAAAGCCATAGACTTCCATAATTACACTTTCGAAGTGTATCAAAAACTGAAATGTGTGATACCTCAAAAAAGAAGGGTCAAGTTAAGAGAGAAAAATTCTTACACACATAATTGGTACTCTAAATGAAACTCAATTGTTAAATAGCAAAATGGAAACAGGGGAATCCATGTTTACACATAAGAAATGCTTCATGAAGTCCTTTCTGGTAGAAAGCAAGAACAGGAAGAGAAAAAAAGTAGAAAATTCCAAAGTAAAGCAAGATTAGAAGTTCATTAATTGTACCTCTGGTCTCTCATCTGCCCCAAGGTTTTGAAGTAATGAGAAAACAGAGAATAGAAGCTTCTCAAAATCAACACCATCTACAGAAGCCTGGTCTCTCACATTATAAGAAATACGTGTTTGATCCTCCATCTTTTTGCGGTCTATCTGCTTCACTGTGGAACCAACACCTGAAAGGTAGAACCATCATAGAAGGCTTGGTATTATTGCAGAAAAATGACAGGTCAAGAACAAGGCTTGACAACAAAATATTAACCTGCTTCCTTTTCTTCAAAAGGTCCATTGAGAAGGCCCTTTGCAATGAAATCAGTCATAGTCCACAGAAGTCCAACTGCTGTCAAGCTTATGTTCAACTCAGTCTTCTGAGCACTGTATGCTCCAGTCACATCAACACATCTGTAATATGTAATAATACACATTAAACAACAGAAGGAGCTCATCTAGGAGCAAATATATGTGTGTATTTATGTGCACAGGTGTACACACACAAGCATGTTAGTATGTATGTGTAGCATTAATACAACTCTAGAATTTGAGCTAGGCCTAACTAAACCACAAAAGTCAGCTCATAAGATGAGGATTGCCCAAGCCTTTATAAGCCATCTTTAGCCATATCTATAGTTGATGTGAGAACTCAACACACATCCCTCACCCAGGATTTAACATCTGAAGGGTGGAGGTTTGCACTAGAAAAGCCATGGGACCAAGTGGATTTTTGGACAGTTAAGGGTGGCAAATATCATATCTATGATAGGCTATGATACCATCTTAAATTTGGGCTAAGCCTAACTCAACTCCAAAAGCTAGTTGATGAGATGAGGATTGCTCGAGCCTTTATAATCTCTCCTTTGTTCATATCTATAGTCGATGTGAGATCTCAACAACAACATTCAATAAGAAACTCAAAAATGTTTTTTTTCCTCAGGATTGCAGCCCACTATAGAATCAGAAAATAAAAGAAATCATATATACACATGTATACAGTATGCATGGAGGTAAGGTGAAACATGAGATCTCACACTTGAAGGCAGTCTGTAGGTAAAGCAGACAGTCCATCGTTCATTATCACTCTTAGGTTCTAGAAAGAAATAAAAACAGGAAAATTAGTACATATGATAATGTTACAGAGAAAGGATAATACTAGAAAAAAATTAAAAAACAGGAGCATATGAATTATTAGATCAAATATCGAACTACAGCAAGTCTTAAAAGAAAACTTAAAATATGCATGAAGCATCAAAAATAAGATTCAAGAAAAGGATACATGACTAAGAGATTAAACCAACAGGGGAGTTATAGAAAATATTCAAACTGATGATAATACGATAATTTGAAATAAATCCAAAGTTAACTTGTAGGTTGTAAAGAGATGAGAATTGACACATAAAATGACAGATTAGATTCATGTTTTGAAAATTGAATATACAGCGTATGAATATTAAATTCATCCCTTGAAAATGCCGTATATAACAAAAAATCATGATGATGATGTGTGTGCCCACAATTTTATTTTTTTTGACATTTAATAGTTCAAAAACTAAAAAAAAAAAAGATGATGAATCAAAAGTACACAGGAGTTTGATGCCAAAAGAGATATAGAATAAAGAAAAGAAAAATACAAAGTCCAAAAAAAAAAATAACACCATACTTATCTGCTAACATCTGTAAAGAAACACGGGAGAAATCCAGCAGACACAAATCAAGGCAGAAGAGCTCTAATGATGATATTCATTAACTTTAGAAGTAGAATTCATAATCCATTTTTTGCAGTTTTAATGAATTCAATTTGCCTAAGTTATGTGTAGTCGTAGATTAAAAATAAAAAACTAAAAGTAGAGCATGCCATCATTTTCAAAACCAACATCAAACTCCCTAATACACTGGAAGTTTCTAAAAGCAATGGAGCTTTAAAAAAAAAAGGTTGTGAGAAATATGGAAAAAAAACCGAGGTTTTTGTGTAGGTTTGGAAAACAGAAGGAAGGTATGTGAAAAGTGAGGAAAATAGATGGAAGGAAGGTATAAATAATTTAATCTAAAAACTATTACATTAATTCCTTAAAAAGGAAAATTGAATAGAAAAAGAAATATAAATGAGAAGTTTACAGATATAGAGATTATTGAGAAAATTTCAAGGAAAATTGCAAGAATGATTTTCAGAAACAAGATCATAAGTAACTAGAATATACCAATAGCCCCATTGCAGCAATAAATGCTGCAAAATAACTCAGTATACCTGGAAGCCAAGAGTAACAAGATCCTTCTCTGAAACATCTGCTACATACCTTACAGTAAGACAAAGGTACTTAGATTAACCAAAGGATTACCAATAGAGAGGAACATTAAGGGCATAAGAAGGCCAACCTCAACATTTCAAGTATATTAGGCCAGCTGTAATGAAGTTTCTCTCCATATCTCTGAAAGAAATTGTATAAATTAATATCATGTAAACAAACAATGAGGAAATAAAAATCACAAAGAAACTTGACCAATCAATAACAGCATTACCTCTAAGACATGCAAAAGAATTTTCAAAGATCCAATACGAACATCTACACTTTGAGTAGAAAAATAAAGCACCTTTAGTGGAGATATGATAGAACATTCAAGAGACATCAACTTATCAAGATTGACTTCCATCTGCATATCGCGAACACACATTAAGTCCCCTTTAATACATTATGAATTGCCAGATATAAATGGTAGAAGGTCTCACTTCCTGTGATGGTTCAAGAGACTTGGATAGTTTGTAGTCTTGGAACCGGTCAGAACCTAAGACAGCAGATATAGACTGATCAAGTGCATCAAGTGCCATGTTTTTCAAATGTGGATTAGAATTATCAGCTAGCTGCAAAAGCAAGTCAAAATATCAAGTGCAATGAAAATGAAACTAGCATTGCCACAAAAGAAACAACAAGAGACAAAAGGAAACCTCAAGAAAGTGACTAATAACTTGATCCCAAAATGGCTCAACTCCTGTGGTGAAAAAGGATAATATAACATTTTAATACCTTCACTCAAAAAAAAAAATCAAGAATGAATATTCAAAAAATCCAAAATAAGTAGTAAATAGAACCTCACAAGTATCTACTTAGGAAAACATGACATGAGAATGAACAATTAAACAGCATCCAGCATAAAAGATTTGCTATCATGCTTAAAGTTATTGGAGCTACATACTGTGAACATTATTCACAAGGATGGATATCATTCTTTCCACTGAAAAGCTTATGCTTCCAATTTTTTGACTAGTTGTTGGTCCCAAACTGCTTGAAGTCATGCATTGATGTGAAAGTTGGCATAATGCAGAGAGGAGAGACTTTACAGCAGATATATGCATCAGAGCAGAGCTCTCAAAGAGCTTTCAACAGAAAATAATATCAGGTTAGATCAATATATTCCCAACAGAAAAATGCAGAAAGAAATAAAATAAATTCTTAGGTACCAATAAAATCAGAAAAATACAGAATGAAACGGAATCAAAGCTTAGATGACAATAAAAGCAAAATTGCATTCTCAACATTGAACATGAAAAAGGATTTCCAAGGAAAAAGAGCTATAAAAAAGAAAACACTAGAAAAGGATTATCATTAGGACAATTTTAGTGCCATACATGCTCATCATAAGTTGGGTGTAGTAGATGAAAGTTATCTTTTATTGTAACCACCAAACAACTAAAATTAGTTTATTCACCTGAGAGTTCAAAGAAGAGAGTATATTGAAGTCACTGGATTGGGTAGATAACTCCCTTGTGAACTTTGGGACAGGGGTAGAGACCTCCTGCAGATTTAATCATGTACTCAGTAAATTTCTATATAAGACACACCCAAAAGAAATTTCCACCAAAAATATGCAGCATATGAAATTTAATTTGACAAACATCTGAAAAAAAAAGTCATTAGAAATAAGAAGAAATAGAATACAACATGAGAAGAAAAGTGTAACGAGTATGAGTAGTGTATATGAGTAACTCAGTTTAGTTTACCACTGAGTTAGTTAACAGTTAGGTTTAATTACTTTTCAGTTACAACTGAATCTCAACAGTATACACTACTCATATACTCTTACAAAAAGACATCCTCATTAGCAAAGGCAAACAAAAAGAAATAGAAAAATCAAATAAACAAGTCAGAAAAAATAAAGGTCTCCAATTACTTCATGCATTATGTGCTAGAGACAACCCCTTAAAGAGACCTTTTACCAAGCACTAGAGAGGCCAAAAGGAAAGTCCTGTCCCAAAACAGAGTTTTTAGTTGAAAAGCCTCCTTGCCACTCCACAGAACAGCCTAAATAGCACATTAATATAGAACTATTCCATCATCTATTGTACAAACCCCCTGAAGTTGAGTTTAGTAAACTGATCCGGATGGATCAAGCTATAGGACAGCATCACCTGTTATATGCCAGGAAAGAGCAGATTCTGTAGCCTATAGGTCTCCTAATTGGGTGTTGCTAGGTGCACCCAGCATTATTGCTGGTGCACCCAACACTTAACGTGAAAAGGCAAAAATACCCCTGCGTATTTTTAAAAATATTTTTGTCCACCCAACTAATTTAGGTTGATCCGCATAGGTTTTAGTTGATCCGCAGTTGATATAGATGATCTGCAAGTCACTTGCGGATCAAGTTGATCCATAAGAAGCTTGCGGATTAAGTTGATCCGCAAGTTGGTTTTTAAGACTTACGGATCAATTTGATCCGTAAGTCACTTGCGGATCAACTTGATCCGTAAGTCTTTTACGGATCAAGTTGATCCGCGAGTTGATTTTTAAGAAGTGTTTCACGGATCAAGTTGATCAATAAGCTTCAAACGGTTGTAACTTTTGATAGAAATGTCTGTTTGAGGCCCATAATATGTCAAAACGCTCGAAATTGAAGGGGGAATCCCCTGACAAATTCCTGAAGGCGATTTGGTCAACTCATTTTGCTTCTTCCTCGTGCATTCTCCTCGACTGGCGTTTGGCGGCGTGGTGGTGGTGCTTTATGGATCAACTTGATCCGCAGCTTTAAAATCTACATGCAGATCAAGTTGATCCGTAAAGCTTTTACGGATCAAGTTGATCTGCTACACCTGAACGCACAAGCAACAAAAATGCATACCTCGTATGCCGCCGCCAACCACCGCAACACTGAACACCGCTACCTTCACCGAACCTAACCGTTGCCAAGGAACCGAAGATAATACGACACCGAAGAGAGAAAAGCGAGAAGAAGAGTGCGCAACAATGGCTGCTCTGGTTTTTTTAAAAAAAAACACAGCTTTTAAAAGGAGAAAGAAGGCAGGGGCAGTTTTGCCATTTTTAAAGAATGTTGGGTGCACCAGCAATGTTGTTGGGTGCACCTAGCAATTCCCCTCCTAATTTGCAGCAAATCATTAGAATATGGTTTAATGACATCTGCTAATGAAAATGAAAGGCTTAATCTTGGAGGGAATTACCAAAGGAGTATTTCACTCTATTTTTTAGAGGGAAGGAAAGTGAAGGGTTTTAGATGAATATTCACTAGGGCTATCAAGAGTCCATACTCGTCTATTGAAGTTAGAGGACAATAGAAAAGGTCTTAATGTTGGTGGTGCCTCATTTAGAACAATTGTGCCATCTAGAATTCGCAAGAAAGATTTCAACAGAGATTCTCTATCTGATATTTTCATTGCACAAATTCCTAAGGAAATAAGAGATTCCAGGCATTGTTATTGACAGAGAATGGAAAGGCTACAAAAGCAACGGTGGGGATGGAGAAACCCCTAATCCAACGGTCCTCACCAAATTTTATACAAGAACAATGACCCATAAAAAGGTGAGAAGAATCAAAAAGGAACTAGTATTATGATACTCAAATACAAACAGCAACACTAAGCAACATGGCAGTACAACTTTAACTTCTATTGAAAAACAAAATAAGAGAAAAGAAACTACAACTTGAAAAGGGATAAGATAACCTACAAAAAATAGAAGACAAAAAACAAAAAGAAACTTCAAAAGTAAGCAATATTGCTCGGCAATGGAATGAAGAGAACATAAGTTGAACTAATACTTGGGGTTGGGGATGAAAGAAGGGACAAAGCAACACTAATTTGTGCTCACTGCAAAAATTTATTTTCAATAATGATAGTCAGTAAAGGGAAGTGAAAATCAAACTCCTAACCACTTGATTAAAAACACTCAAGAAATCAATTATACAAAAAGCTTAACCTATATGGAGAAGGGCCTGAAATTGTTTTGACCTATATCCCAAGCAACAATGGCAACGGGATTCAAACGTTATCTCTGTATTCAACTTTTATTGCTTTCTTGTCATGAATTGATGATTTCTGAAAATATATTGCAAGGCAATTGAAGCCAATTTTCACTGAATAATATAACAATAGATAAAATTACCTGAGTAGTGGCATGTGGAGAATGAATTGCTCGATCTAAAGCTGCCAGAGTTTCCAACACCTGTAGGTATTCATCATGACCACTCATTCAACGGGTAGGATTTCACTTCACAGATAACAGGAGAAAAATATAACATACCAGAACCCAGGATGGGCCCAGAACATTATGCAATCGATGAGCGATGTTGAAAAGGGTTCTCAATGCCTAGTTCACATGATCAGTGTTGATAAAATATGAGTTATTGCAATGACACAATCAAATATACAAATCCACAGAAAAAAATGAACAGGTGAAAAACAAAGTTACAATCAAGTGGGGAAAAAATACACATTGCAACCAGAAGGATCACCTGCACATTCTTGGGAGTGAGCACAATGCTATCCCTCTGGTCAACTGATAGTTCTGACCGTTTCGATACAGGAGACGGCAAAGCACTGCTGAAATCTCAAATTTAAGCTAAAATCTCAGTACTGTAAGCTTGAATTCTTGAAAACCATCTTAATAAATGAAAAAATAGAAAGTACTAACTAGAGATTTAAAACGTCATACCTCCTTTTTTCTGTTTCAACAGGAAAATTGATGGTAAATTTACAAAGGGATGCAAGGAAGGAGTTTAAAGGTTCTACGGCTCGGAGAATCCCACACGCCTGTGAAATTGTAAATCCATATATCATTTTAAGTTCAAACCTAATTTCAAATGTCACGGTCAAATAAAATAAAACAAAAAGGAGTTAAAGGCCAAGCTGAGTTACCTGAGTAAATGCCTGGTATCCCTTTAATATTTCCAACACAATGGCCTCTCCTTGTGACCTTCAAATTAACCGCAAGTCAAATGTTAAGGAATATATTGAAAACATTTTTTTTTTATCAGCAAAAGTAAGTATGTATATTGCTTTAGTTCCAGAGGTACTGAAAAGTACATTATAAGTTAATTGGTATTTGGTTCAAAAGCAGACTTAAAGAAGTCAGGATGTGAACCAAATTCTGAGGAATATATTGAAAACATAACAAACAACATAGGGTTAATTAAGATTAATTGAAACCAGCATGGTATAAAATAAATCTTAGATCACTGAACAACATTTTATTGGATGAATTACTCGTAAAATCCAGTAGATTATTAAAGCCCACCACCATGCTGTTCAAACTCAAAATTTCAGATGAATCACAAAGAAGTTTAGGCTCTTGTATGACTGAATACTAGCATAATACCAACCATGCTTATTCGTGTTTAATTGTTTAATAAGTGTATGTAGAAAAACAAACCTTGATAGAATAAGGGATAATGCATCAAGTATCGTCAACCACAGTGAGTCAACCATTGAGATGCAGAGAACTGCAGTTTTACCAGTCCATTTCACAGGTGGGTCATTATCACATCTAGGGGACTCAAGCTGAATGGACATAGAGAAAGCAGACCATTAAGCAGCATAACCAAAAGAAAATACAAAATGGAAATGGAAATGGCAAAACAACAGAGAGAATATAGAAATTACCTCTCCAACATCTATGGCTGCATCTGTTAAAGTTGCAACAGTGAAGACAACCCCTAATAGGCCTTCAACTGCCAAAGTTATGGCATGTGCTTCACTGGCAACCAAAACTGCAGCATTAGATGCATCATTATCTAGACTCCATTCAATACCTGCAGGAGGAATAACATCTCATTCTTGAGTCATTTAAATACCACCAAGTCCCATATCACTGCTAAACTTAAATAACCACAAAGATTAACTATTAAGTAAAGACAAGACTTCTGGTAACTTTCAAGAAGGTTTAGTAATAGCACAGAAGTATATTACAAACTATCAACCTTATCAGATATACTATGGCATACACATTAATATTTCTTTTATGGTGACTTTGAAGATCAATTCTAATTAACATCAAGGAAAATTTGAGGGTTAGTAAAAAAATAGCCTGATTAACATCAATAGACATTTCTCTCTTGTTTTCCTTCTTGGGAGCCACCTCCGTCATGGAGGAGCCTTGCCATGGGAAAAAGAATGGAGGTGTTGACCAGCAAGGGAGCCCCATTGATGCCGTGAACCTATGGAGTTGTGGGGTGTAAAAGAAAATAAAACTTATTAATAGTAGCAGTTAAAAACCGCCACCATGTTAAAAGCACTTATTTTAAATGTGTTTAGTAGTGATCAAAATTGGCAGAAAGTGTTAGCACTGTTTGGGATTTAACAAAGATATGATGAAAGGACAACATTCGCAACATTTTGAAAAGTGGGAGGCAAAAAAAAGTTGGTGGCAAAATGTGCAATTAAGCCCTTTTGTTTAGGAGAATTTTTTTTCCTCATCACTCTTCACAATTCTTTCTCTTAGTAAACTTGTACATTTACACGAAAATAATTTCAGCAAATTAAACTTGCCTAAAGGCATCTAGATGTGATCTCTGAATCATTAGGTCGAATAGGTGCTGGTAGTTTGATTAATTTTTCAAAAAAAAAATCAAAAGAATGGAAAGAGAATACAGAAATAGAGGAAAGAGCATCATCTTTGAAGATGCCAAACAATAAACAATACAGGGCAGAAAATATACAACACCAGCACATAAGAGCTATCAGCTAAAATGTGTTTAAGATATGAGAAACCACAACTCTAAAATAAAATAAAACCTAAGGAGCAGAAAAATCTAAGAGTTGGCATAATATCTTGCAAGCATTTTATGGAAACAGGAAATGATTTTAATAAAGTATCAACCAAAATAACGAGATAAACCTATCAATGGGATTGGTTTCAGACTTCCTACTCTGAGTTCAATATGAAACACTAGCTAAATAAGGGCATCAAAACAAATATTTGACTTTGAAAAAGAGATATAGATATCAAAATTGTTCTTCTTTAACCTAAACACGAAAATTAATACCTTTGGCTTTGCTACTAAACATTCCAGCAACAGCTGCCAGGCTCTCCTCACTTGATTCTTGAACCTACAGAATCATTTAAAGTCTCTTCTAACCATAAAATTTATAGACAAAAGACAGAAACCCCCACCCCAAGTATATGCATGCTATGTAACAGCTGGAAGAAAAGATACATTAATTAAAGTCAACTGAAGAAAGTGGCAATATTCAAAGTAAAACACAGTTATGCCATTCAATTTTTTCTTTATAATTTGTACCATGACCAAAAACATGACTCAGAAGTCAGAAATGAATGGAAGCATATGCAGTTAAAATCATACCTGTACATTTGAAACAACCCTAGCAAGAGCTTTGACCATTCCCTCCACAACATTTGTATTCTTGGGGTGCCTATGATGCCAATAGATACCAGCAATGAATACATAATATTGAACTTAGGTGATTTTCTTGCAATCCATATATCTATATTACACTAAAATTTGTCAAATACTACAATTATAAACACAGTAAGCATGGCTTCATCAATGCAAAATTAGTAATTGAAAAGGTTTGGATATGGTACCAAACTTCTACACATTTGCACAGGACCACATGGCCAGGACTAACTCGAAATTTCAGGACAACTCGTGTAAGAAAACACAATTAAAGATTTACTAATGCCGTAGTACTGATTACTCAATATATTATAATCCTATCTGGAAGTTTCATATGACTAAAGATTCCTATATCCATCTTTCACTAATAAATTCTTGATAAGTGATGAACTGCCAATCACTGGGCCTCCAATTTGGCATTTTGCGCTTACCGTAGAAGGAATAAAGGGAGGGTCAGGGTAGAAATGGTAATGAGTTGAATGGCAGAGGAAGATTCTGTTGTGAAGGGCCAGAGGGTCTAACCGAATGCACACATGGCAGTGAGGTACTGGAACCATGGATTGGAATATGAGGGGTTGGGAGGGGAACATTGGAGCATCTGGGTGGCTTAAGCCATTCAGGCAGATGTAGAACATTGCTTCTCTGATTTTCTTCTTTCTCAATTCCATATTTGCCTCTTTATTTTCTGTTTCCTTTCATTTCTGATTAATACCAGAACCTATCAACATTGTCGGATTGTTTCATCAAGACAACAGCTACATAGTAGGCAAAAAGAGGGGGGCGGGGGGATGGGGTTGATGGTCACATGCATGGAAAGTCCT
Source organism: Glycine max (assembly GCF_000004515.6). NCBI lineage: Eukaryota > Viridiplantae > Streptophyta > Magnoliopsida > Fabales > Fabaceae > Glycine > Glycine max. The sequence goes on from NC_038246.2 coordinate 39,525,243, forward strand.
TAAATGACCAATTAATCTTATTTTCTACTGGTCAAAAATCAAAACTTATGTTCATTGGAAACTAAAAAGCAATCTTGGGCTAGTTTGTTTAAACTTAAAAAATAAATTTAAAAATTTGCTTCTTAAAAAAAGCATAGAACTGTTCTTTTAAGTATATTAGACAAATACATAAAAAAGAAAAACTGCTTATTTTATTAAGAAAAACACTTTAAAAAAATAATCTTAAACAAACGGACCCCTTATACCATCTGGAAGGTTAAGGAATAATTTAATATTTTCAAGTATACTAGAGGCAACAAAAAATCAATTAGTCTCCAGTCTGGGATTAAAAACTACCTCACTGAAGAGAAAATTCTGTCTTACCAAATACCAACCAGAGAAAACTCTTTGAAAGTCCCAAAAATACCTCAATTGTTATTCTGTAACAAAAAACTGAATCTTATTTCATGTTTCTTCATGCATTCAATATGACATGGTCCAATTCTTACAGTCAAACAGAACAAAAGAACTTAAATTAGTATACCAAAGAATCATATATTTCAGCCCATTTATCTTTTTTCAAAGATATAGCAATTTTATTTGAGAGAAAAGAGAGTTTGAATATCCAGATTCCAGAGGATACAGTAAACAATGATAGCAGCAGCAGCAGCAACAACAACAACAACAACAACAATAACAATAATATAGCATGTAGCCAGGCTGCCCAACCTCTCTGCATGTCAGAAATTGTAACTCCCTTAAAACATCCAATCATTCCCATGGGTAGAAGTAGAATACCAAACAAAAGCCAGACATATAATCTATCCCATAATGCCATAACAAGCATAGGGGCAAAGAGACAACCATAAAGACTGGACCCAAGCATTCAACTCCAGCCACATGCACCAAAGAATTGCATAAACAGCACTTTGCCATGAAAGGCTTCACAATGTGCATACCCTCATCTATGGCTTACACCCTTTTACTAAAGCTCTATCAGTTTTAACACAAACATGATGGGTATAGTTGTATTGTAAATTTTCCAAAGAATCCCTAATTCTATATAAATCTACTACAACAACTAAGCCTTTATCACTTGGTGGGATTGGCTACATAGATCACTTGGGGTATAGGTGTATTTTTAATCCTATCTTGTCATGTGAACCCAGTCATCCATCGTAACATTCTCATTTCTACAAAATTAATAAGCTAACTTTTTCGTTGGCTCTTCAACACCCAACATTGTCCCACATATAATATTACAGATCCTATAATTGTGTAGTAAATTTTTGTCCCATATATCACTACAGGTCTTATATAACTGTGCAGTAAACTTTTCCATTAAGCTTGAGTGTTACTTTTCTATCACATATCACGCTCAAATCAATTTTCCATTACTTCCATCTTGCTTGAATCTTGTGGTTGACATCACTCTTTATGTCCCTATTAATTCTATATAAATCTAATTCATTAAAATTTTCAATGGGACCAATAAGCAACAACGTTTAAGGTATCTGGGCGATGCTCATAAGACACACATACTAGTTGGTAAGAGCACAATAGTTATAAGGCATGCCAATATACCAATGGTTCCTGGCATTATGCACATCATCATTAAATTAAGAAGAAAAAAATTGAACTTACATATCAAAATTTTGGAAAAGAATCCGCAATGTCCGTGCCTCAACACAAAACCCCTACAAACCACCATTTCTGGTTGTTAGGTTAAAGACATACTGAGTAAATCAACAACTCACGAAAGAAAAATAAAAAGAATAATACAACATAACTACATTACCCTCAAAATCTCAAGAACAAGAATGCGATGCCATAATGGCAAATCAAGAAAAGTAACCTTCAGTAACATACTAAGAAAAACCTGAAAATTAGAAGAAAAATTTAGCATCTGCCAATTTTGTTGAGATGCAACAAAATTATAAAAGGGAACTGACACCAAAGATCAACATTAGGATGGTATCTTAGATTATTGACAAAGAATTAGCTCTCAGTTGGGAAGCAGTCTTTGCATGCATTATGCTTATTCTACATTACACCATACAATTACCAAATTTATCCCTCTCACTCAACCCAAAAGGGAAATCTGCACTGTCCATTTCCATAACTTAATTGGCATGAGCTGAGTGCCTAGATGGAAAAGGAAATAGGAAACTTACCTCACATTCAGTTATAAGGGAAGAACTGTAAAGTCTTATAATATGAGCAACTGAACGCAAGACCAAACGACGAAAGCTAGGTTCACCAGTTTCTCCTTCAAGCTAATTAACATATTAAAGAATTATGAAAGTATAATATTGCACTTCAAAAACAGGGAGAAGGAATCTCTGGTGAAACACCAGTGTCATACTACATGTTTCAGGGAATTAATTACCTCAGCATTGGTACGAAGTGAAGTCATAAGAAGTGAACAAATTTGCCGTCGTAAAGCCTGACATTTTGAACAAATATATCAAGATAAAAGAACAAAAGATATGCTGGTATAGTACGATTCAAGTAAAAACCAGCAACAGCATTCAGAATTACAATAGACATATTGACCTGTTCATAGGGTAACAATGTTCTGAAGACAGCCACATAATTGGACAAAATGAACCTGTAAAACATGTTTGGAATATTATGATGAAGATTGAAGAGCATTGCAAACTCATATGCAATTTCAGTAGAACAATTAAATAGAATTCACCATACTGGTGAAGCCAATTCAAAAGCATGGGATGATCTAATTTGTAGAATATATATGTCAATGTCCTTCACTTAAATGACATTTTAGCTTAAGAGAAAAAAGAATAAATCACCAACTACAGGTATCCCAATCAAATATCTGATTGCAAAGAATCTGCAAAATGACATGAACTAGTAAACCACACATTGCAAAAATATTTCTTACTCAAGAATATCAAGTGCAAATGTCCTCTGAAGAATATTGACACGTAACCAAATTGCCTGTAGAATAGATGGAGGTTAATGTCATCCAGTAAGAAATGGCATTTAATGAATATCAGAATCACCATTAATGATGTGAATAAAAAAAAATGAGAGCACCTAATGGGTTTCTAGATACCCAGAGACAAGAAATTCCAACAAAATGGATTTTTTTTTTTTTTTTTGAACTGCCCAACAAATAGTTCCAAATAAATAGTTCCAAATAAGCACATACAGATCCACCTGCGGCAAGAGATGTCAGGTCTTCAAGCAAGCGCAGTCCAAGTTTTCCAGTTTCAGTTAAAGTCTCCCTCATCACAGGGGGTCTTCCAGAAACGGACTCATGATCTAATGATCTGTGCATGATTATAAACACCATGAAAAAGTCATCATAATGGAATTGTAAACATCATGATCTAATGATCATAAACGTAAGTTCAAATCCTGAGAATTAAGAAGTCAACTTGAGGGGAGTTATAAGGTGGTCTGGTGGTTGGGGGGAGGGGCATAAGGGATAGAGTGATAAGGAGGTCTTGGGTTCGAATCCCCCCACTACCATAACATGTTAACTACTAACATTTGCCGATAAAAAACCAACTTGAGACAAAAGCATTAAGCAAGTTTCTATTAACAGGGGGGGAACATACTCAGACAAATTGATGCTACGGTTAACATCACCAGTAACTGAATTTGTCCGAGAGAGCTGACCTCCAAAACCAAATTTGCCAGTTGGAAGAGACTCAGCCAAAACTACATGATCAAAAATCAAGGCCACTGCTTGCCTGAAGGTAGCTGCTGCAGTACTGCAAAATAATTGCATAAGAACACATACAGATACAACAACAAAGCCTTATCCCACTAGGTGAGGTCGGCTAGATATATACATCACTAAAAGCATATAGCAACTGATGAAGGATATGATGTTAATATGGATAAAAGGTCACCATAGAGAAAAGTTAGCTGAATCACAATACACACACACACAGAGAGAGAGAGAGAGAGACAGACAGACAGACAGACAAAGAGATCTTACTTCCGCACACTATCAGAAGATCGAGTGTTTTCAAGAAGCCTGAGACAGATGCCAAGAGCTTGAGACATGGTATCCTGAAATTAACAACATACAATTATAACAAGTCAGACACATATTCAAAGTTAATTCCAGTCTATTTATCTTTCAGAAAAAAAAAATTGAAATTGAAATTGAACAGCACTAAGACAGCAATATAATAAAGCCACCCTCCCTGTCATTTTCTTTCAGTATTCACATAACAAATGGGGCAATTTGGCAGGAAGCTGCACCGCATAGTGTGTCCAACCCCCAATTTCTCAAAAGACCCAAGTGTATAAAAAATCTAACTTTAAAATCAAACTATCCATCTTTTGATAATGATGTAATATCATCATACTTTGTCTTTCTATTGACAGAAGCATACAGAATCAACACGAAAAAAAAAAAACAATTGATTACCATTTAGCCAACGGCTTAAATTGGGCAATTTCCGCAATAAATCTATTTTGATCATATTTCTGGTCCAGTCCTATCAGATTATAGCTAAGAATTTGTCCTTGGGATTGGGACAGGAGTTTGAAGATGCAATTTCCACTGCTAAAATGTGGCTTTAAGTGGCAGACAGTCTCTACCTGTGGCCCAAATTGCTATAGCCACTATAAATAATGGAATAGTATTTGAGTTGTATTTAGAGAAGGCACGTGATAGTGTAAGTGATAGCAACATGGCCCAATCATCACAGCCCAAGAGGAATACAAGGAGACCTCTCCACCTAAAGGACTTTGTCTGATTATGAAGGATTCGGCATTTAGTCAATTGAGCAGAATGACATGTCCTTAGTTTGTTACAACTACCAGTAGTAGCTAATATTCTCACAATCCTGAATAACTGTTATATTCCAATTCTGTTACTGATAGTGCAAATAGCCAATCATTTGGCCTTTGTACTTGTTTAAATATCACAATGAAGAGTAATGAAAGATAGTCAAGTATTTTTCCTCAATACTATTCTTTAGATTAGCTTGTTATCCTTAACAGTAGTATGGAAACCTAACAACTAGTCCAACCTGCCCACCATGACTGAACACAATACCAAAAAAACCACCACCGACCACCTTAAGGACGCCATCCTCTGCCTCGCCCATAGCCTCAACACCCTCACCAACCACCTCTCCGAATTTTCCCAGAAAGTTGAATCCATCTTGGATCGCCTTTCTACCATCAGTGTCACCTCCCCCACCCCATAGCGTGGCACTCCTTTCACCCCTCGTCCACCCTTTAAATTGGAAGTTCCCTATTTCGATGGCCATGACCCACTCAGTTGGATTTCAAAATCAACCAAGTCTTTGATTACCAAGGAACCCCCGACAATGATGTATCACCGTCGCATCCTTTTACATGGACGGTCCGACATTAAGCTGGTACCAGTGGATATACCACAACGGGTTCACCACGTCCTAGCCTACACTGTTACAAGGTCTGGAATCCTATTTTGCGCCCTCTTACTATGATGATCCACAGGGGGTGTTGTTCAAATTGATTCAACGCGGCACTGTCAACAAGTACTTGACTGAATTCGAGTGTCTGGCAAATCGCATCGTAGGCCTTGCTCCCATATTTCTTATGAGTTGCTTCACTTTCGACTTCACTTCCAAGATTTGACGCGAGGTTCAGGCACTGCAACCGAGTCTCTCCCTCAGGCTATAGCCTTAGCCAAGCTCCAAGAAGACAAGCTCAACGATCATCAACATCCCGTCCGCAACATGTCTTTGTTTTCATCCCCAACTCCAACTACCGTTAGTCCTCATTCGCCCTCTCCCTCGACGTCGAAGGTAGGCTTCAACCACCTTTCGTCAACGGAAATTACATCTCGTCACGAGCAGGGTTTATGCTACCACTACAACAAGAAATGGATTGTAGGGCATCGCTGTAAGGGCCACATTCTGCTCCTTATAGCTGATGATGATGATGGCCTTGAAACCCCAAGTGCCCTGATTCTGCTACTATTGAAACCACCCCTAACGAGGAGGCCCTGCCCACTCCACAGATCAGCATGAATGCCATGTTCGGCATGCCAACACTGGAGATGTTCCGCTTATATGGACAGATTGACGGCCACCGCATCACTATTCTAGTCGACGGCGGTAGTACCCACAATTTCATCCAGACGCAGGTTACCAAGTTCTTGAATCTCCCACTCCTCTCCACCTTCGCCTTACCCGTCAAGGTAGGTAATGGGTCTGTCTTACATTGCACTCATCTCTGTCCACAGAGTCCTCTTCTTCAGTCCCAAAGCTTTTCCATCGACCTCCCTATGAGGTGACTTTTGGCAAACCCCCTCCATCCATTCCACACTATTTGCTGGTTTCTTCTCTGATGGAGGCCGTCGACCACTCTACTCTCTACTCGTGAGGCGATTTGTGACCGTTTGAAGCGGAAATTATCCAAAGCACAGACTACCATGAAGCACTTTGCCGATAGCAAACGACGGGATGTGCAGCATAATGATGGTGACTGGGTTTATGTGAAACTCAAACCGTATCGCCAACTCTCAGTTGTTGGTGCTTATCATAAGCTTTCTAAACGATTTTATGGTCCTTTTCCAATTATGGAGAGTGTTGATGTTGTGCCCTACCACCTTCAACTTCCGGCTTCATCAGAGATTCATCCCGTTTTCCATTGTTCGCTGTTGAAACCTCACCACAGGGACATTCCCACTAAGATTGCCACCTTACCATCTAAAGCAAGGGACCATCACCCCATAATCGAACCCCTGACCTTGTTGGATTGGAAACTGGACCACTCCACTTCACCCCTTGACCAAACAGGTCTTGGTCCAATGGCTCGGTTTACAACCTAAAGATGCCACCTAGGAGGCTTGGGATGATTTATGCATTGTGAATCACCTTGAGGACAAGGTGTTTCCTCCAGAGGTGGGTATTGATAGCAACATGGCCCAATCATCACAGCCCAAGAGGAATACAAGGAGACCTCTCCATCTACAGGACTTTGTCTGATTATGAAGGATTCGGCATTTAGTCAATTGAGCAGAATGACGTGTCCTTAGTTTGTTACAACTACCAGTAGTAGCTAATATTCTCACAATCCTGAATAACTGTTATATTCCAATTCTGCTACTGATAGTGCGAATAGCCAATCATTTGGCCTTTGTACTTGTTTAAATATCATAATGATGAGTAATGAAAGACAGTCAAGTATTTTTCCTCAATAGTATTCTTTAGATTAGCTTGTTATCCTTACCAGTAGTATAGAAACCTAACAGTAAGTCAGTGGTTTTAGAATATAATAATGAACCACAAAGGTTTTCAACTTTTTCACATGCAAAATATACAATCTTCAGGGTCATTCCTGGAAACATTTTAGAGAGTCACAATCCTACAAGCCATATTTTAGTTCCTTCTAAGGTGAAGATAACCTAAAAGGAAAAAGTTGTTGTCTAGCCCACAATACTTACTAGATTTAACGCCAATGATCTATCAAATGCATGGAGACCACATAAAACCCTGTCCCAACATTTGTCTGGTATGGTTCTAGATTTTAGAAGCAAGCAACTACTTGTGTTAATATGATGAATTGGCTAAGCAGTTTTGGAACCAACTCTTTGCTGTTTCTGGATTCTGGAAGCTTTGGGATACCTTAGGAGGCTTACTGCCCAACATCAAGGTTTTGGAAAAGGCAAGGACTAAAAAAGGCTTTAGCAGCTGTGCTTGTTTTACTGGTGGTTGTCATCTTTGGTAGAAGTATAGTGCTATAATTTTTTTTGAAACAATGTTCTCATCCATTATATCCTGTAAGATAGATTCCTGTTTTCGATCTCCTTAGACCTTACAGATCAAAGCCAACAAGTCCATGTCACACTATATAATCATTATTTAGGTCTATTACATCTTATATTCAATAAGATCAATATATTATATTTAACAGAGTACAGTCAGCTTACCAGACAACTTCCAGGTCCAGCTAAAATACAGTTTATATACTGTAAACAATAAGACACATAGTTCGTGTAGATGAAACTTACCTCGTTTTCAGGGTGCAAACGTGATTGAAATATTATTGATATTGTTTGAAGGGTCTTGAGCTGAACACCCTCATCCACCATTTCAGCATGCTGCACAGGCCAGGGGACAAGAAAGAGAAAGATGGGTAGGTTATTGATGCATGAGTTAGCCTTCCCACTAGAATGAAACTAAAACATAATGTACTAGCTCTTGCATAAATCTAAAAAATTAAACCTAAACATAGAATTGAAGTAACAAGATTTGAAAGTCTCTATAACCAAATATAGTAAGGTCCAGCTGAATGTTTTTAAACCATCATATTTTCTAGCTGAACTGGTTATCTAAGCTTACATCTTTCAGTGTAGATAAAATCTCCGTCAGAGCGGATGGAGAAACAGCATCATGAGATATCAGTTTCTGCAGACACGAAAGTCCAATAATGCTAAGCTTCACCGTCCGCACCTCGCACGCCATCAAAAAGATTCGTAATATGTCATCATTGTGTGCAATTTCACTAGGACTTGACAATGTACGAAGCTGCAAGTGAATAATAAGAAGTGTAAAGAGTTTATAGTTGCCATTCTTTTATCTAGAAGATAAAATGAACAAAACGCACATACAAGTATCCTTCTAAAATTGCTTATTATCAGTATCGTTACACTTCTACATCTAACAGAATCAATTCACAACAGCGTCAAAGAATTTTCCGCCGCACACGCTTCCTTAGACATTGATCCGAGCATCAGTCAAAATTAAAAATAAAAAAAACACGTTCTCATTTTCCGAGTATCCAAGCATGAAGCATTGAGGTTACTTCAAACTAACTCCAACAGTTCAATCCAGTTACGCCATTTCAATAGTTGCGATGATCTACTAGCCTGTTACTGGAAATTGAAATCCATAGTCTCATTTTTCTTCCTTCCTTTAAAATCAGTTCCTATTTGCATAATCGAATCGCAATGCAACAGAATCTCGGAGGTGACAAAGAGCTAAAACCAGAATCAAAGATACTAACCTTGAGGATGGCGTGCTCTGCGCCGTCTTTAACAGCGGGATAGCGACGGCGAGCTTCGGCGGAGAGAGCGCGAAGGTCGGATTCCAAGACCGCCATGAAAGCCATCTCGGAATTGAGTCGATGGAGTGTGAAGACTCTTGTCACTCACTGTGATCGGTTGTTGTGAAGTTTCACCACACGGGGACGTAGATCTTGTGCTCGGGAGAGCCGCATAGATCCGCTACGCTTGAAAGACATGGATCGATGGAAAGACAAGGAGCTTTGGGCTAAGACATGTTCGAAGCCCGTTAAGGTTGTTGCTTCCTGCACCACACGTTTCACTACCTGTACTCCCACAATTTTAATATTCCCACATTTCCCTTCCCATATTGTAACTTCTTTCACCTTTTTTTCCTCCAAAAGAAAAATGTTACATGAACACCCAATATGTTATTTGATACCTAGAGAGAGGGAGAAAAATATAGGTATGATAGAATTTTTAATGTGATAGAAAGAGAGAAATAGACAAAAATAAAAGGTGTTTAAAATAAAGAGGTGTTTGTGTACCATCACTCTTCCCCCAAATTTCCCTACTACGAAAAGGAAAAAGTTTAATGAACACCCCAAACCCCTATGCAACACCTAGAAAGAAAGAAAAAAGTATAGGTATGAATGTGTTAATATTGTCATAAGAAGATAGAAATAGAGAAAAAATGAGAAGTGTTGATAGAGTATTTAAAATAATGAAATATTTGTATATCATTACTCCTGAAAAAATACTCATATCAATTAATACCCTCATATAATCAATATACTAAATATAGGTGTTTACATTAACTATTGAGTAGTTAGTAATTACTTGTTGCACAACAAATGCCATTATTTAGCATGTAAGAATGAAATACAATTCTCTCTTATCAAGCTTGTAACAACTAACAAGTCACTAATATAGGACTGTATGGTTAAAGATGGTTTAAAGGAATTAATTAATATTACATATACCAACAAGAAGCATTTATTTTTTGATAATCTATCACTTAGCAACTTCATAGTTAAGCGTGTTTGATTTTGAGTAGTTATGTGATGGGTGACCTTCTAAAAAGTTTTTCATAAAGCGTGTGACTGAGAATAAAGTATCCTAAAAAGTCTTGTGTTGATTTGTAGGGATAGTCATTGCTCCTAAAAAGCAGTCGAAAGAGATTGTCAAAGTCTCAAAAAGGACTACCTATAGAAGGTACTAACCAATGGAGGAATTGAGTGAAATGTTACCATGTGAGCCAACCCGACTCACCACAAGTTTGAGCTGGGCCAAGCTAAAAAATTGATTTTTTCTTCAATGTTGGCCAAATTGTAACCCAACTCACTTAACCCACGAGCTAGGTGGGCTCAAGCCAAGTTGAGCTGGGTTAATCCACTTAAACTAAAAATTGATATTTTTAATTTTTATTTTAATATTTCAATGTTGTTGAACTATGACAAATGTTTGGACCAATAGATTTTATTTTAAGACTTTGGCATTTTAAGTCTTTTGAATGATATTTATGTATTCTAGACATTTGAATGGTTACTTGAATGATAATACTATATGCTTGAATGATTATTTGAGATATTTATCTATTATTTGTATTTGAATTAATAAAGTCTTTGATGGAAAAAATATCATTTTTAAAAAAATGAAAAAAAAAATAATGTTTAATTTTTTTTATTTGGGATTTATTTTTATTTTTATAAATTTGGTGAGTCAACCCACTTAACCCACTAACCCGTGGTGGACCAAGTCAGATGGGTATTTCCATGACTCACATAAAGGTAAATCGAGCTGACTCGGCTTGTTTAGCTCTCAAATCGTGATGAGCCAATCCTTGTGGGTCAAACTGATTGGTTTTGACACATCTACTCCTAATATATCAATTGATATGGCCCTTAATCAAAATCTTTGTTCCCAAAAAATATTATAATTATATCAAGATTGGAATTCATATGAAACATTTTACCATAAACATAAGACATATCAAAGACATTCTAAACTAGATGCAAAATAGAGGAGAATGGGAAATAAGTTTTTTCATATTCTAAGTTTATAACTATAAAAAAAACAATTGGGTGAAACTATAAGTCTACAATAAAGGTAAATAAAAAAATTTCAAAGGGGGTAAGAACAAAGAAAAAATATGCTCATACAAATTGTTCCAAAAAGTATATTAAGTTAAACAACTCAAAGTGACATTTCACTACAATGAATGATAAAATACACACAAAATTAAATTGATTGTATAACATTTTAGTTTGCTCGGCAATTATGTGCTCTACATGATTACCCTATGAGGCCATGACACCAACTTAAAGGGTATTTCACAAAAAATCTAATGTCTAATTTTGTATGGAGAAAATGTGAGTAATGTGAATGCAAGTTTACACAAGCTCAATAGTTAGGCTTGCTAGCTATTGAAAAGAACCAATTCGTCTTTTCATTCTCCCACTTCCCAATAACAAGAATGGAAAATTGGGTCTACCGTTATACTTAGTTTTCAAGAAAGAAGAGCATCATTGAATGTCACAATGTTAGTTAGATCTTTATGTGAGGTTTAACAAGAATGGTGTGTGTCAAAGTAAAAGGAACCCTAGGCGCATCAGAGTTAAGTCATAGCTTTTGTCTCTTAATTCATGTCCTTAGTTATAAGAGAAACTTGCATGGGAAAGAAAGCATCGCCAATCAGTCACCTTATAGTTGTTGCAATAATTTATCTATTTGTTCAATACTTAAACCTCAAAGTCATGAAGTTGTTGGAGGGAACTTTTGCAAAGTTTTAGAATGTGTTTGGTTTGTCGTTGAGTAACCTCAAAGGTTTGTTCAGTTAGAAGCCCCCTCTCACATACTTCTCCATTCAACAATCTTGAAACACACCCTGCCAACAAATATAACACACTCTTAAAGGTTATTTGGTAAAAGATGAAAGATGATGAAAAATGAGCGAAATAAACAATAAAATGTTGTAAAACACACTTTTACTTTTTATTTTAATTCAAATTTTTATATTTTTTTCAATCTACCAAACATATACTTAGTCAAATGATTTTTTTTTCATTTTACCGAACATCCACTTAGTTAAGTGGTTTATTTGCTCGTTAAATTAAACTCAAAACCAAATACATGGACCCTCATTAACTTTCATGTACAAATATATATTTTTCACAACGTGGATTAAACATTGGCTTACCGCGGCCATCACATATTTATAATACATCAAACTAAAGGTAAAACAATTGGGAAGTTATAAGACATCACATATTTGGATCGAAAAGCAAGTGCGGCAAATTATAAAGTAAACAAATCAAGGGATTTTCTTTCAGTACCGTGTGGATTTCTTCTACACCCAACAATTTTATTAAATTTCCAACACTACCCCTATTAAGTTCTTTTTCTTTGTGTGTTGGTTTTATTTTTTCCTCATTCACCAAGTTGTTTTATTTTCAGCTGAGGTTCTGGTTGTTGTTGTTGTGGCTGGTTTGATCGAGGTCACGATGGTTGTTCGCAGCACGTGGTTATCGTTGTGGTGAGTGTTGCGATGCAACAACGGAGGAGGTCGGTTTTTTTTATGTCTGCGAGTTTATCTGTTTGGTAATAAACATACGAATTAATAATTCATATGAATCTTATGAATTGACAATTCATATGTTTCATATGGATTGACAATCCGTAAGTTTCATACAAATTGACAATCCGTAAGAAACATACGAACTGTCAATCCGTATGAATTATACGAATTGCTAATCCATAAGTTTTATACGGATTGTCAATCCATATAACCTAAAAATATTTTTAAAAATTATTTTTGATGTTTTTTTAAAATTTAGTTATATTTTTTTATAATATGTTGAATTACTCATTTGCTCCTTATAGTTTCATAATTTGTATATTTTAATCTTTATAGTTTGAAAGTGGTATTTGTATTCTCTATAATTTACATTTTAATTCTCTTTTAGTCCTTTTTAGTTTAAAAGTAATTTTTTTAATCCTTATAATTTACATTTTAATTATCTTTTAGTCCTTATAGTTTGAACGCGATCTTTTTAATCCTATAGTTTATATTTTGATTTCCTTTCGGTCCTCACCATTAAAATATAGTTAATATTATGAATTACAATTAAATAAAAAAATATTAACAAGTAATTCGTAAATAATTTATCATAAGATAATTTACAATAAAAAAGAGTTGATAATTTATATCTAATTTGTAGCTATATATATATATATATATATATATATATATATATATATATATATATATATATATATATGTTGTAACAAGGACTAAAAGGTAATAAAAAGAGTTGATGTTTTTTTTGTAACTGAATGAGTAATTAAACCTTTATAATATTTGTGTAAATATTATTATGTTAACTACTTTATGCAAGTAAAAAAACAATAAAATTGTGCCATATATTAGTTTATGCAAGTCTAAATTTTAATATATATGCTTATCAATTTTAATGTATTATATTATTAAATGCAGTAAAAAAATAATAAAATTGTGTGATAGTATATGTTAAAAAACATATTTATTTATATTGACATATTTATGGAGCATACGAATTGTCAATCCGTATGAAGCATACAGATTGTCATATGATCTATACGGGTATAAATTTCCTAGCACAACACAGAAAATCTTAAACAGAAAGATAGGTACCACGTCAACGACGGTGATTATGAAAGCAAGAGGAGGAGAGATCACAATGCAACAAAGCACGAGATGAACGAAGGATGAAGGAGGAGTCACAGTGCAAGGGAGCACGAGAATAGCAGCAATTGAGGTAGGGGATGATGTTTTTAATTTTAAGTGAAGAATAATTTCATCAATTCACTTACATTATTGGATTGGATGTAAAAGAAAACTTCACGGTACACAAAATAAATCCCACAAATCAATATTCAACACTCACTTTAAGTCCCAAATACTTTTATAGTGCAATGAGAAATTTAAAAAGACCGAGAGCCTGAGATTATTTTATATAGTGCAATGAATCAAAATTTCCATTTCATCGTTTGAATAATAAACAGAACAGAATATTTTTTTGTCACAAAGCCAATGTTTCTCAAGGCAAGGCTAAGAAAATTAGTATTGTTTAGAGGAAGAAAAATGAGGAGAATGATCGAGAAACTTTTCAAATTTAAATTGAAAAAATGGAATATTTATTTTTAAAAACTAATTTTTTCTTTTCTTTTCAATCAAATAAAATATTTAATAGTATATCATTATATATATTTTCTTCCCTCTTTGATTTCTTTCCACTTGTTATAACACACCGTATAATTGTTGACAGATTTAATTATAGTATAATATATTAGATTTGATGAGTTTGATTTACCTACTCTGTTATTTTAATATTATTTAAGGACCCATGTGACAATAATATACGGTTGTCCATTTATAGGTTGGTGAAGTTGGCAATATTATATGGGTAAAGGTTGTTTTACATATGATGGAAGTTGCGCAGAGGAACAATTGAGATGTTGGTTTATGGAATAGGGAGGAAGAAATTAAAGAGCAGTTGTAGACAAGAGAGAGGATTTTTGTCGGGATTGATCAGGACATAATAACATAGATGGGCTTATCATATAGTGATTTTTGTCTGGTTTTTTACGTTTTTTTTAAGTAGTACTATTTGAGACATAATCCGATTCTAAACAAGTATTTTATTGTTTTTTTATTCAAAGCAAAAGAAAATAAACTTTGCTCGTATTGTTTAATTGATCGATTTTTTTGTCACTTGTTTTAACTTAAGAGATTAGACAGATACTCTGGTCTCAAAAAAAATATGACATGATAATTAAAAAAAAATAGTTAACCATACAATTTTAATTAAAAAATATTTTTTCTCAACTTATCTTTTATTATAATTTGGTTTTAAAAATAAGAAAGAATCATTGAATCTAACACTTCAATGAAAAATATTTTAAAGATAATAATATTAAATAAAATAAAATTAGTTGAATTTTTTTTATTTAAAACAAAAAAATGTATTTTTTTTTTATATTTGAAACCATAGGAAGTAATTAAAAGTATATAATTGACTATTGAAACTTTTTTTTAGGAGATATAAGATTGACCTTGAAAAGAGAGTACTTAAAGATGAAGGTAGAAAGAGAGAATGAGGGATTATTCAAATCTCACTCCCTATTATTTTTAACAAAATTAACAAACTAAAATTTGTGAATAAAAAAAACCTTGTTTCCATTAGTTCATTTGGAAAGACTTTGGTTATGTGGTTATGTTTTTTTTTCATTATATTGATAGAAAAACGAAGAGAATGAGAAAATTAATTTTGAATATTTAGTTTTAAAAATCATTTTTATTTTTTATTTTTTATTTTCTCTCAACTAAATAAAAAATGAATGTATCATATATACCTTCTCTTTTCTTTATTTTCCCCCTCTTATTAAAACATACTATCCTGTAATTATTGAAAGATTTAGTTACGTAATATAGATTTGATGGTTTTGTTTCACCTACTCTGTTGTTTCAAAATTCAATATTGTTTAAGGACAATAATATTGGTTTTGGCACGATATATATGAATAAAGGTTGGTCCATGTCTTATGGGAATTTTTTTTTCCTAAGTGAAAGACACGAATGTGTTCTAACCATTAATCCCACTTACGAAGTGTGATTCGCAGGTCTCATGAGAATTGCGAGAAGAAATAAAGGTTGGTTGACAACATCTATAACTCCTCCATTGACACTTTTTGTATCCTGTTGTATATATAATTATTTAAATATTTTTAAGAATATCTTTTCCATACAAAACATAGAATTTAATATATATAAAATTTATAATTTATGATTAAATGAAAAAATAATCCTATAAAAAAAACTTAAACAAAGATGTCGATCGCTAATTTAGATGAATATGTTAACAGTAGTAAATAATTAAGAAACGTAATTAATTATGATAGAAGAGTTATTGTTAACACACAATTTTTATTTGGCACACAGTGACAATACTCCAAGGTTCAATTAACTTGATAATACGTAAACAGCACTGGATGAGTCCAACCAAAGATCTCATGTCATAATTAATTAATTAATTAATTAATGAAGTTGCTTCTGAAGCATGCATGTTATGATCCAACTCTTTAGCAAAGGCTTTCATGACTTGGCTAGGCAAGCAAATCAAAACCAGAATTCCTTCTTCGCCCTTGGCATTCTGACTCGGCACATGAAAGTTCACCGCAGGGAAAGCACCAGCACCAGCAACTGCCATTCCACCATACAGCGCATTCCCCCAACCAAAGTCCAAATTTCTGAACCCAGCCTCCGTCGTATCCAACACCAGACACGACCTCACCACAGTGAACAAAGGCCTTCCCTCACTCGCCATCAAATCCGCCACCGAATCAATATACTCTTCGCTCACCTCGCCGCGCGCTTTCTGTATCAACTGCACCGCGTACTCCAGCGGTTTCTCGCAGAGATCTCCGGCGCCCGTCACCGCCGCCGGAAACGCGAAGCAGCTGCCGTAGAACCCCGCCGGGAAGGGAGGATCGAACTTTCCACGCGCGTCGACGATGCACATCATTCTCACATCTTCATTTGGAGGGATTTGAAGCGCTTTCGTGCGGCAGCGCCAGACGTATGACGTCAGCACCTCGAACGTTGTGGCGCGTTGGTCGAGGTCACGGGGGAGGAGGGCGCGGATGGAGGCGGTTTCGGTGGGGCCGAAGAAGAAGGAACGCTGCTCGAAGTCTGTCGAAACGGCATCGTTGGAGTCTGTGAGTTGTTCGTACTCGCGGTGGTTGAAGGTGACACGTGGCGGATCCCTGGCGAAGAGAAGCTCCCTGCTCCACACGGGTTGGAATGGAGGCTCCTTCATGGCTCCGCGTGCTATCCCTGCCACGGTGAGTGTGAAATGAATGAGCCCAACTCCGTCAACCATGACGTGGTTGAAACGAATTGCCAAGATGAAACCACCGCACTTCAAACGGGTCACCTGTGTATCAATCCAAAATCAAAATATATATTCATTCTAAGATATTATTCACTCTCAAATGATTCTTGAGAAAAAAAATTATGATCCAACTTAATCTTCGTATTATTATTCTCTTAATTAACTTTAACAAATTTAATTATATGTCATATGAAAGTTTTTCTTTTTTATTTTATGATCCAGGTTATTCGTACAAATATTCACTCACTTTGTTTGTGAGAATTTGATTAGTCATTTTTTTTTATAGTTTTTCTTCTTATTACATTTTTCATCTACAAAATTTAAATTCAATATATTATTTAAGAAAATTTAATTTAATTTCAGTGGTACTTTTTTCTTGATGTTTTGATTTCTTTCTTTGTGTATTAAAAAAAGAAAGAAACTTGAACATACTCACATAATCATATAATAATTTCTTATTAAAAATGAGAAATTATTATATAATTTCAGGTTACTATATATGATTCTTATCAACTTTTATATAGTACGTAATGGGGTTTTATTAATACTTTCTTCTAAAATAAAAACTCAATTATATATCACCATCAACATTCATTAGATTTATGACCATCCATGATTACCTAATAGTCCTGTAAGATACAATTTTTCTTGTTAAATATGGTGGTCTACTATAAAATTCAAAGCGTGGAATTAAGAAATGAAGAAGATATGTGAATGATTAGCGAGACTGGATATAAGTTGGACCTGTATAAGAAAAATGGGGGCATCAGTGATTCCGTCTGAACCAGGAGGTTGGTAAAGGAGTTCTTGGAAGCACGGAAACGGAGGTTTCAGAGCATCACCGAACTGATCAAGTGTGACATCAGCGTCAGCCTCGATGAACATGACACCCTCTTCGTTACAATCCACCACGAGTTTTCCATCCGAACCTTCTTCCTTAATTCTACCCGCAAACGGGTAGTAGAAAACAAGTGCTTCCGCAAGAGCGTTTCGAATGGCTTGAACTGGGTCCTTGCCTGCCAATGATGGGTCGTTACGGTAGAACTGTATGATTGGAATTTGGGTACGAAGACCCGCCTGAGAATCTATCTCAGATAGGATCTTAATTTCGCGGGGAGTGGGCTTGGCCGGAGCCACCAGCTCCGGTTCACTCCTCCGTACTGAGAACACCAGAGGGGAAGAAGAGGATTCCAACTCCAAGTCGTGAGCAAACGCCATTATTGGTCGTTTTAAGTGTGTTAGCTAGAAGTAGGTTGTGTGAGTCATGGAGTGCCTCCAGAGCGTTTATTTATAAGCATGGAATTGAACATGAGCGTCCATGTATAAATTTCTTTAGGGTGTGTTTGGTAGAGCAAAAGATGAATGAAATGAAATGAAAATTTTAAATTAATATTGAATAATTTATTCATAACCTAAAAATGAATTTTCTGATAAGTTACCACAAGAGTTGTCTAAATCAAGGTGAGGGTCAAGTTTTCCCCAACCTGGGGAGGCAGGTTAGGGTCGGGTTTTAGTATGTCATTCCTCACTCTTGTGTTACATATTTTTTTATAATTATTAATATATATATATATATATATATATATATATATATATAAAGGAGATCTCACTTATTTTAAAAATGATATTTTAGAATTATTTTTCGTTCTTATAATTTATTTTTTAAGATTTAATAGTTATAATAAGTAATTAATCATTAAATTTAAAAAAAAATAAACAATGAGGATGAGATTCTTAGAACAAGTGGTGGATCACTCCTTTTATAATATATTATATGTAATTATTAATTATATAATTATGTATTTTTCATATTTTATTATTTATAATTATAAAAATATATAATAATTATTTTAATAGTTAAATAAATAATTATATGACTAATTATAAAAAAAATAAAAATTATATACTTAGCTAAAAATATAATTTAATTCTTAAATATATTTTCAGTATTTATTATTTGTTAGTTTAACGAGATTAAGAATCTCTTAAACATATTAGTTCAAGTAAGTTCCCAATATACATACTATTAAAAAATACTAATTTTCGTATAATGTTTTTTCTCGTTTGTTTTTTTATAAAAATTATAGTAAAACATATTTTTTTTCTTCTTTATATAAATATTTTCATTCTCAAATTATCTATCCCCGCCCCAACCCCCCCCCCCCCGTCGTGTCCTTTTTGCTTTTTAATTTTTTTTCACAGATGTATAATAATTAATTGATTCTGCTAGTTTGTAATGATTCTATATTTTTGGAAACAATCATTTTGATGCGTTCCTTTCTTTGATGATTCACGTGTTCATTTCTTTGAGTAATTAATCATGTTTGTCGTTTCTTATTTTATAAAATATCAAACCAATTACCACTACTTGATAACATTATCTTACATAAATATAAGAATAACTAATTATAACTATTAGATTAAAATTAAAAATAATAAATAATTGAAATTAAAATATTTAAATTTTAAACTAAATCATAATATGTCATTAAATCTATAAAAGATTAATCATTACCTTAATTACTATTGTTATTATTATTGTCATTAATTATTACCATTGTCATTAACAACAATCATAATAACAAGTAATGATATTTAGTTAATAATAATTAAATATTTTAGAACATAATTTGTTTCATAAATTTTTTAAAAATTTAATGACTATATTATATTTGAATTTAATTTTTTTAATTTCAGTTATCTGTTATTTTTAATCACAATCTAATAATTATTATCAATTGTAATCACGTTTTTACATAAATAAGTGTTTTCACAATAATTATATTCATATCAAACCCTACACATTAAAACAAATGTAACTACAAATATAAGTGTGTTATATGTAGTCTGTACACATTTTTACGCTTATTAAAAAGATGTAACTATAAATAGTAAAGCCCCATTTGTACACTCTTTTTTTTTTTTACTTTTAAAAAAGTTAATTTTAAAAATAAAATTTACAATAATATTTTTTAGTCAGCTATTATGAATATTGTTTAACCAACTAGGTTATAGTCTAATTCTATTTGTCCTGTCTGCCTCTTGTTATGCCTTTGACTAAAAAAATAATTTACACATGAAAAGAATTAAAGACAAATTCTCCCCTTAAATACATATAACAATTGTTAATTTAGTCTAAATATATATTTTTAAAAATATTTGTTTTTAGCTTTATTTTTGTACTTTTCATTAAAAAATTATATTTTAACAAATATTTACAAATACACATAAATATTTGAAAATATTTAAAAATTCCATAAATATCACCTTAACAAATACTTGTACAATTAAGAGATACGAGAGACTAATACCGACCCCAACCGTTGCCATCCGAAGTGTGATGTCCCCTGTAGTCCCTAACATTAAAGTTGTTGCGATATGATTATTCATGATACCTGTGATTTTTATCTTCACCTTCTCATTATAATAAGATGTATCTAATCATATATTATTATTTATTAATATAAAATAAAAAATTATGTATTTATTCATTATAAATTTTAATTATATAACAATAAATACTTGTCTTGCATAATGAACCAACTAAAATATTAATTTGTTTTGTTTAAGAATCAATTTCTCATTTCATGCATATTTTTTAAGAATTTTTTCATTAGAATTATTTTAAATATACATTTTAATTATATTAATTTAAAATATTTTTAAATTTTAATTTTTTATTTTTAAAATAATTAAAATTATGCCGAAGCACATATGACACGAGCTCGGAAGAAATAGAATAGTAGAGTCAGAGAGATAATCGTATGGATTAAATACTATTTTTCCTAGTTCCACCGTGACACGTTTTGCAATGAATAATGAGTTTCCTTTTTAGAAATATAGTAATACTTTTTTTAAGGCAAAAATATATACTATAATACTTATACAATAAATTATATAGTACAACAAAGAAAACAAAATTAAAACATAATAAACGATGAATAACAAGAGATAAATACAAAAATTATTATATGAATGACTATATATATATATATTAAATAAATTTAATGTTTATACACTTGAGTATAAAACAATTTTATATTATTGTCTGATCATAATTTATTATATATAATAGATTATTAATTTTTAAAACTTTTCACACTTTCATAAGTTTTCTTTTCTCATTTTAAATTATGGCTCAGGATAAATAATGAGTTATATACATCATTCTTTCCGTCTTTCTGTCACAAAGATAAACGTGCTTGGATTGAGAAAAACAATAAAATAAAGAAAGAGAAAATGATAAAATGTTGCAGTTAAAAATTACCACAGTACCTTTAAAAAAAAAATTACCACAGTTGTAATTTTTATTTAGTAGTAGAAAACACAATAACTAACTTATTATTTTCTCTTTTGATCCAAATTCATCAAATGTCGAGAGTTAAGAAAACTCATAATCTTGTAATTGTACAACTTGTATTTTATTAATTTTAACACTTATATGAGTACTAATATTTTAGTTTATTCAGTCCAGAAGATGAATATAAGTTATGCTAAAAATTCATAATAAATAATATTTTAATATATAAGTTATGTTATAATTAACATGTATAATAATTACTATTTAAAAAAAAATATGTTATATTTAAATTTCTAATAAATAATTTAAATTATGATATAATATTATTTTTAATAATTGACATTTTAAAAAATATTAAAATTTAATTTATCAATAAAGACAAAGAAGATGATTTAAAACATATAACGATTTATATACATAAAATAATAATTTAAGATTATTTAAAATATTACTAGTTACTAATAAAAGCTAATTGTGCTTTTAAAATGAAAAGAATTACATGATAAGCAAGTTATTTTATCACAAAATATGGGCGCATGGCTTTTCTAATGTGCAACAATAAGGGGTCTCGCAGTCTGTGACTCTTGTTTACACTGGTGTAATGTAGTACCATGATTGAGAACCTGGTTCGAAGCAAGAAGTAGCTAAACTCAGCCTCAAAATAAAATTAAATGAAGTTTTAGTTTTCATATTTCTGGTCAAATATAATCAAGATTTTCTTTTATAAAAAATTATCATTTCTTAAAGTTAAGACCTAAGAGAGACTAAATCTTTTTTTTATTTATTTATAAATTTAAGTATCAAATTAATTAATATGAAAGTATAGAAATCTTAATTACATTTAATGGAAAATATAGACATTAAAAATATTTATCTTTAAAAAAATATGTATAAGGGTCTCGCAAAAGCTGAAAAGCCCATGTTTCTTTTTATTTTTATTTTTTGACAAAGTCCATGCTTAATTATTGAATTAAATTTTTTAAAAGGAATTATTGAATTACATGGGACCTAGATTTTAATTTAATTTAATCTATGATTGAGACTCGAGAGTTCTACTTTCCAACTAGTAGCTACAAGACAAGTGATAGCGCAGTGCCAATGCTAAGCTAAGCAACAGGACACTAATTGGAACGAGATGAGTAATTTTTCATGCCTTTGTTCATTGATATTGCTATATTTATAAGTGATTACAATAGATGATAACTGCCATCAGAGTCGGTTACTGCTGAACTGGGAAATAACCACTTTCTGGTATGGTATGTAGGTGGTTATAACAAACTTCTACAAGGAGAGTGGTGGAGGCCCAACTGCACTAAGGATATTGGGTCTGTTATTGCCAATATTGCTATCAACACCCCTTACTCGAAACATGTCCTTGTCTTCAAGGGCATATGTTGTCTTCAGGTCCTCCCAAGCTTCCTAAGTGGATTCCTCAAGAGATAATCCCAACCATTGGACCAGTACCAACTTGGAAGGTAAAGAAGTGTTAGTGTTTCACTTCTAGTCCATAATAATAAGGGGCTGGACGAGAGGCATATTGTCCATTATAGGGGAAGGTAAAAATCCGAGACTGACGGGTTGAAGGCCTTGGTGTAATTTCAGCAATGAGACATGGAATATTAGGTGAATCCTAGATGATTTCGACTATTGGAGACGATAAGCTACGACACCAATCCGCTCTATTACCTGGAATGGGTCAAAGTAGCATTTGAAAAGCTTATTGTAAGTTGTGGTGACCGACTTTTGACAATATGGACGGAGTCTGACATAAACCTAGTCACTTACTGAATAAGTGACATCGCGTTGATGGGTGTCAGCAGATTGCTTCATAGCTACCTGAGCTTTAAGCAAACAACGCTAGTTGTAAGATGGAGCGGATAAACGTATGTGTAGATAAGAGGGCGTCAATTGCTTCAATGGATGATGATCCCTGCATGTAATTGGGAATTGATGGTGGGGGCTTTCTGTATGTGACTTCAAATGGCAAAAGACCGGTACTGGAGTGCACAAAAGTGTTGTATGACCACTTTGCTAAAGACAATAACTTGAACCATTATCGTGGTCCGTCATGAACGAAGGAACGGAGATATTGTTCCAATATATGATTGAGTACTTAAGTTTGCCCATCTGTTTTAGAGTGGTATGAAGGCTCATCCTGAGTTTGATGCCACTCAGGCGAAACAGCTCCTACCAAAAAGAGCTAATGAAAACAAGGTCTCTGTCGAAAACTAAGCTCCTAAAAAAGCCATGGAGTTTGCAAACGACATCGAGAAAGAGTAGTGCCATTGAACGGGCTGTGTAGCGAATGGGTAAAGCATCGAAGTGATCCCCTTTTGAAAAGCGGTCCACTATGACCAAAATAACATAATAGCCCTATGATTGGGGAAGGTCATTGATAAAATCGAGCGAAAGGTCCTCCCATGGCATATTTGGGATGGGTAAGGGCTGAAGTAATCCCGCAGGATTTTTCGTCTCGTACTTGGTCTGTTGGCATGTAGTATATTTGGCGATGAAAGCTCGTAAATCTTGGCGCATGTTGGCCCAAAAGAAAATTGCTTGAAGTTGGTGTAATGTTTTGGAAAATCCCATATGCCCCCAAAAGGAGTAGTATGGAATTCTTTGAGCAAGCGAGTTATGAATGGATTGTCTGATGGTAGCCATATCTTCCTATGGAAGAAGATGAGATTGCGGTCCACCGTGAAACCTTCATGTCTGGCTGGGTGTTCCTTGATGTTCTACAACAAAGATGAATAGCTAGCAGACAAGTGAAGTGACTGCTTGAGTTGTTCAAGGAATACAAAATTCGAAAGTGATAAAGAAAAGTAGTTTTCCTCTGTAGGAGAAACAATGCGAGACAGGGTGTCTGCCACAACGTTACTGGCATCGGATTTGTATTCGATCGTGTAGTTGTAGCCAAGTAACTTGAACAAGTAAACTTGTTGCTCAGGTGCTTGGATGACCTGGGCCATTAAATCCTTCAAACTCTTGTGGTCAGTCAGGATGATAAAGGAATTTCCAAGCAGGTAATGACGCCATATTCGGATAGTTGACGTGATGACATGGAGGTCCCGGACATATATGGACGCCTTCTAGAGTTTGGGGCAAAATAACTTGCTATAAAAGGCTATAGAATGGCAATTTTAAAGCATGACAACCCCCGTGGCAGACCCAGAAGCGTCTGTTTCCAATATGAAAGGAATTGTGAAATTCGACGAGGCCAGTATGGGAGCCTGGGTCATTATCTCCTTTAGACGGTCAAAAGCACTTTAAGCCTCTAGGTTCCACTGAAAGTGCTCTTTGCGGAGCAATGTTGTTAGGGGACCTGCAATAGAGGTGTAGCCTTTGATGAAACGACAATAAAAACCAGTAAGTCTGAGAAATCCGCGCAACTCGGTGGTCGTTGATGGTCGCGGCCAGGCAACCATGGCTTGAATCTTCTCTGGATTCGATGCCACTTCCTTTTCAAAAACGATGTGGCCAAGGTTTTGAAGATGGTTCCTAGCAAATAGGCACTTGGAGCGACGAAGGTAGAACTCGCCCTTCGCGAGAGTATCCAACACTACTTCTAGGTGGTCAAAATGAGAAGGCAACGAAGGACTATAAACTAATATATCATCAAAGAAAATGACAACGAGTTTATAGAGAAAGGGCTTCAACAATTCATTCATGGTCACCTGAAATGTGGATGACGCGTTGCAAAGGCCGAATGGCATAACGCGAAATTCGTAGTGCCCTTGATGGGCATGAAACACGGTTTTCAGAATGTCTTCATCAGAAACCCGGATTTGGTGGAACCCCTATCGGAGATCAAGCTTCAGAAACCAACATGCCCATCCTAGTTCGTCAAACAATTCGTCAATGATGGGCATGTGAAATTGATCCTTTACTATGACTGAGTTAAAAGCTCGATAATCGACACAACATTGTCATGTGTCATCCTTCTTCTTCACCAAAAGAACAAGGGAAGAAAATGGACTTTGGCTTAGGCGGATAAGATCGGTAGTGAGCATAGAGGCCACCTATTTTTCCAGTTCAGCTTTCTGGGAATAGGGATAACGATAAGGGCATACATTGACGAGGACAAAATTGGGTAAAAGTTGTATAAGGTAAGTGATGGAACGTTGAGGTGGAAGGGTATTGGGTTCTTGGAAAATTTTCACGAAAAGATGAAGCAATTGGGTTAGCTTCGGTGATGGTGAGGGATTGTCGGAAGTAGGGGGTGTGGGTTGTTTGGCCTGGTCGTGGAGCAAGGAGAGTTGGAAGAGGACCGAGATGCTTTCTGTGTGGAACATACATCAAACCTATTGGGCTAAGACATATTTGGGTTGTATTGGAACACTTGCGTGAATGGTAGTGGGCTAACCCAAGTGGGTAAGTGACATTGTCATTTGGGTGTAGTCTGTAGTGACGAGTCCTAATTCTTTGAGCCATTAGACCCCTAGCACCAAGTTCGTGCCGCTGAGGGGAAGTGCATAGAGGTCGACCACGAAACGATGGTCATGTATCTCCACCGAGACCTGTGGACAAGAGGAGGTGCAATCCATCATGGTGCCATTTCCCACCATAACATGCAGTAAAGGTGTTGAAGTGGTCGGGAGGCCGAGGAATTTCGCAACGTGGGACCGTATAAAATTGTGGGTACTCCCACCATCGACGAGGATAAGAACACAGTGGTGGTTGATGGTACCATATACATGTATGGTTTTCGGTGCCGGCATGCCTGCCATAGCGTTTAAACTAAGTTGGGGTGTGGGCAAGTCAGGGGAACTCAAAGAGGTGTGGTTCAGAACTAGGGTTGGGTTTTTGTCAAGAACATCATTGTCTTCATCAGCGATGAACAATTGGAGGTGGGGCTTGCAATGGTGGCCTTGCACCCATTTTTCCTCGCAGTGGTAGTAGAGGCCATGATCGCGGTGCAACACCAGTTCCTTCGAGGATAGTTGCTTAAATGGGATGCGTGGACTGGAGGGAGCAATGATGGCAGAGGCAAATAATAAGACATTGGAATAAGAGTGACGAGGGCCCTTGTGGCGATTGCTAAGCTTGTCTTCCTAAAGCTTGGCTAGAGCCACCGCCTATGGCAGGGACATCGACTGCAGGGCTTGAAACTCTGTGCAACTCAGGATTCAACCCTGAAATAAAACAACTAAGGAGGAACGGCAGGGCAAGGCCAATAATGCGGTTAACTAGCCATTCAAAGTCTGTCAAGTAGTCGCTGTTGGAGTTTGAAAAGGACGTCGTGGGAGTCGTCATAATACGATGGGGAAAAACGGGACTCCAACGCATGGAACATGGTAGGCCATATGGTGAGAAAACCATTGTGCGTCATCCATTGATACCAGCAGAGCGCTAGTCCTTCCATATAGAAGGAAATGATGGTGAGGCATTTTGGCTCAGGGACACCTTGATAGTCAAAGAATTAGGATATTTTAAATATCCAGCCCAACGGGTCTTGACCATCGAAGTGAGGCACTTCGAGCTTCAGGTGAGGATGATTGTGTGAAGGTTGCGGGGCTAGAGCTGGGGAACTAGGCATAACGGTCATCACAACCAAACATTCCAAGATGGACTCGAGTTTCTCATTCATCACAGAATCTGACTAAGAAAGAGTGGTCTGGTGTTGGGTGAGGCGAAAGATGGCGTCCTCCAATTGTTCCATGGCGGACTGTCGTGTATTGTGCTCTGACATGGTGGTGGTGGAGGGCAGGTCGGACCACTTGATAACACAATGCTAATGCTAAGCTACAAGGCACTAATTAGAATGAGATAAGTAATTTTTCCTGCCTTTATTCATTGATATTGCTATATTTATAAGTGATTATAATGGATGATAATTGCCCATCAAGGTCACTTAGTGTTGAATTGGGAAATAACTAATTTATGGTATGGTATGTAGGTGGTTATAACAAACTTCTACAGGCAAAGTAGTGGAGGCCCAACTGCACTAAGGATGCTCACATGAAGTCATTGAGATAAGTTGACCTTGTGCTTACCTCTTGGGTCTGTTATTACCAATATTGCTATCAATATGCATGAAAAGGAGCAAGATTTGATCCTCAGCGAGACACTTCCTCTCTTATGATCCTAACCTCCAGTTCCCCACCTTTAGAAAAAAAACAAAATAAAATTAGCAGTTACAGTAATAGCCTTTACACTCTGCAGCCTTCAAAAAAAGCAATAGCCTCTGCAAGGATGTACAGGAAAGAGAAGTTGCAGTATTTGATGTTCACCTTTAGAAGAGTGTTACAATGTAGCTAATCTAATCACGATAAATGTTAGTAGTATCACACTTCTTTAACACACATTATTTCAAACATTTATTAAGAATTATAAAACATAATAAATTTTATTTATTATTTAATGAGTTTCATTTTTAATATTTAATTTTTAATACATTTTAACTTATAGGATTAATGCACTTGAATAAGATATTATTCATATGTGAAAAACATCTATTTATAAAGAGAAAACATGTGTTTATTTTCTTTCTTGTATAAAATTTCATTAGACTAGTGACAATCATGAATTATCAATCAAACAAAATTAGTGTTTGATTTAGTTGGTTTAGAGGCGTCCCAAGTAATCCCGAGGATTTAGCAAGTACATTTGATGGTTTGTTAGATTACAAGGGTGGTCACTTCTTCTCTATCTCAATGAAATTTCTTGTTTTTAAATTTATTTATGATAAATATAATATATTCAAGGAGTCAAAATAGATGCATCATCCTTTACAAGGAGATTAATCTTGTTTGTTGATAAAAAAACAAAAAAATAGTTGATTTAAAAACACCTAATATTTTTTGGTTAATCAAGTATGTTTTAATAAGAGCCTTTCTAAACTAAAAGAGTAAAAGGACACAAAAATATACTATTTCACTTCCGACTCACCATTTTTTAACAAGACCCTTTCTAAGAACTATTCATAGTCATATAGCTTTTCCGGCATTGAACATTCAATTGTATATTTTTCGTTAATTTTTTATTCCTTTTAAAAGATACGTAGATTTCTAATCGTTCTGAATAAGGGATCACTGGAGGCTTCTCCTATAAAATTCTTATGTATTATTGAAGTCAAACATATGGATCGTCCTGAATAGGAGATCACCAGACAAAAAAAAAAAAACTATAATACTATCAAATTCGCAGAGCACTGTTACATAGTATTTTTGTTCTTAATCAAATGTCATCTGTTCAGCTTCATGCCGAATGGATTCAAACAATGGTGAAGATAAATAACGCTCCCCGTAACTAGGAAATACCACCTGCACATCAACAGGAGCAAATGACATGATTTAGCATACGCAAATCATTTGTACCTCTAACTAGAATTATCACAAATTCACACACAATTTGGAACCTTGAAGTGTATTTGATTGGTATCCAAGCAACGATAACAATAAAGCAAAAGATGTTACTCAAGTGTATGACGTAAAGATGAAGACTTTGGCAGCAAAACAGGGGAACAAGACTGTTACTGAGTACACTAACAAGCTTAGTCCTTATGGATGGAATTTGACCAATAAAGATAAAATGTTCTAATGATGTAGCAGTTCTCAAGAAGTCTATTGAGCAATAGAGAGTCTATGAATATGATTTCCATCGCTTGAATCCTGAATTTGATCAAGTCAGGATTCAAATCTTGGGGAAAGAAGAGCTACCAACATTTAATGAAGTAGTTGTTGTTGTACCAAGTGAAGAAATTAGGAGTCTAATGGTAAATTTTCCAACAGTGAAAAACTGAAAACCTTAGCTATGGTCATTGACAGGAAGGTTGACAAATGTGAAGAAGGGTTATGATCAATGCTCTACCAATTAACCTATGATCCCATGCCCCATCAATAAGAAAATTGCTATAGCAGATTGAACTCTCATAACTGTCCCATCAATGATCTTGAAAATTGTCAATCATGTTCCAAAGTTGTCCACCAACGTCTTTATACAAAAACTTACTCAAGATTTGTCATGTAATGTGGTTTGTTCACGACAATTGTTGTGTGTTTCAGGATAGGAATTTGGGAAGGACAATTGAACATGCTGGAGAATGGAATGACCTTTATTGTCTAGAAGATCCAAATCTTCTCACTCCTTCATATATGAATTTATGACCACCAACAAAGAAAATATCCTACTTTATCATTATCGATTAGGACATAATGTCAAAGATTAGAAACTCACAACGATGAGTTTTCCGGCATTTTCTGGTCTCTTCCCCAATTTTATGGCAGCTGCAGCTGCGGCTCCTGATGAAATTCCCATCTGCAAAAACAAGTAATTATATAATCAGCATGAAAACTGATAATTTAAATATTTGGGATTAGAGAAGTATTGAGTTTGGATTTCACAGGAATAACTGACAAATAGAAACTACTGTGAAATCACTAAGAGCCACAAATTATCATTGCCATACCAACAAACCTTCTTTTAAAGCAAGAAGCTTAGCAGTTTCTATAGCTTCTTCACTTGATATCTGCAGTTTACAGACCTTGTTAGCCTTGACAAAATGCCTTGTAACAGTAGCTAGCTGAGTAAACATTATGTGTGTGTTGAATAACTTGTACTAATTGTAGAGCATTGTCAGTCTTAGCCCGCAATTAATGCCCTGATTTGTGATTCTTTTGCTTATAATTAAATGTACAAGGCTGGGAGGACTTTTTCGCTAGCAATTCAGTGACACTTCTATTTTTTCAAGCATATCAATTTATATATTCTTATAAAATCTAAACATGTTTTATGAATCATAGATTCAGAATCAGTATGTCTCACTCTGAAATGTGAAATAATAGGTTATAAGAAAAACATGCTAAGGATCAGAGTGCATGAAAATGGGAAAGGAAACTTTTGACAAGAATCAGACATGATGGCCGCACTTATAACACTTAGAAGCATGTGACATTAACAAGCTACTTCAAGTGTCAGAAATGAAAAATTAAAAAAAAATGAAGAGCATTAAGTATATAAATTAAAAAAAAAAGAGATTAAAAATGATCTTGTCATGTTTGGTAGGATTAGGAAACAAAAATAACAAAATAATAACCGTTTTCTGATTTTTCCTCTCAAGTATATTTTTTCTTACCATGCATGATCACATATCTTCCCAGAGACAACAAACTATACTCTAAAAAATAATACCATTTATTTTGAAATTTCTGGGCATCTAAGTGAATTTAAAAATAAGAAAAAATACAATTTGAAATATTTGACAGCCACCCACTACAATTACTAAACAAATATTCACTTCCACTCCAACATACTGTTGAGCCATTTATTGGTAACTGAGTCTGAGATATATCTGCATAAAATCTAAATATATTAAGATTATTTGAGTAAATTTTCTGCAAAACAAAAATAACAAATTTTGAGGCTACACCAGGCTAAAAGATAGATAGATTGACTCCTTGGAAATATAGGTTTCTGAATCAAAATTGAAAATTGAGTGGCAATAGTGTTGAGAGGTACCTGAATAACTTCATCTAGGAGATTAAAATCCAGTACACTTGGAATGAGACCATTACCAATCCCTTGGATTAGGTGATCACCTGAATGTGTACAAAACAGTCACTAAACGGTCTCATATTGTTGTCTAAGGTCTTGCTAAAGCTTAAAGAACAGATATTCAGAGTTGATGTATGCTATCTGAATGAAAAACTCAATTTTGCAATTCAACTAATAACAACATTTAGCAGCTAAATTAGATTTCAAGATGACTTGATAAGTGTATTCTTACATAATAACTGTGGGTTGGATAGTTAAGAAAAAAGGAAACAAGAGAAAGTCATAGGTTCCATACCGATACTATGCCGACAAAATTAACATTTATCGATAAAAAAAGAAAAATATTATATTGTGGAATTGAGATAGCAAAACGACTCGTTTAATTGGCTAAAAGAATGAGCGTAATGGTAAAATTACCTGGCGGTCCTCCACTGAGGACTGCACTTTCAACTGGTTCTATGCCGTACAGCTGGGGCAAAAACGTGAAGTTAGCATAAAATATTACTATTAGGCAAAGCAGAGCAAGCTTGGTAAGGTAAAAGAATTAAAACCTTGACATTGGGGTTTCTCTCCTTGAGGAATCTGCCAGCACCCGTTATGGTACCCCCGGTTCCTACCCCTGCAACCAAAGCATCAACTTTCCCTCCGGAGTCTCTCCAAATCTCAGGACCAGTGGTCTCGTAATGAATCTATAATTACGGATTTAACCATAATCAATAAATGACAAAAAAAATAAAATAATAATAAGCTCATATATTTATGTATGACCATATTATAAAGAAGTAGAGAAAAAAAACCGAATTAAAATAATTTTATAAAATTATCCTATCCGTCATATATAATAAATTTATTGATTTTTATAATAATTAACTTAAAAATAATTTATGATCGAACGAAAAAGAACTTTAAATTATGAGTGCATGATGATTAAATTGAAAGCATTAATACTTTTGGATTAGCAGGATTATCTATCTGGCGGAGCATGTAACTTCCGGGCGTGTTATTCACTATCTCCTCGGCCTTCCTAAGAACTGCATCGGTTCCTTTGGCAGGGTCAGTGAGATAGACTTCAGCTCCAAAGGCTCGAAGTACAATTTTTCTCTCAAGACTCACAGAAGCTGGCATAGCCACTATGACTTTATACCCCTTCAATGTTGCTACGAATGCCATTCCAATGCCCGTGTTCCCACTTGTAGCCTCAACAAGAACACTCTTGAAAACCATCATTTGAAAACAAAACAAAAAAAAACTTTGCAATATGAATAACATAATGATATGTACTTCATGAAGAGCATGCAATGGCATAGAATTTGAAAAAGATTATTGTCCAAGTAAAAACCATATATATATAAAAACCTAAACGAGGGTCACCCATATGATAGGCTGCATGTAAGTTTCAGTTTCATTTGTCTCCTTGAGATAAGTAGAAGGGGTCGGTCTGTTTTGGTTTTGTAGATAATCCAACCAAGTGGATTGGTTTAGTTTAATTTGGTCTGCCTTATATCAACTTGAATTAATTTTAATTGATCCGAAGATCAATTATCAGTTTTATGAATATTTTTTTTTATATGAATAGCTATTTCGTAAAAAATATATGACTAAAATTTGTCTTGGCACTTCACAGCATGACAAATCTTTTATACATGTCTTTGATTCACATGAATAAAAAAAATTCTCTTATAAAAAAAATTCATTAATTACGTAGAAAAAAGAATTCATTAAGATTTATAGATAATTATTTATGTATTATCAATATCATAATTTCATAATTTAATATAACTAAAATGTCTAACAAGTAAAATTACACACTATCGTGATCAAAAGTTCAAAATATTATTATACTATAGTTTGACAGGGTTAAGAAAAGAATTGAATTTTATGAGGTGTAGTATAACAAGAAAAACAATATAAGTAGAATAAATAATATATACATTAATTATAAAGTTTTTTTTTTTACATTATTATCCAATTATAAACTTTCATGTAAGCTTATTATCTTTTTAAAAAAATCATATTAAAAATGATTTTTTATTGATTAATAATTAAAAAAATTTATTAATCATTCATGCTTATTAGACTCACATAAGTATGTTAAAAAAATATGGATTTGATTGCGTTCAATTTTAACAATAACAAGAAAAAATGGAACTAAATCGAAATTAAAAATAATGTGTTTTTATTATTAGTTTGATCTTTTTTTTTACTCGATACATATGCTAAATCATTTTTTTTTTGTTACATATGTTAAATCAATTTGATTTGCTTTTAAACACTCAAAGTGCATGTCAGTTCAATACCAAAAAAAGTGCATGAAAGTTTTTCGTTGTTGAGTCTTTTAAGTTCAGTTTCTTTTTTTCTTCAACCCGGCACAACCCTTTTCCCTTAAATATATTCTACAAGGGAATATATAAACTGTAACGTACGTGACTCATTAGTCATGACTAACCTTTCCCGGTGTAATGAGGCCTTTATCCTCAGCATCTTTGATCATGCTAAATGCTGTCCTGAGTGCAAAAAAGAAGATCATAATTAAAATTTCTGAAATTGAAATCCCGAAATTAGATCAAAGCTCTCTAGTTTGTGAACTAATGTCATGCCTATCTTTGATACTGAAGCAAGGTTGCATGGACTCTAACTTAGCAGCAATGCGGGCCATACACCCCTCCACTATGTTGTTCAGGTATACCATTGGGGTATTACCTATCAACTGCACAGGAAAAAGAAGGATGATAAATGCTTCAAGCATGGCAGAATAACTAATTAAGATGGTGAAGATAGGTGAAATAAAATGTTATTATGACAAAATATATTACTTCAGTGGCATCTTTCTTGATTGCACACTGTGACTCCATGTTAATTGGAAGGCCTGCAAACTGAACAAAGAGAGCTTTAGGTAAGAAAACAATTACACACACACACACACACACACACACACACACACACACACATATATATATATATATGCAAAGAGATATTTAAGTAGACCTTAATTATAATTCTTCACCAAGGGGTGTAGGTGCAGAATAATTCACCAAAAAAAGGGCTGTGCAGAAATACTGAATAAGATAATTGACTAGCTAGCTCTGCCTGTTTCACAATTTATAAACAACCCAGCCAAAGTCTTTCTCATCAGAAACAAAGCTTTGGTTTAATTAGCCAATCATGTTCAAGAAAACAACACAAAACAATTCAATTATGGCACACGTACAAACCGAATACTCGATGCACGAAAAAAGAAAACTACTAATTCGTTTGGGGTTTGGGCAGAGTGGGACAAGTTATTCCATTAAAATATATTATCTTCATTTTATTAATGACCAATGTTGTTTCTCATGGACATGGGTTGTTTCAGATAAGAATTATTTTAGTGGCTATAAAAAGCCTCGAAGGAGTGGTAGCAGCTGTTTTGTAAAATTAATTCTTGGCCGTATATGGAAACTTTATTTGTTATGCCCTTAATAGCAATTCCGAAAACCAAGAAGTCTTCTTATCCAAGAAAGAAAAAGGTTCCCAAATTCAGCAAGTTGCAGAACCAGAGTGACATGATGAAGGTTAAGGAATTAACGTATTTTACGTAAAACATAGTCATACACTCATACACCCAAAAAAAAAGTCATACGTACACACAGACACAGTGCACCGTGAAACTAAAAGTAGTTATTATTGTATTTCTTCAATTCTTTGGAGTTTTGTATAACACATTTCATCGGCACAAGAATCCAATATATGTACTTGAAAGATAATATCTTTTCTTTGTCTTGCAAGCACAGGAGCTGTGTTATACGGACGCGAACAAGACAACACGAATAATTAACTACGTGTTCGGATTGGAGTCTCCTGCCTCTTGACTCACGTCCCTTGGAAGTTGTGAAACAACATGGGACTTCATGCGGCCGCAGTTCTACCGAAAATACAAATGTGCACAAAGTAGCTTATGCGTTTGGACGTGGAATTTAGTGCGCGTTTGATTTGGCAGTCCACAGAATTGATTCTCGGTCCATAATTAATTTTAAATATATTTTCACGTGTTTAATTTCACATTCAAAAATAATTCAGAATTGATTATAGGTCTAGAATCTGGTTAAATTAACTTTGAATAATTTTTACATTAAATCCAAATTTGTATTGAATTTTATTTATAACTTGATTTTAATAAAACATCCAAACATAAATTATATCTCTTTAAAACTAATTTTGACAAATTAACTTTATTATTATTTATCCAAACGCACACTTAATTACTAAGACACAAACACACTTAACTGGTGTGTATGATACAAATCACCAATACTAATAAACTTGTAGATTAACTCAAATATGATTAGAGACTAATTAAATAATTTATTTGTTCAACCTGATTTATGAATTAGATGGGTCAATTTTGAATAAAAAGTTGAACTTGTTCACATGGACTATTAATTTGTATAGACACATATAGATTTATTTTATGGGTTGTCAATCCGTATATAGGAAGAAAAAAAAAGAAATAAATAAAGAAAAAGAAGTAAAAAAAATAAAATATATATTTTTTAAATATATTAGATGTAGAAAAAATTTGAAACGGTATATAAAAAATAACCTAACCCTGAACTTGTTTCATAATTTGTGAGTGAGGGTCCATTTCAATTCCAATTATTTCTTGTCTGAATTAGCCGACCAGCGTGAAGGGGCAGATTCTCTTTAGTAAATAAATTTGGGGACTCTTGGGATATGACATGAGCAATTCCGAATGGAAAAAGAAATATAAAAACAGGGTCTTTTCCATTTCCATTTAAATGTCTTTTTCTTTAACGAGACTAGTGGAGGGCTATTTTTAGACAAAGTGTTTTCTTTTTCTTTTTTGTGGATATGTGGGAAATATGGACAGACGATTTTTTCAGTTTTCTTTTCGTATGAAAAAGGTATTTTAAAATGGTGGACAAATTCTATAATAGTTATTTAAAAATTAATTCAAATTCGACAAATTTTTTAAAGGGGAGTTATATCATAAAAGGGGAGTATAAAACAAATTTAATTTTATAGTTTGTGAACTTTAAGTTGAGTAATTTTAAAATAGTGGTCGATTTGTTTAAAGTTTTTGAAGTAAATTTTATAATTTTAAGGATTTTTTTTTAAAAAAAATAATAAAGATCTAGTGATTTTTTTCTTCTAAATTAATGTCAATCAAACATGTTATAAACTTGAAAATTGTTGTCTTGCCTAGACAACAAGCCTTTTGCCCTTCCAAACACAAATAGCCGAGTATCTGCTAATGGATGGAAAAGAAGTTAGTTTGTGCAAAATATCCTGCAACTTCATGTAATATTTGAGGTTGCAACCTTTTCTATGACCATTTTCATACCCACTATAAGGAGATAAACTCAATCATCAACTTGCATGTTGTGTGGTCAGCCATATGTTGAGCCAAGGTTCTGTTTTTGACATTGACACGGACTGATCAAGTCAAGAACATTAATTGTGGACTACTACTACTACTCTAACTTCCGTGTAATCAACTATCAAGCTAACTATGACACAATTAACACGAACGAAATGCAAACACACTGTAGGTCTCATTCTCAAGGGTTTGATTCCATCGTAAAACTCATTCTTGAGTTTTGCTCTTCACTTGTTTGAAACCGCATTTTGAGAGAAAGAAACACACGTCCAACCATATGCTACATATTATATAGCTTTTGCATTAACGTGGAATCTTAACACAGTTCCTAACACACTGATAATTGTCATGTTTTGTCTGGCAATTGTTGCCAAACATAATAGTAATCTCCTTTTGCTTAGGTTAAATTTCCAAATGCACAATAACAAACATATATTGCCAGTGCTTATGGATTTCTGACCTTGGCTCCATTTAAAAGAATTTTTGGTTTTAAATTATTTGGACTTGTCTTTTACAAGCATTTCAATTTGAGTAAATAATATATACACTAATAATCTAAAGAATTATTATACCGTCATTCAGTCACCACTATCATGTATATTAAGTTTATTAACTTTTATAATAATTACTTAAAAATTATACTTACCGCAATTTCTGAATAGTTGATAGTATAAAGTTTTTACGTTATGAATGCATAAAAATTAAACTATTTTGATTTGATTCCATTTGGATGAGTGAAAACAACTTTTGCATAAAAATTGAAGCTTGAAGTGTCAATCCAAATGTTATTCAACTTATTTTAGACCACACTACCGACAGTCGTGCTTGCTTAACGAGTACTCAGTGCGTACTAACCTAAGCTATTTATGCACCTTAGTCAAATGTCATTTGTTCAGCTTCTTTCCTAATGGATTCAAACAGTGGTGAAGATAAGTAACGTTCTCCAAAACTGGGGAAAATCACCTGTACAACAACAATTCAGAATTGACATTAACTAATAATCTACAATTCAATGCCAAACAACATCAAGCAATATTTTGAAACTCAGATGAATAGACGATAGTCATCCTATAACTATCATTTAATAAACTTATTGAAAATTACAAACTTACAACAATGAGCTTTCCTGCATTTTCTGGTCTCTTCCCCACCTTTATTGCTGCTGCTGCAGCAGCTCCTGATGAAATTCCCATCTGAAAAATATGTGTTTATATAATCAGCATGAAAAAATAATAATTTACATATTTGCTATTACAAATGTACAGAGTTCATATTTAATCAGAATAACCAGGTGAAATTTCTGTAAAGCTGACAGCAAGAATCACAAATTATGTTACCATACCAGCAAACCTTCTTTCAAGGCAAGCAGTTTAGCAGTTTCTATAGCCTCTTCACTTGAAACCTGCAGTTCATAAAACCTTGTTGATCAAAATAGAATCCCTTATATTAGTAGCTAGAAGAGGAAACATTATGTAATTTCCATACATCTTAGCATGTTTCAAGTATCAAAGATTCAACATTAATATGCTTCACTGTCCTTGAAGATTGGTGGATCACATATAATAGCTAATAAAGTCCAGATATGTTGCTTTTCAATTTGTATAATATATGCCAAGTATATGATGAGGCCCAAGAAAATTGTTAGGAATAAGATGGTTCAACTTAAAAATGATTAGATGAATAATTTGTTGTAGACTTGTAGTCTAATGATTTTATTTGAGTAAATAGAAATGAGAAAATGACATACATATCTACCTCGTCCAAAGGGTTTACAATCCAAAGCAGATCATTCTAAGACCATCAAGCAACATCATCCTAAGAGATAGTTGTCCTAAGATAATCTGACCTCTCAACAGTTTGAAAACTCTTTTGTTCTAAGACTATAAAACATCCTCAAATGGTTGCTCCAAATGAGACATAGCTTCAACTCAACCTCTAAAAGGAAAAAAACAGCCTTGTATACTGCGCTGGACACAAAAAATAGATATGGCAAAGTAAACTTAGTGCTGCAAAAGTCTCGTCTTATACCAAAATGGAAAGCTTAACTACGAGGCTACCTGCTCTGATTTGCTTGCTCATTCAAAAGTAAAAACAATGAAGAGCTGTATTTAGGCTGAGCATGCTAATTTAATAAGTCTATTTTCTTGATTTAAGATGGCTTGTTCTAAAGCTCATTAACGACTTTTGCTCAATAAGTCCAAATTGCTTAAATTTGGATTTTGTCCTGTTCAGTTATCATACTGAGAAACAAAATGATAAACTAATCATCTCCTCTTTTTTTCCTTGCATCTGTTTGCCTACTATGTTTAATTGATTAATCTGAATCCTTTTATGCAACTCTTTCACATCATAAGAAACAGAAATATATTTCCCAAGAAGATAACAACCTGTGTATTACTACTTCTGAAAAAATACTAGTCCTTTAAGGCATATAACAATTGAATCAAATACAATTGGAAATGTTTGAAAAATACATTCAATACACAATTACTAAACGAATATTCAATTCCACTATTCCATATTGTGCATATAACAATCTTCATGTATTATTCTAGTACATTCAGATAAAGCATTAACAAACTATGAGGTCACTCTTCGGCAAAGAGAGAGATCAATCTAAATAAAAGGAAGTAGCCAGTTTTTGGATCAAAATTGAAAACTGAATGCCAATGTTTTAGTGTTGAGAGCTACCTGAATAACTTCATCTAGGAGATTTACATCCAGAACTTTGGGAATGATACCAGCACCAATTCCTTGGATCAGATGCTTACCTTTGACATGTGTGCAAATGAAAAAAAAATAGTCAGCAAACAGCAGCCTCTAGTAGTTGCCTAAGAACTGCTCAAGGTAAAGAATGATTTTTAAGAATTTATGTATGACATCTCAAGGAACACACATTTAACAATTCAATTGAATAACAATATTTAGTACCTAGATTACAATTAATGTTAAATGATAAACAGGAGGATTGAATCCAGCATCCAACTTCCATCATATAGGTCAGTCAACAATTTAACAGGACATATCCAAATGGGAGAGCATGTTACACTAGCTAATGTCTAATAGTGCTGCCTGAGTTTGTAGTTTTTTCCAGGCCATTTTCATGAACATAAATTCTACTGTTTGGCATATTTCAAATAGTTTCCAAAGGATGATCCAATAAACAGTTTTGATGTTAAAAATGCTTGTCTTGATGGTTGACTTCAAGAATTTCTGCATGAATTAACCACCACACTTAAGGCTTCCCATTGCTATTTGTAGTACATCCTAATTATTACTTATCTCTCAAGGAATGCAGAGCCATACTCCAGGTCTAAGCACATAGAAATTGACAGACCTGCACATAGTCTTGGTAGCTACAGGTTCAGTCCAAGTTTTTCATCTGCACGTATGACCAGATAGCAGATTTTTTCACAAAGGGTCTTTTGGAAGCATGGTTTTATTCCCTGTGTTCCAATTTGAACTTGGTTCCAATTCTATTGTTCAGTGCATATAACAAATTTTCTTCTATACATCTTGATAGAGAGATGAAAATAATATAACCATGAGTCTTGGATGTCTTGAATTTTAATCTTCCATGAATATGATGATAGAGCCCAATAGTTATACAGTGAAATAGACCAGAGAGAAATATACAGAATGGTAAAATCACCTGGCTGTCCTCCATTCAAAACTGCACTTTCGGCTGGCTCCACACCATACAGCTTGGGGGGGGGCAGAAGAAATCATAAAGTTAGTATAAGAAACTTGTTCCCAAGTTCTCTCCCAGTAAAGAAAGTATGCATGGTAAACAAATCAACCTTGATATCTGGGTTTTTCTCCCTGAGGAATCTTCCAGCACCTGCTATTGACCCCCCAGTTCCTATCCCTGCAACCAAAGCATCAATTTTCCCTCCTGAGTCTCTCCAAATCTCAGGGCCTGTTGTCTCATAATGAATCTACAGGGATGACAAATTAAACAGCTGTAATTTTTCTTAACACAAGGCAACCAAATTAGGAATGTGTTGTGAATAATGAGAATACATTTGGATTGGCAGGATTTTCAAATTGGTTAAGCATAAAACTATCAGGTGTCTTGGCTAGTAGTTCTTCTGCCTTCTGAATAACTCCATCAATTCCTTTGGCAGGGTCTGTAAGATATACCTCAGCTCCAAATGCTCGCAGTATAATCTTTCTCTCAAGACTCACATAAGACGGCATAGTCACCTGAAGTTTATAGCCCCTCAATGCTGCTATGAATGCCAATCCTATGCCGGTGTTACCACTTGTATACTCAACCAGAACAGTCTTTTCAACCATTTGTCAAAAATATTAAACTTAGTTAGATAGTATCTTCAACAATACAGACAACATAAGTGCCTGAGGAGTGGAA
Organism: Glycine max; assembly: GCF_000004515.6. NCBI lineage: Eukaryota > Viridiplantae > Streptophyta > Magnoliopsida > Fabales > Fabaceae > Glycine > Glycine max. The sequence continues at coordinate 39,565,680 of NC_038246.2, forward strand.
ATACCCAATTCTTCAATATTATAAGCAGTAATATTGGAAAAGCTCAATAAAACATATTTCCTGACTATGATGGATAATTTATGTTATGGACTGAAAGAATTTGAAAAAATTGTCCAAAAGTCCAAACATTATTACAGGCCAAAGTTGAAGGACATTTAGAGCTTATTTGATTTCTTTCTCACCTGTTAGTTTTAAAAACTGTTTTCTAAAACAATTCTACACTACTCAGCAGTCAAATTCTCCTCAAAATCTATTAAGTTTTAAAATTATTTTCAAAACAAGTATTTTAAAAATAAAAATAGAAACAGCCTAGAGATATCTTCTTATCTTCTTCAATTTTCATCTTGTTTAACCTCTTTCTCAATTCCACATTCTACTCTGTATCTTGCACCACTCTCCACTAGCTATTTGAGCATCTTATTTAGTTGCATTTTGAAAACTAAAAACGATTTTGAAAATAGAAATCAAACACGCCCTTACTGATGGAATTGGGAAAACAATATTGTCCAAATAAAAGCCATGTTGAGAAGTGCGCATGCCTGTATTATTACTGGCCTGAGGCCACACAGAGAATCTCCACTCCAAAATCCAGATATGTAAATATATCTTTAACACATCTAACCTTTCCAGGAGTAATAAGGCCTTTTTTCTCAGCATCTTCAATCATGCTCAAAGCAATCCTGATTGAGAAAAAAGAAGATTATCATTACAAATCCACAAATGAAAATCTTAAAAACTTACAGTTCTAGATAGCTCTAGTTTATGAAATCAAGATTGCAGGTTAAGGGAGAAGGGAAGAGGGGAATGGTCGAGGGTTCAATCTCCTCTACTAACAAAAACTAACATTCTAACAAACTAATATTTGCCGATAAAAAAAATGAAATCAAAGAATTCCATGCCTATCTTTGACACTACAGCAGGCCTGCATGTACTCCAGTTTAGCAGCAATACGGGCTACACACCCGACAACAATGTTGTTCAGAAATACCATTGGGGTATTCCCTACCAACTGCACATTAATGAAGAGAAGATAATTAATATGTTTTTTTCAACTAAACATAAAGGGAAAAGAAAATACTGCTAATGGTAGAATAGATAAGACTGTTAAGGTAAAAAGAGGATTAAGAAATAGCTCTACTTCAGTGGCATCCTTCTTGATTGCACATTGAGGCTCCTCCATGCTATCTGCTCAAGAACATCTGCAAGCCACACGAAGTGAAGGGTAATAACATGTAGAAAATGCAAATAGACATTTAAGCATATCATATAATTATTCAGCAGCAAAAAAAAATATATATATAATTAGTCACCAACAATGACAAGCTGTGCCTATTGATTCCCTAAACAAGTTCTGAACAACCCAGTTAATTAAAAATCTTTCAAAAACAAGAACCACCAACTAAAGAAAGCACCATAACAGTTGAACAATCATTGAGCACATATGAGCAAAAACCAAAAACTCAAAGCACGGGAATTTGGAGATCGAAATATTGGAATTACCAATTAGAACCTTACTATTATGTCTTCAATGATAGGAAGATAAAACGTGGAAAACAAAGATGTTTCACTGTTTTAGACTCACAAAAAGAACGAAGTCAGTCAACCAATTGTGGACCGAAATTCATAGAATTGCGTAACTATAGTCAAACAATTTATTTTATTTTATTAAGAATATGATGATAATATTAAGATGGTGGTGTTTTTTCGCTAAGATCCAAGAGCCATCACGCGTTTCTACGGATTAAGAGAAAACCTTAGACGTCGCCAGTGGCTACCGTAAAAAACGTGAAGATAATACAACAAATATAAAAATGGTATAATTACTTGGTTTTCAAACTTATTCTTTTTATTTCTTATGCAATTAAAAAATTTACATAGAGAACAAAATAGATAAATTTAAAAATTATAGGAATTAAATTAAATATTAGTTTGTTTTTGTTTTATTATCATTTTACTTTACCAAAAATCCTCAATGTAAAATATAAATAAAAATTATAAAAAATGGTTTATACGCATATATTTTGAACTTAACGACCTGTATATAAAATCACAATCAAAATAAAGTTTTAGATAAATAATTAAACATACAAAATGAATAAGAAAAAATCATTCTAAATGTGTTTTAATACGTGTTCGGTTAGATTTAATATTATTAGAAATATTTTTTAAAATTCAAAATATTTGAAATTAGAAATGGAAAATGAAGTTATAATGAGGTTAGAAAATAATTTCTCGTACTATTACAAAAATATTTTGGAAATCCTTTATTGTGGTTCCAATTGGAGCTATCTTGTCTTGTTCCATGTCTTTTTTCCATCAATAATAATACATAAATACTTTACTCCTTAACACTTAGATAGAGGGTAAGAGACAAAAAAGATGAAAGTGTATGTATTTTTTTTTTACCCATAAAAGTGTACCTATATGTGGTACGATAAGAAATAATAAATAAAACATAATAATAATTATTAATGAGGTGTTTGTAATAAAGAAGTGTCCATATATCATTATTTCTTCCTATTGATGGGGCTTAACCACTTAACCATCAAATACATAATAAGAACAACAAACCAAACAATAATATTCATCAGTTTATATACACAAAGCACTCGATCTAAAACCAAAATATGAAGAGTTCGAATGCAAGGTTGTAATTCTTGTATCTGTTGTATCTCTTGGAGTTCCTACTGAATCTTATCCGATCCAATACCAAATTGGCACAAAGATTATAACTAAATCAAACTTGTGGTGTATAGGTTATCAAGAAGGCTTTGTGACCTCTATTACAAAGGGGATGGGAGTTAGCCTATCATAATTTGTGTAATTTGTGACATGGGAATTTGAGTTTTCTCACTTTTAAATCCATATTTGATCTTTTAATTCCATTTATCAGTGCATCAAGTGATGCATGAACTGTAATTTAGAAATCATTTCAATTTAATCTGGGAGAGATACCTCAAAGGAATAATGTTTGTTGATGTTTAATTATTTCATACACTGAAGACGAAAATTGTGAAAGTAGACCCACAAATAAATATGTAGAGAGAGACTCAACAAATATATTTCATCATTTTCATGCTCTGTGCCCTTGGAAATCAATACAAATTCATGTCACACATACAAATTCCAGTAATTTCAATCAAACTCTTTGCTTTAGCGATTGTTCTTATTAATGTTATGAACAAGGAAAAACAAAGGATACAAATCCCACGAGTGTTCTTCCGTAAAATGTATTGAAAAAACTTACTTTTAGGTCATCTTCATCAATAAAGAGTTTCAGTGCTAAATTAAATATAGATGCTTATTAGTAAACAACTATTGGAGCTAGAAGAGTGTAACCAATTCTGCATTGGTGAATGAAAATTAAAAAAAAATGCCGAGTTAGAGGCAAAAATGGCTTAAATTATAAAAAGTAAAAATAAGTTATATGTCATTTAAGATGTGTAAAAAGTAAATAAGAGATACGTTAGAATGCATATGGCCTTACAGACTGAGTTTTGCGGATTAACTTGTCTCAATAGTGGAGTCTTAAGTGGGATAATATCCTTAATGTGTTATAAAGGGGGTGTGAAAATGGGAGAAAAGTGGGATATTTTGGGAATATAAATAACCAACAAAAGAAGTGAGAGCGTGAAGAGCAAAGGAGGAAGTGTGAATAGCATAGACGATTAAAATCAAGAGATAGCCCAAGATACTAAAAACAACAAAAAAAATTCTATAATCAAGCTTGGTGCTCATGGGAATAGAATTGGCTCAATTACACGTAGCAAGCGGTCTTTGATTTGATTGTTTTTTTTTAATTATTTTCACTGAAAATAAAAAATGGTGATGAAAATATATTTGGTTGGATTTTTGAAAATATTTTCTAAACGAATCAAAAATTATAAACAATAAATTTTGAATGTTTTCAGTTGAAAACAGAACCCTCATTTTAGATAAAATGAAAATACAGTGACAAAAAATATAATTTTAAGTAAATCTAAAAATACATTTTCTTTTAAAAAACACATTTTCAATATTTTTATTTATTGAAAATAGGAAACAAGAAGTAAAACTAAATATGTTTTCATACTTCTCTATTTTTTCAAAATAAAAACAATTTTCAGAAAATAAAAATAAAAAATAAAAGCTAAAAATCAAAATACAAATTAAACACATCCTAAATTTTTTCTTTTAATTTTTTGAAGTAACCGACATGATTTGAGTTTTTTATTTTTATTTATTTGTTAGTAACGTCAATGGAGGGGTTTCGAACCTTATATCTTTCAACATTTGCCTGAAGTGCCTTGTGCGCACTTCCGCTGCTTATTCATTTGATTTGTTGAACTTGAAGGCAATGCAGATGGAGGGTGAGAAGCAGCAGAAGTTTGATGTGGACCTTGGTAACCTCGTGGCTTTCGACTCCTATCACACCTTCCCTTCTCAACCACCTCTTTCTAGGTAACTTCTTCTTCTTCTTATTTTCATTTTTGACACTGTCCTTGCTTACCTTAATTGAACCTAGGGAGGACCTCATCAAGCACTGTTTTCTCAAAGGCACTCACTTGGTTCAAGCTATCGCAGATGCCCTCTTTACCTTACCATTAGCCGAAGACGTAGACGGAGCTGAGCTTTTACTTCTACTATGGGAGTGCCAGCGTTTTACCGGTGGCTCGCCGACCGGTACCCACTCTCCATCGCCGATGCCGTCGAGGTTGACCCCTCCGTCGCCGAAGACGGCGTTCCGTTGCCTATCGACGCGTCTAAACCTAATCCCAACGGCATGGAGTTCGACAACTTGTACTTGGACATGAACGGCATCATTCACCATTGCTTTCACCCTGACGGCAAGGTTAGTACTTCACGTTTCTTATTTTCTCATCATTATTCCGAGCGTGAGTGGAATAACAAGTTCCGAATTTCCGTTTCAACTTCCCGTTTGAAGTTCTGCTACTGATTTTCTTAATTCAATTCGATTAGGTTTTATATAGTGAACTGATGTGATGTGATGTGATGCTTTGTTTCTGAGTTGCTTAGTGGTTTTGGTGAACTTACATTACTGTGATTAATATGTCTTCAAACGCAGCCGGCACCTGCTACCTACGATGATGTGTTCAAATCAATATTTGATTACATTGACCATCTCTATTCGTTGGTTCGTCCAAGGAAGCTGCTCTACCTTGCCATCGGTATGTATGAGTATAAATTTATCATTTATTTTCTCATTTTCTCTGTCATGTAAATGCAACAAATTTACATGATTCGTTTCGAAAGTGTTGGATTTCTGATGTTAAAGTTAAACCTGTCATTGTACTCTTCTCTTCCTCCTTAGTAAATTTTCATTTTCTAGCAAAATGTACTTGACTCACATGACACAGAACAACACAAGAGTGCTCCTCTTGGCTAGTACTCCCCTGAGAAACCTAGAGTACTCCTCTAAGATGGAGTGCTCCTTTGACTCAAATCATTTTATGAATAAAGAAAACTCGATATCATGTGATAATCAAAAGCTTATCCATCTATAGATCCAATAAAGGCAAACATCCTGATAAGCTATTCTTATTCTATGCTAGAATAAGATAATTTGAAATAAGAAAAGGCTCAAGAGCTCTATAATGTAACTGTTTAAATAAGTGTATAAGGTGAAGATCAAGACAGTTTCCACATTAAAACTGAGCCTGGTGAATCAAAACTTACGTATATCCAACTTTCCTCTAGCTACAATCTTTCTGTCTGACTGCAATGTTAAGAGTCTAAATTTTTTATTATGTAATTTTCAAACTGATAGTTCCCAGATTCTGTTTTTACTTTAAACCCACTTTCTCATTTCATCTGTTTCTTTATTACACGTACTTTTGTTACCCCTTCAGTTTTTGCCTCTTGTTTCCTTACTTTGAAATTTGCAGATGGTGTTGCACCAAGAGCCAAAATGAATCAGCAACGTTCTCGGCGCTTCCGAACTGCAAAAGATGTAGCTGAGGCTGTAAGAATGTTAATATGCTCTTGCTTACAAGGGAATCCTTATTTGCAATGAAGGATGAAGTTTGAATTACTGTGCTTATGTGTAATATGATAGGAGGCTGAAGAGGAAAGGCTGAGGAAAAAATTTATGAGTGAGGGAAAAGTTTTGTCTTCTAAAGACAAGCCTGAGACTTCAGACTCAAATGTCATTACCCCTGGAACTCAATTTATGGTAGTGCTGTCAGTGGCTCTCCAGTATTATATACACACTAGATTGAACCACAACTCTAGCTGGCGGAATACAAAGGTGCTATTGCACCTCATCCAATTAATTCTCTATGCCACTTGATACCTTCAAGATTGGATGATTCCTTTCTGTAGAGTAGTTCCATCTATTTTTTTTCTTTATACAAATCTGGTTTTCAGGATACTTTGTCTCTATATATTAATTTATGGGGCTGCATTGGGTGATTAATTATTTGAGGTTATACTGTCTGATTCAAATGCACCTGGTGAAGGAGGAAATAAAATAATGGAATACATCTGGTTACAACGCAACCTTCCTGGTTTCAATCGAAATACTCGTCATTGTTTGTATCGGATGGTGAGTTTTTGTCCTGTTTTGAATTTTCATCTTATCTGATTTAGGTGTTTTTATCCTTTCCTTGATTTTTGCATGATATGTTCCTTAAACCAGGATGCTGATTTGATTATGCTCTCCTTAGCTACACATGAGGTTCACTTCTCAGTATTGAGGGAGGTTAGTTTCCAATGTATGAAATTTTTTATGATATTGTTATCTCATTGATCTCTATGGATTGTCTCAAATGATTACTTAATGCATGGACAGGTAATTACTATAACAGGATAAGTGTTTTTTGTGTGGCCAAGTTGGCCATTTTGCAGCTGATTGTCAAGCTGAGGATTTCGATACTCCTGATGATAGCTCAATTCACAAGAAGAAATATGAGGTTGGAGAATTAGATTCCAGTATTTTGATTTAAATCTTTATTTTTCTATTCTGTTTATTTTCTATTTTAAACTAATTCATGGTATTCACAGTTTCTTAACATCTGGGTGCTGCGTGAATATTTGCAATTTGAATTGGAGATACCCAACCCTCCTTTTGAGATTGACATTGAACGAATAGTGGACGATTTTGTATTTCTATGCTTCTTTGTCGGCAATGATTTTCTTCCGCATATGCCAACATTAGAGATCAGGGAGGTAAGCATCCAGAAGGCACTGTGTTATTCTGAGGAATAATTTGAAGGGCTTTTCAATATTCAAAGGATTAAATTGATAGTTTATTTAGTACATGCATGAAATTCTTAGATTTACTATTTTAATTTTTTTTATTAATAATTAGAATTTTACATTTATATTTTAAAATTTTAGTTCTTATTTTAAAGAAGTTAAACCCCACTTATTACAACGCCTTTAGTTTTAAAAATCCGATTCTAAAAATAAAAAGGATTTTGCGTTTGACTCATGAGATATACTTCTACGTGTTTCACACTAAATTAGATAAATTGATGGATAATGTAGTTTATTGCGAAATTATGCTGAGCTTTCATGAAAGTATGAAGTTCACTGTTCAAGCCCATCATTTCAAGAAGAACAAAATTTATAAACAGCAGTTTTTTATTACCTTTTTTTAACACTTCGAAGTGTTTCCCTTGCATTCTTTTTTGCCATGTGATCGGCAATTTGGCACTGCCATTATTATATTTAGGAATTTCGAATTTTGAAGTTGAAAAAGTATGATCGCACGTACGCAGAAATGAAAAGTGATATCGGATAAACTAATAATTGAATTAATCCGAATAAACAATGTCTTTCAAGTTTCAACCCATGCCCCAGCCTCTTTCCGAGTATCAGAGGATCCAAATCATTGGAAGGCAGAAATAAAGTGCACATTTCAACTTTACCTGAATCAAATAGTAGTAATAACTACCGAATGGCATTATAACAGACAACAGAAATTGCTCTTCATTCCAATCTCAAATCTTCAACTTTCAGTACTTCCATACAGCAAAATCCACAAATGATCACACTGATGAGATACCAGGAGAGATACGAGAATGACCATCCAAAAGAAGTTTCAGGATCTGGAATATGCCATTGCATACCACTATCCTAAACACAGCTCAGAAAGTACAAAACCCAAAAGCCCTGCGGGATACATGTAATTTCGTAAGAAAATTCACCCAAAATTGCATACTAAACAACACATCAAAATACAAGGCCGTTCATCTTGCGCCAATTCCTTGACTCTATCTGTACATGTAAATTATTAATTAGCCAAGAAGAAATTTTACAAAAGTCAAATAAACAAAAATAAGAACGTTTTATTGAACAAATACTGTATGCAATAATCAAAAGCTATACTGAAAAAAAGCTAAACTATAAAAAAAAAATTACAAACTGTCTAGCTACCCCTATCAACCATTAGTGGATTATGAGTACTGTAAACACCTGAAAGCTCAGTTTTATTTTGGGTTATACTCCTCCAGCTGATCGCAACTCCTCGAGAGCAACCTTGATCTCATCCTGCACCAATTCCAAACGCTTGGAATACACTTCCAGCTCCAAAATCTGTTGCTTCCTCCACTTCTCATCCATCGTTGTTTCCCCAATCCTCAAATTCAATAAAGTCATTGGCATTGTCATTTGAGTTTGCAAGGAATTCAATGCAAGCCCTCCTCCAACTCCAAGCCCTCCTCCAACTCCAAACCCTCTTCCCAATTCCATGCCACCGGTACCACACACCAACTCCTTCAACACCGGCGACACGCAACTCTTAACCGTCTCTTCAATCAAACCCTGTAAGTTATGCCTACCATTACAATTCTCATTATTATTATTATTACTATTGCTATTATTATTATTATTGCCAATACAATTATTATCTCTATTCAATGTTGAACCGTCGTTCAACTCGCGCTTCTGAGGCCGCGACCGCTTCCGCGAGATAGGTGTCTTCGCGGAATTGCCGAAATTAGGGTTAGGGTTGATTTCGTCGTCGTCTTCGACGGGACCGCTTATTGGAGCGGTGTTGCTCCATATCCTGCGTGAGATTTCGAAGGTGGCTTTGTCGTGAGGGCTCTTGAAGGAGACATCCTTGCCGGAGCTGATTTTGGTGACGACGTTGCGGTACTTCTTCTTCAGCCTTCGGAGCTTCTCGACGAGCTGGTTCTTGTTGAAGCCGAGTTGGAGCTTCGACTTGATTTGGTCGTAGAACAAGGCGGTATCGCTGTGGTGAGAGGATCCTCGCTGCGCCGTGTAGTCCAGAAACCCCTGCAAGAGCCCGATCTCGTCCTCGTCCGTCCACAGACGCTGGAACAGTCGCCGCGAATCGTCCAGCGCTTTTTTCTCCTCGATTAGCTCCGGGTGCAGTGGTTTCAGTGAGGAATCGGCGACGGCGGAGATCGGGATCAACGTGGTGTCGAGTGTTTCGGAGGCGGTGGAAGCGGGCGGCGCGACTGCTACGACGGCGAGGACGAAGGGAGGGGGTTCGGTTTCGTCGTCGTAGTCCTCTTCGTCCTCTGGAGTTTCATCGTCGTCGTCGTCGTCGAGATCTTCTTCGGGGAAAACGGCGTCGTTTAGATCGGATTCCATGGGAGTGAGTCGGTTAGGCAAAGGGTCTAATGGGTGCTTTGCTTTCACGGGTTTGTTGGTGTAACTTTTCACTCACTCGGTTGCAATAAGAATGAGAATGAGAATCTGGGAGGTCGTTTATTAGTTAGTGGACCAACCCAGTTGCCCCACATGATTTTCTTTATTGCTTAATTTAATAAGTTTTTGTCAACTTTTTATCAAATTATTATTATTGACTCAAATGTTGATTTAATATTTTTATGAATCTAATTACTATAATATATTCATATGACAAAGATTTTAAATTAACATTTACCTAATGATTGTTATATATATTGTTATTTTTTATATTATTAATTACTTTAAAAATCATGTAACTGATTTATAGTATAATTTTTTACAGTCATAATGTACCAAAATTAAATTACACTTTAATTTGATTTGTCTTCTAAATATTTTTATTATTTTTTATCCTTGTTAAAAAAATTAAATAATTTTTATCATCACTTAACAATCAAGTTTCGTGTATGTTGTCACAAAATAATTGTTTGGAATGATGTCATTATATAATAAAATCAATTAAAAATATATTTATAAGACTAGAAACATGATTAAGTTTTTAAATTATTTGATTGAATCTCTCACAAAATATTGTAACCGATTAAATATATAGTAAAATTGATGTTAAAATTTAAAAATAAATATAAAGCTAAGATTATGGAAAAAAGAACTTATAATTTATCAACAATAATATATTTTTATATAATAAATTAAAATAGAGAAAAAATATTATACATTGATAATGTAAAAAAAATTACACAGAAATCTCATCACAATTTAACATATATGGTAAATTTGTTAACTTTTAAAATAATTATTTTAATTATTTTTCATTCTTAGTAAAGCTAAGAAAAAAAATTATTTTTTAATTTCTGTTTTACTTCTTTCTTCCCCGTAAAGATATTAAATGGAATAAACTATTTTTTCATTGAAATTTAAAAAATGAACATTTAAATATCCTTCAAAAACAAATAAATAGTTCCAAAACATATAAAATGTAGTTCACCTTGTTATACAACAAACTATTATTGCAAAAATGAGTGAATACAACTATCATTAAGAATTTCATCTTTAGACAAAAAGTGGAATACCACAAGGGTATCCTTTGTAATTGATACATGTTTTGTTAAACTGTCCATAAGAACCATATTCTCTTTAATCTCATAATTAGATGTTCTCAATTATTCACAAAAAAAGGCATTCTCAATTCCAATATTCTTTTTTCTTTGCATATGCATTTCATATATTATCATCACAATTATTCAAAAAAAAAAAATATCTCTCAAATATCTCAAACTATCATTTTTTTTATTTGTATGATATTTTTTAGAGAAAAGGAATTGTATACTTGTAAATATAATCATCCAATTATAACCTATTATAACCTATTATGATAAATTTATTGACTTTTAAAATAATTATTTTAAAAATGTTTTACATCGATGTTTTAACCTAAAATGTTTTAATCTTAGATACACATTAACTTTTTGGACCCATCTAAAAATTGGTCTTCCTTATACTCTCTTATAGACACTACTATTGGGTTGACATTCATAAAATGATAAGAGCTTACTTGAGTCCAAATTGAAGAATCTTACACCATAGAAGTTTACACAAGCAAATTAAAGTCAGTTTTTATTGTAATGTATTTTAAGCTTGTTAGAAAATATAGTTAGATGAACAACAAATTTTCTCTGATTTTGCTGTTAATGTCATCGAATAAGTATATGATTGTGATTGTCCTAGCTAAAAGTTTGTTAGGAATGCTTTGAAATTTCAACTAGTAATGAACGTTAGTTTGGGAGTTATTTGAAATCCTTGGCAATCCAATTTATTTATTTTCCAATTACTACTTGTGCATGCCATTCTTTAGAGAACTACCACACCAATATAACAGCATAGATTCCATTTGAGAACTCCTTATTTGAAAGCAGCAGTGGGTTCTAGCTAGGATATTCCACAAAACCCATCAATCCATTAACTTTTATTATTAAAGCTCATTTTATAGCAGACAAACATCACACTGACTTGGTCCATAAGCTTCCCTTCTGTCCAGCAAACCACCATTACCTTAATATATCCTCAATAAGTCTTCAATTTAACCAAGTTCCACAACTCTTATCCATCCAAGATCATAACCCTAGCCCTTGACATCAATGTTTCCTTACTATCCTATTCCAATAAACCATGTAATGGAATTAGGGGATTCGTTTAAAGATTCATATAAGCAAAATACCAGTAAATGCATATGTTTGAGTTTATAAGCATCTTGTTGAAAAGTTGAACAAGCATAAGACATCATAATATATATCAAACAAGTACCATCATAAATACATGCACACACAAAGAAGAAATCACATAATTGACCTCTTTCAGTGAGTTAATAAAGCTCCACTTTACACTATCTTCAGCTTCAAAGGGAAGTAATATATTACTTGGATATCCTCTAAAGTGTACCTACAAATAAGAGGCTACAGAGATTGAATATTGTTGCACGTGGAAATATGATTTTTGTAAGGGCCAGTAAAAATTTTGTAGTAAATCAGTCCTAATTTCTACAACAACTCTTAATTTTTAATGTTATTTGATTCCCCAAGTCCAGGAACTTTCTTAGTTTCTTGAATAACAACACCACCAAGCAAGTAGAGATGTAGTGGGAAGAAATCCAAAAGGTAGCCTCCATAGAACATAGAGCTACATTCATATGATATTCAAAGAATTTAATTTCTATTCACAATCTGTATAACATTTCACACCAATATAACTAATGGAACTTTTGGTCTGCTTCTTGGCTAACGTTCACTGGGAAGTGAAACCACACAGCTAACAGAGTAGGTAAGGGAAATGAAACCAATTGTCACAACGAGAAACTAAAAAGTGAAAGCTTGCAATACAAATATACAATGGCCCACAATATTCATTAAAATCCGTTAGTCTAAGTCTCTTTTCCAAGTTTCCATAACAGCATATCCTCATAAATTAAAGAACATAAAGCATAGACAGAAGATGAAAGAAAAACATTCCAAGTGAGAGCTTCGTGTTTCTTCTCCACAAGCTGAGATAGAAAACAGAGAGAGTAGATTGATTTACCTATGAAACTTCCATTTTTGTTCTCCTTGCAGGCGAAGCTTACCGTTTCTTCTCCTTGCAGGCAGACCCCCTTCTTTCACCTGCGCAAAACACACAAAGAGTTAGCCAATGGGTAAAAAAGAAAAACAAAACTGGAGTCAAGAAAAATATTACGAACCACTACCAAATACAAACGTCAGTCACAGGACGGCACGACGGTAGCGACGATGTGGGTCACAGGACGGCTCGACGGCAACGAGCGTGCGATGGCGGCGAGTGTGATCGACTGTGTGACGGCGGAATCACTACCAGATACAAACGTGAGTGACAGAAGGCTAGGGTTGGATTCCTTTTGTTTGGGTAAAATTTTAGATTCCGACGAATGTATATTTTGTCAGAAAAATTCGTCAGAAATTTCGCCAGACAAAAATCTGTGAGTAAAAATCCGTCAGAAATTTATCTGTCGGTCATTTAAATATTTTTAATGGAATACATTCGGTGAAAAATATTCTATTAGGAATAACTATTTTTTTTTTTGTCCTGATCTTCAGCGCATAATTAGCCATACAAACAATTCAGAGTTTCAACAAGGTTACGAGTCGTTGAATTGGTTATTGTCTCTTTACAAAACAAACTTTAAACTTTAAAATAGAATTTAAATATTATTGTAACCGTATATTTCTTTCATTCTACCGTATGCTATCTTTATTTGCATAGAAAATATTCTTATCAAATGATATTTCTGTTACAATTTGAATCACACTTTTCCGTAACTCATAAAATAGGTTTAATGGTAAAATTTGTTATTCTATTTTATCCGTTATACTAAATGGTCCTTAAAGTAAATTTTTTTTTTACCATTATACTTAATTTTCATTTGAATATTTGATGAAAAATATAATATTAATATAAGTTTTATGTAAAAATAATTTAAAATTCAAATTTTATTCTTTTTTAATTTATTATATTTTTATAATCTTATATATTATCTTTTAAAATATAATATAAGATTAAATTCTATTTTCATATAAATTAAAATATATATACTTATATAAGTTTTATTTTTATTTTATATATTATATTTTTATAATTTTATGTATTTTTATCATATTATTCATAACTTATTTTATAAAGTAAATTTATAATATAAATGTTATCTTTAATGTATATTTTTTAACATAAATTATAATTTTATAAAATGATAGTATTTTATTATCTTTTTAATATTTATATATGTGACTTAATGACAGTATTTTTTTTCTATATCAAGATATTCTTGTTATTTATTATAATAGTATTTTTTAAATTTATATTAACTTTATTTAATCAAGGAATGAAATTTTTTTAAAGAATTAAATTATACAATAAAGATACATAATTAAGTAACATGACAATATTTTCTATTTTCTAAAATATTTATGTATATAATTTATTGACATTATTTTTTATCTATATTATAATAAATAACATAAATATCTTAATATAGATAAAAAAAACTAAATCACAAGTATTATTTTAAAAGATAAATATAATATATAAAATAAAAAATAAAATACATAAATATACATATTTTATTTTATATGAAAATATAATTTAATCTTATATATTATATTTTAAAAGATAATATATAAGATTATAAAAATATAATAAATTATAGAAGAATAAAATTTGAATTTTGAATTATTTTCTATGAAATTATATTAATATTATATTTTGCACCAAATATTTAACACTTAAATGTGATGATAAAAGAGTGTGTTTTTTTTATTTGAAAGATCATTCCTTAAGAATATTTTTAAGGATTTGATGAGTGAGAGTTGAGATTCTTATTTTCTTTAATCTTTATCTTTATTTATATATTTCATCTTTTAAATATATATCTCTTTTATCTATATCTGTAAATTAAATTTAAGTTATTTACTATAAATTAAAAATATAAATTATATTTATTTAAATACTATTTATTATAAATTTTAGTTATTATATAAAATAAATATTTATCCTAATTTGAACACTAATATACTACTAGTTTTTTTGTTAAGAGCTAATATACTACTAGTTTACTTGTTCACTTGTTGCAGGATTTGGGTTATATAATAAATGGTTTCTTTCACTTTCATGTGATGTCAAGTCAACATGGCTATTTTTTTTAGCACAACCAATGGAACTTGAAACCTAGGGAATTCCCTGATTTTAAATTTGTTGCGTTGCGTGTATATCTCTATCTAAATCCAGCAGGGTCGTTGAAAGTTGAAACTTCAAACCTTGAAACTTTGCAGAAACTCCCTGCTTTTAGGTTTGTTTCATTTCATGAGCCATTGACGTGTTCCGTTCACGCAATCAAATACTAAATATTTTTGTTTAATGATAAACGCATATTCCAAAATGATGAGGTATACGGTATACCTTTCTCTTTGAACAAATTACACCCATTTTTCTTATATGTTTCAGACTTATTATACTCGATCTCTCTTCTTGTTTTACTCCTTAAGAAAACACAATTAATTATTGCAGACACGGTCATGTGCCTTGCACACGTGTGTATTTAATGAAATACACGTACCAAATTACCCTTATCTTTTCTTCTCCATGGTCAACCATTGATCCCTCAATAATGGGCATTGGGCATTTCCAGAAGACCAGAACCAACAAAATTTCCAGCTCCATGTGCCTTGTACAGTAACATTATCCTTTTTCATTTTCGGAACCAACAAAAACTTCAGGTCCGTTTTGAGCAATGGGCAGCCACTAATGGACGAGATATATAGGATAGAATGAAAACAAATAAATAAACAAGAAAAAACGATAAATACATGATGAGTTTATTTAAACTTTAAAAAAAATAACTTAAATTAAATATTTTTTATATCAGCATTTTTATTTCGTAAAAGCGAATAGGATTTGTTTCTTAAATAAGATTGCAGAAATCTGTTTTTTTCTAAGCAGAAGTAATTTAGAGAAATATACTAAAAAGTAAAAAAAAATACTTATTTTTATTTTAATAAAATAAATTTAAACAAAGTAACCCATAATTAGAAAAAAGACAAATATAAGAGAATAAAAAATATAGAAAAATAAGTCTATGTGTATGTCTTGTATGTCATAAAGTGTCATACAACTTAATGTATCGTTTGATAGAACGGAAAGAAAAAAAAAATGAAATTGAGAAGAAAGATATAAAATTTGAAGTTAAAATAATGTACAGGAGTCTGGAACTATGCCAAAATTTGAAACTTTCCACACATTTCCATTTCTTTCCTCAACAATCCAACAAGGCCTAAGAGTTGACGTTTAAGGTAATTTATAAAATTCTCCTCTTTTGATTCACCAAGCCCCCTTTTAAGACAATATTGTAATGAAATTATTAAATATCAAAACGGATAATATCTCATAGGTATATGTAATAACTTTATTGATCCTAATATATTTGAGGTGAAAACAGAAATCATACAAGGAGAATTAATCACTTTTTCTCCTTAGCCTTGATTATGAAACTTATTTTAACACGTCAAAAATTCTTACATGTCTTAGGAATCTTGAATCAAGATTAATAGTAGTTTATAAACACACTTCATCCCTAACCAAGAATACAACAGCAGGACAAAGCCACCAAGTATGACTTTATCGATAATTAATTTATGTCAAATACTTAATCGATTGTATTTAGTGAATCTCTCGTTTCAATCCAATCATAGAAACATAGTCTTTATAATTAGTTAAAATTTATTGAAAAATATAAAATCATAAAAGAGACATGTTAAACAAAAAAAATATAATTTAAAAAAAACAAAAGTTTCAGTCAATAATAAAAAAGAGAAAATTTTAATAAGAAATGTATACAATTATTCAATCACAACTTGTTACATATGATAAATTTGTCAATTTTTAAAATAATTATCTTAAACTAATTCAAACGATAATTTATAATTGGATGATAGTATAAAACAGTTTTACATTGTCAAAGCATACTCTCATATATGCAAAAATATGTTGTAAAAGGGATTTTTCTTAAACAATATTTTTTCTTTTCCAATCCAATGGTTAAAAACTACATGTTAAGATTTTTCCATCTAACATTTTCATTTGAAAGATAGGACCCAGAGTTTTTTTTTTTAGTAGAAAAAATCATTTTGGATGACTTTTTGTGGATCACGTGATGTCATATAAGATATACGAATTTTTATCATATTTTACTTTAATGGTAAAATCGAATTTGAATTCTTAGATTTTATTTCCTTAAAAAAAAAAAAACCTCTATTTTCTCTCAAATGGCATTACAAAAGAATATTTTAAAAAATTGGAATTCTTAAGAATTCTTTTCTTAAAATTCAACCTCCGGTATGGAGAACTCTTGAAAAAAAAAATAATAATAGATCTAGATCTTATAAATAGAAATTATTGAGCTCAAGAATTTCACTTAAAGCTCTTGGGAGACTAATATGATGGGATTTGTTAATTGTTAGAGTTTGAGTTAACAATTCACCAAAGATAACAAATTTCTCATATCATTTTCAAGGACTTGCTTTTCATCTTTGCTGCTAAATTTCAGGAATATGAAATTTATTGTTGTTGGTTTTGAAATTTATAAAAAAATATATATAATTGCACATGTTTTATACTTTATTGAATGAATTTTGCTTACAGTTTTATATTTTTAAATAAATTTTAACTAATAATAATATATTAAAATACTTTATATCTCAATAAAAACAGTTTTTTGAAACAACTGGTTAGTTGTAACCTCGGATCTAAATTTATGAGAGTGTTTGGGAATATCCAGCAGAATGTACTACCAAATCCCAATTCATTTACGATAAATAAAATAGTGATTCCACACCATGATGTTTTGTCTCACCATCTATCACATAATTAGGGCTACAACATCAAAATAAAAAGAATTATATTACATATAAGAACTTTATAAAATACATTATACAATTCTATTTTTTTCATTATCTCTTGCTTCACATCAATTATATATTATTGATAACATGATTTTTCTACATGTAACTTTATATTCACGGATAAACATGCACCCCATTTGAAGGTATATATAGGAAGAAAAAGAGAGAGATGAAAAAAAAAGATAGAAAATAATAATAAATATGATAAATGGCGGAAAGTTTATAGAAATACAATTGAGTAACACATGTTTTTTTTTTTAGGCATCATGCATATTAGTTAATTAACAACTAACATATATGGGAGGGGGGGGGGGGGGGGAAATGATAAATCCTCCGAGACAAAGAGACCAAATAACTGCCGAACCATTCAAAAGCTTACACCTGTCAACTATTCACTTAATTTTTTTTTTAAAAAATTCCTTCCAAATTGATTCCTTGTTTCACATCTCTCTTTTTTTTAAGATCCATGTCATCTCTTTCTAAATTTTCAGTCCAAAACCCTTATTCATGGATGAATCTCTTGGGATTATTCAGAGCAAAGGAATAAAGAATCTCACCCACAAAAAGTTTATTTTCGTTCACAATCTCAAATAAAAAATGGGTTGTTGTTTAGATAGCCTTTGGGAAGAGCACACTTCCTCGTGTTGTTTACGAGAATCACAAACCTCGTTACCAACCTGAGGCACGAAGGTTCTGGAGTTCGCCATTAAAATGTTTATGCCATCTAAGTGGAAAGCTTGAATGTTATATGTTCTTTGTATAGTTTTGGGTTTACGCCATCTAATTAATGTTCTTTACTTGCCAAGATCCACCAGCTATTGTAACTTTTCTAATAATCCAACGTTGACACTTTAAATGAATAGGTACAAATCACTAAGAATGCCAAATACAAATTCAATGAATAAATAAAACCAAAGTGTGTTAGAGTACACAAATGTCAGTTTCTACATTTGTAGGCTTTGAATTCCCCAGTTTTGAAAGTGCTCATCCTGAAATGTTGGGTCGGTGGGGGAGGGTGGAAAGGTGGGATAGGGTGGTGGGTGATTGTGTTGTTGAAATTCGTGGGACCGAAGGAGGAGAAGCTGTGTACAAGGGAGTTGTGGAGGGAAGTGAAAATCATGTATGATTTGTTTAGTTGTACGTGAGTGATGAGGAAAGAAAACGAGAGAATGAAAGAGAATAAATGAACAAAAGAGAAATAAGTAAGAAATACGGTATCTTGAGTCATCTTTCATTTTTTTTTCTTTTCAGGATATTTATGTGATTCATTCATTGTGCAGGTGCTTTCTCTAACCATAGTGCTCTATGACTATGAGACAATAAAAATAAAATAAATGCTGACAGGTGTCAACCTTATGTAGTTCGATAGAGTAGTCGACTGATTTTGTTCGGTGGATATAGAAGTCTTTGTATATATATATTTTCTTAAAAAGTCTAACTCTCATAATTTTCATCCGAATTTGGATCATATGATATGAATTTATAACGATATATTTTTCCCTTATTATTGTGGAGGTAATAGACATGCATTCTATTGATAGCAAATGCACAACTGCCATAAACGAACAAACGGCTACCTTGACACTCTAATATGCGAAAAAAGGAAATGTGATATCTCCTCAACAATGCTTTCCCGGTTGGTTTCTTGGATCTTGTCGCCCTCCTCTTCTGAAGAAGAAGAAGAAATCCTTGACATCATCAAAGATAATGACATTAACCATGAAAACGACCAAAAGTTCAACGTAGAAGATGACAAGAACGACCATTTTCTTAACTCATGCGATGTGGACGACACCATTCCCATTGCACTTGCCGTTCCCAATGCCTCCCCCGCCGTGACAGTGGCCTTCCCGGCCAATGACGAAAGAAACACCGTCCCAACCACCGCCACTGTGGCCACTATAGTAACACGCTCAAAAGGGCAGCGCAACGCCAAGTATTCCGGAATGGTGAGACAATACCAAAGGCTGTGGACGAAGGAGGATGAGATGGAACTGTTGAAGGGATACCTTGATTACGTCAAGCAGCATAGAAAGGAAACCACCACCCTTCAAAACGTCGTAGTTTCATTGTATGATCACGTAAGGCCCAAACTAAACATCGATTTCAACAGAAACCAGCTTGTTGAGAAACTGCGTAGGTTAAAGAGAAAACACAAGTTGGCTTTGGAAAAAGGCAAGGACAAGGAGGTTCCCTTTAGGAACCCCCAGGAGCAGGCCATTTTTGAAATTTCCCACAAGATTTGGGCCAATGACACAGATAATATAATAGTCCAAGATGCCTTGGATGGTGATGAATCAGGACACACTCCTGAAAGTCATGATCATGTTGGCAACGTCAAGGTGAAGATTGAACAAGTTGACAACAGTGATGAAATAGGCAATAGAGTGCCAAAGCGGTTGCGGCTAGATGATGCAGACGATATGAACAGAACAAATGACCAGAACAATGGTGATAGCATACAAGGCTTCATTGAGGACACCATGAGGTCCTGTTTCTCACCATTGCTGAAGGAAGTGTTGGATGAAGCACAGGAAGAGTCACTTCCTGAGTTGGAGGCAATCCCAATGCCGCTATGCTCCGGGGAAGTGGACCATGAACAATGGAGAAAACGGAGGATTTTGGAGTTGGAGGTGTATGTGAAGCGGTTGGAGTTGTTGCAGAATCAGATCAAGTCTAGATTGGAAGAGTTGCGATCTAGCTGAGGATGGCATAAGTTTTTTATTGCTCCCAAATGTGCAGAATCAGCATGTTCTTTATTCTACACCAACAATTGTAATGAATAGTAGAATAGCTCTAGCAATTCTGTAATGTTTTTGTAGTAGACAAGAAACTTAATTATATATATATATATGTGTGTGTGTACGACAAGATTGGATTCTTGTGCATGATAGGCTAGTCATTTGTATATTCAGTGCATGATAGGCTAGTCATTTGTATATTCAGTGCATTATCAGCCCCCAATTGCCTCGTTCTCTGGTTTGATCTGCCTTTCTCTCCTACGAAACTCTCCAACAATCGAACAAATAATCAATAAATTTAACGTATCAGTATAATAATTTCCAATGCCTTGAGCAAATAATATGAACAAACGAAACACCAGCAAAAGAGCATGTAAACTTTATATTTCTTGAATTCATGAATGTAGTTATAGTAAGAAATTGAAAGTTTTCAGAACAATAGTATCTTGGGTTCACTTTTAATTAGTCGATTCAAGCAAATCAATACAGAGTAAACTTGGATTTTGTCTTCACAAATACCGTCAGCAATAACAGCACCACTACCGTCGGCCTTTTTGATCTCTAATTGAGTCTTCTGAATTTTGCATTATTAGCAGGACACATAACATTCTAACCACTTAAGTTAATAAGTCTGTTATAAAATAATTAATGTCATTATATATAACACTAAAATTTTTAATGTATATTTAATGTACATAAAAATTTATATAATAAATTTTGTGACAATTAATTTTGATCTAATAATTAATTTGTTTATATATATAAATTATAAATTTATTAACCATCAAACAGATCATTCAAAACTTAACGAAGTCAAAAATCATTTGAAGTGACTCAAGAAAAATAATACAAACAAATGAACAGAAACATGAACGTGCAAATTTTATATTTGAATTATTTCTTTTTTGTCTAATCCTCCGGATTATCAGGAAAATGAGACCTGACTAATCCAAAATAAAGTCTGACAAAAAATTATTTTTGTCCAAGAATCAAAAGTTTTCCTGAACAATTGTAACTTGCGCTCACATTTAATAAGATGATTATAGCTAACTAATCAGGGAATAATAAACTTGTCTTTGGTCTTCTCGAATACTTGTTCTGCCATTACAGCAACACTACCTTCAGCCTTTTTTACCTCTAAGTTGAGTTTCTCATAAAAACCAGTGTCCTTCAGTGCATCAGCAATGATACTCTCAAACCCAATTGCTACCGCAGCTTCTGCTTTAGCTCCATAAACCAGTTTCTGTTTCAGTGTAAACAGAATGAAAAATGTGATACAATTTCATAAAAACTAGAGAAACATGGTGAGAAGAAAATATGAGTAGTGTGTGGCAAGCTCACCTTAATTTTGGAAAAATGAATTGCACTAAGGCACATTGGACAAGGCTCGCAAGAAGCATAGATTTCAGAGTCAGCAAGTTCAACTTGATTCAGCTTTCGACAAGCCTACAGATGATATCCAGCTATAGCATGAGGTCCAAAATTGATAGAAAATGACATTATGGTTTGAGCAATATAAATGTGGTTTCTGATATAAAAGTAATCATAGCCTCATTACATATATTATAGACTAATGTCTAATGCATTTTTCATGTTAGAGCAAACAATGTAAACTTCCCGAAGCTTGAGTTCGAAATCTGTCCGAGACAACCAGAGCTGATAATAGATGATTGCAATGTAAGATTAAAGAATGCTAAGACTACAACTTATTTGGTTTGATTCTGCGACCTCTTTGTTTTGATATTTGATCCATTCTTTAGGCATGTGATTTCACAAATCAACAAGAAATTTCTTAACGAAAAAAATAACAATTGTGAATTTAACCTCTCTTATAGCAGTAATCTCAGCATGGGCAGTGGGATCAGCATTTCTTACAACCATGTTATGACAGCTTGAAAGTATTTCATCGTTTCGAACAATAACTGCACCAAATGGGCGACCATGGCCACTTTCAACCGCCTTATATGCTTCTTCAATTGCCATAGTTAGGAACTTGTTTTCTCTATCCTCTGCAGCTGGTATAACAAGAGAAAATAACACAAATAAGGTAATCTACAGAAGAACATGTTCAATAAGGAAAACGGATTCTATGGTGGATAACTACAAAAAGGGCAAGGAAGAAAACGAATTTGGAAAACAAATAATCTTCGGTTCAGATATTCTATTCAGTGAGCTACAAGAGCAAATTGGAATTGGTGTATAATTTAAAAATAACGAGACTTAGGATCAAATTTTGAAGCAAAAATATGCACTTGGAATTTGGATTCAAAAAATTAGATGGTATTTTGCGTTTGGAATTTGTTCAATTATTTATACGTCGTTAATGTAAACATTCAATCTGGTTTTTCATCCATAGTCAAAGCACGATCTCTTTTGCCTCAAGTGAGTGACGAATTGACAAATATTACATTGCATAGACAACAATTGAAGAGGAACAGTTTTTTACTAGATGCAAAAGCGAGAATTATGAAAAAATTTACCATTAGAAGTAGCAGCATCCTCCATGATGGTATTAGGATTGGACGAAAAAGAGGACAAGGAAAATAGCAAGTGACTGATAGTAAAAAGGTTTTCACTTGAAAATAGAAGCAAACACAAACAAAAAACAAGTAAAGAGATGCAAGAGCTCAAGATCTGGCCTGCGCATCAAGTGTGAGGTGAAAGTCATCGCAATATTATTTAAAACAATAAATGTGGAAATTTTTATAGAGTCGGTGGCTCCTTGTACGACTTTGTAGACAAAACACCAAAAACTAGCCTACGAAAATTCCGTCATCACAATACATAAAACAATAAATTAAACTTGATATTTCATACATAATGTAAGTCAATTTTTCCCGCATCGAATAGAAGTGAAAAGATTGAACACCATATAAGTAAGAAGAAGACTTATAAATTTGAGTCTTAAGATTTTTGATTAAAGTGTAATATCAGGTTTCTTTACGTGGTCCCTCCTGGTCCACAGGGATAAATCTATCCGGTGTTTACTCCCCTCAAGTCTCCCCAACACTGGCCTTGGGTGGATCTTGTGGTCTCTATGCTGGACAGTTGCAGATGAAGCAGAAAGTATCAATCATACCTTGCCAGATGAAGCAACAGAAATAGTTTCATCTTTGGCTTCCAACACTATAACAAAAGCCGGGTAAAAGAAAGTATCAAACAATCAGATCCTTGGTTAATGTAAACATTGAATCTGGTTTTCATCCGTAATCAAAGCACGATCTGTTTTTGCCTCCATATTACACTACATAGTTGAACACACTAACGACAAGAATTGAAGAGGGTCGATTATTAAGCATAAGGGAAACAAAAGTAGAAGCAAAAGGCAATAATTTATGAAGAATTTTACCATTAGCAGAAGCAGCAGCATCCTCCATGATGACGGAAAATGGAAGTGGTGGAAAGTAAAAACGATACGGAAAAAGAAAAGACTCGAGGCCGCGAATTTGCCTTCAAAATTAAAAAGAGAAGGAAAGACAGACAAAGAGGTAAGTAAGGTAAGGACGCGCAAATACAGTGACAGTGATGTCAATGTTTTTTGTTTTTTGTTTTTTGTTTTTTTTTTATCCCGTCTGTTTTGGGAATATCCCAACAAAAGCCTAACACGAAACTGTTTTCGCTGCCCTATAGAGTCTTTGTCATTTTTTGTTTTTTTTAAAAAAAAATTTCATATAAACTATTTAGGGTAATTTAGGTTATGTTTGAACCTGAAAATTTATTTTATTGAATCATAATTGCTTGCTAAAATTATTGTGAAGTAGTTTAAAAATATAAAAAATAAAAAATTATATAAATAGACATTAAATTTTATCTTAAATAAAAAATATTTTAAAAAATCTAATAAATGTTTAAGGAGAAAAAGTGAGTAAATATAAAAATTTAAAAGTTACATGCTAGTGTCTTAATAAATATTATTTTAAGTGATATTTCAAAAAATACTAAAAATTACTAAAAATTATTTATCAAATAGTCAAACAAATTTTTCAGTTAACTACTAAAAAAAATTAAAAGATAACTAAAAGAAAATCTAATAAATGTTAAAGGACAAAAAATGAATAAATATAAAAGATTAAAAATTAATATCTTAAAAAATATTATTTCAATGAGTGTCTCAAAAAAACACTAAAATTACTAAAAAATCTTATCAAACCGTCAAAAAACTATAGAATAACTTAAATGTTTTACCAAAAACCATTTTAGTTACATTTTGATTTTTAATTATAACAATAATATAAAAATGTTTTACATCTAAAGTACACACATCAAACTATTTAAATATTTATAACACCAAAAGATTTATACATAAATTATTTAAATATTTTGCACGAGAATGTGTTGATTATTGATTATTTTTTGGTGTTATTGATATTATATCAATATTTTAATAGTTTCAATTAGGTTAATTTATCAAAGAATTTTGCGGTGATTCATTTTCCAATATTTTAATAGTTTAAATTTGGATAACACAAATTACGACGGTAAACTCTCAGAGAAGTTGTAGCATAATCGGGTCTTCAAGGTTTTATTTAAATGAAAGTCTCACCTTTTAGCTTTATTCACAAAATAATGTATCAAATTAAAGATTATCAAATATCAAATATAATTAGAAAAAAAAAATGTTGAAGTAGACAATCATAAATTCGCCACTTAATCCTAATTTCTTACTTGTTAGTTATAGAAAACACAATAGAGAAAACATTATCCAATCAGTTTAATTTTCTTTTATTACATTAGTACATCAAATAAGATAAATAGAAGACAAAGCTAAAACATAATATTGAGTAATCCTATATATAATATCAAATGAATTAGTTTCTAATACCGAAAGTATAAAAAGCGTCTTACTTCCGGAACTTGGTTTCTCTTTGTATATAAGTTAAGATACACATTCATGATGATTTCACGTGAAGAATATACAGGTTGGCACTAAAAAATTCACTTAAAAAATTTAATCCTTTTACTCTTTTAAAAAAACAAAAAGTATTCACTAAAAATTGGAAAAATAAAACATATATTCTTGAAATGAAATAACTGAGACACTAGTTTTTTCAGGGATCAGCGTATCCCTGGTAATTTTACGAACAAGTTAATATATTCAACCTAAAATTAATCAAATTCAGAAATTACTTTGGTTCAAAATACCAATAAACAAATTTAACTTTTCATAATTCCTCGCCAAGTCCAATAATCTATTTACCAATATCAAAACGAAATTTTGAGTAAGAAATATCTCGAATGATTTGGATCACATATTTTTCAATTGTAAGGGGGGGTGTTTGGTCTCATAATTAATTGTATATAAATGAGTCCCTTTTTTTGAAGTAAAAAGAAGAATAGACAAGAAATTCTAAATTGCAACTGAAGAACTATAAATAAACTACCACAATACAGCCCTCGTATATGTTCGATCGATCGATCGTCAACCATTATTCAACCAAGATGAAACCATATAACCAGATCATCTCACCTGTATACAATATTTACACAACGTAATGAAATCGCGTGCAATATTGTGCACAACATAGAAGAATTTCAACACAGTCCCAACATATATACTCTTCAAAACAAGTTGCATTTAAAATATTAGACTATTATCAGTCATAACAAGGCACTTAAAATGATTTTGTGACAATAATCGGCTGGTTCATCCCAAATCAAGAAACACCAGAATTCATTATCAAAATACTAAATATTTGAAAACAAAGTGTTCAACTGAATTGTCAAAATTGATCATGCCAGTACCCAATCTCTAGTTATAACTGAACATCAATTAACGTAACACTTACAGCAAAATATCTCATTCTAGGAAGCTATTAGAAAATACCGATAGCAAAAGAACCTTAAAATCAGGACAGGATGTTTGAAAACTCATTTCTTTTTTCCCGCCTTTGCAGCATCAGATGCCTTGGTCTGCAAAAATAACAAATGCCAGAGGCTATTAGTATATAAAAAATTATATAAGCTGTAAACAATAGTCAACAATACACAATTGTATTACCTTCTTAACTCCCCGAATCTTCTTAGCTCTATTCTTTCTCTCCTTCATTTGCTTCCTTGATTTCTCTACTTTGGTATCAAGTCCATTCTGCAATAAAAGATTTAAGTTTTGTTGGCAGAAAGAAAGAATCAGGCAGAAATAACAGAAAGAAATGGAAATAAAATGTTGTAATTCTCAAATGTCATAATTAACAAGGAACAAAGGTGAGACTCAGCTATCAAAGTCACTTAGCTGCTAAAGTAAAAAAGAGCACCACTAGTCACATACAATATCCAAAAAGAAACCATTAATACCCACAAAACACACAAGCAAACACTATTATTTCAGATGGACGACAATCACCGTCCCCAACTACAGAGCACACTCGTTCAAATGTTTTCCATAAAACCCTTCAATGGTTTACAATTAACCCAACTCAAGAGGAAAGGCAATCAAACTAATCAGAAAAAAGAAGCAGTAATGATAGAAAATGATCGCTTTATAAATTTATAAACAGACCATCTAATATAAAAAAAAAAGCATTCAAACAAAGCCAAAAAAATTATAATGACAATTGACACAGAAAGATTTAATGAACTCACCCTGATAAGCCTGTATTTAGGCTCATACTTCTTAGCATTCTCAACTGAATCATAGATCAAACCAAACCCAGTGGACTTGCCACCACCAAAATGAGTTCGGAACTTGAAGACAAATACAGTGTTGGTGTCTTTCACGTCATACATTCTTCCCAGCTTCTCCTTCAGTTCAGCCTTCAAGCCAAACACAACAAATTAAACAGGTAACACAATTTTCAACTAGTAATAATAATATTAAAAACATATCATTCATCTGCTTCAGTAAAAAAAAAAGCAGCTTCACAAATTCCGCAATCACAAAAAAATCAAAAAAGAAAAATACCTTGGAAACATTAGCCCTCCCTGGATGAAGGACATCAACGACCTGCATCACACAACTAAAAGGTTAGCCATAAAACCCTAGCAATCTCTGCTAATAGGGATCAAGTGGTTCAAGTTCATAATGACACAAATCGGCTAGCTATGCGATTAAATTAAATATTTTGATGAAAACAGCAACAAATTGGGTCTCGAATGAGTGACATTGCTTTCAGAATCGAAACGATAGAGGGAACTCTACAAAATCAAAATGCATGATATAAAGCGAAGATCAGAGGACGAAACGAGAAAAACGTACGAACTGCTTTCTGGAGAGAAGCCTGTTTGTCATAAACTTCCTGGTTCGGATGGTGACTGCCTTGTCCGCCATGTTGTTTAGTGCCGGCTACTGGAGCAACTGGTATTCTCAGCTCGACACCACAAAGGAGGAGAAAGATTAAAATGCTTAACCCTAATGTTTTATAAGCCCTACTTTAATGGTCTTTTCGTTTGGGCTGGGTGTCCAATTTGAGCCCGTCTAGGGTCTGAATGTATATGAACGATGAAAGTTTCTATTTACACTCTACCTTATTATATACTTTCCTTTATGATTTTTTATTTCCAAAATACCCTTATTTTGAACTTTCCTTTTTGTAATTCTTTTAACTTGTTCTAGACTTCTGGAGATGATTTTGTCTCCCCCTCTTTCTCCATTCCTCTGCTGCCACATCAATCCCTCTTCCTTACAAACCTTAAGCTTCATGGACCCCGATGACACCCGCACTACTACTTTCTTGGATTCGAATTGTTTCATAATGCCACAATAGATATTAGCTAAATATTGCATTACTAGCTTAATACCTGTGTTATATACACGGATATTGAGTTTAAACTATATTTTTTTAATTATTTTTATATAAAATATAATTTTTTATTATTAAGATATGTTTTATTTTACTATTAATTTGTTAATTTCTGTAAATTAAAAAATGATAATGAATGATTACTTTATTTAATATAATTGTATATTTATCTTTAATCACAAATGAAAAAATTATTTATATTTTCATAAGAAATAAACTTTAAAATTTGACTAAAATAAATATAATAAAAATTATTAATATAAAATTAAAATTAAATTTTCTAGTGTTATTAATTAATTTAAATTTGAATATATAATTGTATTATCAATTAGAATATAATTACCTCAATTTCTGTAATTTAAATAATAATAGTAAAAATTATCGAAATATATTTGAATCAGAATTATTTGAATTATCAAAATTTCTATAATTTTAATCAGAATATATTTTAATGTTCAATAAGAAAATCATATTAGTTATGATTAATTTAATATTTTTTATTACATTACTGTTACTTTAACTAATATAACTTTGTATTTTCATGATATTTTTTTCAGTTGTATTTACTAAAAATATTGAAATGTCTTAATTTAAATTTAAATTTGTTACAAATTGGAATCAAAATTAATATCGGTGTTATTAATTAAGTTGCTTCAAAAATTAAATGAAATTGTTTAATTATAATAGAATACTTTTTTATTTAATTTACCTTTTTAAATTTTGAACATCATCTAAAAATCTTTTAACCTTAAAATAAATGATCAAAAAACGTCATCTCATTTCCGTTGAAAATAAAGAAAAAAAATAAATTACATCAAGGTTAATTATTTGAATTAATACTTGAGAATTTAATTTATTTCCTATTAAATTATTTTCAAAATTTAATTTCAAATATAATGTGCATGAATATCTTTCTTTTTAACTTGAATTATTTCAAAAAATATATTAAATCGTTTATCTATATAAATTTCGTTTTGAGTACTGTGCGATACACAAGTTTACTGAGGATGGAGTGAATTTGTAAATAAAAAATTATATTGAAAAAGTTATTAATTTGTTATATTACTTTTTTAAACTGCAAATTGTTATATTACTTAAAAATATGAAACTAAATCAAATTTTTAAGAAACTTTTTTTGGAGAAATTTGCAATAAGAAACATATTCGTTAATAGTATTATTAGTATTAGTTGATTTGTTAAAATATTTTTCAGTATGAAAAAAAAAACTTACTTTCAATTGAATCCTTAAACGAATATAAGAAATTTTTTGTTTTATGATAAAATATGGGAAAAATATATTTATACAAAAAAAATTAAAATTATATAATATACACAATACTCAAATAATCCATCACAAAAAATTCATCATCTATTGAATACTTTTTTTCAACTTATAAAAAGCAAAAGTATAAAATAAAACATTTTACAAACATTTTATGGGGCGGGAAGAAATTAGTTGCATTACTACTTTCAATTTCAATTTCACAATTTATAGAGAATAAAGAAATAGTAAAAAGGGATTTTTAAAAAATCATGATTAAAATAAAAACAATCAAATTATTTATGTAATTCAATTACAGTTTATCAAAAGTTATTTATGTTATCAAATTTATTTTGATCTATAAATTTTAAATTAAAATATTATCTAAATAAAATCTATTTTTAACATGACTTATTGTCCTAAATAAATTATTTCTAAAAATTAAATAAAATGAAGTTTTCTTTTCAAAGAATTTAAGTAGTCATAACGAGAATTTGGTATAAAAAAATACATAATAAAAATAAGATTACGTTCGATAAAACATTTAAGTTAGTTTTTTACTTTTTTTAATAATTGAAAAAACTTATTTGATTGTTACATAAGCAAATTTTATTTAGCTTTTTTAAAATATTAGCTTGCACCTTTTTATATATTTTTGTTTCTTTAATGTATTTATCAAATTTTTCTGATTATCTTTTTAAATAAATTAGAATTTTATTGTTTTTTTTTTTACTTATTCGTATGTTTTTTGTCTCTTTTTTTTTTCTCCAACATGCAGACGCCCTTATTTTTTTCACACAACGTGCACACTCATTTTCTTTCTCCAAGTAATGGTATTTTTAATTTTTTTTCACTCCTCATATAATGTTTTTATAGGTTATTTTTATAATATTTTGATTGTAAAATTTTACCCTAGGGATAAGTAAAAAAAGTAATAAAAAAGAAACACAAGGGTTTGATTATGGATGTACTTTAATAGGTTTATTCTAGTTTATTTTTTTATATTATATTTTGGATATTTTATATTATATTCTTAATTTAATGACTATATTATTTATTTATTAATTTAGCCTTATAAATCAAGACATTGATAATGATAGATGATAGGTTTATTTATTTTTATTATTATATTTTAGATTTTTTTTTATGCTACAATATTTACTTTAATCATTGTACTACTCATAATATTTAATTTATTATTTTAACACTATGTTTTGTTTATTATTCTTTGAATAATTTTATATTAGATTATTTATTTTAACTATTACACTAATTAACATAATAAAAATATAATGTCTACTTAAGTGTATTTTCTTATATTATTTTAAACTTGATTAAAAATATTTTAAGAAATAATATAAAATTAATAATAGAATATTTAATATAAAAAAATGTAACATGTCATTTTACTCTTTTTAGATACTTTAACAATCATTTTTACCTAATACTTCTAACTTGATAAGCTAATTCTTCAACTTTTATCTAATTTTTTAGTTCGTTATGTTAAACATAACCTAAATATGAAATTTATTTATCACTATAAAATAATAGCATTTTGATAGACAAAATAAAATTTAAAAAATAATTATCAGTTCAAATTAAAATAATGATAAAAAATAAAAATAAATTATTAATTGATATTGATACGAAATTTAAAAAAATAATATAATGATTACTTTTTATTTACTGATATATGATATGGTATAGATATTTATTTTGATATAAAATTTAAATAAAAAATTAATGATTGTTTTTTATTTATTTACACGTAATCAATTGATTATTTTTTAATTAATTAGTACTTAAGATAATATCAATTATAAATATTTATCTTTTTATCATAAATTTGAATATTTTTTAAAAAAATGGGACATCCTTTTACTAGAGTGTGACACATGTGTTAACGTCCTAGCAATTATCTTTTACATAATATACATCACATAGATATAATTATAAGTATTTATATGAAATAATAATAATAAATTAAATTGTATAAACATTTATATCAAATAATAATAATTTATTAAATAAATAAAAATTTTGTGTTTGATTTCTTTATACATTATTATCATACATTCACATTTAAATGTTATTATTATTTTTAATTAAATAAATTATATATATTAATATAATTGGCATTGATAAAAAAAATATTTTTCTTCCTTTATTATTGTAATTTTAAAATATGAAAAAAAAGTAAAACATTATTTTACCAAAGCGTGACACCTGTGTGCTAACAAGTACAATCAATAATACAATTGTGTTTTATATAATATATAGACTAATGTAATGACTATGTCAGGTAATGATCTTAAGTTTATAATTTACAAAATCTTATATTATTATAATTTTTAATATATTTACAATATTTTTTTTTAAAATATATATTTATATATATGTTTTTATGTTTGTGTGTGTATGTGTGCATATGTTTACAAGTATATTCATAAGTATTAGTTAAAAAATTAAAACAAAAAATAAATTAAATCAAATCAAATAAATTTGAAGTATATTGTTATAATAAAACAAATACTTTTAAAATATATATTTATATTAAAAATAAATAATTTCCAATTTTTATATTTAAATTAAAATTATTTTAGAACAACTTAACTTATATATGATTAAAGCTATTTAAGTAATTTCAAACTACAGGTAAGTTTGTTTTATTACCTATCCATGTGTCCTTTAGATTATTTATAATGTACATTTAATGTTTTTTTAAAAAGAAACAATGAAATCTTTAAATCGTGATATTAATTAACTTAATTATCAACTTGAATATATTAATTACCTTAAATACTCTTTTAATATATTAATTACTTAAATCAATTGGTGTAGATTTAATCAAATAAATCACACCAACCTTTTTTTAAGTAAATAAGTTTGTCTTTAATACTACTTAAAAAAAATACTAAATGAAAAGATATATTGTCACAAGTTAGATATAATATTTATTGGGATGTGATTCTTAAAAATATAACATGATATCTTGGAATAAACATTTCAAATAAATTAATTATTTTATTTTATTTTCATGTTTTTATTGATTTTTTTATTTTATTTAACAAAAAATAAATTAATTATGCAAAACCTAGTCTCACCATGGTCTGCAACTTATGAAAACAGAAAACGGTGAAATCTGATGGCAGCCGAGTTGCGGATGGTAGAGGAGTTTCAGATGTGAGAGAGGCACTTGCAAAGGCAAGAGAAAGGAAAAATTACATGTAGATTCGGATTCCAAATATAGTTAAAAACCAAAAAATAACATATTATAATTTTAGAGGAACGTAAAATGAACAAATTATTTTTATAAGGACTAAAAACAAACTTTGAGTATTGTACCGAGATAAAAAAAATATTTTAGTAAAAAAATCTAATTATCTAAACCATACTAATTTAAACTACTTTAAATTCATTTTAATGAATTAATTTCATGTTCAAATTTAGTTTTATTATATTTTAAATCTAATAAATTTATTTGGATATGGATTGAATATTGGTGGGATTTTTTAAAATCTAATCCATACTCACTAGAGATGATAAAAATTTGAATTAAACGCTTATCACTTAAGTTAACTATCTATTTGTTTTGATTAAAGTTGAACTAAACATGTTTTCACCCAAATCAAGTTGAAGATGTTTATTTGTTTTGACCAAAGTTGAGTCAAATATGTTTTTACTAAAATTAAGTTAAAGATATTTTAATAGAGATCAGGACAAAGATAGTCTGAGGTAAAATGAAATTACTTTCATCAAGGTTAAGTTAAAAATACTCTTATAAATGATTAGTTGAAATTATTTTAACTAAGACTGAGTTAAATATATTTTATCAATATTTTGAAATTAGTTTATGATTTTAAAATAATATTAATACTAAATTGTATATAACTAGGTTTTAAGACCAATTCTATACCAATTTCAAAAATTTAAACCAGTTTTTTTTTTTAACATGATGTGGAATTTAAAAATGAATTGGGATTTTAAAAACCAATCTTTACCCACCTTTAACATTTTAAAGTTGAACGTTGTTGCGTGAGTGTTAACTGTCCAAAGCAAAGCATGAGATCTTGAAGACAAAAATTTTACGTGGAAGAGATTTGTTGGACTGCATATCATTATTGGGGAATCATTTTAGCAAGCTCTGGCTTTTCTCCAAAACATGCACACGTTTGCAGTAATTAATGAAATTAATGTGCACTGAAGCAGAACATCCTAGAGAAGTAGCAGGCGGTTCCACCCAAGAGGTTGAACATAAAATCCTTTATCGTATCCTAGGCAATAGGCATTGTCCACTGCAGCTTCTACCCTATTATTCGAGTAAAAATTAGTGGCATATCAAGAAACACGTTACGGGTACTCTTTGATTGTCTGAAAAATGGGACACTGTACACTGATAGCAACAAATTAAAATTATTTTTGATATATCTTTATCCAACTATATATGTCTGTGAGTCTGTCTGTCCTCTGCAACCTAGTTAACTCATTAAGAGAAATAGTCGATGATCAAGACTTTGGTTAAAATTACTATATAAGGAATAACGCAATCTGACAAAAATAAAAGGAATAAGAAAAAAAATTGAAACGCAAAGCGCATTTTGCATTATGTATATATTGTAAAATATACTATGTCTTAAACACATAATTTAGAGACTTTTTTTATGTTCATGTGATTTAGAATACAGACTTAGAGGGTGAATTGATAATATTAAATTTAATTTTAATCTTTTAAAAAATTATTGATCGCAATCTTCAAAAAATAAAATAAAAAAATATGATTCTCATCACTATTTAATAATGATGTAACATATATCCATTAGATATGTTATATCAACAATCATTTTAAGGGGATACATGACATGTCTGGATGTATCATGTTTGTCATGTTATCATTAAATTGTGATAAAAAAATTATGAAGATTACAAATGATCAATAAAAAAATAAATGAAAGACTGAACCAATTTTAATTGTATCTGTGGAGATTAAGGGTAAGTTTTAACTTATTAAAGAAAAAGTAATTTGATATAAAATAATTTAGTTATTATTTTATAGATATCCAGTAAATAATTTTTTTTAAAATAATTTTTAATACTTTTTGAAACATTACTCAAAGTATTATTTTCTAAAACTTAAGCTTTTAACTTTTATTTTTTTTATATATCTTATTCCATTTTTATCCTTTAAATATTTATTTTATTTTTTATTACTGTATTTAAATAATAAATCAAGGTTTTATTATTCATTTTAACCATTGTATTATTTATAATATTTTATTTAATTTAACATTATACTTCACAAAATTAACAATGACAAATGTTAGATTTTCTTAATAGTTTTATATTAGACAAATAATTTTAACAATAGTAATGAAAATAATTTATCTATAAATAAAAATTATAAGAGTTTAAAATCAATTAAAAAATAAAATTATAAAATCTAAAAAAAATCATAAAATAAAATTGATATTCATAAACAAATTCATATGTCAACAACCATTTTTTAGGTAATTATTATAAAATCAATAAAAATGTTATGTGTAACAATTTTAATTGATTCACAAAATAAAAATCTCACTTATTTTTTTATATAATTATTACATTGTTGAAAACCAACTGAATAATAATTAATACTATCATTAACTTTTGATAATTATCAATAATAGAAAGCTTTTCAAAATCTCTACCTATATTTCTTCGTAATATTATTATCCAAGACAAATAGCCATAAGTTACATTTATTACACAATTAAATAGCTTGTCAGGTCGTTGTTCCTTCGATGTAAGATTAATAAATTGAGCAGATTAAGTTTCATGATCAGGAAAATTCAGGAGACGAAAAAAAGTAAAAAATTACAAAATTTACACAGAAGAAATTCATGGAGTGGACTGATGAGACCATCCTTAATAATTATATTTAATAATATTAGTCAGCAACTATACATCTTAGTTAGCAGAAACATGGAATTTGATACTTTGGTGGGCCTTCTTCCACTTATTATCGCTGTCTTTTTTTGTCCAATTAATTGATTGCCTTTAGAGAACAACCTCTTCATCTATGATTGAGTAAAAAGCAAAGGGCCTCCGTGAGGAAGAGCAAAAAGTTCAGAAAGCACCCCCATTCACCAACTGCCGGCCAGTCAGAACTCTCATGCCAAATAATTTATGGTCCAAAAGAAATAAAAATAATAATAATTGATTGCCTTGTCAACGTACCTTCTGCCCCATCCCTTATCAACTCAATTATTCTCATGCATATAATTATAATTAATTTAGTTTCCCCCTTTTGCACTAACTTTAACACGATAATATCCATAATCATGATGCAACAAGTGCATCAAATCAATGAGGCAACAACCTATTTAGTTGCTTTGTCCATAAACAGCTAAACGAGTGGCAGGGAATTTCAATTTTGACTATGTTATTGGATTTGGTATAATCTCTTAATGGCTTGCCAGATGGATGAACATCCACGCGCTTTACTTGGACCCGTTAGCTTATGTTTAAGTGTAGATTTGACATAGCTGCCACACTCAATTATTGCATATCTTTTCAGGGAGGAAAAAATAAATAAAGCAAGCAACTTAACACGCTGAGGTCTATCAATAGTTGTTTCATAACGTGGGAGATACAATAATATACTTGGACAGATTTACATAGACTCTACTACTTTCATATTTTACATGCCTCAATTATGAAATTCACGATCACTAGCATCCGTAACCAAAATCTGATTTTCTTTTTCCTAGATAAATAAACACTCAAGTGTATGTTGATGCCTTTGTGGGGGGGAAAGGATTATAGCCAGTAGCTACCGATTTCCATGTGGGTAAATTGAAAATCCTATGAAAAAAAGGAGGGATGTAGAAATCAGATAGCCTCTATATGGGGATTTATAGTATATATAATCTACAAAAGAATCCAATGAGTGCCTCACAAAATTATATATCAACAGCATCAACTGGGAGGGAAACTGTCCTGTGCAAAGAGTGTGGAAGCAATGAGCCCGTGTAAAAACTCTTTGCAGTAACCATACCTTCTCCAGGGGATTTAATCGCCACACAATTTTGGGCCCTTTGGGTGTCCGAATTGGGGCTGCTTTCATGGACATGAGGGTGACTACTGGAATCACAATTCCACTTGGTAGTAATGGGTTTCAACTGAGTCCCATTGTTGCCTCCTTTTAATGTTTCTGTCAGTGAAGGTGACAAAAAGCCATTTTCTGTTCTGTGCTCACTGTTACAACTATGCGAACATTGCCCAAACTGTCGATCCTTGTGATCCCTTAACTCCATTTGGTACTTGGCTCTGAGCCATCTGAGTTCCTTTTGGATCTCTTTCTCATAGTCATCCTCAAGGTCACAATAGGTCGATCGGATAGTAGAGAAATCATGACTTCCTGATAAATTTCTTAGAGAATTTGCTGCATTGGGGGAAAACTTGTCTTCCCAAACATCCTGTGCTTTGTCTTTAGCAAGAATCGGTTTATCTAATTGCTCATATTGTTCATCAGAATGACTTTGATCAGACTCTACCGGACTCAATTCACGACTTTCATGCTGATTCCATAACTCCTGATACTGCAAGCTGTCTAATTGGCTTGATATGTTCAGATCCCCTCTAGCATGATTGTCATACTCTTCAGATTGGAAGGTAATCTCCCCAAACCGTCCATGCATTGAAGCACATCCATGCCTACAACAATCGAGAAGTTGCAAGTTCTTGTTATCTGGATTGTTTGAAAGAAAATCCAGAAAAGAACCGCTAGAAGTATGATTAGACACACAATTGTGACATAAACCTTGATTAGCAAAACGGGGAGTCTCATCAATTCCTGGTCCTGGTCTCCATTCAGGTACCAAGGAAGCAATTTCCCCATCTATCATATCTGCTATTCTGGTAACATCCTGATCAGTCATGTCCAGCTCTGCAACCATTTCAGTTGCCACACTTATTGCTGTGTCCATCTCTATGTCAAATGGGAAATAAATATTTCGGATGCGACCTGTGACAATCAAATTCATACTCTTAAGCTTACATTGCATAATACAAAAAATAAACAAATCACAGGTTTAAAAAAACACAACAAGTGGCATCCAATTCCCTACCTTCTTTATCAGCAATTCTTAGTCTCAAAAAGATACCACCATCATCTTTCCTCTTGCCCTTGATGCTTATGTCAACATCTTCAGAGGGTTCATCATCATCACGGTACTCAAAAAGTTCAATTCCACTAGGTTCGATCTCAGCCGGATGAGGACCCCAGTCTCCTTCGTACCCAAAGCCATTCGTGTATTCATTACTGAAGTTACTATAGCTTCGATGAAGATCAAAGAATGGCTGTCTCATGAGAGGACCAAATTCATCCAATTCCCCATTGTCTACAGTTCTCAAATCATATTCATAATCGTCAATTTGAAGAAATGGATCATCTAAAAGCTCCCTTGCAGAAAGCCTTAGAGACACTGTGGCCAAGCATTTCTCAACAAATTGCCGCACTTCTGGATCCTTCACTCTATACAAAGCATCTGGCTTTTTCCCCTGGAGACAGAAAATGCCAATGAAATTTCACCACCACCGAACAATCCCTTATCAACAAGACATAGAGAAAGGGAACAAACTTACAGAAATAACTTTTTTGTAGATTTGAGCCGGATGAGTACATTCACTATAAGGATATTCAAATGTAACCATCTCTAATATGCACATCCCAAAGGAATATATGTCAACTAACTCGTTGTATGCCTCTTCATATACTTCAGGGGCCATGAACTCAGGCGTCCCTGGGAAAATAGAAGAGACACAGATGAAGCCCCAACTAGAATAATTGATCTTTGTTATTACTAAATCATTTAAAAAACAGGCATCACCAAAAGTGATTAGGTGAACAAATTGTTAATGGATTCTGAGCTGGCCACACATCTTTTCCTGATACCTTCTTACATGATATTTAGTGAAATTAAATAAACATACCTACACAATGAGCAGCATGAGATTTCCGGAGAATTGCTGCCAAACCAAGATCCCCAATCTTCACTTCCCCTTGGTTTCCATTGACAAAAATATTATCACATTTTAGATCTCTATGGATCACCGGTGGGTCGTGACTATGAAGATAGAGAAGTCCGCTCAAGATCTGTCTACACCAATGCTTCACTGCTCTGATGTTAACTCTCTTGTGCTTTAGCCTATACCTATTTGACAATTAAAACAAGTTAAGATCAGAATGAAGAAGAAACAATTCAACTACACAAGATCTAAAACGCACAAAAGTGAATGATGAACAGAAATAATGTAGTTGCAACTGAAGAACTTACTGTCTAAGTGTACCGGATGTGAACATTTCAGTCACGAAGTTGATGTTCCTATTAGCAGTATCGACCCAAGAAGTGTAGAACTTCATAATGTTTCTGTGCTTCAATGTTTTCAGGAGATGAATTTCACAGTAAAGCCTCTCAAGATCTTCAGGGCTTTGCAGGAAATCATACAACTTGACCTGGTTCCAAGCAACTTCAATCCCTTGATACTCATCGAATGCTCTATATCTGCATCAATTAAGAACCCAAATCACACACACAAAAAAAAAAAATCAAATTTATCAGATGCCCTTTTCTACAAAATGAAAGAAAAACATACAGAAACTCAATTTCTAAGCAAATCAGTACTAGGCCAGACATATAACAAACTAGAAGAACCAAAAAGAGTCCAAATTTAAGAAAAATGAGAAACGGTTATGACAAATGAAATAGGATGAGTTTCTAAGCATACACTGTCTTTGAAGCTCCTTTGCCAAGGATTTCATTGTACTGCAAGAAACATGGAAAAAAAATCATGAAACTGAGGGAAAAAGGAGAACCAAAAGGATAGAGATGAAGAGAAAAAGAGAGAGTAGCATACTCTGCCATATCTGCCAGTTGGATCAACTTCAACAAACTCAGACTCATCTGGTTCAAGGTGTGTGACCCCATTCATCCTCTGAA
The DNA here is from genome assembly GCF_000004515.6 of Glycine max. Lineage (NCBI taxonomy): Eukaryota > Viridiplantae > Streptophyta > Magnoliopsida > Fabales > Fabaceae > Glycine > Glycine max. Next base: position 39,604,968 of record NC_038246.2, read on the forward strand.
TCTGCTGCACTTTGATGCTCTCTTTTTTTCCCTATGATATGATTAGATTTCTCTCGTATGTCCTTCCTCTTTTGTTATGACACACGAACACAACCCGAAAGGAAGGAAGAGGGGGGAATAATATTTATTTTTTTAAAATAATACTTTTTCCGCAACCTTTCGAGGAGATTTTTTTAATATAAAAAATATTAGAAAAATACCCATCAAATAATTCACGAGAAAGAGAATAAAAACGGAGAGTTGAACAGAAGGAGAAAGCAAAACTGTATCTCTGCCACAATTTTTTTAGAGGATACAAACTACAAACAGAGCAACCCAACCCATGACGGAACGTGACAAATAGACAAGGAGAGAGACGTGCAGGGTCATCGCCAATGTTTTTTTTTTTTTAATTTTGATCCATCTATTAATTAACCATTTAAATTATAATAACTATGAGATTAACCAATTGAATCTATCGATACTTTTTCTGCTTTACTTGTTCAATCTTGTAATTTTATTCTTAAAGAAACATTAATAATCACAACAACGCGTAAAAAAAAAATCACCACGCGACAACCCAGCACAGACAGAGCTGGCCTGTAAAGTAAAAAATGTTAAGTGAGAAAACAACGCCGCGGTCCGTACGACCTACGAGACTCATGCTCAAAACCGAACTGCAACAAAAAATATACTAATTCGTAAGCTTTTTCTTCTTCTTTATGCTAAAAAAATTGATGCACCAACGTTTGCTTTACTCGTGTAGGTGAAACTTTTAGGATACACGTTACAAACGCATGACTGATCTTAAATTTGAGGCACCTAAGAGTGTGCTATCTTCCAATTACTATGTGTGTTTGGTTTAATGTTAAGTTAAATGAAAACACATTTTGGGAGAAGTAAAAATTCTGAATTTCCGATTTAGTCGTCTGAAAGTCTTTTAATTCAACAAAGTTCAATGTATCTTATTCGTTGTATCAAATTGACCAAAATCAAAATTAAATTAATTAAGGGCTCATATGGGGTGATGGTGAGTTTTTAGTTTTTGGGTTTGAAATTCAATTTTTAAAACAAAATTTTTGGAAAAAATTGAGCTGAAATAATTTTTAAATTATTTTTGAAACACTTTTACGTTTATTTTCAAAATCGAGAAACAAAATTTTGTAAATTTGGTTTTTAGTTTTGAAAAAACACATATTTTTCACATTTAATAATGATATTTTTTGTTGTCACCACGATCACCATCACCAATACCACATACTGTCATCATCATCATCATTGTCACTACTATAATTGGTTGCTACCACCACGACCACAAACAATGCTATTACCATTATTATTGTCACTAACATCACCATTACTACCAACATTGCTACTATTACCATTAGTGTCACTTTCATTATCATTATCATCGCCACCACAACTATTACCAATGTTGTCACAACCACTGTCACCACTTGGTATCACCACCAACACCAACGTCAAGTCTTCACAGGGAAATTGTCCCTACTTATGGACCTGAACCTAAGTGATCTATCCATGATTGGGATGAAGCTTGGGTGAAACTAAGTGGAGGTTCGGATCAACTGATGTTGAAGAATAAGTGGATGAGTTGTGGTTAGGGATGAAATGTCACTCGAACTTAGAGTTAGTTGGTTCTTCGACCATCGTCGTCACCGACACTGCTATCACCATCACCGCCATCAATGTCACTATTACTATCACCACCACCACTACCAATAATACCACCTCTGACATCGCCACCACAACCACCACCAATGTCATCATAACTACCACTATTGTCACCACAACCACCACCACCATTGTCAAAGCCACCACCATCACACCAACACATTGACATTGATACAACCACTACCACCACTAATACCACCTCTATCACCACCACCACCACCACCACCACTACCAATGTCGCTACCATTGGTTGCTACCACCATATTGTCACCGCCATTTGTATCACAACCGCAATCAATATCACTTCCACCACCACTGCGATCATCCCTTGTATCTATTGTCATCGTTATTACTAAAGTTACGACTATCATCATTGTTGTCACCACCACATAAAAATACTCTCAAACTAATTTTAATACAATATAAAAATTTCAAAACAAATTTATTTGAAACTAATCATATTTTAATAAGTGGTTTTTTAAAACTAAAACTAAAAACTGGTTATTTTTAAAAATTTTAACACTCAAAACTAAAAATCACCCCAAACGAATCCTAAGTTTATTAGGTTGGTTTTGATAATTGGGTCATGTTCAAGGTGGCTACAAGTTTTTTATTATTAAATGCACTTTTTAGAACAAAATATGTTGGAAAAAAATAAAACTAAAATGATTTTTAACTTAATTTCAAAACAATTATACATTTGTTTTCAAAACAGAAAAATAAGTTTTGTATGAATTTCATTTTTAGTTTTATAAAACACATTCTAGCTCACCATCACGATCACAACTGTCATCATCGTGGTTGTTACATTTAGCACCACAAATATCATTGTTTACCACCATTATTTCATACTCAAACAAGATAAAATAGAACAATTGACACATTTTATTTATTTTAAATTTGCAACGACTTTTTAAAAATTGAAAATAAACTTACATTATAAACTTAAAACTAAAAAATTGGTTTTGATTTTTAAGAAATTCAAAACTAAAAACATAAAATTAGCCTGAATTGGACTAAGTGTTTCATTACAAATCTAAATAAATTTTTTTATTCATAAGAATTCAACTAATTGAGTTAAACTTTTTTAAAAATCACTTATGTACATGTTTGTTTATCCATTGAAATTGCGACAACATGAATTCAATGTTCCTACACCAAAAAAAGAATAAAAAAAATGCTTTCGGAAATGTAGGTTGAAATTGTTTGCACAACAATATAAACATGCGCTATAATTGATTTGATTCTTGAATATTTCTTTTTTAATCCGAACTAACCCAATAAATCAATGAATTAACGTTTAACTTTGGCTAATACATTTTAAAAATTGGTACTTAATTTTGTCTATTTTTATTTTTTTTCTTCCTCTCCGTTCATTTTGATTTTCTTATGGTTTATCTTGTATTACAAAGTGTATTAATTTATTCGTATTTATTATGTAATTCTTATAATATTCTAAGTAAAAAAAATTATGAGATGTATAAATTAATAACTATAAAATAAATATTTAGTCATTAAAAAAGAAGACATGTTTTTATTTTGTATCAATATAAAATTAAAATTTATATAATATTGAAAATAATTAGATATAAAAACTTAAAAAATTATAATAAGTTATTTTTATGACAACATGATGCTCTATAAAATAGCCTTGTCATTATTTTCCAAATATAATAAGAACAATAATATAATTGTTTGAATTTAATTTATTACACAAAAAATACTACAATAAAAATATTATCATAATAATTATTAATCTTGAATTTTCATAAAAAGTAAAACAATAAAAAAACAGAGAATTTTATAATATCAATAAGATGTTGGTTTGAATAAAAATCTGAGCTTAGTCTCTTCAAGAAAGATATTAGTTCAAATCTTGTGAGTAAAAAAAAATATTAGAAGAAAAAATTCCAATAAGAGTGTCAGTAAGATTTTAACAAAAGGTAGTTATACATGAATAATTCATTAGTGTACAACTTATAAAATAACTATTGCATATCCTAAAAAAAACTAATTTATCAAATTTGAAATTATTAAAATCCTTTTAAAACTGTGACATAAGATAGAATAAATAAACTTGCTTTGATTTTTATTGAATATAATTATTTAATATGAATAAATTATTAATAACTTTGTCATAAAAAATGCAAGAAGGATAAAATTTAAATAATTATGGAAATATGATTTTCTCAATTCACTGAGGACACCATAAATCATAAAACCGATCTGATACCGTACCATTATCAATGGGAAAAGAAAAACACAATGAACAAAGTTTAGGGGATTTCCTACAGACATATACTTGAAACAGGAAAGAGAGAAAAAATGAGAATGTGAATTTCTTTTTAAAATTTCAATAGAATTCGTTTTTAAATTTGAAAATTTGTGGCATTAGACTGCGTTGACAAATACCGAAGCAAAATCAAACCCTTTGAATTTTCAAGTTGACGAGCAATTTGACTGGTCAACTAGTATTAGCTTTTGAAAAAACCATTGTTAGGTTTAATAAAAAAGAAAGTGTTATTGTGTGGTGTTGTAGTCTTGTAGAAGTGCAAGCAAAGGTGAAATTGTCAAACAAGCAAAAACAAAACAAAACCATTGTTAGGTTTAATAAAAAAGAAAGTGTTATTGTGTGGTGTTGTAGTCTTGTAGAAGTGCAAGCAAAAACAAAACAAAACCATTGTTAGCTTCATTTGACCGCCTGCTTTGAATTTGCATTGGGAATTTTATATATATAGTTGCTCACTTGCTTCTCTTCACATTTTCAATCATTGTTAACTTTTTAAAACCTATTCATCTCTTTTAATTTGCCATTTTTATCTTTATTTTCAATCATTTTTAAAACAATTAGTCAATAATTAAAAATAACCTTGTATAACAATAAATTATTTATCATAAATTTAAAATATAATTTATAAGTTCAAAATATTTTAATTATAATATAACTTATTTATTTCAAATATATTTAATAAAAATATATATTTATTATACGGACTTAAATACTAATTTATTCTTATTGGATAAAATAAAATCCTTATTATTAACAATAAAACATTTGTTGGCATGACAAAGTTTGAATAAACTTCTCAGTAAATATTTAGATAGTAAAATAAATTAAACTTTTATCATAAGTTAAAATCAATTTTTAAAGGAATTAAATGAAAAAGTTTGTATAAATTATCTTATCCACCATAAACTTTTTCTTTGACATATTGGAAAAGCTTAAATATGAACCTATATATAATCTACAATTTGCGGATTAACCTATATATAATCTACAATTCCACTAAGGTTAATAATAGGAAACACATAAATGTATAATTTTCTGCCGAATCCATTTAAACTGACTGTCAAATATGAGTTCGGCCCGTTGGTTAATATATTAACAAAGGGGCTAGAAAAAGATTAAAATATATTTTGTTATTTATATTTAATTTTTCTTTTTTTCTCATTCTTTCTAAATGTTTTAACATAATTTATTTTTCTCAAGATTCTACTGTAAAATCATTTTTTCTATTTATAGTTTATTTTTTTTTCTTTTTGAGGAAATTTGGTCTACAAATGATATGTTAGGCAAAATAGCTGAAAAATTAGTTAGATGTTGAAAAATTAACTTATTAAATTATATGTATTTGATAAATTAGTTTAAGTAAAAAATGAAAAAAATAATAAAATCATAATTTATTCAAAAAAGATAATAAGAAAAAAAATAAATACGATAAAAGTGAAATAAAACAAAAATTAAAAATTAATATTTTTAAAAAAATTACTTTAAGTAATTTTTCAAAAAATGTTACAAATTATCAAGACTATATATTAGTAAAAAATATTAAAAAATTATTAATCAAGAAATTAAATAAACTTTTTAATTAATAAAAAAATTAAAAACTAAATATGTTAATAACCAAAATGTCAAAGCATGCTTAAATAAATAGAAATGAATTGAGCTAGTTCATCCATTGTTTCTATATTTTAATTTTTTATTTCCATATTTAATGTCGTGAATTAAAATAGTTTCATTATTTCACTTAGGAAGTAACATAACTTGTTCTAAGTAGTGTGGCCTGTTCTAAATGCTGAAGAAAGAGAGTAACTTTGGGTCCAATGTTCAAATGTTTTTTTTTTCAATTATTTTAAAGAAGTAAAAGAATATCGAAGCTCAAATACTAATTATATTGTTTCTCTGATTAAGATTTTGAAATTTAAGCTGAATGATTTACGATTGAGTTTTTGAATGATATAAATGTTTTTGAATTCTAATTAAATCATAGATTGTTACTGAATGCTTTTGGGAAATATTTTAGTTTTTGTGATGAAGCAATACTAATATAAATGCTAGGCAAACAGTTATTCTAAAAAAAAAAAAACTAGGCAAGCAGTAAAAAAAGTTACTAGGAAAAAATGTAATTAGAGTCACTGTCTCCTCATTGGAAAAAAAATGGAGACACAATATTTATATTTCAAAGACAAATTTAATATCGTTTTATTTCTCTTTCAAGTTTGAGAAAACAACAATTTATATTTTTCGATGACTACTAACACTAGTCACAAGAACGGTTGTTGTCACTATATATTTGTAAAACATTTTTTTTTATCTTTGATGACGCAATGTTTTCTTCGTAATAAGGATTAATGAGTCTAATTACAATCATGTACCCATGACGCTTTGCAAGTTATTCATATTGTATGTATATTACTTATAAAAAAGATCACTCTTTTATTTTATTTTTTTGGTATTGAGAGCACTCTTTTATTTTTACATTCAACAGTATTTTTTTTATACAATAAAATGCATTTTTTTTAATGAAAAGTCTTGCATATTCTTATATGAATAGTATTAACACTATTCTTTTTACTTACAAACATTATTTTACTGGTAAATTGAATCATAAAAAAATGCTAATGTTGTCTGCATTTTTCATTCGTAAAACATCATTAATTTCTTTTATTGTTTTCAAATTGAATGCTATGTAATTCCAACATTCTCTATACATTGCATGAGTTCTTACACTAATTAACAAATAAGTACAACTTGTTTTTCTGACAGAAAAAATACAGCTTTTTTATTATTTATATTTTCATACTTGAATTATATATATATATATATATATATATATATATATATATATATATATATATATATATATATATATATATATATAGTATTTGTGACTTTTTAACCAAAAAATACAAAAAAATTTACTAAAATAATACAAGTGAAAAAATATTTACATAAATAATACAAATTATTGTTCACCTTAAGAAATCGATTTTTCAAAAATCGTTTTCTCAACGTGAATAGCTAAATTTTTTTAATTTTTTTTTTATCTTAGTTTAAAGATCAGTTCCTGCGAATGTTGGAATTATATAAACTAAGGTTTTTTTAGGACCTGATTTCATAAAGTGTGTTTTTTTAAAATAGTTTTTTTAAATTTTTTTAACTGGTTTTTTTAGTTGTGTTATTTTTTTATTTACTAATTTATATATATTAACTTATAAAAAATATAATTGATCTAGAATAGTATTTAAAAAATAATAATTAATAATGAAATCAAGTTCATTTAAATTGAAGTAGACTAAAAAAAGAGGCTTAAATAAATAAATAAAGTTTATTTAGAATACATGACTTAGATAAATAAATAATTATTTATGTTTATGATATTTTGTCGATTGAATGTTAGTGTGATTCCTAAATATAAATTGTGGATTAAAGAAAAATTATATTAACAAAAAAATTTTGTTTTTTATATAGAATTTTTTTTAAAGATAGTCATATCTCCTCTTTTTGTTTGTGTCATGTAGTTTCAAGCTAACAATGTTAAATTTATATTATATTTTTTTATATTTTAAATATTTTGTTTATTGTTGGTAATTTTATATATTTTATAATTTAAATATTTTAGTTCAATTCAACTTGTTGATTACATATATTTTTTAAAAAATTTCAAATATGTATTTTAATAATCAAATAAAATGAGAACACAAAGGAATAAAAACACTCTCTCTATATTTTTTTTTAATTTTGACATAAAATATTATATAGTTTTTATGTGAATAATGTGACTTAACTACACTAATCAAGGAGTCATGGTCAATCAATCAATTATTGCATCAAAGAATTTTTAAACTAAGAAATAAATATAGATAATATTTAAGAAAAAACAAAATTGAATATATAGTTAAAATACATGAAATGTATGTTAGGGTAAACTACTATCCAATCTTTTTTATTTTAAAAAAGTAAAAGTAACGGAATACTAAATATTATTATTTTTAACTAAACCATTTTTAAATCAACTTTATTTCATTTTAGTAAAATATTTTAAAATAAATTTATTTAATAATTTGAATATGAATTAGAAAATAAAATATATGAAGGAATATGTTCAATAGAATGTTTATAATTATTCCTAATATTTATAAAAAATTATTATAGTTTATCATTTTATTATGTGATGTTAAATATTTTATTTTATTTTATTCATGTCTTTATTTACTTTCTAAATACATGATTATAAATATGCCATTATGAAATGTTTCTATTTTCATGTTGTTATCACAAACTTAATAGGTTCTCAAACTACAAAATGTTTTCACTTTTAAAAAGGATTTCAATAATACAAAAATAAAATTATTTTCAGTTTCAACAATTTAAACATAAATATAAATAATTAAAAATAAAAAATATTAAAAATTAGAAAAAATTTAAAAAAACCAAAAAAATATTAAATGAAATAACAAAAAACATAAAAAAATTAAAAACAAAACCAATTCATAACATTCTTTGAAAAAAATAATACTGTTCACAATGTGAAAAATAAACTATATCATTTGTATAAATATTTTTTACCTGGGTAAATATTTATTTTATTTATATTATTTACGAAAAAAAAGTCTAGTATTTGTTTTTAAAGAAATATAATATTTTATAGTACGGGAAATACATCTCCCATCATTATGTTGATGTAAATCATCTTAAGATTCCAAGCTTGATTTCTTTCCGTAGATGCCGTACACTTAAGATAAAAGATAAAGAATAGACTATAAAGCATAACCCCATTTTGAGGCCAAAAGCTAGCCAACAATGAATAAAACAAACGGGAAAAAAAATGAAAAATTAAAGTAAGACCATCTTAATTATCTATTTCACACAACCATTTCCCCCCCTTAACTATCAAATGACATGCCATCCATTAACATCCACTTTCAATCAAAATATAACATGGAAACAAAAGGAAAAATCCATTATACAAACATGAAATAAATTCGTAGATCATTTTTCTCAAAACCATTTCATAAGATCAATTAACATTCTTCATAAATTACGCTTCTAATAAATACAGGTTTAAATTAATTCATTTTCAAAACTAATTTTCTACCATTTAAAAAAATGATAATTTTTTTTTTTACAAAAAGTTAAAACAAAACATACACAAAGACAAAAGAAACCTTGGATCGAAATCATAAATACTTGGCTTTAAACGTGTACGAATGATCTCAAGTGCAAAATGAACATGTGTGCTGTATGGAGGTTAGGGTGCATCTATTATCAACAGCAGCACATGCACACACAAGTGGGATCCTATGCACCTCTTCACCCAATGTTTTGATTTTTATACTAATTTAATTAAACATGCAAATCTCCTTTTATCCTTTGTTTATTTGGTAGAGGATTTTGGGACATTCATAGGTGGCGAGAGGAGGATCTGATTAAGTGATCGATCAATTCAAGATTTATTTTTCTGGGGTGTTTTGATTAGTAGAAAATAATTTTAAAATTTTGGATTACATTTCATCTTAAAATTAATTTGAAGTTGTCTAATAAGTATATAAACTGCATTCCAATAATTGAGGCAATCGATGTGGGACTTGAATATTTCTCAATATTTTAATTTTAATCATAAGTAAATTTGTAATAAGTGGATTTAAGTTTTGATATTTTTTACCCCAAAGAGTAATATTCATAAAACGAATATTGATTGAATTATATTAATTAAATCATTTTTAGATATACACCAATTACTTCAAAGAGCATGGCCATGAGTTTTATAATATGCATGATGTTAATATTGTATATTATAAACACAAATCTGTAATAAAAAGTGAAAATTATACGTATAAATATTTAAAACTTCAAATAATAATAGAGTTGTAAATATCCCCAATAGGTAAATAGATTGACTCTATGTATGTATGAAAATGTCTAAACTTTTGTAAAGGCATATCAATCTACACCAAGGATTTTACTCTTTTAAAGTGAGTAAAACTAAAGTCAATAATTTTAGCTGACCATGAAAATCAATTATTAATATTATAACTATTCATAATTTGTTATATACATACATATATATATATATATATATATATATATATATTAATTTACAAATATTTGAGATTGGTTTGATTTCTGGAGAAAAAAAATAATTGGACCAAGTTTTGAAATCGATTTATTTGAAAAAAAAACTATAAAAATGTTTTTTTTTAAAAAAAATTTGCCCAGGAATAAAAAAGGAAAAACTCATACCAAAAAAACCAATGGGCGGTAAAACATATTGGCTGAAGTTATTTTTGAAAACACATGAAATGATGAAAAGCAAGTAATGTATTGAAATCTCAATCATTGATGGAGCACCATACAAACATTATCCAAACAAACGCATCATAATAATGTTAAGGTATCGATCAACAAAGGGGGAAAAACCACTGAAGGAGGAGGACAGAACGAAACTGAAGCTGCTAGACCTCATAGTCATTTATATATATATCATTTTCGTCGATCTCTGTATTTAGAATATGACAGGTGACTTGGCCACGGTATGCGACACGAATTGAAGCAACGTAGAACAACGACGCAGGGTAGCATAATGAAGGTGCAATCGCTTTGAGACACAGTTTCTATTAATTTGCATGTTGTTGTTCTAAATAGATATAGATAGTGGTGGGTGAATGGTGATGGGTCGTGGACTCACGGTGGTGGTGAAAGGTGGCGGTGGTGAGATAGTACGTAAGAGAACAGTGCGTGAAAAATTAAGAATAGTGAGTTGAGACTAATTACGTACGATAAGATACGAAGGAAAAGGATTTTATATATGAAAGTCCCTAAGATAATTACGTATAATAGTACAATTCTAAAGAATAATGACTTAAATTGTTTTAAACTATCATTTTATGTTTTAATGTCTATGTTACAAATGATAAATGTTTATTTTAAAATTTATAATAAATAATTTTTTAATATATAAAATACAATTTATATTTTTAAGGAATAATTTAAACTATGACATAATGTCAGTTAAATAATTATTGATTTTTTTTAAAATATTTATATTTAATTTAGAAATAGAGATAAGATATTATAGAATGAAAATCACTAGTATTTTTTCCCGAGGAAGCATTGACAAGGTTTTTGTTTTGTTTTTATATACCTATAATGCATAATGAAAAAAATAATTTTCAATTTAAAAATTGATAGTATATTATAATTAGAATTTACAAAAAATATTTTTAAATATATAAATTGTATATTGAATTTATAATTTATAATAAATAATTAAAATTAAGATATAATATTTTTAAATTAAAAGAGATACGTGGTAAAGAAAGTTAAATATATAGATAAAAATAAGATGAGAGTAATTCAATAAGATCAAGATATATATATATATATATATCTTTTTAAAAAAAGATATATTCTAAAAAATACTCTTATTCAACAATAAATTTTAAAAACACTTTCATTAAAGACTAAAATTCAAATTTACAAGAATAAATTGTTGAATGTTTAAATAATAAAACTGCAATCCATGCCAATATACTTCCTAGCTAGCTAGCTAGGACAACTTTCAACATCTATATCCCTAAACCAAATAGTTAGGTTGAATGCTCTATCAAATTGAAGGCCCGTAACCAATTAACTCTCCTCATCTGAATATTTACACTGCTTAATTTAGTATCACGAAACAAAAAGACAATAATTTCGGCAGAGATGTCTAGCATTTTGTCATTTTGACATGTGCCTGAGTTGGTTCATACAGAATCTATCAGTATGAGCTCTGACAAGGCTTTGACTTATAACTCCAAACCCATAAATTAATTTTGCGTTAGGTTATTTGCCAAAATATAATTATTATTATTATTACAAGTTGTTAGGCAGTTAAATACATGTAGGCAGCTTATAGTCTAGCAGAAACCAAGACCATTTTCAAGTACGTACCACTCGAGGAAACTAAATTTTATTAAATTCAATCGGTTATGGTGCATAGTGTTGGAACTGGAAGCCAAGCCATCACTTGTGCTGCCACGCACACCCATTGTTTTAGGGTTTTGATAGTGATTTTCAAAGTCTAGAGTAGCGTTATATTTTGTCTGTTTTTTAATCTCAACGGTCCCTTCAACAAACAGCTTAAGATTTCATGCAGTTAGCCTACAAGATTACAACCCTCAAATCGTGATGAAGTTCAAGGCCCCAAAAAAAATGATGAAAAATCAACTACGGTCTACGGGAAACATGCGCACATGAGATGCTTTACAAGTCAGCGAATGCGTCTAGTGCCAAGTACTTTATAGTATGGCACAAAAGAACACCAAAGGATTTGTTTTGCCAAAAGTTTAGCACACACTCTCATGTCCAACTCACTCATAAAATTATTGGTTATATTTATTTATATAATATAATAAATTTGTAAATATTTTTTATAATATTGTTTTTAAAATCTTTTTTAATTATATCACTCCTCCTCTTACATATTTTTTATTTCACTCTATTTTTTTATATAAAATATTGTACAAAATTAAGCCCAATTAACATTTCTTAAATATAAAAAAAACTTGGATTTAATTTGGAACCATGTCTGCCATGCATGATTTCTCCTGCTGTGTTACTTGTGTACGTGGTACACGTACGTTTAGTTTGCTCTAATCCATAAGTAGAGGCTCCTTTGATGTACATGTACTTAAACTGTGCCATGAATTGGGTCCCTAGAAAGCTTGGGTAGGCAACTAGTGGCCAGCAGTGACACTAATGTTAACTCACCCAGCTATGCATGTCTTTAATATTATGGAACATCCAATACGTAAGGCTTCCCATTAAAGTTTATCAAGAAAGCATTGGTTGGCTTAGTGGCTGGCTAGCTACATTATAATTCTTGTTATGATTCGTTATCTTATTTATTGCAGTCGATAAGGATGAGAATTTTCTTTTTTCAATTGGTTATACTTTTCTTTCCATGATGTGGAAAGCTCCCTTTTCATTTTTAGGGTTAGTTACTAGTTAATTATATGTTTTTTCAATATTAATCAAGAATTATTTAAGTTACCAAAAATATATATATGAATTATGCTCCTAGATTAATAATTCTCTCAGATCTTAGAGCATCCGCGACTACTAGTTGCTTCAAAAATTATTATTTTAATTTTATGAGTCTTATAACTTTACAAAATTCAATCAGTTTAATACTAAGATTGTTAATGGGAGAATTTAGCTTAAAATTATGAATCATACAATATTTAAAAAATAAATTATTTATAATATGTATTTAATTAAACAATATTATTTATATAAGCAACAAACAACGATACTTGTATACGAACAACTCTATGTCTTTAGTTCCAATTAGAAGAAAAAAACTTAGATATTATTACTTAGAGTTAAGTAAATCATGTAAATATTTGTGTTGAAGATGCTGTTAATAAACTTCAAACACTAATAAGATGTGTTAAAAGAAGTATATTAAAAATCGTTACCAAACTTTTTTCTTGACGATATTCATAAAACTTTATCAAGCCTTAGACTTAGTAATTCCGTGCACGAAAAAAACCATATCATTACAGTTGATTCTCATGACAACTTCCAAAAGACTAATTACGTGAATATTTTCTTAATGATTAGTTGATTAATCAACTAAGAATATAGTGTATAACCTTTAAAGAAGCTGAGTAAGATCCTGTCAATATAAGTTTATCTCTAAAATTTGTAAATCAGTGTATGTTAATTATTGATTTAATTTAAAATATTTGTTAATAACTGATTTAATTTAAAATATATGATGACGATAATTTGATTTATTTAAATTTAAGAATAAATTTATTGTTTTTCCCCTTTTAAATATTCCCTCCAAAATTTAAGAATTATTAACTTTTGTTCTCAAATTCTTTGTCTAAACATATCTCAAAAAGAAATTCCAATATATTTCGTAAAGATGGTTAAGAACATGATATAGTATAGTATATTAGAAATTTTGTCATGTTACTTACCATGGTGAGAGAGAGAGATAGTGAGAGGGGAGAGAGAGTGACAGAAAGACCATGAAAGGGAGGGGGGAAATTGACCAATAAGGATGATTTTGGAAAACTAAATATCAATGTGGGTTGGTCTACAAAGTATTTACATACTAATGTGGGCGATTCAAGTCACGTTGAATTTTGATGGCGCCAGTTAACAACTGATCACCTAGGTGGTACCACATTGACTAGCGCCACCAATTCAAGTGTTTTTACTGGCTTGGTGGCGCCACTGGGTGGCGCTAGTCAGTGTGGTGCCACTTAGGTGATAGGTTGTTGATTGATGCCACTGAAATTCAACATGACTTGAATCGCCCACATTGGTAAATACTTTGTGAACCAACCTACATTGGTATTTAGTTTCCCAAAATCACCCTTATTGGTTAATTTCTTGAAGGGAGGGAGACATCTAAGTGCTAGAGGGTATCTTACATCGTTGTTTTACTCAAATTTCCTTGATGATGTTGATGAAGCACATATGCGTGAGATACTAAGGAAATAGGGGTGTGTTGGAGATTTGTTTATCTAAAAAAGGAGAACGCAAAAAGGGAGGAGATTTGGCTTTGTTAGGTTTTACGACATTACAAATCCTAAAGAACTGGAGTATAACCTCGACAATATAGTGATCATATGCAATATGAATTTTGAATTGTCCCAAACATTGGAAGACAGTGAACTCAAGAGGAGAAGGAAATTGGATCACAAGGTGTATGACGCTTCAGAGGGAAGGGGAAAGGATAGAGAGGGTCTGGGTTCAGGTAAAAGGGTGTGTCTTATACTCAAATCACTAGATTGCCGTATCAGAATATGGTTCGTGAGTGGTTGAAAAAACAACATCAAGACTCATGACAAGGACGGGGACCTAATCGACAGATAGAGATTAAAGAAACGAACCTGGATTAGTTGCGAAAATGTATGGTTGGCAATGTTCATGATCCGGGTGATTTTTTTAACATTTAGAAAGCTTTTATAATTGAAGGATACTAGACTATAAGGGTCAATTAGACAAAGCCCGTGATCTTTATTAAAATTATTCCCTGGATGGAACCCTAAGCCTAACCTTGGTTCTGAGATAAATTTCCTTCTTGATGATAACCTAAATTGCCTCCTGGATGGTAACTCGCATTGCCTCATTGATTATACCCTTGGCGGTTCTAGTTGGCCATATAATTGACCTTTTTTTAGGCTTCCTCTTGAGTCATGCAAGTGCCTAACTCATGAGCTCCTCCGCACACAACACAACCTTTTGCTTGCATTACAAAAACATTACCATGATTACCTAAATGTAGTTGTTGGGGAAGTTTGCTTAGGGTGTCAGTCAAGGTCTCTAGTTGCTTTGCTAGAAGCTTGTTCTAAGCTAGTAATGCAGAAGTGTAAGCTTTATCCCACGTCTGTCATGTTGGAGGGTATCCATTGACTGTTTGGTCTTACTCCTGACCATAAGTTCCCGTATTTGGACAGTTTTAGGATTCTCATCATCTCACGTCGCGGCTCCATGCACCAATGGTGCCAGGGAGGCACGCCATCCTCCGTGGCGGCTTCTCCCATTATGGTGCCGTTTGGGAAGCTAGGTCATCTAGGGTTGTTTCAACCCTGATGCCTAAATGTGGGTTGGGCCGAGTCACCCTGACCCGGTTCCAACCCAACCCTAAAAAACACAAAAACGTAAAAAAAAAAAACAATTATTGTTTATATCGCCTTTTTAATACATGCACCTTTTTTATGTTTTGGGCCTAGCCCATTTTTTTAAAGTATTTAATAAGATGGTAATGCTACTTAAACCACGTTTTCATACATGCACCTTTTCTTGGGCCTAGCCCATGTTTGTGAAGTCTGAAATATAATAAAAATGCTATTTACACCGCTTTTCTTAACACATGCACCTTTTTCATTTTGGGCCTAACCCATTTTTTGTGAAGTCCTAAATAAAATAAAATTGACAGTTACACTCTTTTCTTTATATGTTCACCCTGCCACTTAGAATGGTGACTAGACCTGCCTTATCAGCACTCCGTCAGTGTTAACTAAGTCCAAATCAACCCTTTGACTTAAAAAAAAAAATACCAAAAAGAATAATTATAAATATTAGTGGATAACTCTTTTTTTATTTTATTTCTTTATGGTCTCTATCATTTATTTTATTCTTCAATGTATTTTTTTAATCATTGTCTAGCTAGTTAGTTTAATTAATAATGCATTGTAAATATTTCGTTATTCATTTTATTTTCCCCCATGTTTTAATCTCACACTCTTAATTACTAGGTGTACTCCCCTCTTCTAATTCTATCCCTTTCTATTCCCATTCTATTTATCTGATTTCGTAGCACTAAGTCAATTTTATATTTACTTTTGCAAATCTGCATTAGCATTCTTTAGTACACGCTTATACTATGTGCACTCCATGCTGGGTCTCCAACTTACTTTGTGATGTTTCAATAACATGTGAGTAAATTTTGTGAATGACATGTTGGATTTCCGACTTGCTTGAGTTCACAAAATTTACCACAAACTTAAAGTCTTTTCCAAAAAGGTAACATTCTCAAATAAATGATCACTCAATTCTTTTTTTTCATGTTGCACGCACTCCATATTGAGTCTCCGACTTGCTTGGCAATGTTTCAATAAAGTGTGCGTAAATTTTGTGAATCGAATGCTAGGTTTCCAACTTGCTTGACTTCACAAAGTTTACCACAAAACCCAAAATCTTTCAAAATTAAATTAAATTAAATTAAATCAACTCAACACATAAACATTTTTTCTGCAAAGAACTACGTAAGTCTGATTTCCTCATTGCACCTGAGGATACGTAGGAGCGAAGGCAAATCCCTCGTCGACCCAAAAAAAAACTTAAAAAAATAAAAGTCCCCTTTTGTTTCTAAAAATAAAATTTGATTTCCTTTTCTAAATATAAAATATAATTGATATCTTCAAGGGAAGATAAATAATTAAAAGTCACTTTATTTTTAGCATACTCGATTAAAAACTGTCATTTTCATGACGGACATGCGGGGTGCTAACACCTCCCTTGCGAGTAAACGACTCCCAAATCCCTTTTCTCCAATCGTTGACCATTCCTTGTCTTTTTTGTTTTCCTCACGTTTTCCTTGAATAAACGTTGGTGGGGACTCCACAAGTTTTCCATTTTTTGGAAAACTATTTGTTTATTTGAATATTTTATTTCATTGTCTCGTCGTGGTCCATGTTGCAACACCAAAAAAGGTAAAATTATCAAATAAATGATCACTTAATTCTCCTTTTTCACGTTTCACACATGCAACATTGGGTCTCTGACTTACTTGAGAGTGTTTCAATAAAGTGTGAGTAAATTTTGTGAATGTCATGCTGGATCTCCAACTTGCTCGAATTCACAAAGTTTACCACAAAACCAAAATCTTTAAAAAAAAATAATAAAATAAAATAAAATTAACCTAACACATAAGTTTTTTTTCTATAAAGAACTATGTAAGTCTGATTTTCTCATTGCACCTCAGATAGGACAGATCCCTTGTCAAAAAAAAAAACTAAAAAAATAAGAATCCCTTTTTGTTTCTAAAAATAAATTTTGATTTCCTTTTCTAAATAAAAATATAACAAAATATAATTCATGTTTTCAAGGGAAGATAAATAATTAAAAAGTCACTTTATTTTTTAGCGCACTCGATTAAAGGGTGTTGTTTTCATGACGGACACGCGATGTGCTAACACCTTCCCTGTGTATAAATGATTCCTGAATCCTTTTTCTCCAATCCTTGACCATTCCTTATCTTTTTTTTTTCTTGACGTTTTTCTTAAATAAACGCCGGGAGCGACTCCACAAGTTTTCCATTTTTTGAAAATAATTTATTTATCTAATTTTTTATTTCGCCATCCCGTCCTGACCACGTTACTATAGACGTTGTTAGGGGCGATGGGTCTCAACGTATAACGTTGTGATCACCACCACCGCCTACTCTCTCCTCCCCAACCTCATTTTATTTAATCTATTGTTGTTTCATTGTTTGAGGTTTATTTGTTAGGTTTAATAATTTGATCTTGGGTTCTAAGGGCTTTGAATGTGTGGATCAAATTTTTGGGTTTTTTTTTTTTACTTTTGATTTTGAACTATCAATTTTTTGTGGACTTTTTAGAGGGTATATATGTGCACCTGTTATCATAGTTTATGGGCAATTTCAAATTCTAGACTTGAGTTGTTGTGGTTGTCATTAAGTTCAATGTGTTTTGGGAATGAGAAATGATCCGATTTTGAATTTGCAATAGATGACATGTGGTTGATCATAAAACTTTAAGATTTGCAATATATTTTTTAATATTTATTCCCTTTTTTTCCTTAAATATTTATTGGATTTTCTTTTTAATCTTTTCTATTTAAGAGAAAAAAAATTATTTTTATGCTTTATGTAATTTTATATTTTCAGTTATTATAACATATAATTTTACCAAACATTTATAATACAATAAGATAACTTTTTAGTTTTCAACTATTACCTAACTTTTTAACTTTCGACTAATTTTTCCAAATACAACAACTATATTTGACAAGACATTTCAACTAACTTTTAACTTTTTTTACCTGCTTAAAAGTTCATTTGGTTGTTTGGTAAACAAATTTTTTTTAGCAATTTTTAGTATTTTTTAAACATTACTTAAAGTAACATTTTCTTAAATGCTTCTAGCTTCTAAGTTTCTATATTTCATTTTACTTTTATCCTTAATATATTTATTCATTTTTTTTATCTTTTTTAAATAAATCATGGTATTATTTTATTTGTCATTTTATACTTTTCACCCACTTCAACAGGTAATTTTACCGAACACTTATAATTTAATAAGTTAATTTTTAAGGTTCTAACTACTAGTTAATATTTTAGCTTGTTTTTTCGAACATAGCCAACCTTAATAAAAAAAATTATATAAAAATTAATTACAAGTAATTACCTTAACTACACATATTTAATAATTAACTTAATTGCACATATTTAATATTTTATATATTTAATAATTACATTAATTACTTCATATACAAAGAAGAAATTTGATATATAAAATATAATAAGTTTCTTTTTTAAATCAATGATGACAAATGTATAAGGGGACATTAAGGACTGAATTGAATGCTTTATATAATTTTATATTTTTAGCTACGGCAAGCTATCATTTTATCAAATACTTATAATTTAGTAAGATAATGTTTTAACTTTCAACTACTAGCTAGCTTTTCAACTTCTAGCTAGTTTTCATCTAGTTTTGCTAAACATAACGGTTATGATTGAGAAGACATTTCAGCTAACTTTTAATTTTTTTTTATTGGGTGAAAAACTCATTTGACTGATCAATAAGCAAACTTTTTTTTACTAATCTCTAGCGTTTTTTGGGAACACTTGCTTCTAGCTTCTATCTTTTTATGTTTTGTTTCACTTTTATTCTTGATATATTTATTCATTTTTCTTGTTATATTTTTTAAATAAATCACGATATTAATATTTTTTTGTCATTTTACACTTTTTAACTACTTCTACAACTATTTTTACCATATATTTATAATTTAATAAACTAATTTTTCAAGTTTCAGCTATAGCTAATTTTTCCGAACATAGCCAACCTTAATAAAAAAAAACTTATATATATAAATTAATTACAAGTAATTACATTAACTACATATATTTAATAATTGTCTTAATTACACATATTTAATATTTTATATATTTAATAATTACATTAATTACTTCAGATACAAAGAAGAAATTTGATATATAAAATATAATAAGTTTCTTTTTTAAACCGATTATGCCAAATGTATAAGGGGATATTAAGGAGTGAATTGAATGCTTATATTTGACTTGATTATAGAAAAATTAACGGCAAAAATCATTAAGGAATGATATTTAATTAGGAAGATAAAAATTAAAATTATTATTCTAATTTTGATTAGAGAAAATTATTGTGCCATAATTATTCATAAAATTGATTTGTGTGTAAATAAGTTAACAGGTGATAGATGAGAGCTTTAGGTTGCTTCTATAAGAAACAATTGTTTGTAATTTAAAATAACATTTTTTTTTGCTATTTAAGGATTATTTTAAGGGATTCATTGTTTTAAATTATTTTATTAGAATAAAATATGTATGAGTTACTTAATTATAGTGTGATATTGTATGAAACGATTAACAGAGAATAAAAATAACTCAGAATAGTTAGCTTAAATAATCAGAGATGCTTTCATATATAACATATGAAGACTTTAGGTGGAGATTATTTTGAATGTGCTAGAGATTTTGAAAGCCAATACTTAAAAAAAAACAATGATTTTTTTTATAGCTTTAATACATTTGAAAATACTTGAATTATTTGAGAATTTTTAACTTGGTCTCTAGATGAAAAAATAATTATGTTTAAGAGATAAGTGATAAAATTAACTGATAAATTAATCGAAGCCAAAATAAAAACTAGCTTTTGTTGTTTGTCTATTTACATATGAACCAAAGATTATTTTCCTTGGATAAAATATATAATGTAAACTTGTTTTGGTAAATGATATTGTTTAGAAAAAACCAAAAATAAAAATAAAATAAAATATGGAGTGTAAACTAGGACGAGGTTTTGACTATTGACATGAACTGTAATTCCTGTCTCGCGCTTTTGCAAGAAAGAAGAAACTAGAAATGGATAAAAAAAACTTAAGGCCACCAATAGCTGACACGTAAGATATGTATTAAGCGAAAATAAGGAGTGAAGTGTTTAAAGTTTAATAAAGATGGAAAGTGAGTCTCTCCACCGTGTACGAAGGAGGTGCATTGGTCCATTATCTATCGTTAATGGAAGTGGAAGTAGCACTTCCATTTTCCATTTTGCATTTCCCAGTAGAGTAGGCAAAGCCAAATCCAAAGGGAACACGTTCATTCAATTGCAATTATTTATATTAATTAATAATAATTCACAAATTGTGTGTGGCCAGCACTCCAATCCCCTCCCTCAACTACCCGACAAATTTTCCATTCCCGGCATCTCCTCCCAGCCTCGTACCCCAGATACCTTAAATTCGCTTCATAACACAATTTCGTTTCTTTCTTTGCCGACCAACTCGGTTCTTTTTTTTTCTTTCTTTCACCTTCACCTATGGCCATGGCTTCTTTGATTCAGTGTTCTGCAACTTCCCTCTCCGCTGTCCCCATCACTACCCGTTTCACCAGGACCCACAAGTCTCGCCTTCGCTGCTCCTTAGATGCTAATGTTTCCGACATGAGCGTTAACGGTTTGTAATTTCAGTTCCTGATCAATTTTCGATCTTACACTTATCTTACCAGTGTATTCTTTTCTTTTTTTTAATCTATTGATTTTCGTTCTGGGAGTGTTGTGTGTTTGCGATGTGTCACAATGTTTAGACAATAATAATTCTCATACTGTAAGTTTGACATGGCAGCGCCAAAAGGGTTGTTTCCTCCGGAACCTGAACATTATCGAGGACCAAAACTGAAAGTGGCAATTATTGGAGCTGGACTTGCAGGCATGTCAACTGCAGTGGAACTCTTGGATCAAGGCCATGAGGTTTGGCTCCTTCTCTCTCTGTTTCTCTTAATATAAGCCACTGATATTTTAATATTTTGAAATTGGATGTTATGGTATAGCATATAGTAAAGTTGTTTTTGAAGCAAAGGGGAGTGATTCCTTGATCGTTGATTAGTTTGTTTTTATAATTCAGGTGTGTTGTTTGCATTAGGGTGTTATGACTAATGTATTCTATCATTCAGGTGGATATCTATGAGTCAAGACCTTTTATTGGTGGCAAAGTTGGCTCTTTTGTTGACAAAGGTGGGAATCACATTGAAATGGGATTGCATGTTTTCTTTGGTTGCTACAACAATCTTTTCCGATTGTTGAAGAAGGTAAGCTGTTTTTACTTCCAGTCATGGTGTGCATTCTTCTTCATCTCTAAACCCTGTACTCTTCCTCTCTCTTTTTTGGCCATGAAACCTGTACCATTGACTTTATTTTCCATGTGCATTTGATAACTTCTTCAATACTTGGATGACTAGGTGGGTGCAGAAAACAATCTACTTGTGAAGGATCACACTCACACTTTTGTTAACAAAGGGGGTCAAATTGGTGGTATGTTTTATGCTGCTATACCTTGCTTCATTTTTGTTCATTTATTTTTGTGCATTGTTCATAACTTAGTTTTCTGGTGCAGAACTGGATTTTCGCTTCCCAATTGGGGCACCAATACACGGGATAAGGGCATTTTTGACCACAAATCAGCTTAATGTAATCACATTGTATATTCTATTATCATGTTTGTTTAGATTACATTATTTGGTCATCATTCATCACTATTATGCAGAACTAGAAACTAATATATTTCAATGCCCAACAAAAGTATATATGTTCATTTGATTTTCCTCAGCCAAACTATCATTGCACCTAACTTTACATATTTTTTATGAACAGACTTATGATAAGGCTAGAAATGCTGTGGCTCTTGCACTCAGTCCAGTTGTCAGAGCTCTTGTTGATCCAGATGGTGCACTGAGGGACATAAGGAATTTGGATAGTGTAAGAGGATTTGTTATTTTTTGGTCTATTTCCAAATGATGCTTCCTGATTATCTGTGCCCTCAGTTTCCATGTGTTCTTACACATGCTCAATTGCTCATGCCCATCCACACAGCATATACATACATGCACACACATACAATAGTAGTAGTTGTGAAGGTTCTTTGTTTACCAAACAAAGTAAAAATACCGATACTTGCTGCCCTAGAATCTAAGTTTACTCTTTCACTTTATATTGATTGTGTTTGCCAATCTTGTTCTTTTAACCATTATGTGCATTTGTAACAGATTAGCTTTTCAGATTGGTTTTTATCCAAAGGTGGCACACGCATGAGTATTACAAAAATGTGGGATCCAGTTGCCTATGCCCTTGGGTTTATCGACTGTGATAATATCAGTGCTCGCTGCATGCTCACCATATTTGCATTGTTTGCCACAAAGACCGAGGCTTCCCTTTTGCGAATGCTGAAGGGTTCACCGGATGTTTATCTGAGTGGCCCCATCCGAAAGTACATCATGGACAGAGGGGGCAGGTATAGTTTTCGATACTAGAATATTGCCACCATGACTATCCAAATTTCTTCCTATTTGGATTCTCATTCATTGCTGGAACAGGTTCCATCTTAGGTGGGGATGCAGAGAACTGCTTTATGACAAATCTGCTGATGGGAGTATTTATGTTAGAGGACTTTCCATGTCAAAGGT
The DNA here is from genome assembly GCF_000004515.6 of Glycine max. Lineage (NCBI taxonomy): Eukaryota > Viridiplantae > Streptophyta > Magnoliopsida > Fabales > Fabaceae > Glycine > Glycine max. Next base: position 39,628,169 of record NC_038246.2, read on the forward strand.
GATATTTGTTTTTTTTGTTTGAAATCTTTACATACTTGGTTAGAATCCAAGTGACATTGTCAAAAATCTTTATAGTCAATACCTTATAATTTTTATTTTCTCAGGCCACTGCCAAGAAAATTGTGAAAGCTGATGCTTATGTTGCTGGTTAGTAGGTTACTCTTTGCTTTTGTATTTATTCCTTATTGTGTTAACAATCTTCAATACCTTAGTGTCATTTACGCAATGCCAGCTTGTGATGTCCCTGGAATTAAGAGATTACTTCCATCAGAGTGGAGGGAACAGGAGTTTTTCAATAATATCTATGAACTAGTTGGAGTTCCTGTAGTCACAGTGCAACTCAGATACAATGGTTGGGTTACAGAGTTGCAGGATCTAGAAAAGTCAAGGTAATTCTCTGAATTTTAGGGTCCATGTAGAAACTATAAAGTGATGTACTTTTGCTTTGACAGTTAAGATTGATCTATCCTTTGATCATTATTGTTCAACTTCTTCATGCACCCTTACTATCTGGATGACAGGCGACTGGGGAAAGCTGTTGGGTTGGATAACCTTCTCTATACACCCGATGCAGATTTTTCTTGCTTTGCAGACCTTGCACTTTCATCTCCAGAGGATTATTACATTGAGGGACAAGGATCATTGCTCCAGTAAGTGTTTGTAATCTTGCACTTCTAAATTTTCACTTCCATTCATGAGTTGTTTACCTGAAAATATTTTAAGGAAAGATTTAATTAAGTGACTTGCTTGAGTGTTCTGCACTCAGTATAATTATAAATGTATACATGGAAAAACAAAAACAACTTACATTTGCAAGAGTAGTGAAGAGTTGGACTATTTCTTTAAGATCTTAATGTCCCCAATGCTTCCAAAATACTGTTATCATCTCCAACAGTTTATGCTTAAAATCATGCATGACTAAGTATGTTGTGCAATGGATGAAATTGCATTATCAATTCATCATGCAACTTGTATCTGAGATTGGTAAATGCATAAGCTTTACCAAGCCTAACAAGTAACTTTTCATGGTATTAAAATTTGGTAACCATCATGCATATAATGTGTGATTTAGTGTTGACCTTCTAAGAATATAATGTTATATCTGTCAGATGTGTTCTGACGCCAGGAGATCCATACATGCCCTTACCAAATGACGAAATTATTGCAAGGGTAGCAAAACAGGTTGGTTAAAAGAATTCCATTTCTCTTATTCTGTTTTTGATATTTTCACCGTTGATTTAGTAATGACATGAAAGTTTGCATCCAAAGCTGGAAGGGTAGCTAGTGTGTTGAGTTATTTTGATATTTCAGCAGTCAGTGTCGTATGATGTGTTAATGGTGAATGCATGATAAATATTTTTAACAAAATACCAATATGGGATCACTTTATGGATCGAAAAAGACGGTTACCGGTTGGATTGGTACTTTTTCATTTGGTGTATGCTTGTTCATGCTGCTAATTTGATGCCTGACTGGATTCTTCTGATATCATCAGCATAGCACTTTCTATTATTTCCATCACAAATCACATCACAGGTTCCATTTTGTAGTCTATTTTGGGAGGTTTTAATCAATGGTAGATATTCAGTTCTCTTGTCATTACATTGATTTTAATTTATTTTTTAGGTTTTGGCACTGTTCCCATCATCTCAAGGTTTGGAAGTGACTTGGTCTTCTGTTGTTAAAATTGGCCAATCTCTGTACCGTGAGGGGCCTGGTAAAGATCCATATAGACCTGATCAAAAGACACCAGTGAGGAATTTCTTTCTTGCTGGCTCTTACACAAAGCAGGTAGCACCTTCTTGACTATGCTTCTCCTATGCATATAATATATTTCCTTTAAAATTGCATGTTATCTAGATGCTTCATAGCTGTGGTTTATGAGATCCTACAGGAGTCAGTTAACCTTTAAATTCTTATATTGGTTCCTGGGCTTGTAGTGTGACCTATGAAAAAATTTTAGAAAGTGAAGAAGCTTTTATGACATGACAATAAATTCCTGCTTGCTGCTATATTTGATTGAATGGGATTACTTGTCTAGTGTTTTTTCAATAGATATTAGTATGTGCTTTTACTATGCTTGCTCACATCTATGGGATATAACTTGCTCAAACTCAAATTTACCGAACTAATTTAGCCTTTTCAAATTTGTGTTCAACCTTTTTTTTTTATTTATTAACTGTTTTTTACTTTCTACTCCATGGCAATATTTTAATGAGCTCTTACAATTTTGCTGTGTTTGTTCAGCAATTGCTGTATGTTTTCTTCAGTTTCACTGCAGTAGTGAAATCTAAGTTGCATTGATGTTGCTCACTTTATTATTATTATTTTTTGTTCAGGACTACATAGACAGCATGGAAGGTGCAACCTTGTCTGGCAGACAAGCTTCGGCCTATATCTGCGATGCAGGGGAAGAATTAGTGGCATTGCGGAAGAAGCTCGATGCTGAGTTTAAAGACGACTTAAAAATATCAAATACTAAAGATGAATTGAGCTTAGTATGATAAATTTTCATGAGGTGGTCATGTTGACATGAAGCAATCTGGTTTTTTTGCATGCAACATTTTTCAATGTATATTCAATCGATAAATAATTACAGAATAGATTGTTTCGAAGCAAGTAGTGTTGTTTATAGTTCTTATATCCGGTCTCTATAAATTGTGATTCCCATCCAGCCATTGACATTCCTTACGCCCCAATTTTTTTTTTTTTCTTTTGAACTGAAATTAGCATTAAAATAATTCAAGGTAATGAATGATCCAGGAATTGATCGCTGTGCAAGAAAATTATTTTCTTAATACATACTTGTTGAAATTTATAAGAAATTACAAAATTTAGTGAGTTTCACATTAATCTCTTTTTTTATGTATAATTTTTAATAAAATTTAACTAATAGAAGAAAATGTGTTCTTGATATTCTTAAAAAAAAAATCCTATTAGACATGAATATAAATTAAACTAAATTAAATACACGTAAACATGAATCCAAATCCCTTGGAGAGTGAGCAAGCCTTGGCCACACAATTATCAATTACACAAATAATTGAGCGAATGTATGTGTATCCACGTTGGTGGTACTGCGAAAGAGAAAACGGAGCAACACAAAGAAGCTTAATTAATGTAAATTATGAACATAGGATAGGAAATGGCAAAAATATGCTGCTGGAGTGGAACACCTCCACTACAACCTTTACAAAAGCAGGTACTACATAGTTACTAAGAATCTATTATATGATTTATATCTATAGAGGCGAATTCGGACTTTCAAATTCGTTGCTGCTTCTCTGATTTATATTTTGACGTTGCTATTGCAGTTTCGAAGGAATCACGGCGTCCAAAACTGCTCAAACACTAACACACTGAATAGGAGGAAGATATATGCATGCTTGAACAGAGAAAAAGAAAGTGAAACACCTCAGATATTGAAAATAGCGGTGAGCGGGGTAACGGAACTCTTGAGGCTTTTCTCTCCTTCTTCCCATCAAACAAGGTGTCCATGCCCATGCCAACACAATCTCCAACCTTGTTTTTACTTATCTATCTATTAATTGCTCTATTCTAAGGAGTCACTCCCACTTAGTTATATGCAGCCTTGAGAAACAGAGAGATCAAATTGAATTCCCAGCTTCGAGCGTCGATGATGTTCTAAGGATCATCAAGTCTGATTACGACAACGCTTATTTCGTAACAGGTAGCATCTTTTTTTTTTTTTAATTTCCATTTATTTTATTAATTCAACAAGACTTAATTATCAATTTGGTCTCCAAATTTTTAAAATTGAAACATTTAATATAATTTGGGGATCAAATTGATATTTTAGCCAATAAGATAATGATATCAGTTTGTTTTTTTCGTGGTGTGCTATCTGTCTCTTAATTTTTGCATGCATGATGAAGCGGGATCGTGCTTGCAGAAATGAATTATACGGCTAAAATTAATGGACGCATTTCTCACTTTTGTTTGACAACTAGGGAACTTCTCTTCTTCAATTTATGCTGAGAACTGTATCTTTGAAGACCCAACTATTAAATTTCGCGGTAAGAATTATCGCCTTTCACCTATAACAACTTGTATGCTACCCTTCCTCTTGTGCTTGGCTTCTCTTCTCCTGCTTACTCTTCATCAGCAACTCGAGTTACTCATTGCTGTCATGGAAAAAAAATATGAAAGAAAAGAAAACATCACTTTGATAATATACAATCAACTAAGCTATCATGCATGGTCATACAGGTAGGGAGTTATATGCGCGCAACTTGAAATTGCTTGTTCCCTTCTTTGACTCTGCATCAATTATACTACAAAAGATTGATAAGGTAGATATTCTCTGTAAATTAACATTTTATACTTGCTAGTTGTAAAACTAGAAACCTACACCAAGAGACCATCTCTCTGTTGGAACTCTTGTCTAAGGAACTATTTTGTGGAAAAGAAAAGTGCAGTATTTTATATCTTCCTCATTAAAACCATTTACACTTGTTTTGATTATACATTAAGAAGATTCACATTAACTAGGAGTGATTCTATTCATATTCATAATCAGAAAACTGTATTTCCCTTTGTTACTAAGGTAGAGATTCTTCAAGTATCACCTGGAAGAATGTACAAATGGGGGGTGGGGGTGGGGGGACATGGGACTTAGCATCATACCATTGCCATAATGTGGTTCTTTTGTGTTTGGAATTTGGATACTCCATGGTTATATTGAGAAAATGGTCAACTTTTAGAGGGGTTATGCACCCAAGCAGAAGGAACATGATTCTAAGAAATATGACATAGTCTCTTATGAGAGACAAAATGTTTATCACTCCTTATAAATCTTGAGTGAGAGATTTAGGCTTGTAGGATAATACACAACTTGGAGAGGCTTTTTTAAGTTTGTCTATAAAACTTGTAATTCAGTTCCAGATGTGTTAATTTTGAACCTATGGTCTAGATACTTTGAACCATTTCTTACCCATTTGCGTTATGATTTAGACCCTTAAAAAGATTTGTTTCTCTCTTTTGATTATATGTGCTTATCAGTCATCTTTCTCCATTACGTTCCTGTATTGTTTTTCTCTGCAAATTGAAAGTCCTGATATTACAACTCTCACGACTCTGTTAATTTAAATCATACACACCTTATTGCTGGATGTTTCTTTCAATCAGTCTCTACAATAACTGATAGGAGATTGGCCTCTTGAGCTACACTATTTACTCAAAAAACACATCTTCATGTTCTGCTCATCTTCATGCAGGATGTTGACTCTGACACAAATTTTGTGCTGGCATCTTGGAAACTAAGGTGCTTATCCTACTCCTTATATGCATCAACGTGTAACATCAGCATTTCTATTTTCAAGCACTTTGTATTCCCTCAGTTCAGGAGTTACTGAAAACTCCGCAAATGGAGATAGAGTTCAATAGCTTCATGAGTTGATAAAAAAGATAGAATTAGCCTTATCTTGATTTTGAATCTTGCCATGTATAATGCTAATTTATCTGTACAATTTGATCATATGTTGCACATATATACCTGTGTTGAATCAATGAAGATTATTTTGGTTCTCTCTATATATGCATTGTTCAAAGAATTATAAAATGCTTCTAAAGCAAAATGGTAGTGATGTTCTGGAATATAGATAAATTTCTGTATTTGGCATCCTTTTGCCTTTAACACAAAGCGAGCGCTAAAAGGATCCCTAAAGAGTTTGCTACTTGCTTCACTTAAGTGTTCTGAAATTAGGTACAACATAGATGTGTGGTCAATTTTATAGTCTTTGTGCATTCCTTAGGTTTGTTAGGTGCCCGGTACGAGTATGATAGTCATCAGTTTTAAAGTGTCCATGCCTCTATTAATCAGGAAACATCGCCTACGAGGATATTTGAAGTTACATGCCTGGCCTCCATTCCATGTTTTCATCACTTAAGATTCTCAATTTCTTTGTTAATTTACTTTTTGGGGGTCTGATATGCAGGACCAACTTAAAGCTTCCTTGGAGGCCTCTAATTTCAATCGATGGAAGCACAGTTTATGAATTAAATGAAGATTACAAAGTCAGTCAATACATCCTTTTCTTTCTGCTGTATACCATTTTACCAATTGATGTGATTTGAGATCCATGTTAACTAGTGTTTGCAACTTTTTTGTTTGACAGATTGTTAGACATGTTGAGAGTTGGAACATTTCTGCAGTTGAAGCAGTTTTGCAGATTTTCTCCTTTAAGTCTAAAAATCCAGGTGGTTGAGACATCGAGTGTCATGAAATTATCCATGTGTCACTCTCTGTTGGCACTTTCAAACGGAGTCACTTGGTAAATTTAACTGACAGATATTTCATAATGATTCTTAGTTTATGTAGTTGTTAAAGATTCCATTTAGCCTATCAGTTTTTCTGCATGACTGGCTTATTTTTCCTCTAGGCGCAAGTATAACTAGGAGTATTTGCAGAATACGTATGTTCTAAAAAAAGTGTTTATTACTGGTGCATTAATTGGGAGATTTTTCAAGTGAATGTTAGTATATCCACACAAAGCATGAAATATCAAAGGCAGAATTGCCCTAAAGCAAGCCACAAGAAAAGAAAACGGACTTCTTGTTGACAATACACTAAATTAAGTTGAGCAGGCAAAAGATTCCCTTTTCCGTTTAAGTCTGTTCCACTGCCTATACTTGCCTGCAGTCTGTAATAAGTATGGAGTAATTCCATTTATCAGTTGAAGGATCAGCTTTATCATTTGCCCCACAAGAAGTGCGTCTGTTGCTATAATGATGGGGTGAGATTAAATTACAATGATAGTCTTTAGATTAGAGCATCTCTAGACCATAAGTTCAGCGCCATAGTGCTGTTAGCACAACCAATTTTTCTGTGACACTACATTATTATTTCCCTCCACTATCTCTGACTACTGCAGCACTGCCATCAAGTTCAAGATTACCTTTACCTTTTACTAGTGTCTTTATAGTTCAAAATGAAATTTCTCCTTTCAAACAGGCTAATAGCCCATCTCCAGATTTGGTATGAGTAGCTTCTTAGTAGACCATCTTTTAGTTGCATTTGTGAATTATGAGAAGGCTTTGTAGTTACTTTTTGACCAAAATATATCCCATATATAGCAATATAGATTCCAAGGAGTTCAAGCTAGGATGGAAGTCATGTGAGAGTTGGTTCATTTGAATTCATTTAGCACAGAAGATTGTTGGATGAAACACATATTTGGGGTTGCAATCTCTAAGAATGTGGCTTACGATTTCAATGGCCAGCCTTCTCAAGGTTTTCCTACCTAGTTGATTTAATATTAGAAAATGGTAGTAGTAAATAAAGCAGTCATGTTGCAGAGAATCTCCACCGACCACCATACTGATATTTACAAGAAAGGTATAGTTATCTTTCTATCTGTATTATGCTTGCCATATGATAGCTAAATGGGGTCTATGAGTCTATGACAACACTATGGTATTATTTAATCTGAGAATCCAAGGTGGAACGGTAGTTACGGTACTAGTGCCTGGCTGCAATTTTGCTCTGTCTTACATTTGTTAATTTGGTTTCTCACAACTCACGAGTCACCATAAGCTAACCAACTCGTTCAGATTCAAACTCATCCATGTGAAACTAAATTACAGTCACAAATAGCACAATTCTTCTGGGGGGATACACATCATGTTTAGACATGCAGAAACTTTATGCTCTAGTTGTTGCAATGGGCCATACATTTTTTTTATATAACTCATTACTTCATTACAATTTTACGTGTTACCATGAAGTTCCACAGTTTTGTTAGAGGGCAAGAAATGGATAACCATGTAACTACTTTGTTCCTACTACTTGAAGACAAACTTAAGATAAATAACTGTACAAGAGAGACAGGCAAGTATACAAGAAACTGCTCTCCAATTCAGAGCAATTCAAAGTTGAAACCCCATGAAAACAATAGTTTCAATAATTAATTGAAACATAGAAGTTAAAAATCAATAATCACAAGTGAAATAATGAATGTGGAAAAGAACAATGAACTAATCCAGTTCCAAAATTTCAGACTCTAGTCTCTCCACCAAGCATATAGCAACAAAGAGAAGCCACCATTACTACTCCCACATGACCTTGTAGATGAAGAGCACGAACTTCTGCCACCATCACTGCTCTCCTCCGCCCACTGCAACACACTGGAGCTCGATGGCGATGTCCTGAAGATCGATGGTGCCATAGTGGGTCCCACCAACCTCTTCTTCATTAACTTCTTCTCTGGACCCACCATTTCAGGCCACACAGCACCACCATCACCTACTTGAAACACAAAAACACCATGGCCATTGTTGCCATTGCCATCTTCACTATTAACCACCCAATTCAACACGTCCCAGTAGAACTCTACTTCAACGCCATCAATGAATATTTTCTCGTTGCCTCTGAATTTCCACGCCAGCCTTTTCACCACCAAACAAACTTGACCATCCGCTTTCACTCTCAGTTCTTCTCCACTGCACAATTCAATCTCTAATTCGTGTTTTGAACCCATGAACTCGCCCCTGGACACGTAACTCTTGCTTCCAAACACATGTTCTCTTCTCGACACAAGAGTTTGGTCACTGGGTTGGTGAGTTGAAAGCTGCACGGGAAGACCAAGAACAAGATCACCCAGAAAGAATTCAACCCTTCCATTGCAGCAGATAGCAAGGTAGAAGCATGACTCAGGCTCAGCTGAGTTTCGAGTACTAAAAAGTGTTTCAGAGAAGTCCCAGTGAAGTTTGATTTTCTGAGAACGTTTGTGGGGGCGAGTGAGGTAGATGGATTTGGATTCTGGTCGAGTTCGGAAGAAGGAGAAGGTTGAAGGGTTGAGAGGAATGGTGATGGAGAAGGTGTGAGGTGCATAAATGGTTAAGGAGTGAGAGAGAAGGGTTCTGCACCAGGTGAGTGTAAGGTACGTGGAAGAGTTGCAAAGTTGAGTTTGGTATATGCAGGTTACTAGGTTTTGTGGCACTTGAGTGATGCTTGAGCTTGAAGGTGTGTTGGGTTGGCTGAAACAAGCTGGGATCATGTTGTGTTGTTTGTTGTTCCTTCTTGGACGTGTGTGTGTGTGTGTGTTTTTCTCAAACCATGTAGTTAATGTTCGTCTGTTTGGACTTTGGATGGATGGTTAGGTTGTTTTAGTATCGATAATGGGAGAGGAGTGTGTCAGTGTGTGTTATTGGTTTTATGTGTGTTGGGGGGAAATTTTGTTGGACTTGTGTTCAATGTTTAAGGTTGTGAGTTGTGACTTCTTTTGAGATGTTGGCAAAAGTGTAGAAGTAATAATGAGAAAGCAAGGCTTGTTTGATATTAAAAGAGAAAAAGAGGGAGAATACGAGGCTTTTATGTGTTAGCCTTTCAAATACAGTTTGTTGGTTTCCTTGAATTGCGCCTTTGACAAGGCTTCAAAAGCCTTTTGTCCCTCGTAGTATGTATGCTCGTGAGCTGGGTTGCACTGGGGGTCTGCAACTTTCCAAGTCATTCGAATTAACAATTATATATGCCATGACCCGTTTTTATTTTGTTATTGATTACTACCTTCTCAGTTCCCTAGCTTGAAATGAAATGTCATAAATCCTATTTATAATGTTTCAACTTTGAATATCAGAAGCATTGGACATAAAATGATCGTGCCATATGTTTTCGCACGGAAGCAAAGGGAGGCGAGAAGACAACTGACTTTTCACATTATCCAGTTTTTTCTATTAAACAGCTGACATATAGATTATAGAGTGTTAAATTTATATAAAAAAAAATCCATATCAATAGTTTTAACTGTTGTTTTATTTGCATAACAAGTAAATTGCTTGATTATAATATCTATTTAAATTCATGGTTGGTTTTAATTTATAAGCAAATTGCTTGCAAACCAAAATATGTAACATTATATTCATTTTCGATCCCTCCTGTAAAATGTTATATTCATACAACATTTAAATGTGAAACTTCCTATTGAGAAATACTGTTTTGTATGAAAACAAATAGAAGAAAGGAAATTTACTGTCATTCTATCCTATACACCCAAAGGGTTTGGTCCAGCGAAAGTGTGCCAAGTGCGCAATTAAAAGTGTGTCGAGGGAGATACTTCATGAGGAGGGACACCCTGACTCAATTCTTGTGAAAAACATCCCTGGGATAGGGAGTTAATTTACTCATGTCGCTCTAAGTCAGAAATTTTCTCTCCACAAATTACTACGTATGACAACTTTATTAGTTTTAAAAATAATTATCTTTAAAATCATATCAAATTTGTGATTAGATGATATTAGTGATTAAATAGTAGTATAAAATTATGAGGAACAATTATATATAAACTATTCACGGTGGCTTCTGTGAAATATCTAAATTTAACTTCTTTTTTTTATATAATTTTTACATATAACCAATCAAATATATACATGTATTTGTGATGTGTTGGTGTGGATTTTTCTTTTGTACAAAATAGCAACATTACTTTCTATTATTCACAAAATACTTTTTTTGTAGAACTTTTGTAACACTATTTTCTCTTTTATTTCTATTCATTTGACCAATCTTATCTCAAGTTTCTCTCTTTTTTTATGTTTCTTTCTTTTCTTCTTATTTTTTGACTGTACTGGAAAATATGAAAAAATTATACAAATAAAATTTATCTTCTCCTAAAGATATTTATTCGTCCAACAGATTTGCAGCCAAAATTATGCTTCAAATCTTGAAATTATACCGAATTAGCGTCCCAAAGTAGTCCCTGCTTTTCATTAAAGCTAATTTACCCTTTTCCACCGTACTTCAAATTAAGTTCAAACACGATCGACCAAGGCATGGTTTTCTTCCAATAGTTAATTAGGAAAATCTCTGTCAGGAGTATTGAACCACAATCACCAGATCCGCAATTGTTAATAATAATTTCAGAGCAAAACCAAAAATTGAACTTTGCAAGACCCAAATCAAATAAACTCCCTCGACAACAATTCAATTGTTTATAGGTGTATAGCCATAGCAAATGCAATAAAACGTACAAAAAATAACAGGAAGAAATCTAAGTAAAAGAACCAGATTAAAAAAAAAGACTAAGAATGAGAAGACGGTGTTGCCAATTCATGTTGAACAGCCTTCATGAGCAAGCTATCTTTTCCAAGAACAACAATGACGGGAGAGCCACCAATGCTACGAGCAGCGGCATTCATAATCTCAGTCATTAAGGCCTTGAACTCATTCAGATCAAGTGCACCATTCCCATCTTCATCGAACCTCTTGAATATCTCTTCGTTCTCTTGCTGCGGCGGCGATTCCGAACCGAAAGGCAGAAGCATCCCTAACCTCCCTCGGATTTTGTCACGCGAAAGCTTCCCATCGCCATTCTCATCTATCCTCGCAAACCATTCGTTCACGAAACCGTCAAACTTAGCCTTGTCATTTACGAACTCGGTTATGGTGAAGCTGTTCACTACTGCTACGCTCATTGTTCTCTTTTGGAATAATAGGCTAGAATAAGGTCTGAGTCTGAGGAAAACAGTTATGTTATTGTCTTCTGGACATGTGTGCATGTTTTATTTATAAAGTAACGGTTGCCCTAAGTTCACGTTTCCAATGGTTGATTAGCCTTTATTTTAGAATTTAGAGCACCACACCACACCACACCAATGTGCCTGTGGTAGTGGGATTTTTATTTTTTTTTACCCTTCAAAGGACATTCACATGTTGCGATGTTGGGGAAAGAATATGCCGTTGGGGTGGGTGAAAATTTAAGTGGCTGGACTTTCTTAAACAGTTAAACATGTGGATCATTATGTAGTTCTGCTATGCAAATATTTAAATGCGGTAAGGCTAACTAATGATATTTATGTGTGCCATAAAAAATGATATTAATGTGCATACTATTTTTTTTTATTATAATTTTTGGTTTAAAGTCGTTCTTGTTTAAAATAATAAGTAATATTCCTCTTTGAGATTATGAGCACACACATGATGTACATACAAAATAGATAATCTCCTGATCTATTTTATACCTAAAGATGAATCCAGATTCTAATTATGGATCAATTGATTAAAGACACAAATTACTATCATTTATGTCAAGTATGTGGTTGGTGTTAACTGTTAAAATTTAAAATGATTATCTAACAAGCTTAGATATACTTTTTTATATAAATAATACATATATTCACTAATATAATTAATATTTTTTTCCTAAAAGAATATTTGTTATTACTACTTTGGGTGATATATACTTTAGGTGATATACTTTGGATGAGTATCATAATTTGTATTTCTTTCCAATCATTTTTTATTAATAATTTCTTTCTCATTGCTCCTCTAACATTTCCACCATCTTTGGAATTAATGTTTTTTAGAATTACAAAATTATAACTTAGAGAACTTTTATTGAGATAAGGGCGTAGTTAATATATTAATTTAAACTTTTATAATGACAAATGAAAACAATTTGCTAACCAAAACCATAGATACAAGAAAAGGATAGAGTATTGCTTTCATTTTTTTTATAAAAAACATTTAAAAATAAGAAATCAGGTAATATTTTTTTAATTGATTGTAAAAATATAAACTGAAACAATTTTCTCTCAAATTAAACCAGTTCCTATGTAAAAGAAAAATGTAGTTTACAAAATACTACCACTTATCATATTCAAATCCGTGCAGGGTTGGTAATAGTGCATGAAAAGGGGTAACTCTTCTATCGTATGTTTCTCTTTTTATTAACGAACAAACATATGAAAAGTGAATATCTATAAATATTTAAGAATTAAAAAGTTGTAATAAAAAGTTTTTCTTACTGCTATAATAATATAAAAAGTTAATACCATACAATAAAATACAATTATTTATTAATTAATTTTTTGTAAAATTAAAATGATATTCCATGTGTGTGTGCGCGTGTAATGTTTCATGTTTCATATAATTGAAAAATTAAGACGGTCACTCACAAGGCTGACACTATTTCCCTCAACAGCCTAAATCAACGAGTAGCCAAGATAAAAGACTGAACCATATTTATCAAACAAATAAGTTAATTTGACACACAAATTATGAGATAGGCGATGAGCAAGCATATTTTGTTTTCTGGTTTTTCAGCTGCAGGGCAAAGCTTTAATCCTTTAAACATTTCTGCATTTCAGGGAGCGGGCAAAGAAATCAATCATCAATTTGTGAATCCAACTTTTAAAATGTATTTCTCAGAACATATCAAGCGAATTGGATCTGATTGTAGTTTAGGAACTGCATGGCATTAGCTATAACTAAACCAATCCTACTATCCCTGACTGAAGCAGCAGGGGTTTAGTCAAGTTTGTGGGATACAGCATTTATCAGACAAACTCACTCACATGGCCTCAATTCAGAAGCAATTTGAAGCATTCTCGAACGAGATGCAAAACCATACGAAGGATCATGGATTTGTTACGTTTGCAGCAAATAACAAAATTGTACCTTGGTCATGTGACAAACAATCAGTGCTGTTGCATTTGTTCGGCAAAATGACCTAAAGGGGTTTTTTTTTACAAACTTATTCCCAAAACAGGTTTCTTTTGAAACATTTTTCCTGGGGGGTTTGTTTTTTAGGGTTTTGCAAAGGGTTTCACCATTCCTGTTGACGAAACACCTTATGTCGCCATTCCCATTGACATAACATCACTGTGCATGTCAGCCACAAATTATTCACGTGTGCTATGTGGGTTTCGCCATCACCATTTGCGAAACACACTGCACTGCATCCTTCCATCATACCGTTACACCATGCCTATACATGCAAGCCATCCAGCATGGGTTTCGTCAATGATACCAGCGTGTCCAGCATGGGTTTCACCATCACCATTGGCGAAACACACATGCATGTGTTTCCATTTCACGTGCTTCCATAGGCAGCCGTTGTGGCTATTAAAACATCTAGCCTTTTCAGAATTTGCAGGTGGGTTGCAGGCGTAGATTCTTTAGTTGAAATTAATCCAACTCCCCCACCTTCTCCCCCTCCCCTTTATATAACAACATGTGGTGCAGAATAAACACACTCCATTCAAGATTTTTCTAGTTTTCTAATTGCGGTTATATACTTCTGGCTGGAAATTTGCTTACTGGAAATTGCCTCCCCAGTTCAAGTTTTGTTATTTCTCGGTATGTCTCTCATTTTAATATTTGTCGTATCTCTCCTTTTTAAATCTTGACATCATTTACAAATTTTTTTTTGTAGAATTAAGATTTAATCTCAAGTTTAACTGAACTAGTATTTTTTAGAATTAGATTATTTTATTTTAAAGTTATTGATGTTATGATTAATTATTTATAATATTTTTTTTGTAGTTATATTTTGGTATGTGATGAATTATGTTATAGCAATCTTATATTTCAATGGAAAGGTATATGAAGAGAATGATGGTGAAGGCAGTAAAAAAGCAATTCAGATTAATCGTGGAATAAGTTATAATGCTTTGAATAAAAAAATAGAGATAAGGTAAGGTTAGAAAATAATGAAATTATTTCTTCTATAAGCTACAAATTTATAGTTTCAGGAAAATATGTTGCGTTGCAAATTTGTGATGACGAAGAAGTTGAAACTATGATCGAAAGTTTTCGACAACAAAAACAAATGTCAATTATAGAATTGTACATAGAAAAAGATGTTACTGGTGGTTCTGCGTTTCATTCTACAAATTCTGTTAGATCATGTGGAAATAATTTATCTAATAATGAGTAGGAACCGCCAAGAAATGTAAGCAATTTAGATGATGATGAAGATGAAGATGATGATGATTATTTTGTGTCTAATTCATACGTTGAGAGTCTTTAGATGAAGATGATAGTGTTGATGGTATATCTGATACACATGATGAAGTCACCCACATGGTTGAACCAGTTACAATTGTTCAACCAAGAATAGATATATTTAATTAAATTAAAAAATAGTTGAATACATTAATCAATTTATAACATTTGTATTTAATGGTAAATAAATATTTTGGTGATATTGACATGAATTTTAATTTTTTAAGTATTAGGTGTAGAAGGAATTCAAAATGCATTTTGGAATGATGTTTTGCATTATAACAATATCAATTGGAGTCATCCTGATGAGGAGGACATTTGTAGTTTGGAGATGTCATCCAGTTTTAATGTTAGGCAAGAATTATATGTTGGTATGGATTTTGATAGTAAAGATGCGGTAAAAAATGCATTGAAACAATATGTTATAAAGGTGCATCAAAGTTTTAAAGTTCTTGAAATCAAATCACACAAATATATCGTTTGTTGCCCGAATAAAAACACACAGAGTGTCCTTGACCTTTTTATATGAGGACAATTTTATCTAAAAAAACTTATTCATGGAAAGTGACACAATGGGATGGACCACACACATGTCTGAATATGAGTATGACACAAGATCATGACAAACTTGATTCAGATTTAATCGTCACTTGTGTAGTAGGTACGTTTTTTATGTTCATATTATCCTACTTTTGCGTTTTTGGTTATTTAAAATTTTTTATTTTATTAACAGGCATGATTAGAGAAGATACATCAATAAAAGTTTCTTTGATTCAAGAAAGGATAAACAATGAATTTGCCTATAAGGTTTCGTACAAAAAAGCATGGATGTCGAAACAAAAAGTGATTGCAATTGAATATGGCGATTGGGAAGAGTCATATGCCAAACTTTCATCGTGGCTAAAACACATGCAAAATAATTTTCTTGGATCCTATTTTCAAATACTGCATGACGATTTTATTGTTGGGAATAGGGTGAGTCGTGAACACTGTTAGTTTCATAGAGTATTTTGGACTTTCGGTCAATGTAAAGAGGCTTTTAATTATTGTAAGCCAATCATACAAGTTGACGGCACACATTTACACGGGAAATACCGTGGGACCCTGTTAATAACCACATCACAAGATGGAAATGGTGGTGTTCTTCCTCTAGCATTCACTGTAGTCGAAGGTGAAACGTTAACAGCGTGATCATGGTTTTTGGCACACTTGCGTGAACACGTGACAAATAAAAATGGTATTTGTCTCATATTTGATCATCATGTGAGTATAAAGTCTATTGTTGTTAACGAAACACTTGGTTGACAAGCTTCCCACGCTTATCATGTTTACTGCGTCTGACATAGCAAGCAATTTCAATCGCAAATTCAACAATGTCAAACAAAAAGAAATGTTGAAAAAATTGGGTAAGATTTAATTTCTAATATGATGTTAATTTATGTATCATATATACTTAAAATTGTTGTTGCTAACTAATTTTATGCATGCAACCTACACTCCTTGCAAGCATACATTTGATCAAAATTTAGAAAAATTTCGTCAATTGAGTTCAGCCATAGCAACATGGATTGATTGCATTTCAAAGGAAAAATGGAGCATGGCTTATGACGAAGAAGGACATAGATATGGTCACATGACAACCAACCTCTCAGAATGTGTAAATAAGGTATTGAAGGATTGTCGCAACATACCGATAATAGCTTTGGTGAAATCAACATATAGTAGGTGTCGAAAATACTTTGTTGATCGTGGTCGTCAAGCCCAAAGACAATTAAATGAAGGACAAGTATATTGTTCTAAGGTTGTTAAAGAACTTCGAAAAAATCAAGAACAAGCTTGTTCGCACATCGTCCGCATCTACGATATCCACTCGACAAAGTTTGAAGTAAAGGAGACCTTCAATCCTATAACGCAACGTGGTGGACAAAAGCGAACAATTAAATTGAATGACCATTATTGTCAATGCGGAAAGTATTCTGGACTTCAATATCCATGTTCACACATTATTGCTACTTGTGGTTACGTGAGCATGAACTACAATTCGTGTGAAAGGTAGGCCAAAATCAACAAGGATAAGGAATGAGATAGATTGGTTCGAACCATCTGAGCACCGACAAAAATATAATAGATGTGGAAGAGAAGGACACAACAACGTCGATGTCCAATGCAATCTAAATGTGAAAGTTGTTAAATTAATTGATTTATGTATTTTGTTTGTCTACTTGAATGAAATGGTAGCTATCCATCATCAGTTTGTTTTTTAACTTACTTATTATTATATTTTTGTGCGTGACATAAACTGCATCAATTGGTTAATATTCATAACAAACGATGATAGAAGTCTAAAATTTAAATAAAAAGCATACAATACAATATTTAAATACTAATATGAAAATCAATCGTCATGATGTCTGTGATGACGTGAGGATGTGCCGCACGGACGTTCCCATCTTCGTGCTTGTCTCCCTTCTTCAACTTGATCAGCCTCAGCAGAAAATTGGTGACGTAAATCAATACCTAATAATTCATCTATATTAGGTATTACTCCGGGTACATTCCATTGAGTACCTAATGGGGCATTAGGTGTTGGAATTGAAGCATCATGTTGCTGTGAATAGGTCATAGTAGGCCATGAAAAATTGGGATATGTCTCCGCAACACCACCTAATGAATGATCGCTTGAAGAAGTATCACTTGGTGAGCTTCGAATGGACACTGATACATCTGTGTCGGATACTGAGCAAATGTTGGTGGTGCGTAGTACATTTCATGGCCACGCTCTACCATCTGTGGATACAAATATGGTTCCGCTTCAACAGCCTCTCCCTTCGTCTGGCTGTGTCCTGAGTTTGAACACTTGATTGGAGAATATTAAACTCTTGGACTGTAAATTCATGTTCTGTTGCTGGACCATGTGATAGAGGTTCAATTATTCTCTCTTGCTCTTCAGATAAAATGGTTATTTTCTCCACATACGGCACTAGATCATCCACTGTCCATGTATTTCTCCCTTGTGGAGACACCGTACTATAATGTCTCTGCAACTTCAGTCTGCAATTATTAATTATTTTAGTTCATGGACTCAAATTTCATAAATAATTTGAACTTAAATATGAAGGAAAAAAATTAAAAATACCAGTGTAGCTGTGTTTGCATTTTTAGGGTCAACAAACATCTTCGTTTTTTGCCTATACCACACCATATAGTCGGAGTTAAAGCCCAATAAGTCTTCTTGTCAAGCATAACCGTCGACCCTAAAATCAGCTCGATTGTTCCATTGATCGATCATTGAGCCTAACAATTGGCCCCAATTTTCATCATGTTTTCCTTTCAATGTTATGCCATGAATATTAAAGGGCTGTGAAGGACACCGTAGAATTGGTTGCTGCATTCCAAATTGTCTCAACACTCTATCAGGTTGGTACCATTAAATAACTTGGAAACAAATTAGTGGCACCACCGCGCACCACGCTACACTCCCAACTAAAAAAATTGGAGGCAACACTGAGATAACATTTGCTGAGTTAGGCTCCCACACAAATTGCATATAATTCCAATTTTGTTTAATTTCAGTGAAATATGACATATTATCTATTATTTAAGTAATACATTTAAATGTTCTTACCTCATGTCGTTTCATAATATCTAATTTGCGACGAAAAAGTATCAAATCATCATTACCAATATGTTGATTTTCCCGTCGCAGCCACCTAAAAACAATTATAAATTAACATAACTTACATTATTAATTATTTTAAAATCAAATCTAATTTTTTAAACGACTAACATGTGTCCAAGTGATTTATTTTCTATCAGTGGAAGAGTCCTCTTTGGAGTCAAAGTTGTACATCGTTCTCATGCTCACATTTGTATTAACACGCACATACATCCAATTGATTTAATTTTATAATTGATGACGTTGCACATCTCTATATAAATAAACAAGTACGACAACTCCCCATGAATACGTGTTGCACTCTCTAATACCTTACCGAAACTTTGCTACTGCCTTTTGTCAACAAATAAAACACCTCCAATGAATCTTAGGATCCATGCATGGGTAAACCTTTCTACTTGTAAGTTGTCATCATGGTTATTTAATTGTGGAAAATGCTGAGCCAGCCAACTTAATTTAATTATACTACCTTGAAGTTCACCTTCTTCTGGTATAACCCTGACAATTCTTCACATAAATCAGCCCAATTAAGGTTTGTTGGACCAGTTAATGGTGACTCATCCACACAGATACCTAATAAAACAAATACATCTTAAAGAGTAACAGTACACACTCCACATCTCATGTGAAAAGTAGAAAAGTATGTGTTTCTAGCCTCCATCTTTCTATCAAGCCGCTAATTAATACCATATTTATTTTTAAATATCCCATTTTCATAATCTAGTCAAAACCAGATTGTCGAAGTAGAGGAATAATTTCGTCTGATATTTATTCTTGACCTTGATAGGTGGGGATAACTTGTCTAATGTGTAATTTTCTATCTTCTTCCTCATTCCAAATATGTTGTGAAACATGTTTATCTTACATCCACGACACGTCACCATCAGATTTAATTTTTATATTTGATGAACATGATCAAGAAGATGTCATTAATACTGCAAAATAAAATATGTAGACAATATAATAAAATTAAGTACATACATACAAATTAAATTAAATATATATATATATATAAAATATTAATGACACGATAAATATATTATACCAAATAAATTAAAATACATCCAAAGAAGCTAAACAAATAATAACACAATAAATATTATAAAAGCTAAATTCAATATATGCACAAAAATTATATATAGGATGTGTTTAGTTTAAAAAATTAAAATATTTTTTTTTAAAATTAAAATAAAATGTAAAAAGTATGAGTACTCTTACGAAAAAATATAATTTTTTTTTCTAATATTATTTTTCTGTTAAAAAAACTAATTTTTCATCATCTTTCGCAAGTATCCACTACTGCTTTGTTAATAGGGTCAAATTAAAAGATTTTAGAGCAAAAATTGAGTTAACCTTTTCCTCTCCGAACTAGTTAAAGAAAAAACTCATCCAACGAATTTTTCATTTCTTGATAATGCTTTTTTCTAAATCATATTAATCATGTCTTCTAACTCAACACACGAAGAATTTGAAAATAAACAAACAACCCACACAATTAATACACGAAGGAAACCATTGTATAATGAAAGTGCGCTGCATATCTTTATTGTGCTTACTTGGTAGTTAAGATTGAGATATTGTTCAAATGTTTGGTTACAGAGCTAATCATAAAAAATTAACATATTTATATTCAATTATATTTAAATAAACATAATATTAATATCAAATATCCGTCCTAAGACTTATGGGAATGCACTCTTAGAGGATTGCAATTTCAACACCTCAATTAAAATTAGTATTAATATTAAAAAATATAAAAAATTATAACATGAGAAAAAATTTCAGTCTAATTTTAACTGTTTATAATTAATCATTTCTAAACATATTTTTTAAACACACCTAGCTAATATTATCTATAATTTTTTTTATAACAAATAAGATTAGTTTATTTTTACACTAGAAATAACTATGAAAAATTAAACACACCTACCTAATATTATTTATGATTTAATTGTTGAATTCAATTATATTTTATTTTAAATATAATTACTAACTAAAATAACTACGAAAAATTAAACACATATTATTCGCGTGAAATGTAACTGCTTTTAACTTAAAAAGAAAGTTTTACATAATATAAAAATTAAATATAAATTTTACTGTTAAATAAATTATTGTTCAATAACAATAATATCAAAATTGAAGTCATATTACCGGATTGAAGCCTTTGTCCACCATCACCAGCGGAATAATTTGTTTGAAGGTCGAAAAAGTAGAAACTCTTGAACCGGAATTGAAGCTTTTCCCACCACCACCAACAGAATAATTTTTTTAAGTGTGTGTATTCTGCACACACAGAAGGGTCATATAAAGGGGAGGGGAAGAGGGTGGGGGACGAAATTTAAATTATCGTCATCCCTCCCACCTTCAAAAGAATAAAGGCTCAACTGCACCTTCTGAAAAGCTTCTAAAAAGGCTATGCTTCAACCACTGCAGCTTCTGAAAAGGCGAGCTAGAAAATGGGTGGCATGTGTTTCACCAATGGTGCTGGCGAAACCCATGTGGACACGGATTCATGCACGTTTCGCCAATGGAGCTGGCGAAACCGGACACATGGCACGCGTTTCGTCAATGGTGTCGGCGAAACCCATGCTAGATGAGAAATGTCGACATGCCATGCATGGATGGACATGGTGTAATATGCATGCAGTGTATTTCGCTAATGGTGATAGCGAAACCCACATGACACACGTGAATAATTTGTGACTGACATGCACAGAGACGATGTGTTGATAGGAATGACGACACAAGGTGTTTCACAACAGAAATGACGAAACCTTTTCCAAAACCTTAAAAAATAGACCCCCTAAATAAAATGTTTCAAAAAAAATCCTTTTAGAAATAAGTTTGTAAAACAAACTCCTTCAAGTCATTTTGCCCATTTGTTCCTAATACTAGTAGTATTGCTCTCAACACAAGTAGAACTGCAAATATTTAATACCATAGGTGAACATATCTATTTGTCAATACTCAATATCAACAGCAGATTAGTAATGATGACAGGCATTGAACTGTCCACAAAAATTATTAGGCAATCCATGACCATAGATGACGTGATACTCCAATATCACCCAATAATTTCTTGTCCACTACAGTAATATTATATGCAAAAGTTCATAGCACTGGCACTTTGCTCTTTGTTCAACCTGAGCTCTCTTCTTTGACTCGTCTTATTTTTCATTGAGATTTTAGACATCTTTTCTTTTCTCTTCAAGAAAGCGACACGGTAAACAGTTGCTCCTTCGACAATGTATGTTAGTGTGTCTGCTCTGCATACATAAAACAACTCGAGTATATATGTTGGGTGGTCCATGATCCTATCAGCAACACCTAGCTAGCCTACACTTAACAACTAAATTTATTTTATTTTTGCTAAAATTCACCCGTTACGGCGGTATGTTTGAATTTGGTTGAATCGGAAAAACAAACATCCTTTTCTTAAAGATAAAAACAATTGCCTAGATTTATTCAAAGTTTCGATAACTAAATTAATAATTGATACACTTTCATATTAAATAAATAATTGCATAAATTGTAATGTATTACATCTATTTTATATTCGAAATAGAAAAATGTTTTATGACAGTGAGAGAGAAAAGTATAGGTATGGTAGGATTTATAATGTTGATTGAGAAAGAGAGATAAAGAAAAATAAGAAGTATTAATAGAGTATTTAAAATTAGGAGATAAAAATAATCTTTGCAAGTTGTGTTGAGAATGTCTACATCAGTACATAAACATAGGAAAACAATTAGTCCATGTGCTTAAGCAGTGTTGGGCCAAACCTAGATTACCAGTAACGTCATGATGGTAGATAGTTTTGGGCCCAATTGAGTGGTCCAGGGTGACATAGAAGTCTTACTGATCCCACTGCCATTGTTCTTGTTTGTGTTTCGTACTGCCATCCAATACCAAAAAACAGTAATGATTTTCATGCCTTTCTTTTTGAATTTCAACAGATTTTGCTAACCTGATGAAACTCTAATATTGAGCTTGACTGACAAATCCGCAACCCTTTGTGCCCGTCAATTTCTCCTTTTCTTTTCATGAGCTTCTTTTTCTTAATTTTTCTTCTTGTCTTTCACTGCCACGCGAATTCAGTAAAAACAAAAACAAAAACAAAATAGTATATATAGTTTAAATTGATATAAACTGTAACGTTTACCTAAGACAATTGCTCAATGATCATTTTTTAATGAAATCAGTGTCATATATTATAATGGTATCGTCTATTTTATTATGATGAAAGGTATAATTAGCGTAAGTGCTACTTGTCTTCCCCTTTGATTGAAAAGAAACAAGACAGAATGGAAAAGTAAGAAATTAACACGATTGTTCTGGTTGTAGATTATGCTACTGTGGATCATCAATGTCCCTTCGTTATCAAGGATATATAAATCAATATGTATATCGGGACAAATCCAGGTTGTCATGTAATAATTTATTCTCCTTTTTTACTTCTTTTTTCCTTTCTCATTGAGGCATCAGAGAGTATGCAGATAAGCTTATGTGATCGCAACTTTTGTGGCGATGGCATTATTACAAAAGGAAAGACAACCATAAGAGAAAGATTCGGTTTTTCTTTTTCTCACCCATATTTTTTTTCTTTAACTTTTTTTCATTTCATTTTCATCTTTTATTTTTCTTTTATTGATATGAATTTAGTTTAATTTCTCAATTGTGGCGCTTAATTTGTTACTTTTTTTTTGTCTGCACTTAATTTGTTATTTATAAGTTATAACAGTAAAAAGCTACCACGATTAACAATTTTGGCAATCAAATGCAGCCAAATATTACAAATTAAACTACCTTGAAAAAAGTAAAAGCCAAGGGACCAAAATAAAATGAAAAAACAATTAAATCAAAATATGTTACGAGGACAAAAAACTAACTATGTGTATCTTTTTCTTCCTTTCGTTCCTCTCGTATCGGTGAGTATATGAGAAAAACATTTTCCTAAATTTTCGCAGCTATTCATCTAACTAACTATCATAAGATTATATTATTTCCACAAAGAGACAAAAAGAGGATTCAATCTTCGAATACCAATGAACAATTACTTATTGACAAAGTCTATGAATACATTAGACGTGTCAAGTTTATAATTAGTTGGTGTTTTGTTATATGAAACTGAGCAATCCTCTTAAGATGTCTTTTATTCTATGGCTTGTTAAAAGGAACTGTTTACTTAGACAAAGCTACTTTTTTGAACAATGATTCTCTCTACCCTTTATGTTCAAATAAGGTTGAGTCAAATATGTTCATTTTTTTCTTGCAGGAAATCTCACTAAGTTTGGACTCATATCCTTGATTTGGCTCTTTTCCGCAAGCGTTTCACACAGTACATTACCGACTTTTTAATTAGGGGCAGATTCACATCAAATGTTCAAGGAAAATATCGTTGTCTAAGAACAAGCTGATTTTTTTAAGATTATCAATTTTTTATAATAGATATTATTAGTAAGATTAAGTTTCTTATGTATAAATAAGTAAAAGGTAAGGGACCAAAATAAACTGAAAAAACAATTAAATCTGAAAACATAAAATATGGTACGAGGACAAAAAACTAACTATGTGTATCTTTTTCTTCCTTTCGTTCCTCTCGTATTGGTGAGTATATGAGAAAAACATTTCCCGAAATTTTTGCAGCTATTCATCTAACTAACTATCTTGTTTGGACTTTGAGCAGAATTAACTCACAGTCACAAGCTCGCACCGTAGTAAGTGTACAAATCTCGTAGGGGAGTTACGTAAAACTTTCATTAGAATTAGATGACCGTAAGGATACAAATTTATTCCAAAGTACGTGAATGTCATTATTTGTGGAATTAATATATAATATATGTATATCTTGCCAGGACAGACTACAGAGTCACTTACACGTAACGCATATTAGATATTTTACACCATGACCAGGCCAGTACTTTATTTCCTTTTGTTTTTATATTAATATTAGAACTTAATTATTGTTTTAGTCTCTTAATTTCAGAATGTGTTTTTTTAATTCATAAAATTTAAAAAGTTTTAGCCTCTAACATAATAAATTAATATTTTATGATATTTTTTAGTATTTTGTATCGGTTTTAAAATATAAACTCAAGCAACTAAAAAATAAAATTAAGTTATAAAAATTTAAAACCGTCACAAAATATCAATTTATCATATTAGATACTAAAAAGAATAATTTATTAAATTTAAGATAAAAAACATTTTTAACTTTTAAGAACCGAACAAAATACACACCTCAAATTCGGAAACTAAATAGTCATTAAACTTTGTTTAAAACTATTTTTTATGCCAAAGGCTAATTTATATATTTATGTTAAAAGTTGTTGAAACCAATTTAGTAAGAAAATAGATTTATTTTCAAAATTAATTATAATACTAGTTCATTTTAAATTTGCATTTAAAAAATGTCCCAAGTATTAAAAAATCACCACAAAATACTAAAAATTGATATAAAATATCAATTTACTATGTCAAACATTAAAAAATAATTTATCAAAATTCATAAATTAAAAAATATTTTAAAATTTCAGAAACTAAAAAAAAGCATACCTTGAGATTCAAGAACTAAAATAATAATGAATTCTTAATGTTAATATTAAATTCGTTTCATAGAGTAACCTCTCATCAATGAGGTTATATAATATAATAACATTCGCCTTCTCTTTTACTCCTGCTTCCTCCTTGTCCCCATGATTGCGTTCCGTTGCTTATGATATGTTATTTAAATTCGGTTTAATTTATTTAACACCGTTTCGCCAAGTAATATTTTCTTCAATAATCCTTTTTGTATATCTAGAATGCGACAAGTGACAACATCTCCTTTTAATTTTGGAGAATATTTTTTAATTTTCATATATTTAAAAATATATTTCATTAATTTTAATGTATATAAATAAAGTAGTTATAATAATTATAAATTAATTTAAAATTTTGCAAATATAACGCATGTGATAAAACATTAAAACTTTCAACAAAATATATCTTGAAATAACATTATTTAATAAAAATATTATTGAATGATGTAAGAAAAAGTATATAAATAGTAAAAGGTAAAGATAAATTTATTCGTTATAACATAGGATGCTAATTATTTAACTTCCAAAGAATATAACTGATTTTTCTTATTTCCAAGATGTCTTTTTCCGTAGTAAACGTACGCAAGAACACGATAAAGATGAAATGGTGTACCCCACGACGATGTGAAGATGTAAGGAGGAGGAATTGATCTTTTTGGTGATCCCCAAGAAGATATGGAGATGGAAAAGAAAGGAAGAGGAGGAATTGGTGTCTCTAATGAGTGATGATAGGAGTTGAGACTTGAGAGTTACGGGGGAATAGAGCAATTTTTTTTGTTATTAATTGGGCTAATTTATCGTTTGCATGCATGGATAAACTGAATCAAAAAAATGCATGGATAAACTGAAAAAAAAAACGAGTTTTTATTTATTTATTATGTAGAACTGTTTTACTAGTTAAAATGTATAATAGGAGCTTTTCTTCATTGTAAATTTAAAAGTCAATGCATGCATATATTATCTAAATTAACTATTTATTGGTATATTATTAGAAGATTGAGGTAAAAAATTATGATTATAATAAATAAATAAAATCATCAACATGCTTAACACATTCAACGAGAGACACGTTGTTTAATTATTTTTTATGAGCTATCACATCACATTTAAGAATCTTAACAGTTTTCCACTCTGATATTTTTATATGTTTGATATTCACAATAACCTCTCCATTGTATAAGCATAATTAACATCACAAGTTACTAAATTGTCAATATTGTTATTAGTTATCCGTTAACATTGGTACTTGACAATTAAAAAACAAAAAAAATTTAGAAAAAATAACATTAAACTCTTTAGTATTTTATAATTTTTTCTCAATTATTATATCAATCATCGAAATCAAAATAAGAACTACTAAAAAGGTCAATTGAATAGGATCTAATATCGAAAAATGCAGTTATATAAATTAATATTATAATAAAAGCATATATTAAAATTATTAATTTAATATTTGATTTTAAAAAATTTATTATTATATAAAATATTCTACAAATGCATTTATATATTTTTATAGATTAACATACATATAATATAAACCATTAGTATTGACTTAGTGATGGAGGGTTTGAGTAATTTATGAGATTTTAAGTTGAAATTTTGTTATCATTACCAACAACACATACATATGAAATAACAATTTAAACAAATAATTTAATAAACACTTTGGTAATAAGATGGAAATTAGGGTGTTCTCATATCATTAAATTAACTCTTAAATTTAAATTTTATAGATAAAGATATATATTTGAAATAAGAGACCACAGTGATCAATAAGATTTTTTTGATAAAAAATAATCATTAATATCTTAATGCCCAAAAAAGTTTAGGAATCCAATACCTTGACTCGTTAATGTGGCACTTTATTTTTAATTGTTATTTATATTTTATTTTTTCAATTTTTAAAAAAAATGAAAACAATATTTTAGTTTTTTAGATCCAATAGACTTAACTCAAACTAATCCATTACTTATCACTTTAGTTCATTTTTGAGTTTGACAAGAAAAATATACAAACTAAATTGACCCAAATCGTAATATTTTGATACGTTGGACAGTTGGAGTGATGGATTTAGTGAAATTAGATCTAAATATATACCCTTTATAGAAAAACTAATAAGTAAAATAGCAATATTTTAAAAATTTAAAAAAATTCAAATTTATGGTGCTGATAAAAAGTGACAAAGTTAAAATTTTTCCAGATTGGGAACAAAAATTCTTAATTTTTCCAGGATTATCTTTTTTAAAAAAATTATTATAGGAAAAAAAATACAGGTTGTCGTCGTGTGGTGTGATTATTGTGAGGTATGTAACGCATGGAAGCATATTTGTGAGAACGTGCTTGCGTTTTTACACGAGAGTGTGGGCTCCACTTCCGAGGAACCGCTTCTGAACCTTTCACTCCTTCCCTCCCTTTGAATACCTACATGCCAAATATAGCGAATTTACATTTATTGACTATTTAATTTTAATATAATATTTGTTACTCAGAATGAATGAAGCCACAATGAAGAGGCTCCTCTCTTGTTCGTTCATGTGTGCTTGTCAGGTAAAATCAACTACACACACCAACACCATAGGAGAAGAAAAAAAAAATGCTTTCTTTTTCACCCATAACTTTAATCAGTGTGGAGTAACCCTCACGAACCAGCCTTCCAAAAGTTCAACCCAGTTACCATTTTCTTCCACATTGTCCCATTCTTTTATGTGGCCTGTCACCATCTCATTTTACCTCTCTGCTACTTCTTAAACCATAATAGAGTCATAGACGCTATATTATTATTGTTATTGTTTTTTTTTTTTCTTCAAAATTTTGAATTGTTTGTTTGAGATTTGTGGCATTGACAGTGAAACAAGTCGGCTTTTTGTCTGTTTCTCTGTGACCCCCTTTCACTCTCTACATTCCTCCAAATTTTGTCTTCAACTTGCACGCGCCTCTTCCACTCTTCTTCTTCTTCTTCTCTCAACTCAACAACAGATTGATAGATAGATAGATAGAGTCATGGGTTCCTATCTAAGACCCCATCTCTCCGATGCCTTGTACTGTTTCTCTGATCTATCAAGGTAACACTCTCTCTTAGCTCTCTGCAACTTCTGCCTTATCCTCAGAGAGAAACAAAAACATTCGTTGTCTACTACTTTTGTTCTGTCTCCTAAAAAGGTCGGAAATTTAGTTGAGTTTTGAGGTTGGTGTTTCGGAGAAGAAGAAAAAAAATGAAGGACTTTCCTTCATGCTTTGGTGAAAATGCAGTTCAGGTTGCAGATTCTTCATCTTCAAGTTCGAGCAAAACTGCACAGAATCTGGTTATCTGCGTTTACCAATGCCGGATATGGGGTAAGTGCTGCTTCATAACCATCACATGGACTAAGAGCTTGATGGGGCAAGGGCTTAGCGTAGGGATCGATGATTATTCTTCAAATCAGTGTCTGTGTAAGGTGGATATCAAACCCTGGGTGTTCTCCAAGAGGAGGGGTTGTAAGAGCCTTGAGGCTTATTCTTGTAAGATTGATGTGTATTGGGACCTTTCCAATGCTAGATTTGGTGTTGGTCCTGAACCCTTGGAGGGGTTTTATGTAGGAGTAGTTGTAGATCGCCAAATGGTTCTCCTTCTTGGAGATTTGAGGAAAGAGGCTTTCAAGAAATCCAGTGCTATTCCATTACCATCCAATGCTGTTTTTGTTGCCAAAAAAGAACATGTCTTTGGCAAGAAAATGTTTGGTAACAAGGCTGTGTTTTGTGACAATGGTCAGATTCATGATCTTGTCATAGAATGTGACACCTCTGGGGTGTCTGATCCGTGCCTTATAATTCGAATCGATAGCAAAACCGTGATGCAGGTGAAGCGGCTCAAGTGGAAGTTTAGGGGGAACCACACCATCTTGGTGGATGGTCTTGCAGTGGAAGTTTTCTGGGATGTCTATAATTGGCTCTTTGGTGGAACATCGCTTGGAAATGCTGTCTTTATGTTCAGAACATGTATCTCTGCGGAAAAATTTTGGGCTGGTGAACCCCTTTCTGATGCAAATGTGGTGCAGTGGTCCTTCTCTCAGAGGTTTTCTGAGACCAAGTCGCAAGGTGTTGGCTTCTCACATATTTTATATGCGTGGAAGAACGACTAGAAGTTGTGGAAATCCACCATACTAACAGAACTTTTAGTGAGTTGTGATTTTATCAAGGATGTGATTGTTTTAGTACACTTGATTAAAAGATGAGTTGAGTACTTTTGTTTGTATCGCTTCCACCCTTAAAATTCATACCCTCAATATATCTGTGCATTTGAACAGATCGTGGACATTTTTTTCTCTCCAATTGGCTGTATATTTATCTTCAAGTGTTAATTTTATGATATCCATATTGCAAAAAAAGTAGTCTACAGTTTGTTCTGTGATATTCAAGTACATATTCTCTGAATTCTTTTATCAGTAATGTATACCTGCTATTCCCCTGTTTCAGACTTTCAGGTTGTCATATTTTTTTTTTTATCTTTTTGCATTGAGAATTCATCATAACCAATATGTGAGGCAGGAAGTGCAAACTAGTAATGTCCATTAACTAAGAAGATACAATAACAATTCTTAACCAAAAGTGTGATTGTAGTAGCCAGGGCCCAGGGGGAGTTGACTGCTGAGGCTGAAGAGGAAGGTAGCATGCGAGAGAAAAAGAGATCAATGAATTAGAATGAGTGTTGATTTGCTTTCCTTCTTGTATTGTAATCCACAGAGCTTTTACTAATTATAGTGAGACTATTATCAGGCTATGGAATTAATCTTTCCTTAATCCTTATTAGAATCTCCTACTCTGATGAATGAGTATGAGATTCTGGCCAGTTATCTTTGTATATGTTTATTTATTTTCATGCTGAGAGACCAGGTATCATTCTGGTTACCATATGAAGATGAATCATGGATTGTGACAGATGTCTTTACTCAAATTATTTGTAAATTAACCCAAGGACATATTGCCAGCTAATTTTCTCCCCTATATTATGCTCTGATGTTCTATGATTTTACCTGCAGACCTCTTATTCTCTTTCACAGCCAAATCCAGGAATCTGTGTTTTTAATCCTGCACCATGCCTGCTGTATGTATGATTCTGCCATACAAATAGCACAACAGGAACAATTTTATAGTTACAAGCAGTTATGATTTCTTGTAAGACACAGCTGCTATTTCAGATGCCTATCTCATATGTAAGAAATATTCCACGATCCCAACAATAGAAAACTGTACCACTGTCATTTATTTATACCTTGTCATTTCTTTATTACTATATAATAGCACTATGATAGTAATATGTTATAATATCCTTCTTACAGCTCAGATGCTTCCCTCTAATCCTCTATATTCCATAAAATAACTTTTCAGCAGTATTGATCATCCAACATGATTGTAGCTGCTCATATGGGAAGAACATTTTTCTTGAATGCTTGGTTGAACTTTTCTTTATTGTGTAAAGGTAAGGAGGAAATGTATGTATAGATGATGTGTAAGAGAAGCTGCTCACTTCTTCCCAATTCATAGTTTGCCTATGCTGTTTTTCTTCCTTTGACTGCTTTTGATAGATCATGGTGTTGTCATTTTGAAGATTGTATATGGCCTTTAATGGAAGAAGTAAATCTCTGTCAATGTTATCATATATGACAATGTTTCCTTTCTTATCCTTTTGAATTTTGCTTCATTGTTCTATATTCAGTTATTGATAATTTGTGGCATGAAATAATTTAAAGGAGGGGAAGTGATAGAGGATGTATATGATCACGGATGATTTGAAATCTGCAAAAGGTCATGGACTCCTTGTATGTAGATTTGAAGAATTCTGATTTTGGTGTAAAAGTAGCTTATATTTGATGACACCAAGTATTTTTACTGTTTTTTTTACTGAATTTGCTCTGTTTTTTACTCTTTAATTTTCTAAGTGAACTACCACTGATCTTAGCTGTGGATCCGGCTGCAAGAGTGTAAGGTAATAAAGATGGAGCAATATGGTAACGTCTACCTTACATTAGTCTGAAGAAAAAATCGGTTACTGTGGTATACTGCCTTTGGAAATTTGTCACATGTTCTGAAATGTGAAAATGTAAAATAGTTTTCGGTAATTAATACCATATATATCTTTGCTACCTTGAGCCAGTGCCAATATGCAGTATTTTTTTATCAGCAAAAGGATTCTATTTACTAGAAAATCTGCAATGGTCACCAATGAGTATTAATGACTTTCAAATTTGGTAAGATGTTAACAACGCTGTTTGTTTCCCAACGGACCCCGAAAGTTAAGTGTTTCTTTAGATGTGACAGTAAGAAAAATGTGCTAAATGAAATGAATGATTTGGTGGAACTTGTTTGTCAATTAGTCAAGTTATACAAAAGAGGTCCTTGAGTGATTTTATATTATCAATTTAGTATCTTAGTGGTTGTTGGGTCCCTAAATGCGAAAGAGTTAATTTTGACCTCAAGAAAATAAACAAGTTCCCAAGTCCTCGCTCACCAAATCTTAGTGTTATGAAAGCACTTATGCATATTGCTGATAATACATGACCTAACATAGTATTTTCTATAACTTTATTAATAAAATATGGTTCTTTGCGAAGCTAACGATATTGAGATGAAAATGAGAACATTCTTTGATATTCCATCAATAGATTCGCAGTTGTGAGGTTCAATTAGTTACACAATTGAAAGATACCTATAGAGTCTTGTAAAGTTTTGTTTTTTTAAACGAGATTATTGAACTCAATTAATTAAGATTCAATATAACCTTCGGATATTGAAGGTCTAAGACTAAAGGTATACTTATCCACATAAAGCAAGATCTCGATTAAGTTATTCTCATTTTACATATGGAAATGCAAGTATACAGATTACATCGACAATGATTTATAATGATTTATAGTGTGACAATTATCTTACTTTTCAATGTATTTCAACATGATTGAGTCAAAACCATGGATTGAGGTTCAACTGAGTTATTTATTTTAATTTTATGTGAGCCAACCTATTAACCCGTCTTAACTTTTAGACAAGCTAACACAGTTTGGGACTTTGGGCTAAGACTAGTTCAGATCTTTAGGTAAACGAATTCTACTCTTGTATAATGGTTTGAGAAAATTTTGTCATTCCACTCACATTGCTAATCACTTCTCCATCCAAATAGTTCCCGAAGCTAACAAACAAAACAAAATTAAAGATACATGAACACGTGTACACTACATTTTGTAAAAGTTTCCCATGTAAACGAACATTTTTCCAATAGGAGCCGAATGTTGCTTCTACATTTACTGCATGATAATGAGAATGTTTATTTGAAGCCCTCAAACGACAGTCCATAATCATGTACCCCTATATAAACTTCTACACATTCTTACAAGTTTTCCTGATTAAAATAAAATAATTTTCCTTTCTTCTATTTTATCTCTTTCTTCCTTTTTTTATTATTACAAAAAATATAAATAAAAATATAATTTCTCTCTTTTTTCAACGATCGGATGGTACAAGAAAAAAGAAACTGACATGAGTAACTTTTTTTTATAATTGGCACGTAAAAGGGTGCATTTTTATTTATTTTTTTTATATTTTCCACCTAACAGAAACCATCACTTTTTGAAAAAGAAAGAAAAAGTTAAACATAGATGATAAACTATAAAGAGTAAGGAATCAGTGTATGTCCGATAAAAGGTTAAACTAATGAGTACATTAACATTTTGAGAAAAATATCTTACAATTTAAAACTTATACTTGTAGTTAAATTGATTTTTTTTTTTTTTTACAAATATCACCTTTGAAAGTAATCTTGTTTAAGACATATTTAAATATCAAATGTGATAATTTCTTTTAAAAAATATATTTAAACCTTATTTGTCACGTTATATTGGACTCAACTCCCGTTGATATTGTTGTTAAAATTTTAAAGAATAAAATTTCAATTCATTCTATTAGTAAATCTTTGTGAATGTCTAATTAGAAAATTACAATTATAAATTTCATACATAAAAATGCTACAATAAAGAGAGCTGTTAGAACAATTTAGCCTACTCAAACAGTTACGTAAATGGTAATTTTAAGTCAAAAAGGAAGACCGTGCACCCAACACAAACAGCGTCTGGCCTCGGTCCATGCCGCCACGAAAGCTGCATCCTGCAATTTGTACGTCAACACACTCGACATACCTAAAATTTTGCAGGCTTTCTCGTTTGAATCTTAATACTAGTACTTTTTTCAAAAATTGTACGGACATCTCGGACAAAATGTTACTTGTTATTTGGCTTATTACAAGGTATATTGCAAATAGAGTTCCTCGAGGAAATGGAGGATGTAAATTCCATGCCAACTACCAAATTCTGAGGTGCTTCAAGTTTACATGATGCCGTTATCCTTCAGTCATAATTGAAAACGAGGCATCGGAATTGAATAAAATTTGTGGCATGGCGTAACGAATATTTTATGACGTGGATAACAGAGTCAACATGCTTACGTGCCACTAAAGGCTATATGTATTTTATTATTATAAGAGAAGTGTCTGAATTTTAGCTTGTTCATCCCATACCCATCTGCTAAATTAATTTGTGTTGGGGATGTTGTCACGGAAGTCCGTGATCGGCGGATAAATTAAGAAAAGCCGCGTTCAATTCCTTTCCATAATTTAACGGATCAATCAATCACCATGCATGTCCTTAGCAGCATTTCCCAGTGAAGTTCATGAGATGATAGGATAAACCTAAGCCATCATTATTCAAAATATTCAATTGCCTTCTTATTAAACTCCTTTAACCAGTCCCGCCTTCCTATCAGGAGTGATTGTTGGAACATTACTATATTTGAGTAGGCTGTTAGTTTCTTACTAAACTTTTCGTGGTAAACTAATTGTGAAATTAAACCTTTATCGCTTCAAATTAACAACCTTAATTAATTTGTTAAAATATGTATATTTGTTGATCTATAACTATTATATTATAAAGGAAATAATCTCATTTCATTTTTCTAATGAACATTTTTACTCCCCAAAATTATAAACTTCCTATTTTAGTTACATCTTTTCAGTTTTATTTTAACTTTCAATTTCAATTACATCTTTTAAAATAAGTCATATCAATTACATGAACATTTAATATTTTCAATCCGAACACTTGCCTGTTTTTGCCCTAGTAAACATAATGAAAGTACAAAATACTATTTAACTTGATAAACAAAAATTATATATGAGCAAAATATATTATATGAGGCTCTTCTATATACAATTATAATTCTATAACTTCCAGTTGCTTTTCATATGAAATAGGGAATATTTTGTTGGCTATACAATATTATTATTCTGTATTTTTAAAACAAGTTCTTTAACAAGTGTTCCTAAAAATGATTTAAAATCGTATGAAAAATAACAATGATATTAAAGTTTTATACAAATCGTGCGTTTGCTTTCGGTGAAGAAAAACACGAATATTTATATTCTAAACTACCAAAAGGATGATTAGAATCTTAGCGAGAATAGTCTCACAAAATAAATAAATAAAATATACACCAACCTAGAAAAGATATGCTTCCTCCATCTCATTTTATTTGTCACTTTTAGAATATTTTATTTCAAATTATTTATTACTTTTAAATATTAATAAAACATTAATTATTATTATTTTTCTAAAAATCTTCAATAAATAAATACCTTAATAGATAGTATATAGTTACAACTAAACTATGTCATTAATAAGGATATTTTAATTAAATAAAATCATTTTAAATTGATATAATTAATTATTTTAAATCTTTATATTAATTACATTAAACAATTAAAAAGAGGAAGCAGATACAGTTTAATTTTATATTAAAAAAAACAGCATATTTGGTATTGTATCTTTCCATAATCTTAATTAGATTTAAATCCTGTAATATATGTACTAAAAAATACAAATGAGCTGGCGTCCGATCATATGTTAGTGGAGAGCTTTCTCCTAGAACAGAAATCCAGGTGGCCTACAGCTGTATAATGATGCTTGAGCAAAATTACGAGAAAGCCCTCACCTTCCATTTCATTTATGCCTCACATGTGCGCCGCTAATGAAATCCAGCTCAACACCAACCTACATCTCCTCTCCTGCACCCGCACATAGCAACCAAATCCTCTCCCTCCTCAAACATAAATTCTATTATAGTATTCTTTTTAACTAAAAAGCATAAAAAAGTGCAAATCATTCATCATTATGTGTAAATATAAAATATTACTATTTAATTAAATGATCAGGAATTTAATTATTCTTTAAATAAAATATTGAGTTGAAATCTTTGAAATGAAGAAAGCTGGTACCCAAAGAATTTTAGCCTAATTGAAGTTATACATTGACTTGACCCAAATTACTGGTACCTCAACTAATTCCTGAATGGCAACGCAAAGGTAATAAAAAAGTAAATAAATTTTAAATTGATTGTCTTTTAACCATCTCCAACGGTCACTGACTGAGTGACTCACGACACAGTGCAAGGACCGTAAAATCTCGTACTCTCATACGTTGTCACTATTTACTAAGGTCATTTGTGTGGTTCCCTTCAAATAAGGAGGTTCTGCCCGTAATTTGACACCAACGAATACGAAGAGTAAGAACTAAGAACTAAGAAGAGAAGAGGTTGGTCGTGAATATCAATATTAAGCAGTGTGAGGCATTTGTTGATGTATAGAGCGGAGACATGGGCGAGTCAAGCGACTCTGTCTCCATTGACATTGATTTGATTCCTTTGGGAGGAAAGGTAATGGCACTTTAACACGTTACAAGTTTTTGAAGAGAACCATTCATCTCCAAGTTTAGCTTGTGTTTATGTGATAGTGTAATGGAACTGGTATCAAAATCATGTACTTATCATAGATTATGTTCTTGCAGGAATGCACGGTTAAAACTAGTAAAGGTTCCGTGTCTGTGCTTGTTTGTGGGGATCAAGAAAAACCCGCTCTAATAACCTACCCAGACCTGGCTCTCAATTGTAACCTTCTTATTTATATTGCTTTTGTTTGCATATATTTTCAATATGAATATGAATGAATTTCCTCACAAAATGTTCCATGTCTTGTCTATGCGATTCAGTGAAGATGTTTTGAATTAGAAGCAAAGCAACCTTTGTGTTTGTAGTTTTGGATTACTATATAATTACAATAACTTGATTTTGGCTTTTTTGCAGATGTGTCTTGTTTCCAGGGTCTTTTATTCTGCCCAGAGGCAGCTTCTTTGTTGCTTCATAACTTCTGCATTTATCACATTGATGCTCCGGGGCATGAGGTCGGTATTAGCATTCTTCGCCTTCCTTCCCAACTCATATAAAGCTCATCTAGGCTTTTCTATGTAACTGTATCCCTTTTCATTTTGAAATCTTCAACATGATTCAATGTTGAGGAATTGTAACTTCCTTGAAATATTTATGATTAAACAGTTATGTTAAATAACGTCTATGAAACATAATATAAGACCTCAACGATGCTGTCCTCTCCTTGACCTTGAGTATAATTTGACTCTTTTATAATTTTTAAGAGTTATTGCAGTTGGGAGCTGATGTCATTTCTTCAGATGAACCATTGCTCTGCGTGGATGACCTTGCTGACCAGATTGCAGAAGTGCTTGATTTCTTTGGGTATGTAGAGCATCAGTTATTCTAAGCATTCCCCTATTGTTTTAAAAGGAAGAATGTGATAACTGTTGGTGTCATGCACATTGTTTGTGCATTGCTGGATAATTTAAACCAAGGAAAGAGAGTACATATATATATATTAGTAGGTCTATGTAAAGGAACTTAAGTATTTGTTATTGAATACAATTTTAGATTCCTAAAACAAGCCTCTTTGATATTCTTACTTGGAATAGGATTTTAACCATTTTCCAAAACCCTCTTAAATTAGGCTAAGGGAGGTTCTGTGCTTGGGTGTAACAGCTGGTGCTTATGTCCTCACTCTATTTGCTGTAAGTTGGCATTTGTGAATTATAACTTAATCCACCATAACAATCTAGTATGGTAAACCATCGAGCTTTTTCCTAATTTGGCAGATGAAATACAAAGAACGAGTGCTTGGATTGATTCTTGTTTCACCTATTTGCAAATCTCCTTCATGGACTGAATGGCTTTACAACAAGGTTTAATCTCTGTCAGCATTGGCTTTTATCATATGCTATCTACTAAGTGTCTGTAACTAGATTAAAATTTTTAGTAGCTCATTAACTGACAAGGATACATAACTTTTTTGTATACAATAAAACAATATGAAAACTTAAGTCTACGATGTGTGTCTGACACAGCAATAAAAGTCCAGGTCAGCATCATTGGCTATCATATAACAATTCCTTAGATACCTTCGAAGTTGTAAAGCAATAAAATAAAAAGAAGAAAATGTTAGATTAAAATTTTTAACCTGTGATGTTACAAACTACAAAACAAAACTCAGGTCATTAACTAAATGCAGAAAAATAAAAATAAAAAATGTACCTCCAGCCATTCTCATAAAAGAGCTGTCTTGTTTTGGTTCTTTCAAGCTCTCACTCTCTCTATAGATAGTCTATGTGAGTTCAGGAATGGTAAAATCTTAATAAATAGGCATTACCACTCAAGAATGCATTTAGTAGTCATTACCACTCATTAATGGCCATTACTACCTATTAGTAGTCATTCAATATTTGGCTTCTTAATTCCAAAACTGATGGAGCATTTCATTTTCCGGAACGTACATACCAAGTTATTACAGAAAATTCATTGCCCTTGTAAACATAAGGCCTCCCTAAAGGTTTTTTATATCCATTCATGCAGGTCTTGATGAATTTAATATACTTCTATGGTATGTGCGGTGTACTGAAGGAATGTCTTCTGCAGCGTTACTTCAGTAAGGTATTCTTCACATTCTTCCCTTCATCCCTCATTATGAAGGTAAAATCATTTCTATATATGACATTACTTCTCTACATTTGTTATAGGAACTTAGGTGCAGTGTTCAGGGAGCAGAATCAGATATAATACTAACGTGCCGAAGGGTATTAACACATCAATTTTAGTAAATAACATACATAAGCCTTGTGTACATGCATAATTTGAATGTTTAGGATTCTAACTTGCTTATCCTCTTTTCTGGTCTACAATTACAGCTTCTGGATGAAAGGCAAAGTTTGAATGTCATGCGATTTCTCCAAGCTATTAATGTGTAAGTTATAATGTTGTTTACAACCATGATAGTTTTCTTTTACTTTCTCTTGGCTCCTGTTTTTTTTTTCCTGTACTTAGTTAATCCTGTTATTATTGATGATACTTTAAATATTCTTGAGATGATTCAATAGTATATTTTGGTGGTCTGTTTATGAAGTTCATGCAAGTTGTAAGAAAATTCTTTTCTACAATTAGAATTTGAAATAGAGGGCAAGCCGTAGCACAGTGGTAAAGTTGTGTCTTGGCCACGGTTGGTCATGGGTTTGAATCCGGAAACGATTTTTTTTGTTTATGCTAGGGTTCTTAGCGTACAATAACTCTCCCCGTATCTTTGCATAGAGAGAAAGCCTTCAAGCACCAGGGTACATTAGTTTTTTTTTTATTATTAGAATTTGAAATGGCAATAGTTGTTATTTTACGAGAGAACCAAATTCTATCCGATGGCCACTGACTTGGATTTTGTTTGGGCAGACTAACATGGGCATGTAAATGAATGGATGACAAAAGAATGCCATTTCTTGTAAGGATATTATACTATGACACTATCTTCCACATAAGGACAAAATTCTCCAGATGAAACTTCAAATATTCTTACCTTCAGATGATACTTGTTGGGTTTCTTATAAAGATGATACTTTAAAGTTAAATGTTCTTCAGATGATTCAATAGCATATTTTGGTGATTTGCTTAAGAAGTTCAAGTTGTTAGAATTCGACGTGGAAATAATTGTCATTCCATACATTATTCTACGGGAGAAACCAAATTCTAATCTGTGGCTACTGACTCGTTTGATTTTTGGCAGACCACCATGGGATTTTACTGAAAAACATAAAAAAATGTTATTTCTTATAATTTCAATAAATTTCTGAAAAATTGAAAACCTTGGCAAAATTGTTAATTGTTTCCGTGATGTTTTACCAAAGTGATTAACTGGTTGCAGAAGGCACGATCTCACTGAGGGTCTGAAGGACTTGCAATGTAGAACACTTATATTTGCAGGTGAGAGTAGTCCATTCCATGCTGAATCTGTGTACATGAGCACAAAAATGAACCACAAAATCTGCGCACTTGTTGAGGTAGGTTGTACATTCATTTTATGAGTCAACATATAACTTATACTCAGCAGCCTCCTTAAATCTAGTTGAGAAGACAAACAAAAATAGCATGATCATTTTGTAATACTTGCTCAGGTTCAGGCTTGTGGCTCACTAGTAACAGAAGAGCACCCAAATTCCATGATATCACCACTTGAGGGTTTCTTAATGGGTTTTGGCTACCACAGACAAACACATGCTGCTTCCTCATCAAGCAATTGTTCAAATCCCGCAAGCCCCACTAGCCATTATTCATGCATAGCACCAGAACTGCTCTCCCCAGAGAGTTTAGGAATTAAGCTCAAGCCCATCAGAACCCGTGTTGATGTTCAATTCTAACTTTATCCAGCACAATACAGCCATGGAGCGAGCTAAATCATTGCACATAATATAATATATAGCTAGTGTAGGATATATTCTTTGATTAATGATTATGTTGGTGGACTAGTTATATTTGCAAAAATGGCTGTTTTTCCTACTAATGTAAAACAGTTGGAGGTGTCTTACAGTTTACAATAGGACTATTCTTTTCCTAATGTTGATTTTTGAGATATCTCTCACCAAAGTCAATCTGTTCCGGAACTAAGCTTCAACCTTAACTTTGTCTTTTTTTGGTTAATAGTTTGCCATTCTTTCACTATTACTGTTTACGGACTCGTAATATTACCCATAAGCTGATTGAAATTATTGCATTAAGAAGTGCATTTAGGCTGCTTGCTCTGTTTAATGTTAAGCCTTTAACTTTAAATCAATAATGCATTTACGGACTCGTGTTGTATAATTAATCAATGACACAGGAAACAATCATTATCGCCTGACTAACATTGTCACTGTTTTTTGAACTATATCTATGGATGAAAGGTAATTTTCTCCGTTCCTTCTAGATGTTGAGGCAATATCTACCTGTTGGAAACCGTTACCGGTGAAGTAGGTTTTACATGTAAAAAATGATGGAATTTTCGGATGGATCCACGTTTTTCTATTTTTTTCGTTACAATTTTTTTTGGAAATTTGTTTTCTGAATTTGGTCTATTTTTCTTTCACGTTCAATAATAAACTCACCTCCTTATCCTCAAACCAATGTTTTGATCAAAATTGGTTGAGCTCTATGATGGACAGATTCTATAAATAGGATGGGGTGCTCTCAGTTTTGTATCACCAAGTCTACTTTTTTATTCGAAAAAATAAACCATCTATTTTGAGTAAGGGTCTAGAAAAACAAAGTTGATTTCGGGTTCGTGTTTGCGCTACTTCGTGTTTGATCTGCGAGGTATGCTTGTGTTGTTTAGCTTCCGCTGTTTGATCTGAATATGTCATTTAAATTCATTCGCATGTTTAGATCAGTATGTGTATCTTTTACATTTGGTATCAGAGCTCATGTATGCCTTTGCCTTGCTCCTTTTTGGAACTATATGCCAGTAACGTTGTTCTATTCAATATGGGTATTTCGTTTTGATGGCTTTTAATTCAAACTAATATGAGAAATCTAAAAGAAATTGATGAACCTTCTGTGATTTAAAGTATTATTTTTTTCCACCATTGAAGGTAATCAGAAGCGACGATTCTATAATGTTTTTTTTTTATTTAATTTTCAACCATTATTCTAGAGACACAATTCTGGAAGCTATGTAATAGCCTTACGAAATGGTCATTCTGGACTATACATTGAATTATGGAATAGGGTTTCTGGAATACATAAAATATTTTTTATTGTTATTATTATTATGGAAAAAGCATTCCAAAAGTTATTTTTTTACTGTTATGGAACAGACATTTTGGAAGCTATTTTTTACTGTTATGGAACACCTACTTTGGAAGTTATTTTTTGTTGTTATGGAATACCTATTCTAGAAACTATCTTTTTACTATTATGGAAAACCTATACTAGTTTTATTATTATGGAACACCTATTCTGAAAGAACAAGAGTCGCGACATTATGAGAAGGGTGTCAGGGGAAAGGAGGTGGTGCAGGACAAGAGTCGTCATGGGAAAAATATGAGCTGTCGTGGGAGGGAGAGGAGCCGTTGCTAGAGCTGCCGTCGTGGATTGAATGATTTCTAAATGAGGAAGGTGTTAGGATTGAAAAAGAAGGTACTAGCTCATTAAGGGTAGTACAGTATTTTCATACTAAAATAGAAGGTGCAAGGTACACATATCATATAAGAGTGCAGGATTCAAATCCTGTAAAAAAAAAAATTGTACTTGGAAATTTGGACCCATGGAAACTGAGAGCCCACAAGGTTTTCGGGCCCGTAATAGTAGTGGTGTTCCACAGAGGAATGCAATTCTACTTTATTCTTATCTAACTTGAAATTTTAATAGAATCATGTATTTGAGTCTAAATTCAATTTGATAATATATGAGTGTGAGAAAAATAATGTCAAATTGATTGTATAATGTAATGTATATAGTTAAACAGCATAATTAAATAAGTATACAACTATAACTAAGTTAAAAAAATTATATTATTAATACATAATTATTTCTAAAAATTATACTTTTAGAAAGAAAATAACGACATGGTGAACACACCCTGCATAATAGGACTAGCTAGCTCATTTTCATCATAATGGTTGTTTAACAGTTAACATAGTTTCATGTTCTCTATTCATGTCTATGACTCGGAGCACATTTTAATCCTGAATACGTAATCACATGAACACGTTAATAAAGACGGTTTCTAACTTGTCGCAAAGGAGTTTAATCGACCATACTCAACTCTCAAGGCAAGATTTCAAATGAAACTAACAAGCCATTTCTACACAAGACTGGCTAAAGAGAATAGAAAAGCAAAGCCAAAGCATACATAGTTGACACGACACCGTTTTATACGAAAATTCCAGAGAATCCATCTCTTATAATCAGCCTAGATTAGAATAACCACGGTGACAATCAACAGAGAGGACTACAAGAAACACATTAAACAATAATTATAAAAATTCATGGTCACTTCTGTGCTTTAAAACTAAATACATGAATTTATGGAGAGGGTTTTACAAATTACAACTGCAATATGAAACTAATAGCAACAAACACTATAATGATAAAAAAAAAAGGAAGACAATTAATTCCAAAATATTAATCTAATTTGTACCACCATCCCCATGGTCGTTAACCTAATTGTTTCCTAGATCGGAACGTATCTTTTCAAAGCTTGCTTCCCGGAAACCGCGGCGGCGGCGGCGATCCCGCCGATGGCGCCGGCAATAGCGGCGGATCGGGGTCCGGCGGCGGCCCTAAAGAGCGTTCCGGTGCCGAGTCCGGCGACGGCGCTGTTGACGAGGTCATCGGTGCCCCTTAAGTAGGTCATCCCACTCTCGAGTCCCGCGAAGATGAGGCCCACCACGCCGAGCGAGTTCCCGAGTCTGCGACCCGCGTGGCCCCCCGAGTTGAGGACTCGGTTGAGTCGGATTTTGAGGGAGTCGCCGGACTCAGCCTCACGGAGGCCCTGGACGGTGCCCCTGGCGGCTCCGATCAAGGCACCGGCGAGGTAGCCGGAGCCAGTGTAGTATTGGAGGTTGTCGCCCCAGGAGCGGTGGGTCCTGGCGGCTTCTTCCGGGAAGAGGTGCTCCGGCGCGGTGGGGAGGTTGTAGAGCTTCTGGATGGGGACGTTGAGGTCCTGGTAAGGGTGGTAGACGCGCGTGTTGTGGTGATCCTTTGAGTTGCTTGAAGAATCCGCCATCGCCGCCTGGGAATGAAAAAATTCCAAAGTCTACGAGAACAACGAAGGCGTGCGTAGGGTTTAAGGAAGATCAAGTCTCAAAGGGTTTTGTGAATACTATAATATAATGTTTTGTTTTTTAAGGCACCACTTGGTATTAAAATAAAATTAATCTTACTTGTCGTAAGTCGTAACGATTATGAACTCAGAAAAAAAAAACAAAAAAAATCTTAACGATTATGGCCTGTATGAAATAGGAGG
The DNA here is from genome assembly GCF_000004515.6 of Glycine max. Lineage (NCBI taxonomy): Eukaryota > Viridiplantae > Streptophyta > Magnoliopsida > Fabales > Fabaceae > Glycine > Glycine max. The sequence goes on from NC_038246.2 coordinate 39,671,344, forward strand.
GATGAAAGAAAATATTTAATTTTTAATTTTTTGTTAGGTTTTTTAATTTAATATATAGGGGATAGGAAACAAAATTAATTAATTATTAATGAGGTACATATTGTCGAGTTGGAAAACCTATTTTCTTTTTTGTACTTCTTTAATGGGAAATGATAAATGTAAGAAAAGTTTTTTGGTTTTTTTTCATAATTACACCTTCTTTTTTTTACTTTTTTCCAATCTACACTACTTTGTAAATTAATTCTTAATATACACTATTTAAGACTTTTTCTCTTTTTTTAAAAAAAATAATTTAAAATATTATAAAATATAAACATTATATTATATGATTTTTTTAATTGGTTTTAAAATTACTTATTTATTAAATTAAATTTTATAATTTTGTTTTTTATTTTTTTAAAGAAAATATACCGATAAAGAAAAATAAAAAAATTGAATACAATTAGAGTATAATTTTTTAGTTATTTCGTATGTACTTTTATAGTTAAATTTATGTGTTGTTAATATTTTTTTATGTTCATTAATTAAAAAAAATAAGAAAATTAATTAGTAGTATTAAAATAAACTAAAAAATATAGTAAAAAATTAATTGATACATTTATCTTATACAATAAACATAAAATTTCAAAGAGTAGTAACTGTTATATTGAAAATATCTTTAAAAAAATTTATTGAAAATATCTTTAAATAAAAATATATTGAAAATATATTTAAAAATATTTATTTAACAGTTATTTTTTCTGCTTAAGTGATAAAAATTGATATTTTTATTATTTATGGCTTGCAGATATAAAAAGAAAAGATTAAAATATCCAAAAGATAAATATGAGCTATTTTTAATAATAAAAATATATTAAAAATATTTTTAAAGATATTTAATCAGTAATTATTTTTTGCTGTCACACCCGAATGAATGTTGCAAAAATATGAACGAGTTCAGGGGATCCTAATCCAAGGAGAAAAAAGACGGTAAAGAATCGTCCTGTTTCAACTCGTATTCCTACTCCTACTGGACGAACGAAAATGAACAGAAAGGTAGAAAAAATTGTAAAATTTATCGACAACATGGTCATAACATAGAAACAATTGTCTTAATATATGTATCCATCTTAAATTTTTCCTTAGTCAAAGTAAAATTGTTTAAGTATTTTATTGATAATGCAATATAATATTCTTCTATAAATAAATTGTTAAACAATTTTTTTTCATTTTTAGTCAAATCTAATGACATAAACAAAGTAATTATATTTAGTAATATAATTATATTAGAAAATTCAGATTTTAAATAAAAATATTCACCTAAAAAATATATTAAGTAAATTAAATAATAAAACAAAAATAATTATATTTAATAATATCATTTTCTTTAAAAAAATAAAAAACAAAATTATAAAATTTAATTTAATAAATAAATAATTTTAAAACCAATTAAAAAATTATATAATATAATATTTATATTTTATAATATTTTAAATTAAAAAAATAAAAAAGGAAAGAAAAAGTCTCAAGTAATATATATTAGAAATTAAATTGTAAAGTAGTGTAGATTGAGAAAAAGCTGAAAAGATAAGGTGTATTTACATTAAAAAAATCAAAGTTTTTTCGTGCAAAAGTAACAAACCATGATTTATATCAAATCACAACCTTTATTAATTGAGTTTTATTTTTTAAAAATATCACCCTTTCGTATTATATTTCGTGTAACTCGTGCAAGTTTTATTCCTATAATTCTAAAGAGTATAATGCATATGATGGGAATATTTCGCAAACCAATTTCTAAGATGAAAATATTCTGATTGTTTTAATATTACAGTTATCTAGGATGAAGATATTTTTCTTCAAAAAAAAAAACAGATGAAGATATTCAAACATATTTTTTTATTATTATTCATTGCATCATGGTTGTATTTTGTAAAACATATATATGCCATTATCTTTTACACTTATAGATAAGAAGGGAGTATTAAAGTCAGATTTTGTACACAGTTGTTAAAAAGATATTGATATTTAAAAAATTCTTCTATTTGAAAAAATATTACACTTTATGTTTAATATATATTATCCTCCCCTATATTTTTTAATCATAAAAAAATCATTGAATATGCTTCATAAAAGTTGAAAAATTAGTTGGGAGCTAAACAATTAACTGAAAATTAAAAAATTATCTTATTTTGATAAATTATTTGTTTAATTTTTTAACAAAAAAATATAAAATTACATAAATAGACATATTTATGTAATATTTTTATGAAATTTAAATTTAATTCTCTTGATAAAATATATTTTCTATTATTTATAACTTTATTACTAAATTAATTTTAAACTATTATAGTTTTATTTGTAAAATATAAAAAAAACCCACATATACTTATTATATATCACTATTATTATCATCATATATAATAAAAAAAATAAGAAAATCATATCATAGGTAAAAAAAATTAAAATGATAAAATTTTACTTTAAACACAAGATTAAAAATGAGACCAATCCAAGGATAAATAAAACATACAAAAATTAAAAAATTATAAATTGAATTTATTGTCAACTTTTTCTAATAAATAGGACATTTTTTGTTGACAGTTGCTATTTTCCCCCCTTTTACTTTTTCTTTCAGATTTCCCCCAAATTATCGTCGTAATTCTCTCTATCCTTCTTCTTCGGTAAAACACTTTGTATAGTAACCCATCGGCCGCAAAATCTCCAGCCACTCCACTGCAGTGTCGACGCAGTTCCTGCTCATCGAAGGTTGAAGGTGCGTCGTGCTCCTCTCGCTGTCTTGGATGATTAGTTCTCTGGATTCACTTCCTCTTTGCGGTGGTTGTGGCGATTTTGGTTCACTTTGGTATTTTGACAACCGAAGAGCATTTGAGGATTATGAGGTTTAGGGATGAGTACGATAATTTGAGAGATCCAATCGCGAATTTCACTGCTATATTCACATAACTGTTCAAGTTTAGCACTATTATTTTTGTTATAGGTATAAGGTTATTGCTCCAATGAATTATGGAGTTCTGGTTTTTGTTGTTGAATATGGTCGAATTAATTGGTGTTTATGTTTGATTTTAGCATTTTAGAGGAGAGGTTTGGTTACGTTGACGAAGAGTGTGTTCAAAGGGTAGTTTGGAGGAAAAAAAACCAAAATAAAAGAAAGGGAAAGTGTAAAAGTATAAAAGCGGAATAGAAATAGCAATTATCTTTTTTTTTTTATATATAAAAACTAAAAGAAATATGTTTTTTTTTTTTTTTTTGTCTAAAGCTTACAAAACTTGTTATAAGTTTTAGTTGTTTTAGTCTTGATACTAAAATCTAATAAATTTTTAAGGAAAAAAGGGAATAAATATAAAAAAAGTTAAAAATTAATATTTAAAAAAATATTATTTCAAATAATATTTTTATAAAAATACTAGAAAATATTAAAAAATATTCATTTACTAAATAACTAAATAAATTTTTCAGACGATAAAAAAATCTATAATTTAACTAAAATACTTTTTGAAACACACTCAATTACCTCCCTTCCTATTTATTGATATGACTTAAACTTGTTTAATAATCATATAGGAAAAAGTGAAATAAGTTGCATCTTACTCGATAATATCTGGGTTATCGTTCCATTTGAAAATTGTTTATCTATGCCTCAAAAGCATTTGTTTAACAAATGGAAATATGTTGAATGATTTATAAATATATAAACCTATAATTTCATGCAATTATTGTTATTGAGGAATAAAATGAAATAAAAAATGCATTTATTAAAGTTCAAATAATTTGTTATCATATTTTTATTATTTTATAAGTAAAGTTAAGTTACTTTTTTTCATTACAATTTTTTTTATTAAAACTATTGTCTTTTAATTGTAAATCCATAAAAATTTCAAAAATTTATTAATTAAAATACAAGTAAGTATTTATTAATTAATCATCATAAATAATACATATAAACAACAACATAACATTGGTTTGTGTGAAATTTATCTTAGATTTCTTAAATTAGATATAATATATTTGAATCTTACGAATGAATAAAAAATATGATTAAATTGAAAGATTTTATTGAATAAGATTCCTTAGCCTAGATAAACTTTTAACAAAGATAATGAACATTTGATAACAATCTCATGATTACCAAAAAATTAATTAATAATAAATAAATACACATTAAATTATTATAATAATTAAAACAAATAACCTTACAAATAAACCAAATTCAACCAAAGACAAAGGGTAAACAAAAAATATATCCATTGAAGATTGAAGAATTTCCTTGTGCATTGAAAAACAAGATGTTTAAAGGAGCTTTCAGCAAATGTGGTTGCATTTTTATTTAATAAATTCTCTATCATTCCAGGTCAACTCTTAGTAACACTTAACAAGCAAATGTGGTTGCATGATTATTATATGTTAGTTTCAGGACACAGTGACATTCTAACAATTACTTTAAAGTTAAATATTTATAATAAAAAATATATGTGTATGATAAATACTCAAACTTAAAAAGTATTTTTAATTTAAAATTTCCTACGTAGTCTCATCTTAAATATTGAGATATGAAATGAAGTGTGAAAATGGATTATCCTTTACATTTATTGACGGATGTGATTGGCTGTGTGTAAAATCCTTTTGATAGTGTATGCGTATTAATCTCATTTTTATTTATAGAAACTTAAAATAATATAAGCAAAAACACTTCCTCAGCATAGAAAAAAAAACAATTTGAAATTCATTCTTCTTCTTTTTGCGGATTGCAGTTACGAAGTAGATATGAAAAGAAGTTGGACTTGAGGTTGGACACTAGAATTGGCATTGTACTTACTCTTCCTACCAAACCAGTAAAGTTGTAATTTACGGCCTAGGGTGTATCAGCGATCCAAGACCCATGACAGTGTACTTACTACTCAGTTATTATATTATCCACTAGTACTTGGCAAAAATAAAACAGGCCCATAAATACGACCCATTTATTTTAGCTTTGGGTATGTTCATGCAAGTTCGGCCTATAAATTCCGCCACCTTTTAATAATCAATTGTGAGATAAAATTGAAGGTTTGAAAGAGAAGACAAACCCACATCCACATGGAACCAAAACTTTAAGACTGGGTGCATAATTAAAAGAGAGAGAGAGAAAGAGAGACCCTTTTAACAAAAATGAATGCACATCCAAGCCCCTCACTGCTATGAACTATTGGTACAACTTGCAGCCATTTTCAGTCAAATAGGTCAAAACTCAAAAAGTAAGGGAAAAACTGGCAGGTAGACAGGTACCAAGGGCCAAGATTGAGCCAATGCAATGAGAAGAAGTTGCGAGTTATGACATATCTCTTTCCACAACTCATCGCAAGCTGGTTAACCACTTACCCCACCCCTTTCTTATTTAGCTCACCTCCTTCCTCCCAAATCCGAAAGTTTGTTTTTTTTCTTTCCTTTTAATTTTTTCTTCTTAATCATGTTTAACCTTAATTTCACCCTCAATATTCCAGCAATCACATGTACAACGCTTTCAATAATATATATGTCGGGGTGCAACATTATTATAATTAAGTTGCTCATTCTTTTTTTTTTTTCCTTTCTTTATTTCCATTATGTGTAGGTGCAAATACCAAAGTTTATTACATATTCTTTATGTGTTGGTGCAAATCTTAATGAAACGAACCAACCAAAGGAAGGAGGGGGGGGAAAATAGTGCATGGTGATGGTCATAAGGGGAGTCTTAAAGATGCAACAAGGTCGCAGAAAGGGGAAAGTAAATCGTTGAAGGTGGGGGGAATATTCTTATTGTTGGTGTTCATAGATCCAAACTATACATGTAATAGTAGGCCCAACATAACCATCAACAAATTGAAATGATATATTTTGGCTTCTTGATGATATAGTAGTATAGAGAGGGCAATGCATGAATCCATGACTCACACACACTGCACTGTGGTGAAGCTGTGTACTATAGCACTGTATCCTCTGTACCATGTGAAGATTCCCATCCTTAAATAATTGGTCCCAGCCTCTGCATGTTTTCACGTGTCCTGCCATCCTGATGCCGTTAATTACACCATCATGAGCATCAGCTACTGCATAGGATTCGAATGGCCCAGTGACAACCAAAACTATTTATTTCTTTCTTTCTTTTTTCCAAGTATCATTTTCCACCTCAGTCCTCTCCCTACCACACGCTTTCCACAAGCGCGTCCTCTTCAGTCTCCAATCATGCATGACATGATATAATAGACCACCCCTTCTTTTCTTCCTTTCTTCCTTTCTTTCTTTCCCTCTTGTTGAAGCAATTGCATTCATTTCCCCATTAAATACAAACCGGTAACACCATCACGCACACAATCGTCTTGTTTTATGGATTCACTTATCCTTTGTGATGTATATACTGGCGCCAATTATTCTCTCCTAAAGCATATCTGATTTGTGATGAGGGTGACACTCATATATCCCGGCTACTTAAAGTTTTTTTTCACCAGAAGGAATTACGATGCTTGATAAAGATGACTTTGGAATTTTATTTGGAAATAGGAAAAGAGCTAAAAAGCACTCAATGTGCCTTTTTTATTTGTAACGTGATTTGATTGACTTGTTCAAGGAAGCCACATCTTCATTTAAGAAATGTTAATTACCAATCCATTAGTCTAAGAGTTTAACAATTATGTTTTTGATAATTTAAAATTATTTTATATTGTCATTATAAATTATTGTTTAAATTTTTTTAAGATAATTATTTTAAATGTTAATTAATTTATCATATATAATAAATTATAATTAAATATCTGTGTAAAAAAAATTACCCTCGGTGTATAATTATTTTTGTCTTAATTTAAACATTTATTCAATCTATTATTAGTTAAAATTTATCAAAAATAATAAATTTTAACTAAATATAAAGTGTGTATCAGAAAAAAATTTATTGAGTAATATGAAACTATGTGATCTCAATTAACTTTATATGATATATAATTGAAGTTATTATTTTTTCTGATAAATTAAAAAAATTGTATGCATATCATATATAAATTTTTGTTGTTGCTAACAATCTTCTCGTTTTATTATTAAATAGAATATATTATTTGTTAGCTAGGGGCGTGAGTTCACTTTCTTCTAAAAGGGTGTGGTGGTGGGCTATCTTTTCCCTTCCATGCAAGGACAAATTCTTTGATAAATGTGAGAGAGAGAAAGACAGAAATCAGAGAGAGAGAGAGAGGTTGGTGCGTGGTTTGTAAGGTGCTTGCTTGTAGCATTTTGCTGATTTTAATTTACAGTGAGCACAGGAAAGAAGAGGGTAAAGAAGACAGAAGTGTTAACAGAAAACACAAACATGTTCGATGGAGTACCAGACCAGTTCCACCAATTCATAACTCCAAGGACCTCACAACCTCTTCACTTACCTTTCCCTCTCCATGCTTCAGGAACCCCCAATACCACCTTCCCTTCCAATTTTGATCCTTATAACAACCCTTCTCATCAATTGCCACTCCAACCCAACAACCTCTTGCACCCATTACACCACAAAGATGAAGAGAAGGAAGAAAACACAACCACCGTCCCAATGAACTTCGAAATCCAAAGAGATCAAAGGCAACAACTTCCTGAACTAATTGATCCCTGGACTACCGATGAAGTGCTTACCCTCTTGAGGATCAGATCTAGCATGGAAAGTTGGTTCCCAGAACTCACTTGGGAACATGTCTCAAGGTAATTAACTTAATTCAATCTTAATTTTTTTTACTGTTATTGCGTGCCCTTAACTTTTTTTTTCTTTTTTTTCTAAACAACGATCATCCAAAAAAATCAACGCAATAAATTCGTTATCAGAAAAACAATTATGAGCTGCACTTTGTGTTGTGTTTGATCAGTGTGGTTGCATCGTATGCTTAAAAACTTCATGTGGTAGACAAACGCACACGTGCACCTACACTTTAGCTAACACACTGACACCTTGACACACACACACACACACAAAAACACACAACCCAAGAGGAAGGAAGGGAAGTATTACGTGTTGAAGACAAAGGTGCTAATAGATGCTTTCATTCCATGGTTGTGTTTTTTTTTATTTTGGATTTATATAATTTATGGTTTGGGCGCAGGAAACTAGCAGAGCTTGGATATAAGAGGAGTGCAGAGAAGTGCAAGGAGAAGTTTGAAGAAGAGAGTAGATATTTCAACAACAACATCAATTACGCCAAGAATAACAATAATAGTACCAGCAATTATCGGTTTCTTAGTGAGCTTGAACAACTTTATCACCAACAAGGGAGTAGTGGTGATCATCTTGAAAAGATGACTCAGCCACCACTGCAGAAACAAGGCAGGATGGACCACCATGCATTAGAATTGGAAGAGGAAGAAGGGGATTCGAGAAACGTTATTGTTGACGCATCGGTGACAAAAATACAAAGCGACGAGGCACTTGCGGTGGAAAAGATCACAAAGGACCGCAAGAGGAAGAGGTCTGATAGGTTTGAGATGTTCAAGGGTTTTTGCGAGAGCATTGTGCACAAGATGATGACTCAGCAAGAAGAGATGCACAACAAGCTCCTTGAGGACATGATGAAGAGAGATGAAGAGAAGTTCACCAGAGAGGAAGCTTGGAAGAAGCAAGAGATGGAGAAGATGAACAAGGAGCTTGAGATGATGGCACGTGAGCAGGCTGTTGCAGGTGATAGACAAGCCAAAATTATCCAAATCCTGAACAAATTCTCAGCCACTACTTCGTCCCCTGCAAGCCACACCCTCAAGAAGGTAAACACCCACATTTCACAAAACCCTAATCCTTCACAAACAGAAAACCCTACTTTAAGTGTTGCACAAGACACACTGATTCCTTCTACTTCTTCTACTTCAACTCCAGCTCCAGCTCCTCCCCAGAACCCTAGTTCTTGTTCTCTAAATAGCCAGAATAATAATCATATTAATAATAATATTCCAGTAGAGAAAAATTCGATTTTGAATAAGGGGTCCTCATCAAATGAGAAAGACGATGTTGGGAGAAGGTGGCCAAAGGATGAAGTGTTGGCACTCATAAACCTGAGGTGCACCAGTGTGAACAACAACAACAACAATGAGGAGAAGGAAGGGAACAACAAGGTCCCTCTGTGGGAGAGAATCTCACAAGGGATGTCGGAGTTGAGATACAAGAGGAGTGCAAAGAGGTGCAAAGAGAAGTGGGAGAACATAAACAAGTACTTCAGGAAAACCAAGGATATTACTAAGAAGAGGTCCCTTGACTCAAGAACTTGTCCCTACTTTCATCAGTTGAGCAGTCTCTACAATCAAGGAAAACTCGTTCTACAATCTGAAAGCCACTTGAATAATACTCCACCTGATCAGAATCCCGAGCAAGTAAAACCAGATCAAACAACACAAGCTCATGAGTCTTCTTCGCAGGTGGGGTCTGGTAGTGGTTTCAGTGTTCAGCAACAGCAGGTACCTTCTTTGGATTTTGATCAGTTTTAATTCATTGATTCACATAATAAGAAGTGTACCACCTCTTTTTTGTATTTTTGTTTTTTGGTTGATGCTGGCTATCTTTAATATAGCATATAAATTGATTGTGTATATTTGAAAGAACTTAGAATTTGGCGAGCACCGACAGCTATAGCTAGTTTGAGGAATGAGAACTATTAATATTTCTATTCCGGTGTAAGTGTTATTTTCATATATATTCTATTTTATTTTATTTTAGTGAGAGAATCAATTGATGGTTTCATATTTGTTTTAATGGGGAAGACATTGACCCTGTGAAAAAAATAAAGGAAGAGGAAGCAAAACATTCTTTGGGACATTCTTCACTTTTTTAGCTAGGGACTTGAACAACAACTAATAAAAGCTAAGGTTAAAAAAACATCAGTCTTTTTCGTCCAAGTATACAAAGTTTAGGTACTCAAAGCTAAAGTCCAGCCAAGATAAGTTTTTATCTCTAATAATGAAGACAATTTAAATTTTACTATTCTGGATAACTTTATCACCCCCCAGTAATAATGAATTTTGTACTCAAGTGCTAGGTGCCACATCCTTAAAATTTTAAAGAAATGAGAAAAACGAGTTTGTTTTGTATGAATTTATTAATACAATATGACCAATTGTGCTTTAATTAATAACTTACCATAAGTTTTCTTGCAATAAAGTTTCAGAAATAAATGTATTTACACAACAAAATTATACACATTTTAAAAAAAAATACCAGAGAAATAAGTAAGAAATAAATTATATAATGTAATATATATAGAGAGTTATATAAATTTTTAAATAATTTTATTGTGTAAATAAAATATTTTATATGTTCATATGCATGTTGACGTGCATAAATAATGTTTGTTACTAGAAAGTAGACTTTAAGTAGTAATATCATGGACTCTAGAAATTTAAATATAATATTCTAACGATAAGTTGTGTTCTCATATAATTTAATTTACATAAAACTAAATCATTTAGATTTTTCAAAAAATTGAAGGAATTGTGGTTAATTAGCCGTCAGAGAACTCAAGCAATTATGGGTTATGATTAAAATCATGCAATAGAATTCTCCTAATTCTTCTCAAATGAATTTCTAATTATTCTTCAATCATGCTTAAGTGATTGTTACGTGTAATTTTTGTGAACCAAAGGAAGAAATATGCCTAGAAAAATCTAATTTTTCCATTTAAGTGTGGCACATGCTTACAAAATTACAATCCGTACAAAATGATTGCACGCTTAGAAAGTTAGAACCCATACAAAAAGAAATGATCAATTATCTTAAAAGTAATTCTCAGCAAAATTATTTTTTTTAATAAATATATGTATAAATTAAATTTGATTAAATTAATTGTTAAGTTAAAAGTTCTTTTTTAGCTTTTTTCCTAGTATTATTGGGTAAACATTTGGTTACCGAAAGATGGTGGTTCAATCAAGATTATGTTTTACAGTACATAAAGAGTTATGACATGACATCATTGTTTCAAATGAATGGTACTACACATATTTCAATTGATAGTTGTCAATGGGCATATATTTCCATGCCGAAATTATTTTTATTATTCTTTGTAGCTGCTTGATTGATTACTTCTGCTTATTTTAAAAATTTTAATGACTAATCCATTGATTAAATTATTTTTTATTTGGACATGGTAGATAATTTTTAACCTTTAATTCACCATTAACTTTTTTTATTCGAATAATATATTTTATTATCCGAATAAAAAAGAAATTAATGGATGGATTAGTTGTTGAAATTATTCTAGTTGTCCAAAATATTTATATAACAATTTAATGTAGAAGAGGGATAAGAGAAAAAAAGAAGAAAATATTAACTACCATGAAATGAGTATGATGACGAAAGATTAAAAAATTTACAAAATTATTGTAAATATATCATTAGAGGTCCAATGCTGGTTTTCTTTCTTTCTTAATTTCACAGGAGGATTAAGTATAGTGTTCCATGCTTTTAAATGTCCAAATAATATACTCTATTATCAATATTCTTAAAGTTAGAATTGTTAATTCGTGTTTGCTTTATCTGTGTGTAAAATTCCCTGATTAACGATAACTATATACGTGAGCGGGATTAGTTTTTGATTCAATGGGTTAAAAAATAGTCTTAATTTCTAATATAGGCAAAAAAAATGTTAGAATCGTTCAACAATAAAATTTTTATAATATTCAATAGCTATAAAAATAAGAAACTAACGTAATGAAAAGAAATTAACGAACAGTATTATGGCCACATGATTATATTTCTTTATGCTTGATTATGTTTATATTAAATGTTCATCTGAGTAAAGTGGTTGTACTTAGAGTTAAGAGTTTATGTAAATTTGTGAGAGTTTCATATACTCGACTAGTAAACTTAATTTGTAAACTCATAAGAGTTCATTTCGTATAAAAATAATAACAAGATATATATATAAATAACATATTAATTAAAAATTTCAACACTATGATAAAACAAAATAATAAATAATAAATTTCACAATACTTAAATAATCAAGTCTAGTAATGTATCACTACTAGATAATAACTTACAAATGTTATAATAGTGGTAGATCATTCTCATCGAGGATTTGATGTCATTAGAGAACAAGGATTTGATGTTAGTAATTGTAATAATTTTTTTATTCGAGAACAACACACTAAATGAAGGTATATTGAATATTAAACAGATAAAAAATAACCCAAAATGACTTACATTTTGGTTTAATTTTTTTAACTTGCTAACTCGTTGACTTGGTGGTAAATTTGAGAGTCTACCGAGTTTATTTATAATTTATAGAGTCTACTAAAAAGAGAGTCTACTACCGTGTTTATTTTAAAATTTGATTGAGTTCAATGTGTTTAATTATTCACCGACTAGTTGTTGTTAGTGATCAATACATAATATGTTTTGGTTCTAGCAATTAAGAATGATTTAGAAAATATATACATACTCGCAGTATATATGTAAATTATTTTATACATTCATTTAATTATAACTCATCATATATAATAAATTTGTTAATTTTTAAAATAATTATCTTAAAATAATTTAAATAATAATTTGTAATTGGATGACAATATAAAATTATTTTATACGATTCGTGTATAAAAATTAAACTATATATATGTGTGTGTGAATAAATAAAATGTACGTAGTATGGTAGAAACAAATCAAATACTTGTATCAATATTTACTTAAAAAAAATACTTGTATCCATATCTGAAAAACATACTTTTATAGAATAATTAGGTATTCATATATCATTATTAAAAATAAACACTTAGTGGGTGGCTCTCCAGCTGACTGAAGTTGTATGGAATAAGTTTTTTTTTGCAGTGGTATTGATATGATTCGTCGGAAGCGATATCACTTGGTTAAGAGATACAAGTCACCACTACTTATGTTAATTGTTGTTGGAGTTGTATGGAACAAGTGGTTACAAAATATTTATGCATTCTAATGTGTATAAATATAATTTAACCATTTGGTTGGAGATCTTGTAGACATTGTCTTTGTAAGTAGGTTTGGGTACCCTTTATATCCTTATGTCTTAATTAAATTTTTCATATATGAAATATAGGTCGTTTTTAGATTACTACTTAACATTCATTATTTTTCAACCAAGTACCTAAAAAAATTTTAAGATTTATTTTACTATCTGTTGTTAGTCCCCTTCCATTAAGTGATTACGTGGCAGACGGAGTGTCACGTTATCACGCCTTGTTACTAACACCTTAGCATCACGTCATCACCTTCTTCCCTTTCTCCCCTTTTTCCGCTTCTCTTTTTTCCCCTTATCCAATTGAAAACAACTCACCTCATGCCACCAATAGAAAGCAATTCACCTCATTGATCCATCTTTTCTCTTAATCAACAATGACAACAACAACAACAAAATCATCAATAAAATTATCAACAACACAAGCGAGAGGGCACTAGTGCAACAGAGATGCAACGACTCACGTCCAAGCCCAGTCATCGCGCGTGCACACCATCACCTCCCAGATACACCTCTGTGTGCTCACAACAACAACGACCCAACCACCACATCGTCGTGCACAACTCCACCCTCACCACCTTTGAGTGGTCGCTAGTGACGACGAGTGCAATGATTTTCACGGACCTGGCATGGGTGAGAGGGGTGGAGACGACGTCATTTTGGAGGCGTTGGGAGATGTCGTTGAGCATTGTAGTGAGGTTCGAGGAGAAGGGGCGGCCTCTGACGACGGGCTCTTGGGCATGAAAGTCGCGTGTGGCGATGACAAGTTTCATGGCTTTAGTGATCTTTTGAGTGGTTCGGATGGTCCGAATTCATATGCGTAGCTCGTGGGAGCCGCAACGAACCGAAGAGAAGTGGGGTTTTGAGAGGAAAAACATTGAATTGGGGAATGGGGTTTAGGGTTAGGTTGGGTTATTTTGATTATTTTTTCTCTAGATAGGTGATATGATGTTAGATGGTTCTTTTCCATCATTGTTGTTTTGTTTGTCTGAGTTGACAAAAGTGAATGTAATAATGGTTATGTAGCTTGGTAGGTGGTGGCGATTGACGGCAGTGGTGGCACAACGTGGTCAGTAGTGGTGGTTTCCGTTGGAGAAGGAAAGAATGGGAGAAAAGGAAGAAGGACAATGGAAATAAGGTGATAACGCGATGCTAAGGTGTTAGTGACAAGGCGTGATAACATGTCACTCTGTCTGTCACAACATTACTCAACGGAAAGGGACTAACGACGAGTTGTAAAATTCAACGGAAAAATTTTCAAATACTTAGTTGAAAAGAATGAATGTTACGTAATAATTAATCTAAAAATAACTTATATTTCAGGTATGAAAAACTTAATTAAGTCTATCCTTATTAATCTATTTTTTATTGGCTGATATAAAAAAACGAGTAAACTTAGCTTGTTTATCTTTGTTAATCTTTAGATCGCAAAATTGTAGCCATGATTTTGTATCTATTGCCAGTGACGGTAATTTGGTATGCAATATAGTTAAGGTTGTGGTCTTGTCTAAATAAATTTCTTCAAAACTACTAATAAAAGAAAGAAAAGAATACAAAAATTGTATTTTCTTTATAAACTAAAATTATGCACATATAAAGTCCTATATATTTTTTTACTACGAGGGCATGTGAATTATCACAAAATCCTTCACCATCATACAAAATCCCTCATATTAGCTAGGCCTAAATATAGATCTCTTGTTCATCTTGACGGTATGCAATCCACTAGCCTCTCCTTCGTTTTCGGATTAAGACTCCACAAAGTGTTGAACATTGGGCCCAATCTCATTGCTCTCACTAGTGACCAAAACAAATTATGGTCATTTGAAGAAAAATCAAAGTGTAGAGAAAAAGTATATTATTTAACGACCTCATTAAAATGTGTTCCTACAATTCTACTTGTTATTTTTTATCAGTTAATTATTAGTTTATTAGTTTTTATTAATAAAAGAGATTAAGCCTATTTTTTTTTCTTCTTTCTTAACTATAAAATCGATCTTATAACTTGCTACTTATCATCTTTTACATATAGCTCTTTTTGTTTAAAGAGAAATAGACGGAGGACGAGGAATAAGAAGAATATGGTGATGATGGTGAGACAAAATTTTTTTAAGATACATTACATGAGACAAGGTGAAATACTTCTTGCTCACTCTTTCTATTATAGTTGTGTTTAAATATTTTTATATGAATGTTTTTAAAATTAAAAATATTTAAAATTCTTATAATCATAAAAAAAATTATTTTAAAAAAATAGTTTTAAAAATAATGACTTTCCATATAAAAATAAATCTATACATATAAATAACATGGTAAAGCTTTACTAGGATACAAGATTTATATGTTTGGTTTCCCTTTTAAGTGACTGCTTGTTTTATTTGATATTTTAATAAAATTAATTTTAAACCATAAAATATAATTAAGACATGTATATAAATTCATTTTAATCTCAAGTTTCACACTAAAACGTGTGTCGATCATGATTTGTAAAATTGATTAGGAGACTAAATGAAATGAACCCAATTAGCAATATTGTTAACAATTCTCACTAACATGTTTGTGATAATTAAGAAGTCATCATAAGAAAAAAGTATCAAAAAATTGGAATTCTTTCGTAAAAAAAAAAGGTTATTGTATTCTAAGGGTATAGATTTCATAAGGCTAAAATCATTACATTACAAAATACTTCCTTTAAATGCCACAACCGTTTAAAATTTTAAGTTTTTTTTTCTAGGAAAAAAGGTTTTTTTTATCAGTGAGAATAATCTTGAAAAAAAAAAGTTCTAGTTTTTTTTTGTTAAAAAAAAAAGTTCTAGTACATTTACGTAGGTGTGAAACTGTGAGTAAATATGTCAAAAGTAAGTCTATTCATTTATCAAAAGGATCCATGAATATAGTAAAATAATGTATTACATTCTTACATATAAAAAAATTAATTACACTCACTTTTTAAATGAATAATAAAAAAACATAACTTGACATGACCCATGACATTTAGATCAGTTATAGTAGGTTGAGCTATCAAAATTAAAAAGATTCTTAAAAATAAAATAAAAATAAGGAAATTTAAAAACAAAGGGAAAAGTCAGTATTAATAAATCAAAATATTATAAATTATTTAAGAAATCCAACTTTAATAATCTTATTTTAAAAACAATTAGTTAAGTAATTTAAAAAATTTAAATTGAATCAACCTAATTCAACCCAACTTGAACACTCTTTAACCTGTAAATTAAATGACCTACCTCACTTAAACCTAAAAAAAAAATCCAATTGATATTAACCCAATACAGCATTGAGGTAAGTTGTGCCAAATTGCTCACAATCACATGCCATGCCTCACGACTCAAGTTGACATCTCTAATGCGAACGGAGGAAGTATTGTCGACACAATACAACGACAACACAGGGGATGCATATGGCGTAACGTTGCTGTTGGGGAGAGGGTCCCACGTTGTCTTTTTAGTAGAACAAAAACATATCTCAGGCTCGCTATGGCCCCACACCACCCATCTGTGCAATCAGACATCTCACGGCCACGACGCACATCACGTTACATGTGCTTCTGCTCTTTTTTGTCTTCTTCTCTCCACGGTCCAAAAACAGTACTACCCTTACACGTGCATCTGCTGCTCCCACTCCCTCATCCACAACACATTATCAATGTTTTCAAAAAAGTCAACGCTTCTCTGCAAAGCCTAACCCAGCCCACTATACTAACGCTTCGGCCCATAGTCCAAATACATCCTTTTATATACGGCCTCTTTGACAAAAACATTGATTCGGCCTTTTCATCTGTATCCATTTTTTACTTGCCTCATTTTTCTTCTTCTTACGTAGCTGGTGGAATGTATATATATAATCACATCCTGTGCATTTTGGGTGTCAAATGATATACTGTGACCATCACTAGATATTCACCTAGATAATTATTTTATAATCCTAAATCGTGAATAATTTAACCTAATCACAACTACTCAACTAGTCTCCTGTTTTTGTGTGATATTCTTAAGAAAGGTTATCCATTAAGCAAGATTTACATAATGATACAACTTTCTAAACATAATTCTTAATAGAAAATAAAACACTTTTATAATTATAGATAGAAAATAAATCAAACGTATCTTTCTATTGTTTATTTAAATTTTCAACCAAATTTACTTTATTATTTTTTTCTTTGATTGCGAATCACCACAAACAAAGTTTTGAAATTAGCCCACTCACTAAAGGTGGTAGTTAACTAAAGTCATCTATAAAGTAACAACTCAAAATTTCAAATTCTAGACATGCAAGTGAAATTTTGCTAACTGTCATTGTAATTGACCATTATTAATTAGGAAATGCATCAGGACATTATAATAATGTAAAATATATTTTAAAAATCACTTAAATCTTATTTTAATTTTATTGCTTTTGTGGTGTAAGTGGGCTATTAAATATTTTATCTAACCAAGTGTATAAAATAAATCTTCTCCAATTGATAAAACAGCTAGATTATTCAGTTTTTATTAACAAATATTCGAATACAAATGAGATTTTATTATTTTTAATTTAAAATTGCACTATTTTTTTTTGTTTGAAAAATGCAATAAGGTTATAATAATAGGAATAGTTAATAACATTCCATAAGTTCTCCATTAATTTAGGAAATGATTTATTTCTTTTAGAATTTAATATTTCAAACAATTAATGGATATATAAGTTCTGCATTTATATCTCTTGAAAAAATTAATTTCATTTCAATAATAAATAAAAATTTTCTGGAGCCCCGCAAAAGTGACACCCTATGCTAGCCCTAAGTCCAGTATAAACAAACTCTCCAATACTAGATTTATGAAAAATGAATGTTAACGAGTATGGTAAGAATTACTGATTTAATAGAAAAAGAGTGTAAAAAACTAAAAAATCTTTACAGGTGACTGCATCGGGATTAGACTTGCAAAGGACCATTAGATATTATATTTTGTCGTGAAAATTACTCGACTTAAATTGATGTTGAAGATTATTTATTATAAATTTGAACTGTATAAAACAAATACTTATTTTGTATAATACACAAAGTAAAATAATGATTATTTTAAAATTTACATTTAGCATTTTTAATTAATTAACAATATTATTTTAAAATAACAATATATCAAACTAGTATTCTGATTAATTATGTACTCAACATTTCTTTATCCACGGGAACCCAAATTTCCCCGTTTAGGGCGCAATGTCGCTCTCTGGAGCGGTGCAATGTTGACTGGTAAGTGGGTACACTGTATTGTACTAGTGTTATCAGATTATTACGGGAAGCACGTCGTCCAGATTCTCCGTTTTATTTTGGCCCCTCATTTAGTAGCGTACAACGCTATCCTAATCCAATTATCCCACCGTCTTTTGCTTTATTTTAATTTAATTTAGGAGGCTTCTTCATGTGCATTTTTTTTATTAAGTACAATCATAATAATTATGGTTATTAAATCCTCAAGTTAACTTGATAGACTCTTAAGTTTATCATCAAGTTAATTAGTCAATAAATTAAAAAAAATTAAACAAAATGTTATTTTGAATTGTTTATGTTGATTTAGTGTTCAACATACCTTGGTTTAGAGTGTTGTTCTCCAATAATTTTTTTTTTTACTTTTAATAACATCAAATTTTCAATGGGAATGATTTATCACTATTATAACATCTGCAGGTTATTATCTAGTAATGATGCATTACTAGATTTTTTTATTTAAATATTATGAAATTTATGATTTATTATTTTGTTTTATTATATTATTGAAATGTTTAATTAATATGTTATTTATAGATATTTTTTAATTATTTTTATATGAAGTGGGTGTATTTCATATTGTAAAATTTTCTCTTTACTTTGGATAGATACCATTTTCAAACTATTTCCATTAACTTAAAAAAAATGCAGATTTAGTTAATAATAAATTGGTATTGATTTGCTCTTGATAAATTTGTTTGAATGGTGTCATTATAATATTTGTCAATTACCAATTGAAACCCGTATCAAAAAGGGAAGGCGCCTTTTGAAATCTTAAAGTCTTGAAGGAACTTACTCATTAAATAATCAATCATAACTAACTCTGATTTTTGGCGGCAAATTTTGAAATTTCTCTCTCAATATAACAGGATCAATTGAAATCAAGAAAACCACAGAAGAAATAAGAAAAAGAAAATCAAGAAAACCACAGGAAAAAAGAAAAAGAAAAGAATGTCTCACAAAGAAAACAAGAATGTCATTGAGTTCCTTGATGAACAAGCTTTCTATTATGACGAGGAAGATGAGCAGTGGTTTAAGGAAAAAGATGATCAGTGGGCAAAGAACATACCATGCTACAAAGAAGACGCAGCAAAAGTAGTCTTGAATTCAATCGACTTCGATTTTGACATGCAAGATTTAGATGAGTTCTTGAAGGTTCTTGACACTGAAGATTCTTCCCCTGAGAGAGTTCCTGATCGTGTTGTTCCTGTTACTCCTCCTATTTCTAGACGGATTCAGGTTCCTTCCCCTCCGAGAGTTCATGCTCCTGCACCTCAGAGGGTTTATACTTTTGCCAATTTGGTTTCTGCTACATCTGCCCCTATAGCTCGGGTTCCTGCGTCTCAGGAGTCACCGGAGGAGACATTCAATGACATTGCATCTAGTCAAGTCCATGCGCCGATCAGCCACCAACACCACTTGCTTCCTCAGAATATGAAGTCTAATCGCGTCATGTTAGCAGGTGACTCATCTCGATCGGTTCCTTGCAAGAAATACACACATTGGACTAGAGAAGAACACATTTCGTTTCTCCTTGAGCTTGAGAATGTTGGAAAGAAAAGTTGGACATATATTTCACAGAAAATTGTTCCATCAAAAAATCTATTTCAAATTGCAAGTCATGTTCAAAAATACTTCAAACGCAAGAATATCCCAAAGAAAAAAAGAAAAAGGAAAAACATTCATGATATAAACTTGATAATAAATCTATTATTTAGTCGCACTTAAATTCATCATTCCTCTCTAAAAGAATATTTGAGATCAAACTCAAATTCTTTCTTACAAATTCAGATCTTATTAGGTGGCTTCTTCATGTTCATGGTTACTAGCTTGTCCCTCGCGATTGGCGCTTCATGTGTTAGCTTAGCTCACACCATGCCTACGTTAAGACTTGTCTATTACATGCCCTATTAAATCGGGTAAGCACTAAGCATGATGGGATGGCTTCTTTTTAGAACAATAAAAATTGTCTTTATCAAGACTTTTAGGCGTACATAATATACGCGACATTAATTGAATTCTAAGTCTCTGTTGAGACATCCAAGCTCTCACATTAAAATAGGGTGTTAATAACTGATTCAATTTAATGCAAACCGTGCAATCGAATTGAAATTTTGATAAATGAATACTTATTTTTTAATCAAATGGAACTACGTTGTATATTTATGATTATTTATTAACTACTTATATCATCACACTTTATAAATAACAGTAATTACAGCTTACAAGCGTTATTTATACCGACAAAAAGCTAACATCAAATTATTTTAATTACAGTTATATTAAATTAAATGTTACTTTGGCTATGAATTCCCTAGCTAGTTTAAAAAACCCTTTGATAAGGACATAATTGAACCAAATAATCTTTAAGGCATTAGCTAAAGGAGACAAAAATAAAGAAGATCAATGGAAAATGAAAACAACAAAACTAACATGTTTTTAGATAAATTGAAAAATAAAAATAAAAATTAGATAATGGAAGTGTAAAACAAAATATTTCTGCAAACTAGACACCACCTTAGTAGGTTGAAAATTTGTTAACTCGAAAAAGACCATCACAAATTATAGACCAAATCTCTTAAAAAAAAAGATATAGACTAAATAAGCTATTTCGGAAGATCAAATTTCTTTTTTCTCTTTTAACTTACTTTGCAAATAGAGTAACATTAATTATTAACATATAATATTCATATTAATTAAAATATCAAGGAATGCTAGCCGCACATTCAGGATTGTTAGAAACTTAGAATTCATACAGGTTGCATTAGTTTAAAAAATGAAACCACCAAATGTGAAATGAAATACTTAGAATATGTTTGTTTCACAGATTAATAACTCATTTTTAGTGATATGAAATTAAGAATATAGTATTCTCATGTTTATTATGAGTTCTAAAAAAATATTCACAAGTATTGTTCATTCCCAAAAAAAAGTAGTAATATCATAATTTATTTCATATTTATTCTCAGGAGGGATTATATTCCCTCGAAAATATGGAAAGTTGTTTTTACTCCAATTTTAACTATCATCTCAATTTTTTATATTTTAAAAAAATATTTCTGAAAAATGTTTGAATTTTACCAAATATATTTTTAATTAATGTTCATAGGAATAACATTTTTGTTTATCATATTTCTAGAAATATAATTTATAGAAATGCAATATCATAACTTGAAATAAAACGTCCTCTTATATTTAGTGGGATACACATGATTGAATTTCACCCAATAAAAAAATAAAGTGTTGATAATATTCCTCTAAAACATCCATTTCATATTATATTTTAATATTATTACCCCCACAAATCAATATATGGTGTTTTATATTTAATATATTTATAACTTGGAAAATTTTCTCATACAGTCTATTTTTATTTATTTTGTGACATCAAGGTTTGGTTTGATATGAAAAAATAATTAAAAGGAATAAAGATTAAAAAATCATAAAAATAATACTCCAATGAAAAAATGAAAAATAGGTTAAGTTAGTATTTTGGTCCTCTAATTTATTATTTAGTTTTAATTTGATCAAATGATCAAATTGAACCTAAATAATAAATTAGAGGACCAAAATACTAATTTAACCTAAAAAAGTAAAAAGTTGTTTCAATGAGCTTGTACATATTGAAAGAATGGAATAATTACGATTTTATTCATATTTAATTTAATTATAAGTGTACAAGAAATATATATAGAGTACAAAGGATTAACAAACTCAAAATTATCTACTAAATTATCTATAACTTTAATTTAAATATTTATAATTTTAATTTAAATTGTAACAACTCTAACTAATTATTTTATTATATCAATAGTATAACACGCCCATGCAAGATGGTGATGGCAAAAACAATGTCAATTTTACTCATCATAAATTTGTGACGTGCAAATGTAAGATCTTTGGGGAGAAAGTCCACACGCCAATCAAAGCCCATAAATGCAAAGCAAAAGTTATAACACAAAGTTTAACTTCTTAAGAGAAGCAAATACACTTAATCACCATAAGGTAGAAACAAAAAGACTTGATCATCTAAAAGGGCAAAAGTAAGAAAAAAACATAAAATGGCTTAACCACCTAAAATGACAAAAAAAAAAAAAATTGGTTTAACCACTTATAAGGCAGAAGCAAGACAAATGAAAAATAGCTTAACCACTTGAAAGGCAGAAAAAAAAAATGACTTAACCACCTAAAAAGATAAAAACAAAAAAATTTAACTATTATGAATGATTTCAGATGAAAGACATAATATGATTATCTTTATATAACCACCAATAAGTTATAACTTTAAGGAGATGAATCATTTGATAATTTGACAGTAATTATATTTAATGATCAGATTGAAAGCAATGGTAGGTAATTATGAGGAAACACACAAAAAAAAAATCAATTTAACTATTAAACTCCTAACTCTTTGATAACAAATTGAAAGAATAACAAATATATATATATATATATATATTTATATAAAGTACGAGAATAACAAACTCAAAATATTATAATAATTTACAATTAATTACTCTATCATATTAATAATCTAACAGTCCAATTCATTACTATAAGCATAACTGGTTCGAATTCAGTCAATTTTTAGTAAGGCTGGACTAAATTAAATTAAGATAAAACATAATTTTAGAGAACCTAACTAAGATTATTCATTAAGCTATTAATTTGGGCCATCTCGTCACGCTGGACTTGGATACCTTGGACTCAGATCTTTAGTGCAGAAGAGCAAACCCTCTGACACTGAGGTAGGTCTTCCTTCTTAACTCAATCTAACAACACCTACAAAACTACAATAAAGAAATTACCTGTATACCAATCCACATCATGTGTGTTCACTTTTGCAAATAGATGCGAAGCAGGGCAAACCAATAGCGTTTTTTTCTTCTTTTTTCCTCTCATCTTATGAATGGTAATAAAGCCATGCATACGATGTTTAGGAGTAGAGAAACACGATTATTGATTATGTATTTAAACTTTTGGTGAAATATTGAATTCATTGTTTATTTAGTTTTAAAAGGAGATATGTTTATTTTAATAATTGATTTTCCTATCTATATAGTGACAGCAAATGTTAGAGCGTGAGAGATCATCAATGAAATCACGGACCCCCTCCCTGGGCCACAAGAGTTGCTAAAAAATTGTTTATTCAACATACACAGAAACGATAAACAAAACAATAGTGTTGTTGATATTCTTATTAGAATAAATGAAAAATAGAGAGAAGGCACCGAATAAGAAGTATGGTGATTGAGAAGAAGTGGTTGAGACTAGAGATCGGGATATATATGTTTTTAAATGTGTCCCACCATGCTTTTCCATGCTACTTCCCCCTCTAGCCAAATAATCTCATGCTTCAGTTTCTACTTTAATTATCCACTTCTACTTTAAACACATATATCCTTTATTATAGACAAATCAATAGACACTGTCATATTAAAAAAGAGATTGAAGTAACATATTATATAATAATATTTTTTAGATAAAATTATAATTTTCTATTATATATATACCTTCTCTTAATCTGGTTAACCTTCTCTTAATCTGGTTAGCTATTTTTCATTATTACAAACACCAACTTTGTCATATTTTAAAGTGTGTTAAAATGAATAAATTTAATTCTACATTTAATAAATTAAATTGAAGTAGTAGTATACTAATAACTCTTGTTAGGCAAATTTACGTGAAGGATTAATTTTTTTTTTAAAATTACAGGAATTGATATATTTTAAAAATATTATAACCCATTAGTAAAACACAACTTCATATAAAAAGTCGTTTTCAAAACACGACTTGTCTTTCTTATTATTATTTTTAAAACATCAAAATCATATTCTTATTCACGACTACTATGTTTTCTTTTTAATTTTTTGTAAATAAGTATCTTGAAGTCTTTTTACAAATCACCGATTTTAGTATTTTATATTTTTTTAAGTCGTAGGTCAAGTCGTGAGTGCATGTATGATTTTTCAATTTTTTTTAAATAGTATTTGAAAGTGAAAAAATGATCTCGAACTTAATAATTTGGATAGAAGTATGGTACTTGAGGGTGGAAGTTGATCCATGTAACCGACCCACCTAGTAGGATAAAGCGCGTTGTTGGTATTGTTGTTGTAGTATTTGAAAGTGAAAAACTTCAAAAGTTAATTTATTTACAAGTTTTAATACTAAATAATATTTATTGATAAAAATAAAAAGAAAATAATATGGTAATAATAAAGTGATAAAAGAGTGGAATTTTATATAACTTGAACAACAAAAATTAATTAATCAAGTATGGAAAAAAATATATATTACACACTATTTTACATATTTAATTGCCTATATGAATAATATATGAATAATTAACATGATTATATTCTTGAATCTGACATAACGAACATTTCTTAGCTTGATCTCCCTAAATTCTTTCATCCCATGATAAGATCGGGAATAATTATCACTTTTATAAAATAATAAAAAATAATATACAATTATACTTGTAACATATTTCAAATACTCAATACCAGTACATATCACATAAAAAAAGCAAATACTACTTTCATATTTCAAATAAAAATTAAAAAAAGATTAAAATTATTTCTATAATCACGATTTCCATAATCATATTAAAAATATATTAAATGTCTGAAATCATGATCTAGAAAACGATTTTATTGTTTTGTTTAAAAAAGAAAAAAATTAATAAAGTTATTTCTACTAACATGACTTTTATAAATTTATTTAAAAATATAAAATATTCAAAGTCGTGATCCAAAATACAACTTCATTATTTCTTTTAAAAAAATTACAATATTCTAAAGTCATATTTTAAAAAATATTTTTTTTATATAAAGTCATGTTTTAAAACACGACTTACCCATACACTAAAACATTTTCAAAATATATCATTTCCTATATGTTTTTTAAAAATTAACCCATTCTCATAAATTTATCCTCATGTTATGTATACCTTCATTAGTTGATTGGTCATAAAAATGTTTATAAGAAAAAAATGCAAAGGCCGAGAAATGATACTGTTTAGAGAATCTCAAAGGAGACACGAGACAAGTGATCTGACACCATCTTATATATCTGAATACGCTATGTATAAAAATTATGATAGCTGACACATCAACTCGTTAATAAATTAATGCATCTGAATTCGTCTTGTATGCTGGGATTGAGACTTAAGTTAAGCACATCAAATTCCAACGGGTAACATTTTAAAAAACACACAAACTAACTATTGAGCAAAATAATAAAAATAAAGGAAAGGAAAAAAAAAATAGCCAATGAAGTTTCAACTAAAGTATCACGTGTTAGTCTGTTACCACTCTTTCTTTCCTTATTGTTCCATTAAATGTTTTAATATAGTGATAAAATATATAATAAACAAAAATTATTAAGATAGTTCCTTAGTTTGTTAATTAGCCAGCCACCACAGTTCCTTATCATTATATATATATATATATATATATTCTTTTAAATTGCATTCTTGTTTTTTCTCTCTCTAAGAACGTGCATCATTGTTCATAGGAGCCGATCCTCTTAAGAGACAACTATATACACATATTATATTATTTATTTTATTTTACATTTTCCCTTTTTTTATATCTCTTTTAAGTTTTACTTTTAAATTTTCTTACAATCATCTCTGTACGAAATGTGATTTTCTCAATTCTCATTCTCATAACTAGTTGAAAAATAGACATTCCTTGTATTCTGTCTTAACTTTTTTTTCAAGTTAGATGTAATTGTTTGTAATATTAAAAAGTCATTAGACAATAATTATTAGTGATTTTTAAAAGTAGTTAAAAGATAAATTAAAAATAACAAGTGCATACATAAAATGAGATAATTATCTTTATTAATAACTAGAGGAAACATACATTTTGTGTCTAATTATTTTTGTATTTTTTAGAGAAAAAAGATAATAAAAATTAGTTAGTGGTTTGTGAAGATAGTTGTAGGAATAAAATAATAATTTATGATTATATTTATGAAAAAAAAATTAATATAAAAATATATCTACCAAAACATTATATTTTTATCTTTTTCTCTTTCCTCTACATAATAAATACATGAATAAAATAGGCAAAATTATGTGAATGAATGAATTTTTAAAAAAATTACAGGAATTGATAAATGTTGAAAATATTACCACTCATGGATAAGTGGTGTTTTAAAACATAATTTTGTTTTTCTTATTTTTTTTAAACATCAAAGTCGTATTCTCATTAACGACTTCTAAGTTTTTTTAATTTTTTAAAAAATAAGTATGTTGAAGTTGTTTTGTAAATCACAACTTTAGTATTTTATAATTTTTTTTAGTTGCAGGTAAAGTCATGAGTAGATGTACAACTTTTCAATTTATTTATCTTTTAAAAAATCTTATTTGAAAGTAAAGAACTTCATTTTAAAGTTAATTTGTTTATGAGTTTTTATAGTAAATAATATTTATTGATATAATATAAAGAAAATAATATGTTAATAATAAAGTGATGAGAAAGTGGAATTTTATATAACTTCAACAACTAACTAACTATTTAAGTATGGAAAAAATAAAATATTACATATTATTTTACATATTTAATTATCTATATAAATAATTATTACAACTAGATGAACCTTTCTTATGATTATTTGAAGGTGATTCATTCATTTCATAATATATACGACTAATACTTGATATTCTTAATTCTTTCATCACATGACTGGATCAAAAATAATTATCACATTTATTAAATAATAAAAACGATATACAATTATTCGTGTAACATATTTTAAATATACAATACTAATATGTGTTACATAAAAAATAATACCACTTTCATATTTCAAATAAATAAGAAAAAAAAATACTAACGTCATTTTTACCATCACGACTTTCATAATCTTATTAAAAAAACATTAAACATGATTTCATTATTTTTTTTAAAAAGAATAAAAAATACTAAAGTTGTTTCTATTAAATATGACTTCTCTTATATATATATATAAAAGCTGAAGTCGTGATCCAAAACATGAATTCTTTATAGGAAAACACGACCTACTTATATGCGGAAATATTTTTGAAATTTACTCATTTTTATATTTTTTTATTAAATTACCGATTCGCGTAAGATTTCCAAGAAATTAATTAAAAATTATGAGATAAGTGATGGTATAATTAATATGATTTTTTACTTTACAAATGAGCGACAGATAAATTAAAACAACAATAATCCAAAAAAAACCGATAATTAAAAAAGAAGGAGGTGGTAGATTATACTATTATAGATATAATGTGATTTGTGAAACAAAACCCAATAAAGCAGTTGCAAAGACATTACTATTGACCTGGGTGTGAGGCACCTTCCAATACTTCACTTTCCCCCTCGGTTTCTGCTTCTTTTCGCAAAACCGGAAACAAGAGCGTCCTAAATCCTAATAATTACCGGCAAAAATAAAAATAAAATATAAAATAATAATATCAATCCAGTTTTAATTTCACCCATCATGTTCCCTCCTTCACTCCCCACCCATTTACTCTCTCTCTCTCTCTTGTATCGTGGCAAAGTAAAAGTCTCTCCCTCACGGGACAGTGGTTTTAGCTGAGCTCTCTCTCACTGCAATGCAATCTCTCTCTGGATTTGTCCTTTTCTTCCTCTGAGCGATAATGGCGAAAGAGCTTCTCCTGCAACTTCGTCTGCTGCTTCTTCTTCCCGAACAACGGTGTCGTTTTGCACCTCCTCTGCCAATGCTCAACAACTTCGCATTCTCCGCTTTGTGACTCCTCTCCCTTCTACATTCTCGATCCCTCGGATCCCTTCAACTTCATCTCGCTTCTCACATCCACCGACTCACTCAACTCAGGTGCCTTTTCTCTCTTCCTTTCATTTCTCCTCCTGATTCTGCTCTTTCTTCACTCACCTTCCTTTTCTTATTACCTGCTTCGGAGTTCTGATTTCTCTCCGTTTTCGTCGGTTGCACTGTTCACACTCACTTCGATGTTCTTCTTTCCTTCTGCATTTGACTTCGCTGTCTTTGATTCGTTGCTTTTAACGCTTTTTCGGCTATGTGTTTCTGTTGCTGCTTATTTATTGTAGAGCC
The DNA here is from genome assembly GCF_000004515.6 of Glycine max. Taxonomy (NCBI): domain Eukaryota; kingdom Viridiplantae; phylum Streptophyta; class Magnoliopsida; order Fabales; family Fabaceae; genus Glycine; species Glycine max. The sequence continues at coordinate 39,699,631 of NC_038246.2, forward strand.
TTGTGCTTTCAAGAAATGTAGGTCAGCCAGCAAATCGTTAATCACGCGTAGTGATCTTAGTAACTGTTGCTACTTCAAGTAGCTAAGTATGAATTGTACCTCGTCGTTGTTGAACGAACAAAACATTTTCGACATACATTATTATCTACAAACGAATGGAAAGACGCTAATGCTTCACGTGAATCATTTTTGTGTTGGAACCTATTTGTCAAGTAATTAGCGTCCTGATTATTCAACTTTAGTGCGTAGCTTGGTGTGATCCGTGGTTACTTCTCTTTAACTGCGCGATCTTTATTTTTCTGCATTAACGAGCATTACTGGACCCGGTTTTCGACTACTTTTTTTTTCTTCTTATGATTATCGATTACTATTTGTTGGTTTCTTTTTGCAGAATAATCACCGTTGTATTGTATTTTTCCTATCCTACCTTGAGAAAGGGGAAAGGGGAAAGGTTAACTTGCAAGCATATGCAATTCTTGAGTAACTTCGCTGCTAGTATAGTTTCCCTTATTAGTCGCTAGTGCAGTACAGTAATTGTCTCTGTAACTTTCAAATATGGGGTTTAATTATTTATCTGCCCTGCATTTTTTTGTCATCTAATCTTTTGTAAGGATTTAACGTGTTTGACTTGGAATGTACCCAGGGGCGGGAGTTCTCTTACTAAATCGATGACATGGAGCAGTATGAAATACTTGAGCAAATTGGAAAAGGTGCTTTTGGTTCAGCGCTTCTTGTGAGACATAAGCATGAAAAGAAAAAGTGAGAATGGAACCTACTTGACCTCTTATATTTTTCGTCTGTTTATTTTCACTTGAGTGCTTTAATGTTTAAACAGCGATGTATACAATTCCTGAAATCATTACTGGTAGTGCTTTTAAACTTGTGTCTTTTGATTACATAGATATGTGTTGAAGAAGATTCGCCTTGCTCGGCAAACTGAGCGCTCTCGTAGATCTGCACACCTGGAGGTTGGTGCTTTAAATAGTGATTCAAATAGTGCGCTAACTGATTATCTTATGACTTTTTCTAAAATATTTACCTAGCAGCCACTCTTAAATGTTAACATGAAAATGTGAAAATTATTTGTGGATACGTATGATTAACACCATACGTCTGACATTTATTTCTTATGGCCTTTATAGATGGAGCTTATCTCTAAATTTAGAAACCCATTCATTGTGGAGTACAAAGATTCATGGGTAGAAAAGGTATTTTGCTTCTTAATTTTTACTTCATCTCCTCAGTTAATTATATGAATGGCTTCTACTAGCTGCTTGCCAAAAATAAGCTTATATTATAGGATTGCTAGGAAGCCTCTTGGTGTATGCATCATTAAACCTCTGAGGATGTTTAAATTTTGATCTATAGTTTGGCTCCTTCCTTCTCAGGGTTGTTATGTCTGCATCATTATAGGTTATTGTGAGGGGGGAGATATGTAAGTATCGTTTCTCTAACTTTTACCATACAATTTATAGTTCTGTTTCCTTTCAACTCTTGTAAATTGAAGTATGAATGTTTTTCGAAATATGCCATTGATGTAACACAGGGCAGAAGCTATAAAGAAAGCTAATGGTATCCTGTTTCCTGAGGAGGTTATTTTTTTTTTTCTCCTAGCATAAATTCTAATTCCTTTCATTTGGTCTAGAATAACAGTGATATTTAAAATTTTGCATCTAAAATCTAATAAAAGCCATTTGATTGCAGAAACTTTGTAAGTGGCTCGTTCAACTTCTTATGGCTCTTGAATACTTGCACATGAACCACATTCTCCACCGTGATGTCAAGGTTAGTGTCAGACCTCTCTTTGTACTTAACAGTGATATTTCTGTTTCTGTCTAATTTATATTTAACTATACTAATGAGAAAATCACATGATTCCATTAGTGTTCAAATATCTTCTTGACGAAAGATCATGACATACGTCTCGGTAAGTTTTATTGTATGGTTCCTTTAAATTAGGCATGGAATAGAAGATTGAAATTTTGTTTACAAGTGATCAATGATGAAGCAGGTGATTTTGGACTTGCCAAAATGTTGACTTCTGATGATCTTGCTTCCTCTGTAAGACATGTGGAACCTTTGAATTGAATTGACTTATTGTAAATTTAACACGACTTGCGATAATCAATGAGTGGTTGTCTTGTAATGTAGGTTGTGGGAACTCCTAGCTACATGTGCCCTGAGCTCCTTGCTGATATTCCTTATGGTTCTAAATCAGACATTTGGTCCTTGGGTAAATACTTGTTTTATGGTTTTGTTCTTTGTAATTTTTGTATTATTGGTTTATTATATATGTATGATCTTTGAAATCGATTATCCAGGATGTTGTATATATGAAATGACAGCACATAAGCCTGCATTCAAAGCATTTGTAAGTTTCTTTTTCAATAAGTTTTTTACTTCCTGTATCTTTTCTTTATAGAACATATTTAATACATTTATATCTGCTATTGGATGAACAAATTTCAGTTTATTATCAATCAGACAAACATTTATCAATCCATTTGACTATCATGATATCATCGAACTACCATGGTTGGACATTTATATTGGGTTATGTGGACTGACCAGTAGACTAAAATCCTGTTAATTTACATTATCTCTGTATCCCAATTTGTAATGTTTTGAACTCATGGTTATTATATAATTATTTTATAACTGAGATTTTCATGATATATTATCAGCAGCACTCATTTAGTTGCATGTTATACTTATATATAGAATCAGATTCAATATATATTTACTGTTTTCGTTTCTTTTCTGTAAACTTTTTTTTTTTTTTAAATTGCCTAACTATGCTTTCAATTTCTTTGAACAGGATATACAGGCATTGATTAACAAGATTAATAAGTCCATAGTGGCTCCACTGCCAACAAAATATTCTAGTTCATTGTAAGTTTATAGTCTTTCACCATATAATTAATTAGTCCTGTCATTTCTAACAAAACTAACATAAAAAAAATCTTGCCATTTACAAATTGCATTGTCATGTTTTGCGCTGTAAGTTTATTATAGTCTTTCATCATATAGTGCCTAAAGTTTTCCAAACTTATCAGGTATAGGTTAGCCAAAGATAATTTAAAGTGGGATTTCTTATTAATTATAGTGATCAAATGTTAATACTGTTGACTATATGATTGATGATTGATCTAGTCATATTTGTTATCTTATCACTTTTGGCAGTCGAGGTCTTGTTAAAAGTATGCTGCGGAAAAATCCAGAGCTGAGGCCCAGTGTATGTACAATTCTCCTCTGACCTAGAATAATTCAATGAACTGTATTTCTGCAACATCTTGCACCATATTTTGTTTTCTTGATGAGTGGTGCCAGTGCCTACATGACAGTAATGATTCTTGTTAGCAGTGTGGATTCATTTTTTATAATGTTTTGTCTAGCTTCTCAATCCTTTGTCTCCACATACATGATATATCCTTGGCTGGTATCTGCTACTATTTATGTTAAATTTTACCGGTGTTTGTGGCCTTGTGGGCAGCTATCATGCTATGTGCTTACCCATCTGAGTTCAAATCTGACCTAATCAGATGGACCCTTTTTCTAATTTGAAGTGTATTTCTGATGGTAGGCTTCGGAGCTGCTTGGGCACCCACATCTTCAACCTTATGTTCTTAAGGTCCATCTCAAACTCAACAGCCCCAGACAAAGCACATTGCCAGTTCACTGGCCAGAATCCAACTGTATGAAGAAAACTAGATTTTTGGTGCCAGAAGATTATCCTGTTTCCATCTATAGGGATAAGCGACATTCTTTCACCAATGATCGGACTCTAAATCCTAGTGTATCTGGAGCCGATCAAGATTCTGTATGTTCTACTCTAGAAATAGATTGTACTCCTGACCATTTGAATCAAAGACTAGCAGAACTACGTATTGGAAATAGCCATCAAGTGAAGTCAATCCAGAAGCCTGTTGTTTCCAGAACTTCTAGCATTATTGTTAAGACTCCAAAATTCACTTCCTCAAAAGTCTCAGCCACCAACAAGAAATCAATGGAATCCTCAAAGAATCATAAGATGGTAAGGAAAGTTGTAAATCGATTATGTTTTTACATGACTTTGGCTTCTTAATCTTTGGGTTGGGAGTGTAGGAATGTTTGTCACGTGGTTTATTCTTAAAAAGAGTTAAGCATGTCACCTTTGTGGCTTTGTTAAATGGGTAGTTTCCCAGTTGACAACTCCTGGACACTTGTATTGGTATTTTTCTAAAGAATGGGGTGGTTGTATTGAACTACACAAATATGTAGTCAAATGACAGTAACCTTCCTCCTAGTTTGAAATATTGCTTTCAACTCATTGTATCATTATAAAAACCTCCCTTCGTGTCATTAGCTTTTTATTTATTTTTTAAACTATAGGTCTTTATCTATATCTCTATGTATAACTTTTACATTTTTTTTCCCATCAAATAACTCGTCATTCCATTTATATTAAAAAAACAGGAGAGCAAAAATTACAAGTAAAGTGATTTCTCTCTGCAAGAAGCATTATTACAAAAAAGAAAAAAAACAGTAATTGTCAGTTTTACAAGTTGTACTGTTAGTTTGTTACTATATTATGAAATTAACACCATTTTACAATTGGGGAGATTTCTATAATATGATAATATATATTTAAGAGTGGATTGCAATATTCAAGACTAGGAGGAGCTTCTTGATATTTGGTCAAGCCTCAAGGTAAGTTATTGTATCCAAAAATTAATTTTACATGTCTGACTTTCTAAAGTCTGATTGCAGCTTCCCCTTTCACAAAATACCACAAAATCTGCTAATACTAATCGCAGAGCATCATTTCCACTGCCAACAAGGGGTGGTATTCGGCAGCCTCCTTGCAGGTCTGTCAGTTTGCTTAGTCACGTGTCTTCACCAGATATCTCAGTCAATTCTCCACGGATTGATAAGATGGCTGAATTCCCATTAACTTCATATGAAGATTCTTTGTTCCCTATCAAGAGAGCATCATCCTCTGCACGAGGTTCCTCAGGCTTCCCATCTTATAGCAACCATTCAACTGTGATAGACAAATGCACGGTAGAGGTGTATGATACAGCCTCTAACAAGCCTGGTTGTATGGATGCTTGGCAGGGAATCAAGCAGAGCATGTTAAAGGAGATTGATGAGGATAAAAGTGGTTCCTCTGATCAAAATGCAACTGCAGGTGCTTCAAGCCACACCTCTTCTGACTTGCGCCGTCGACAATTTGACCCATCATCATTCCAACAAAGAGCTGAAGCTTTAGAAGGCTTGCTTGAATTTAGTGCAAGATTGCTACAGCAGGCAAGGTATGATGAACTTGGGGTTCTGTTGAAACCATTTGGGCCTGGAAAGGTTTCCCCAAGGGAAACTGCTATCTGGTTGAGTAAGAGCTTCAAAGAGAACACTTTCAACCCAGAAGAATCCATGTAAACTGCTATAATGTTTACCGTAGTCATTTTTAGAGTTCAGTGTTTTTTCTCACACGAGAGAATTTAGCAAGCTGATTTTTTTAGGTTATCAAATTTTTTCATTTAGCCTTTCCTGTTTCACCTCACTGAATAATAACTCAAATTTTCAAACTGATCCATGAAGCAGATGATAGACATTTTCATGATCCTAATTCTTGTTCCTTGCGAGGAAAGGTAGCAAAGGTTGGTGTCTCAAAACCCTTTCTGTTTGTGTGTATGCTGTCTCGCTTTTCTTTGCTTAAATAGACTATACGTCAGTTAAACTAAAGTAATTTTTGCAAAGATGAAAACTATTTTTTTTTTTTGTGGGGGGGGGGGGGGGGGTTTCCTTGTGCTACTGGGTGTTTTCTATTTGTACTGCCAGTTGCAAAGATGCTTTTAGTATAAAGTATAAAGTCAATGAATCATGCCTTGAATATGCAATGACCATATTATGGGTACGGACTAGAGATGCTACAATGCCACTATGTAGTACAGGTATTAGAGAACAGGCAGTTATTTCTTAGATAAAAGATTTTTTTTTTTAGCATACAGGCATTCAACATCCTCACATTTTAGATGGATGAGCATTGATACTGGCGTTATTCATTCTTGTTACACTTGTTCAGACGTATTAGGAATTAATAGTTGTTATAAGTCTGCTACTAATTTGTAACGGATAAGCAAGAAATTTTAATTCCTAATAAGACGGACTTAAGTTGAAATGGCTGTTTTCAATCGACAGTTGTTACTTTTGCCATTTGTTTGAATTTTATGATTGGCTTCCAACTTCAACTTGTGGGTATTGATATCAATGCATGCATGCAGTGTCTTATTATTCATTATTTATTGAGAAGTGCTAAGAGCACACTCCTCTTAAGTCCTGACACACCCTCACATGGGTTAAATTTTGAAAACTACAAAAGCCAAAAAGAGAATCATTAAATGAGAGATGAAATCTATAAAAATTTGTGATTTTCAATAAATTTCAACCAATAGTAGAAAGTGTATTGCTAACACTTTTCTTATTTATTTGAGAAGTTCACCTCTCACTGATGCCTGCAACTTGACCCCTTGCATAGCATGTTATTCACAGTTCAAACCATGCCATAATGTGAGACTAGTATGCGAGAAAAGTTATAAAATCATAATAATGCAACACTTAGCCAATGATCTACCGAGCAAGATGAAAGATGCACTTCTTTTAATTTGCATACTATTTTTTACCTACAAAACTGTCATGGAAGCTTGCAGCCAAACAGGCAAGAAAGTCAGAGTACATTTTGTTCGTGTGGTTGTGAGTATCATCGACTACCATTTGCGTGAGTCGAGTTACATGTGTATTGCTTGTAAGCTTGGGTTCTTCATGTTTCCCGTAAACAATTTGATAGTACAATGAAGGGGCTAATGGTTTATAATCCAATTGCTTCTATGATAAGTATTATTTCCCTCTCTAGCAGATATATGAACACGGAAGGGGGAACAAACTCAGACCAAAAAAAAGGATCTAAAATACGGCGGTAAAATTTTTCTTTTGTGGAAGGCTAAAATATTAATCCAGGTTTACATGAGGGAAGCATGGGGAGTTTGAGGACACATTTTCCCTTGAAACATTTCGTGAGTCGATCACTTTTTTCCCCTTGGAATTCGTAGGCTTGCTTTGTGCCTCTTGCCATGTAATGGGGGTATGGTATGGTCGTTAACCCACGCAAACGCATGCTCCACAGTGCAACAGTTTTTCCTTACGAAGTAACTCCTCACTAGTGCCGTTATATTGACTAGTCACCTTAAATTGACCGAAGAAGGAAGTTATATGTGTCAGGGGTACGCAACCAAGCTTGATGACAAAGAATTTTAAGGCTAAAAAGGCAAGGGTGGAAACGGAAGAATCCTCAATAGGCCAATACAATAGTCATCACAAAATTTGATTCAAGAACAATCACCCGTGAAAAAGGTGAGGAGAATAAAAAGGGAACCTGTATTATTATGCTATTGCAAATACAACCAACGGGATCATCAGGGACGGAGGTACCTTGGTGCTTGGGCCTTGCCCCCCTGATTTTTTTTTTAATTTCAATTTTTAATATATATATATATATATATATATATATATATATATATATATATTCAATTTTATTAAAGTAATTGTTTTAATTTTTGAGTTAGAGAATGATATTTAAGTATCATTTTCTTTATTTTTTGGTAAAATATTCTATTTTTATTGTGAAGATAACGGTGTTCTTTCATCTTTTTAGATAAATATTCGATTTTATTTTATAGTCTTTTATGGAAATAATTAATCAATTGTATCTTTCTCTTTTATTAGACAAAATATTCGAATATGATTTAGTTTCTTTTTCAATAGTATAATTCTTTTATCATCCGTTATTCCTATTTTAAAGGCTGCAAACAAATTTATAGGATTTTATTAGTCTTCCCTTTATATTAATTTGATTATAAATAATTTAAGAATTAAAATTTATTTATTAAATTTATCCATGGGATAAACTTAATTACCAGCACTATGTATGAGATTGATAATTTGAGGTTTGAGACACGTTAACAATATCGGATTGTAGTAAAAATATGTCAAAATTTGTTTTTAGGTATTGATATCGTTATGATACAATATTCTTCTTCTTCTAGTTTTCAATAATGTAAAAAGCATATTCTTTTTCAACGATTATTGACTACTATTGTATGATGAGTAACATGATTCTTTCTCATTTAATAGATTTTAGATCATAATTAATAGTAACTTTTCCTAAAAAAAATGTGATTTATGTAGCCATGTAGTACTAATTTTGATTATAATTAAGTTCATGATTTTTTTTTGGCTGCCCCTAATATTTATTCCCGGCTCCGCCCTGGGACCATGCAACATAGCAGTATGTTTAATAGAAAATAAAAATGAGAGAAGTGGTATTGGTGAAGTACAACTTGATACATGACAAGATATCCTCCAAACGTAAAAGACAAAAGGCAGCAAGGAGTTTGAAAACAAAAGGAATATGGAACAAAAGTTGAACTAAGATTTAGGGTTGAAAGATGGGATAATAAAGAAGAGCCTAAACTAACTTATGCTGACAGCAGAACTTTAATTTCAATTACGATAACAGTAGAGAATAGTAAAAATCAAGCTAAGAGCCACTTGGTTAAAAAGACTCAAGGTATCCCAAAAGCTTAACGCCCAAGGAGAAGGGCCTAAAATGGTTTTGATCTATAGCTCTAACAACAGTAATTACACTACAATGGGACTCCAAAGTTATCTCTAGTTTTGATCTATATCATTGGTTTTAATTTTTCTCTAATGGACCTATCATTGTCGTCAAGCCGTTGTTGTTTTCAGTGAATAGAAAGATCCTACCTCTCCCTCACACGGGTCACTTTTTAGTAATTTCACATCATAAATTTTTTTGTGACGCCTTAGAGTCGTCAAAACTTTTAATTTTTTAAACTCCAAATTACATTTTATTACAAATTTATTATACTCCAAATATATAAAACCAAACACAATATCATTCAATGCTATTAAATTAATGAAAGCATAATTTCCAAAAAATATATATGTTTTCTAACATACCGAATTTGTAAAGAATTTCTGTTCTTTTGACTTCTGACACAGCTTTATACGTTAAGAATGGCTTGGTGATTCACTGATTCTATATTCGCGTATATGTCATTGGGTAATACCCTGGTGTGACCGTAACTAATTATTCTGAATTGTTTATATGATGCGCAAATCTCACGTGGCTTGGGCAAATATATTTTTTCATATACCAATATACCATACTAGAAGCAAAATAAGGGATAGATGGTCAATCCTGCTATTTAACTTCAACTCAGTATCTAGAAGTTAATGTTGAAGTTGAACATGGACGCATCAAAATTAATTTCTAAATATTTGACTTGACTTTCATCCCATTTCCCGTTACCCTTCTCATTTTGATATAGTCCATGATTTTAACTAAAGTTATCTTCTCTGTTGTAGATCACATATTAAATAGAGATATATGATAGTCTATTTATATAAATAGAAAGTAACTTACTTTTTTTTTTAAAGGGGAAGTAATTTACTTCATGAACTTAACTTTTATAACGGAATTAGACTCAAAATTCTAAAATTATACCAGTGTTTACTTTAATGGTTATTGTTGGATTTATTATTAAATCATCCGTGCTAAAATTAGACTCGTCATTATAAGACTACTTACAACACAAGTATTCAATCACACAAACTTTATATATGTTAAAGATATTTAATACTCTGAAAAAAAAATATATCGAAAAACCCACATTAAGTAATATTACCGGTTAGAGTTAAACCCAAAATCTAATTCTAAACCATTTCAAGTCACACTTAACGAATCTATTATAAGTTGATTATAGATATATGTATTTATTTTGAGTAAGATAATATTATATCTGTATTAAAAAAATCCAAATTAGACTTATATTTACACCAGTGACAACTTAAATACTTGTATTTTAAAAAAATACAAATTAAACTTATATATATTCAGGTAACAACTAACTTGTACCTTAGGTTTAGATTTATTAACTGCAAGCAGCTACTCTTCCTCTGTTTTGACTAATTCACACACCATGATTGAATAGAAGAAAGCTTCCTTTGCTTACTTTTCACTCTTCTAGATGACAATAACACGTAAATTTCTTCGAATAAGGGGCAGCAGGAGAAGAAATTTGGCGATAAAAATTAGTAATATAATTGTTTTCTGTTGTCAATGGAACATGGGAAAGCTATTTCCACCGTTTTCTAACTCAAAAAGTCTGGGTATGTGAAGCATACGAATGGCTATACCTATGAAAAAGACAAGAAGTATATAAAATAGGAATATAATAATAAAGTTGTATAACAAAAATCCATGGGAGTAACAATATTCCTAAAACGCGTAACAAAAACACAATATATAAGGACTAAACCCAAATCCTCCTTCGATCACACACCTTCCAAGTTTTAATTCTTCTTCTCTTACTCCTCCCACCTTCAAGTCTCTAATAATTGGTTATATTATATCCCTAACAAATGGGTTCCTCCAAGTTATTGGGTATTATGGCCATGCTTTTCATAGTGCTTCTACCCATGGCTGCCAAAGGGGATAATATTACTGATTTCTTTGGTGCTTAACTCATCTCTTTCTTTTACAAAAAAAATAAAAATAAATCATCTCTTTCTATTTTATCTATTTATCTAATGTATGTAAATGCAGGGCTACAAAGTGGTAGTAAATTAGTGTACTATAACTTTAAATGTGACATAGGATATGAAATATTGCAGATAAGGTTTGTGAAGAAGTGGAATGTGGTAAGGGAAGCTGCGTAGTAAACACAAGTTACCCATTAAACTTCGTTTGTGAATGCGATTCTGGCTGGAAGCGAACCCAAGATGACGATGATGAATATGCCACTAGCTTTCTTCCATGTGTCATTCCCGAATGTAAATTTCATTCCCTAATTAATTACTTGGAGTTTACAAGATTACCCACTAATTTTATAAATATGGTTAAAGTCTTCAAGAATTCATACACTAACGTGTTCAAAATTTTTGAGACAATTATTATTATTATAAAGGTAATGCCTAAAGCTACTTTAATGAAAATCGGCCGTATCATCTGCAGGTAGCTTGAACTATGGTTGTCAGCCAGCACCACCGCCAGTTCCAGAGAAGAGTTTTCCACATAACTTCTCAGCTTTTGATCGTAAGTTACATATATTGTTCTGATCGATGATTTATAAACATGCTTAATAATTAATTATTGCCATTAAGAGTTTCAATTTAATCATCAATTCTAAAAAGTTCACATTATTAATGAATTATATGATGATACTTTCTTATTTAATAGCATAAAAAAGAAGTTTACCTTGATAGCCGATTAAATTTTTGCTCCATCTAACAATAGCTTTGGCTATAGTCTATAGATTTTTTCTTTTTCTAATCATTTCCTATGCAAAATAAAAATATACGATAGCTTGCTATTGGGCGTACTGTGGGGAAGGTACATGCACCAAGAACAGAACACATACACACAGATGCGAATGCCAACCCAATTACTATAATCTTCTCAACATCTCAGTTTTTCCTTGTTACAGTGAATGTAAGGATCCAAAACAACTTTTTTTTTTTTAATTTCTTGACAATGATAATAGAATATTAAGAAAAAAATTTGATTAAAGAGATATGCTTCTGGTTCTGTGCTTCTATTTTCAAGGTACTCTTGGATCTGATTGTTCGAGACTCGGAATCAAAGTTGCAAATTCATCCACTGATAGTGGCAGTCAAGGTGAGATTGGACTATTTCTTCTACTTTTTTTGTTATTAATGTTGAATTTGCAAGTCCTGCACAACTCACAAATCACCAATTTCTTTGGTGCCACAAATGAGAACATTAAGCAAAGTTGATATATGTTTATATAATATTAATAGACTTAAATATAATTTTATGTTTAATAAATATTTAATTTTTATGTTTATCTCTCAATAAAAAAAATTTATTTTACATTGAGTTTATAATAAAATAATATTGATACTTATTTTTAGTTTTCGATAAATTAACGAATTTTATGTCTGTTACTAATAAATTTTTTTCATTTGTAATTAATTGGGATTAGAAAAAAATTGTTAATTTATTAAAAAATAAATTCAAAATTTACAAATTTATTAGGGACTAAAATAAAATATTAAAGGTTAAAAATAAAATTATTATTTTATTAGAGACACAATGTAAAATAAAAATATAATAGAAAATGAATTAAAAAATTAGTATTTATTAGAGGTAAAAATATATTTAAGTGATATTAATATTTAAAAAGTAAAAGATAAAAACAGACAAGTTTCTAGAAATGTGAATTCTGAAGCGTGTCTGTTTTGGTATTTTCTCCAGATAGCTCAGCCTCAATCTTCACAGGAAGGTTTCATTGGATGGTTATGTTGTTGATGTCCACGGGTATGGTTATGTGGAGCTAGTACGCAAAGGGATAGTCAAAATTATTTTGGCGAATTATTGATTTGATTGTTGTTCATCAATTGGCGTTTGATGACTACTGTGTGATGTACTGTATACATATACATATATATAGTTTTTTGTGTAATAAAGGGAGTGAGATTTGAACTTTAGAGCTTGTATAAACTAGTTATATTCCACGGCTAGTGGATTATACATAGATAATACTATTACTGCAGTGTTATTATTTTCTTGTATAATAAATTAATAACATATCTTCTCCCATTAGCAGTAATTGTAAATTACTGTTCATTGTATTGGTTCATCATTTTTAGTCCTCTTGTTGTGCCATAATAAAGCAGTAAAATAGAAACATTTAGCTTTTGATTTTGCTGCGATTCAATATTTAGGAAAAAAGAATATTCAATATTTAAAAAACTAAATTGGTGGTTTTTAGTTTATTTTTGAATGATTTACCCACGCTTTAAACAAGTTTTGCTAAATTTTTTTCATGTTGCCAGTGGTTAAAACTGTGATTAACAAAGAAAAACCAGTTTCAATGGTCACCCCTACTTGTAAGAAGGAGCAGACGAGGTCATTCCACTATATGAATATTGAGTGAGACTTCCAAGGATTTTGATAGATGAGGGCCTAAGTCTAACTGTTGAACACTACCAAAATGTTACCCACTTCCTAGAGCATAAGTAAGTGAATCTTAAGTTGATATATCTTGTGAAAGGAACATGACTCTTTTAACAGAATTTAGAGACGTAGGAATGACCAAAACCCATCCATTGGTTTTTGTTCCATCGTCATAACAAAACTTGGACAATATTGTTCACGTTTGCGTTTAGCTTGCCGACACATGGGTTGATTCAAGTTGTATGTGCGTGTTAGTACTCTCCTAGGTTTTAGTTGTTTGGACAATGGGCTGTTACACCTTATATACAAGGATATATTTTTATTTATTTTTATTATTATCAAAATGAAGATAGAATCTAAGTTCTTAAGTATCTACCTTAAACCTACCACAGGGCACAGGTCAATCCTAAACATTAATTTCATCTCAATTAATACTTTTTTAGAGGAACAATATCATTAGGAAACGATATAAAAAAGAATATAATAAAAAACATGAGAACTAACATAAGATCTTGCACTTCTTGTTAAGTTGTGAACTACACGATTAATTTGTCTCTTTAACAAAATTCATCCTAGAGTTTGTGAGAGTAGATAAATTTGCTCTATATTTTTGTAATAAAACATGGAAATCTGTAGGGCCTTTCAAGTTTACAATCAAATTATCAACAACAGTTTTGCAACCCATCTCAAAAATGATATTGAGACTGTTATGTCCATTGAATTGCTTTATGAAGAGCCCACGCTTCAGCTTCCTTCGGTGTTGGTTTGCCATTTGCGATTATTGTCATAGCCTTGTAGAAGTTGTCATTGCTGTCTCTCCAGCATATATATCAGCCCCAAACAAGTTGGTATCATTAAAAGTTGCTGCATCAAGGTGTCCATTGTGTGTTGTTGTCCGATGTGGTGGTTTGGTGAGAATGGTGGACAGAATTTAAGTGCTGCCATTGATGGAGAGTTTGTATGGCCTGTGAGAAAGCTACAGATGGGCTCATGTCCTTCTCCTCCCAAAGCTTGGTGTTTCATGAATGCCATATACACTAAAGGCCTGCAACAATTTTTTCTCTCACATGGACATTAGAAAACTGCAAAAGAGAAAAGATTAGAGTAGTGAAACTCTCGGCCTTGTCCCACTCATGCTCTATAATTTGTCACAAATCTGCATGGAACCATATTTGCTTTGCGTAGGGACATGAGATGAATAGATGTCATTCATTTTCAATATTGGAATTGCAGCAAACACATTCAAGTGGACCCGCAAATTATGACGAGTTGGTGCGCATCCTCAAAAGAGTCTCCAAAGAAAGTGCTTGAATTTGGGTGGTACAGGAAGCTTCCATAGTGTTGGTCAATCACCTTGTTGCACCTTAAACTTGCTTCATCATTAATACCTGAACTTCACACCTTTCTTTTTCCAACTAAATACCATGAGTTGCAACTTTTGCTGTGTATATATCATGACTTTGACAAAAAAAAAAAAAATCACGATATAGATGATTTTAATATTAATTGTAAATCATGACACAATTTTATAATTTTGATTTAAAATATTTAAAATATTAATTGTAAAGTTGGAGAAAATAAATAAATAAATTGAATTTCTTATTTGAATTTATTTAGTTATATAATAAGTTCAAAATTGACATCAGTAAATAGAGATTATGAATAAAAATAGATTTACTTTATCTGTCTGAAATAAAGTTATTTAATTTTTTTTAATAAATAATAGTATAACATAAATAAATATAGAAATTATTCAATACTTAGATATGAATTAATGTTTTCTATAAGGAAATATTTTAAGATTTGATCATCTAGGTAATTATTATTCATCTTCCATATATTCAACGATATAAAATATTTTTATAGTACTTTTTAAGATCCTTTCATTTTCCATTTGTTTTTACTGAATTCTCCATTTTTCCATTTTTTTATTCAGGCCAATTACATATCATAATCTTTATGCTTTTAGAAAAACATTATGATATTTTCTTACATTAAAAAGTTATATTCAATTACAAAGATGGTTTGTTTAAAAAAATGTTTATATAAATGAAAATAATATTTTATACCTATTTATTAACATATATTTTTAAAATTAAAAATTATTGAAAACGTGCGGAAAAAATGGGGAGAGGATTTTATAAACACATTTTTTCAATTTCTTTTAAATTTTTTAAAATAAAATCTTAATTAAAAAGTATTTTCCAAAACTTAAAAACAAAGAAAAGAATAAGACCCTATTGTTCTCTATTTTTATTTATTTTATTTTTTTAGTTACTTGTCAGTCGTGTTTAAAATTAAATTAAATCAAACATAAAAATAAAATTACATAAAAATTGATGTTTATTAGTTTGATTTTTTTTATTTTTCAAACTATGTGATTTAGTTTGATTTGATAAGTAAAAATCAAATTAAACCAAATCAGACCGCGAACATCCTAAAAGTTATTATTATAATTAGTGTTTTATTATTAGATATCCAATTGAGTTTCATAGTTGGAAGTATGAATATTGTTTTACTTTCTTTTTTAAGTTCAAATAGTTAGAACTTGAAAACAACTAATACATGTTGTTTTTACTTTTATGTTGATCGGTTACTTTTTAAGTTAAATGATTATTATTTAATTTGAAAATAATTATTATTTTATTTTATATTCAATTATTTAAAACTTTTGTTATTTATTTATACCGTTAATTGTTACAAGTTTTGTGGAATTAATACAAATTTTTAAGTATTTTTTTAATACTTAGTAGAATTTTCAAATTACAATAGCTAAATCCAATCAAATTATAAAAAATTAATTTGAATTTTATAAATAATTTAAGTCAAATTAAATCCCATGCTATTTAATTTTCTTGTTTGATTTAATTTAATTTTAAGCAAAAATTACATTAAATCACACTGCCAACATCCTTTATCGGTACGCTGACCTGACAAAAGCTGTCAGTCTAACGTCGTCGTTTTGATCCCGAATTTTTCTTTCTTTCAATTGTCTACTAATTAATTAATTAAATTGATCAATACTATTAATTATATTAATTAATTTAATTTATTTATTAATAAAAGCAGGAGGTTCCGGCGTAACCTTATTCGGAGCTGGGTTTGTTTTCGGCCTTTGATCTTCGATTCTCTCTCTTTTTCTCTCGCGAAAACCGTATCAGCAATGTCTGGAGAATCAGCCAGCGCTATTCACAAGGGTCAAGTAAGATTCAAACCCTATCATCATCTTTTCGATTCGTTCAGAGGGAACCACGTTCTGACCTTGAATTATGTTTTTTTGGTGATTAGGTCGATCTCTTAGACTTCATTGACTGGTCTGGGGTTGAATGCCTCAATCAAAGCTCCACCCACTCTCTCCCCAATGCTATCAAACAGGTTAGGTTTCCTTTTTCTATCTTCTCCCCCTTTTATTTTCAATCCCCAAGTTTCTTTTCCTGCGATTGATAGTCAAGTTTTGTGCTTTTTTCAAAAGGGTCCTTTTTAGTGGATAACTTTTTTGCAATTGGGTTTGCTGTGTTATCTTACTGTGTTTGTTAATGAACAGGGTTATAGAGAAGACGATGGTTTGCATCTGGAGAGTGATGCAGACGAGCAGCTTTTGCTCTATATTCCTTTCACTCAAGTCGTTAAACTTTATTCCTTTGTTATCAAAGGTCCTGAAGAAGAAGGTAACATGTTCATACACATAAAAACTACGCCATTCATTGAATTGAAGACATGGAGCCTAAAATATGCTTTCCTCTCACAGTAGTTTTTACCTAATAAAGTAACAGTATCAGAGCTGTCGGTGTATCATAACTTAGTTCATTCATTTTACCTGAGATGCAAAATTTTGCACTAATAAAGATGAACTTGTACATCTGCCCTTTTGTGTTTTTGAACTCGTTGTCTATTTGTTGAATTTTGATGCTAAAGATGATTATTCGGTTTATATATAAATGATCTTCACTTATTATTTGCTGCTGTTCTTGTTCTCATGTTGTGTTTTAGGCCCCAAGACAGTGAAGCTCTTTTCTAACAAGGAGCACATGGGATTTAGGTATAGTTTTACGAATTTTGTGTGTCATATGATTCAATTGGTTGCTGATTGTTTGTTAATGACAGTAATGTCAATGATTTTCCCCCAAGTGATGTGGCAAATTTGTCTGAAGAAAACCTTAAGGTAGTTATTCTATAACTCTTCTAACAAGTTCATGATGTATGCCCTAAAGCAATTTGAAGACGTCTTTTCTAAACGTGTACGGATAACGTAACAATTATTTAATTTTTCTCTGACAGGGGAAACCGGTACTTTTGAAGTATGTCAAATTCCAAAATGTTCGTAGGTATGTCGTATGTTACTTTCCTGAACTTCTTCGTTTTGGAAGGTGCCTGCCTTTAGTTAGTGTCATCTAATTCATGGGAGTAGCTGCTAATTTATGTTAATTACTCGATCAGCTTGACAATTTTTATTGAGGACAATCAGTCAGGTTCAGAGATCACAAAAGTTCAGAAGATCGTGCTGCATGGTACAACGTAAGTTATAAACCATCTATTAAGTTCAATTATGACGATTTCTAACGTGCACTAGTCGTTCCAACTTTGGCATTGTGCACAAGTAGTATTGTGGGCCATCTAATATGGGTCCAATAAATTAACTGCTGTATTAGTAGGCACGTGGAAAAGAAAACAATTTTTAAACTTTAACTGTGTTAGTAGGTGCATGACCCAACAGATGGTCCATGTGACCTAATTTGATCTTCCACCATCCCACATTCTTGTTGATGAGTGAAGCCCAGTGGTCGTCCTGCCATCTTTGCTGGTTCCGTTCACCGATGAAGATACACCAATACACACACTGCACACACAAGCAAACACGATAAACTGTTCATCATACCAACTGTTAAATTGTGCAATCAAAATACTGCGAATGGAATCATACCCCAAGTTTTACAAACAGCCAGATCGAAGGACATACCGACACCCAACGGTAGAGGAAGCTACTTGCTGGTCGCCGATGTGCTGTCAAACACTAGATCTGCAGAGCCTATAGTCTCCGGCGAGGAATATGCTGATTGCAAAATCAACTGGTCCACAACTACGGTGACCGACTGCAAATAACCAAAAAAACAAATGGAAGATAGTGACCACAGACGGAGGCAGCGCAGACGGCAAGACAGCTGCCAGGATCCACTTGTCGACCAGAATGTGAGAAGAAGGAAGATGAAATTAGGTCACCAGAAGAAGTCCAGAACCAACTGTTTGGCCATGTGGTCAAAATACTGATTCTTTTTCCACGTGTATTATTAGAAAATACATAACAGACAAATTAAAAAAACCATTTATAACAAAAAACCCACAGCCGTTTATTTATTAGACACACATGGACTGCACACAATACTTGTCCACAATGCCAAAGTTGGATTGACTTGTGCACGCTAGAAGTTGTCGTTCTGTTACCCCCTTTCTCACATACAGCTCTAAGTTTCCTTTGTTATGAGTACAGAACTATCACATCCTCTACCACATGCATTTTATTTGTCTGTTCCCCTTAATTGGATTGTGATTTTTCTGTCTATTCATCCATTATTCAATGTCATTTTTTATGTAGTTTTATTGTCAATTGGAACTCTACAGGATCCAGATATTCATTTAATTTTAGTTGCAATTTTATATTACAATTTACAAATTACTTTGTGTATTGCTGTGTCAGAAGCATTTGTCATTTTGGAATTAACACTTATAGCATGTTTGGTTAAGCTGAAGTTACATTATGCTGAAGCTGAAGTTACGTTATGCTGCTTCAAG
Source organism: Glycine max (assembly GCF_000004515.6). Classification (NCBI taxonomy): domain Eukaryota; kingdom Viridiplantae; phylum Streptophyta; class Magnoliopsida; order Fabales; family Fabaceae; genus Glycine; species Glycine max. Next base: position 39,718,457 of record NC_038246.2, read on the forward strand.
ATTTTTGCATAAAATACGCACGTTTGGTTGGCTCACCGCCAAACCAAACACGCATTTTATTGACCTGCATGTGGATTATACCTTTTTTCTTTAGGGAATGAAAAAAGGGGTGGATGGTGGAAAAACTACAAATTGAGCAGGCTTATTTGTGCAAATTTTCTAGTTTACAATCTTATCTACATCTTAAGGGCTTCTATTCAGGCCATATAAAAGTATTATTAATGCATGAATTTTCTGATATTGCAGAGTTGAAACAACAGACATGAAGGGTCTGAAGAAGATTGAGGATCATTAACCCCTGGAAAGAGGAGATTCAACTTTGCTCCTAATCCCTCCTTAGAAATTTTGATTGGAATTGTAATGTTAACTTGGTGAATGATGGTTTATGACTTCTAATGTCTATCTGATTTCAAATAAAACAGATGCACAATATATCTACATGGTTGTGACAATTTGTGATTGGAGGTAACATTCAAGCTGTATGGTTATCTATTGTGTCTTTTTACATGTTTTGAAACATGTAATCTTCATTGAGGAATTATACCTCGAATGACTGAATCTGGAACGAGCTAGATTGCATTGAAGGTGTCATCCTAATCAGTAAAACCACTAGGATTTGGGAATATCACCCCTACCTGCAGCAAATAGAGTCTTGCTTGTGTTTTCTGTTCACCCTTTTACCCATTATTCTATTTCTATATCATCATCACTTAAATCAACAGAAGAGTTGTGAACTGTAGTTGAGGCGTATGGCTCATTATGAGCTAGGCGTATAAATTTTATCTTCACAACACAACTATAGTGTAGCCTGTGATGCATTTTGCAATATCAGTTGTCAAGACGTATTTCCATAACTATAGTCGCCAAATTTGTGAAGTCACTATTCTGGCAAAATCAAATACTTTAGAAACTGCCCTAATCTGGTTTAACAGGTGCGAGTTTATCTCGATACAATATAACGACAGTGTTGCTTGTAAAATTTAGTGAGTTCTTTATGAAGACATTACTCGTTAAAATCGAAATGGATCAGATAACTAGGAATCGGTAAGGACTTTTGACAATCTAAGCAATTGACAGAGCAAAACTATTTTTCTCTCTCTCGATGTTCCCTATATAACAGAGCATTCCCCACAACATTTTTTCCTTGCACATTCTGTCTAATTTTCAGTCTGTCTCCTCATTTAATCACACGAAAAAATTGAAAAGTATAGACGTTATGAGACTAATCAGAATCTCACCATAGCTATTAGATCACCTAAGATGTGATTAAATTTGGAAAGCATTGAAAGAGACAGTGAGCTAGCAAAAAAATGAGTTGAGGCTTGGTGCAGAACCGGTATATCTAGCTATGGTTTGCTGGAGTATTAGCAAACTTCCACGAGCACCGCATAAAAGGCTCAATGTTTCGATCCCCTACCACCTCAGATATTGGTATCGCCTCTGTTATTTCCTTCAAATCGTCATTGCTGAGCTTCACTTTCAATGAACCAATGTTATTGTCAAGTTCTTATTTTTATTTTATTTTTGTTGCTCCTACAAGATGAGGTTCGGGAAAAATGTTATCCATAGTCTAAAACTGTTGTAACTTGTAAAATTGATTTAGAACTTGCATAACAAGTAGCAAGGCAGTGTATAATATATTACAGGTGAAGTCCACGAGGGAGATAGTTCAAATGTGCATTTGACCCACAAACTGTAAACCAAGGAGTTATAAAAATGCTCAATTCAAAGCAATGGTATAAAAGAAATAACAATAATGCATTATACACCATGCTTAATCCATACAGTGGAGACAGCGCTTGCCACACCCGCCATAAACTTTTTATGCCAAAGATTCATCAACGAAGTCATGTAACCTGTCTCTGCCCTCTCTTCGGTTGTTTAGTCATGCAGGGCAGAAATTACCGTCTACTTTAAATTTTAAAAAGGATAAAATAATATTGCTTTGGCAAAAAATTCAGAATAACAAGTCTTTTTTTTTTGTATCTACTTATAATGATGAAATTAATCTATTCTCTTAAAATTAGTCAGTTAGGTGTTGAAAGTGTTCTCGTATCATCTTTTCCATACACAAAGCTTACACATAAAGGATTTAGGCTCCATCGGCATCCACTGAGGTCTGAGGCCAATACACATGTAGGTAAAATAAAGTCTAATTTAAAAGTACACTACGATATCCATAAATTTGGAAAGACATAGCAAATTATAACTTGAGAAGGCTCCCTATGGAAATTACTCAAATTAGTTACTAATAAAGCTGATAAATATAATATTCCGTACCAATAATATGATAATAAAAAAAAACTTGAAAAGGTGTTGCCCGCATCTAGCTATGCTTTGGTGGAGTATTAGCAAACTTCCACGAGCAGCGCATAAAAGTATCAACAGTCCGATCCCCTACCACCTCAGATATTGGTATTGCCTCTGTAATTTCCCTCAAATCATCGTTGCTCAACTTCACTTTTAATGAGCCTATGTTGTTGTCAAGATTTTTTATTTTTGTTGTTCCTACAAAACATATATGAGGTTCAATAATAATGTCTGTCATCCATTGCTTAAAACTTTTACAAGATTGAAAGCTCACGAAATGTTTTAGATCTTGCACAACAAGTAACAAGGCAGTACACAAACTACAAGGGAAGTCCATGACTCATCATGAGGAAGGTGGTTCAAATGTTCAGTTGACATACCAAGTGTTACCCAATAAGGTATGGAAAACCTCAATTCAAAGCAATATTAATAAAGGAAAAGAGAAGAATACATTGTTGGAAATTCTTCCATAATTAAGACTAGTTCAACAAGTAAACATGCAAATTCAAATACATGAGAAATTGAAGAGCACATTCCAAGACAAACATAGGAGTTGCGGAACACTTTTCAAGGCTTTGGAATTGGTTCCTTTCACCTTGAGATTTACATACTCCACTTGAAAAATTGAATATTAGAGTTACAAGGAGCTTTGTAAATGTAACTCATTTATTGACATCCACCACTCACTCTTGAAAGAAGCTACACCCCTCTCCTATAAATAGGGAGACTTGTGAAGGGTTGGAGCATCCAATTTCATTCCATACAAAGAGAAGCAAAGCAAGAGTGAGGGTGAGAAAGAGAGTTTTAGTTTCCACCACACTTGGTGAGAGTAGAGAGGAATTTTAAACCATCCTTGTTGGGTGAGGTTAAGAGGTATTCTCTTGTATTGAGAGAATCATTGTAATCCTACTTTTAAATAGTGGAGATATTTACTGGCTTGGTCTCATGGTTTTTACCTTTCACATTGAAAGAGTTTTTCATGTTAAAAATTCTTGGTGTCATTTTTCTACTCTCTATTCTTGTTTTTTTCCGTTTCCGCTAAGTGCCTATTTTGAGTCTATAGAGAGGGAAATTGTGCTAGTGTTTCCTAACATACATGTACATTATAAAATGGAAAAATCGCTCACCAGGGATGGGTACCACATCGTTCCCTTGATGAAGAAGCCATGCAAGAGCAAGTTGTGGTGTTGTACATCCATGCTTCTCTGCTAACTTTTCCATCCTAAAATAAAAGGTCTTGTTCTTGTCGAGCTTCTGCCCCTGAAACCTTGGCTGGATTGCCTGATGAAAAAGGATGTTGCTTAACCATATATTGTTATGAGAAACAAGGAAAACAACATAACATTTTCAAAACTATGATCCATATCATATCGTGATGTATTAAAAAACAGAAACTATTGGCTTCATACCAGATAACTGTCTGCAGGTATACTTTCTATGACCCCCTTACCACCAAAAAATCCACGGCCAAGGGGACTGAATGGTACTATTCCAATTCCAAGTTCCCTGTAAAAGTTGTCACCGTTCACCAAAATTATTTAGTGAAGATTTATTAAGGATATGGACAGGTAGGAAGAAAGGAATGAAACAAACTTGCTGAGCTACATTCTCCAAGAATCCAAAGGTTCCAGTTTCAATATATATACATAATACACACAAGGGATTTACTTCCCTGCTGGAACAAGTTTAACAAGTCTACTGAACTTGTTCCATTTATGCATCTTTAATTTATCTAAAATTTGATATTCATTGTTATCAAGATGACATATTATATGATTCAATGGATATATTTATTAAATTTGCATTTTACAAATAAGGTATATTCGACTTTGAACAAAATTATCTCATATGAAAGATACATTTAAATTTGTACTAAAAATATATATAAGATATTAAAATTTTCGAAATAACACTTTTATAACGTTTTATACAAAATAGTCCATAAAATTAATCAAATTGATAAACTTAAAATTATTAAAATAGTCCATAAAATTTCATTTAATTTAAAAATTAATTTAAATCGCATCCCATTACTTTATGCATACATATCTAACTCATAAATATATTTAAAATACAAATAAATGTCTACTATTAAATTACATTTTTAATGGTAATATCTATCTCATTTAAAATTTGAGAGATATAATATATCACATAATTTACCCTGCAGGCTTCAATTTACAAGCTTGATTTTGTTGTTTGGCAGAAGTTATTAAAGGTATGATATGAATCATGATCCAATCCAATCCAAATAATGTGCAAAGTGCAGCAAATTTACCTGCAAAGTGGAAGGAGTTGATCTTCAATTTCACGAGACCAAAGGGACCACTCCATTTGCAGAGCAGTAATTGGATGAATAGCATGCGCCCTTCTAATTGTGTCTGGGCTAGCTTCCGACAATCCTATGTATTTTACTTTTCCCTCTTCAACCAACTTTTTAAGCTCTCCCATCTATTCATTCATTCATTCATTCAAAATACAAACCGATAGCAACCTCATCCAACACCAAATAAAACTATAAAAGACACCAATGTTGTCTGACTCATTGTATTGTACCACTTACAGTTTCCTCAATTGGTACTGTTGTGTCAATCCTGTGCGGATAATAGAGATCAATATATTCCACACCAAGGCGGCGCAGGCTTGCCTCACAACACGACCGAACATATTCAGGATCACCTCTTACAATGGCATCATTGGACTCAACTTTCACAATCCCAAATTTTGAGGCAATCTGAATTTGATCTCGTGGCAACTCCTTCAGTGCCTGAGAATCAACAGTTTATTATTTATTCACTTTCCCATCAATCCACTCACTAATTGTATTAACACTAAATGTAATTGGGGTTAGGATATATAGATGTGAATCATGAGAAATGCTAGTGATATTCTCTTTCTCTCTCTGACACTGTCATAATAAGACTCTTTATGATCAAAGAAAGCATCCTTAGCATTCCTCTGTGTATCATATATAATATAACATACCTTTCCTACGAGAACTTCATTAGTGTAGGGACCGTAAAAATCGGAAGTATCAAAGAAAGTGATTCCATTACTGAATGCATACTTGATTAGAGAGATGACAACCTCGTCAGGAACAGGGCCGTCAAACACTCCACTAAGCCCCGCACAACCAAATCCCAACTTGGAAACCTATAAAACATGACAAAATTAGATTCACATCACAACTAAGGCTATGTATGGATCAGTGAAAAAACTTAATGTTACCTCCAGGCCTTGGGTTCCAAGTTTCAGACGAGGTATATCCATTTTCGCTTTTCAACGATGAACGCCGGCGCCTATTTCACGCGTCAAAAATAACTTCAGCCAATATGTTTTCCTTTTTTATTCCTGGGCAAAAATTTAATTAATATGTTTCCTTTTTCATGACCATGCTCTTTGAAGTAATTTGTGTATATCTAAAAATGATTTAGTTAATATAATTCAATCAATATTCGTTTTATGAATATTACTCTTTGGGGTAAAAAATATCACAACGTAAATCCACTTATTACAAATTTACTTATAATTAAAATCAAAATTTTAGAATTATTTTCTACTAATCAAAACACCCCAGAAAAATAAATCTTGAACTGATCGATCACTTAATCAGATCCTCCTCTCGCCACCTATGAATGTCCCAAAATCCTCTACCAAATAAACAAAAGATAAAAGGAGATTTGCGTGTTTAATTAAGTTAGTATAAAAATCAAAACATTGGGTGAAGAGGTGCATAGGATTCCACTTGTGTGTGCATGTGCTGCTGTTGATAATAGATGCACCCTAACCTCCATACAGCACACATGTTCATTTTGCACTTGAGATCATTCGTACAAGTTTAAAGCCAAGTATTTATGATTTCGATCCAAGGTTTTTTTTGTCTTTGCGTATGTTTTGTTTTAACTTTTGTAAAAAAATCATTTTTTAAATGGTAGAAAATTAGTTTTGAAAATGAATTAATTTAAACCTGTATTTATTAGAAGCGTAATTTATGAAGAGTGTTAATTGATCTTATGAAATGGTTTTGAGAAAAATGATCTACGAATTTATTTCATGTTTGTATAATGGATTTTTCCTTTTGTTTCCATGTTATATTTTGATTGAAAGTGGATGTTAATGGATGGCATGTCATTTGATAGTTAAGATAATTAATTAAGTTTCTCAAACTACAAAATATTTTCACTTTTAAAAAAGATTTCAATAATATAAAAATTAAATTATTTTCAGTTTCAACAATTTAAACATAAAAATATAAATAATTAAAAAGAAAAAAATAAATATTAAAAAATTAGAAAAAAATTTAAAAAAACCAAATAAAATATTAAATGAAATAAAAAAAACATAAAAAATTAAAAACAAAACCAATTCATAACATTGTTTTGAAAAAAAATACTGTTCACAATGTGAAAAATAAACTATATCATTTGTATAAATATTTTTTACCTGCGTAAATATTTATTTTATTTATATTATTTACGTAAAAAAAGTCTAGTATTTGTTTTTAAAGAAATATAATATTTTATAGTACGGGAAATACATAGATAATTAAGATGGTCTTACTTTAATTTTTCATTTTTTTCCCGTTTGTTTTATTCATTGTTGGCTAGCTTTTGGCCTCAAAATGGGGTTATGCTTTATAGTCTATTCTTTATCTTCTACTCTTAAGTGTACGGCATTAACGGAAAGAAATCAAGCTTGGAATCTTAAAGATGATTTACATCAAGATAATGATGGGAGATGTATTTCCCGTACTATAAAATATTATATTTCTTTAAAAAACAAATACTAGACTTTTTTTACGTAAATAATATAAATAAAATAAATATTTACGCAGGTAAAAAATATTTATACAAATGATATAGTTTATTTTTCACATTGTGAACAGTATTTTTTTTCAAAACAATGTTATGAATTGGTTTTGTTTTTAATTTTTTATGTTTTTTTTATTTCATTTAATATTTTATTTGGTTTTTTTAAATTTTTTTCTAATTTTTTAATATTTATTTTTTTCTTTTTAATTATTTATATTTTTATGTTTAAATTGTTGAAACTGAAAATAATTTAATTTTTATATTATTGAAATCTTTTTTAAAAGTGAAAATATTTTGTAGTTTGAGAAACTTAAGTTTGTGATAACAACATGGAAATAGAAACATTTCATAATGGTATATTTATAATCATGTATTTAGAAAGTAAATAAAGACTTGAAGGAAATGAAATAAAATATTTAACATCACATAATGAAATAATAAACTATAACAATTTTTTACAAATATTAAGAATACTCACAAACATTCTGTCATTTTTTAATATATTTTATTTTTTAATTCATATTCCAATTATTAAATAGATTTATTTTAAAATATTTTACTAAAATAAAATAAAGTTAATTTAAAAATAATTTAGTTAAAAATAACAATATTTAGTATTTTGTTACTTTTACATTTTTTAAATAAAAAAGATTGGATAGTAGTTCACCTTAACATACATTTCATGTATTGTAACTATATATCTAATTTTTTTTAATATTGTCTATTTTTATTTCTTAGTTTAGAAGTTCTCCTGATGTAATAATTGATTGATTGATCATAACTCTATGAGTAGTATAGTGTAATCTCATTACTCACATAAAAACTATATAATATTTTATACCAAAATTAAGATAAATATATAGAGAGAGTGTTTTTATTTCGTTGTATTTTCATTTTATTTGATTATTAAAATACATATTTAAAATTAAAAAAATACATGTAACCAACAAGTTGAATTGAACTAAAATATTTAATATATAAAATATATAAAATTACCAACAATAAATAAAATATTTAAAATACAAAAAATATGATATAAATTTAACATTGTTGGCTTGAGAGCACCGAATAAATTTTCTTTGGATGATTTAGGATGTGACATATGGAACATCACTTTTGTTTATCTGGTTCTTAGATATTCATTTCTGTGTGGATAAAAAGAAAACACGACTATTCTTATAATTTTTTTCTATAAAAAAATTAAAATTTATTTGTTAATAAAATTTTTCTTTAATCCACAGTTTATATTTAGGGACCACATTAACATTTGATCGACAAAACAACATAAACATAAACATAAATAATTATTTATTTATCTAAGTCACATATTTTAGATAAACTTTATTTATTTATTTAAGTCTTTTTTTTAGTCTACTTCAATTTAGATGAATTTGATTTCATTTAAGGATTAATTATTATTTTTTAAATACTATTCTAGATCAATTATATTTTTTATAAGTTAATATATATAAATTAGTAAAATAAAAAAATAAGACAAATAAAAAAATCAGTTAAAAAAACTATTTTAAAAAAAGCACACTTCATGAAATCAGGTCCTAAAAAAACCTCAGTTTATATAATTCCAAAATTGGCGGGAAGAACTGATCTTTAAACTAAGATAAAAAAAAAGTTAGCTATTCACGTTGAAAAAATGATTTTTGAAAAATCGATTTCTTAACGTGAATAGTAATTTGTATTATTTTAGTAAATATTTTTTTTTGTATTTTTTGGATAAAAAAGTCACAAATACTATATATATATATTTATATATAATTCAAGTAATGAAAATATAAATAATAAAAAAGCTGTATTTTTTTCTGTCAGAAAAACAAGTTGTACTTTTTTGTTAATTAGTGTAAGAACTCATGCAATGTATAGAGAATGTTGGAATTACATAGCATTCAATTTGAAAACAAGAAAATAAATTAATGATGTTTTACGAATGAAAAATGCAGACAACATTAGCATTTTTTATGATTCAATTTACTAGTAAAATAATGTTTGTAAGTAAAAAGAATAGTGTTAATACTATTCATATAAGAATATGCAAGATTTTTCATTAAAAAAAAGCATTTTATTCTATAAAAAAATATTGTTGAATGTAAAAAATAAAAGAGTGCTCTCAATACCAAAAAAATAAATTAAAAGAGTGATCTTTTTTATAAGTAATATACATACAATATGAATAACTTGCAAAGCGTCATGGGTACATGATTGTAATTAGACTCATTAATCCTTATTACGAAGAAAACATTACGTCATCAAAGATAAAAAAAAATGTTTTACAAATATATAGTGACAACAACCGTTCTTGTGACTAGTGTTAGTAGTCATCGAAAAATATAAATTGTTGTTTTCTCAAACTTGACAGAAATAAAACGATATTAAATTTGTCTTTGAAATATAAATATTGTGTCTCCATTTTTTTTTCCAATGAGGAGACAGTGACTCTAATTACATTTTTTCCTAGTCATTTTTTTTACTGCTTGCCTAGTCTTTTTTTTTTTTTAGAAGAACTGTTTGCCTAGCATTTATATTAGTATTGCTTCATCACAAAAACTAAAATATTTCCCAAAAGCATTCAGTAACAATCTATGATTTAATTAGAATTCAAAAACATTTATATCATTCAAAAACTCAATCGTAAATCATTCAGCTTAAATTTCAAAATCTTCATCAGAGCAACAATATAATTAGTATTTGAGCTTCGATATTCTTTTACTTCTTTAAAATAATTGAAAAAAAAAACATTTGAACGTTGGACCCAAAGTTACTCTCTTTCTTCAGCATTTAGAACAGGCCACACTACTTAGAACAAGTTATGTTACTTCCTAAGTGAAATAATGAAACTATTTTAATTCACGACATTAAATATGTAACAATGAAATAAAGCCATAAAGAATGAAAAGTCGAAACAGCAAAATAACCAACCCAACTTGCGTTATTGATGAAGGTGAGGTGATATATATATATATATATATATATATATTTTGGCGGTTAGTAACAGAAAGCAGTTACAACAAACACAAACTATTCCTAATCTTGTTGGATAACTAAGAGCCCCCCGTAAGTTGGGAATGGATATTCAACATTCCCAACTTGGAACACAGATTCTTAAACATAGATGAAGGTAAAGTTTTAGTAAAAATGTCAGCAAGTTGCATGGAAGACGAGATAGGGAGAAGCTTGATGAGACCTCTTTGCACTTTCTCACGGACAATATGGCAATCTAAGTCAATGCGTTTAGTGCGCTCGTGAAAAACCTGATTAGAGGCTATCTGAATAGCGGATTGATTATCACAATAAAGAATGGCTGATTGAACAAACGAAATGTGGAAATCTTGAAGAAGGTAGGTGAGCCACTGCAGCTCGCAAGTTGTATCTTGAGGCTAAAGCTTGATACTCGGCTTCGGAGGAGCTGCGAGACACCGTAGATTGTTTCTTCGAGCGCCAAGAAATAATGGAGTGGGCGAGATAGATGACGGAGCGTCGAGAATCACGACAGCCTGCCCAATCGGAATCGTTGAAGGCTTTGGGCTGGAGAGGACCAGTGGCGGAGAAGAAAATACCAGAGCCAGGAGTACCCTTAAGGTATCGAAGAACACGAGAAGCAGCTTGTGAGTGAGCAGTAGTGGGGTGAGCCATGTATTGGCTCAATTGCTGAACAGAATGGGCTATGTCAGGACGAGTGTTTGTGAGATAAATGAGGCGGCCAACCAAACGACGATAGGAAGATGAAGCTTCAGCAGATAGCGGATCACCTAATGTGGCATGCAAACGAGTAGCATAGTCCATAGGAGTGGTGTTGGGGCGAGAACCAAGCATACCAAAATCGGAGAGGATATCTAGGGTGTATTTTCGTTGACACAAGTGAATACCATGTTGGGATCGAGCAACTTCAAGACCAAGGAAGAACTTTAAAGTACAAAGATCCTTTATTTTGAAAGCTTGATCGAGAAGAGTTGTGATATGACGAATAGTATCAATGTTGTTTCCTGTTAAGACAATATCGTCAACATAAACAAGAAGTGCAGTAGTTGAATTACCTGTGAAGCTTAAGAAGAGGGAATGATTAGCGGAGGCTTGTTGGAAACCATGAGAAAGAAGGAAAGAAGAAAGGCGAGTGAACCATTGTCTGTTTGCTTGTTTTAGACCGTATAAGGAACGCTGGAGACGACAAACTAGGTGTGGATTATCAACAGAGAGACCAGGAGGAAGTTGCATGTATACCTCCTTATCGAGCTCGCCGTGAAGAAAGGCATTGTTGACATCGAGTTGTCGTAGGTGCCATCCATTGAGGGTTGCTAGGGCTAATAGGAAGCGAACAGTAGTAAGCTTTGCCACGGGTGAGAAGGTGTCCAAGAAATCCAGTCCCTCCTTTTGTGTATAGCCCTTGGCAACAAGGCGTGCTTTATACCGTTCGATAATGCCATCGGCGTTGTACTTAATCTTGTATACCCATCGACATCCGATGGCATCTTTATGAGGTGGTAGAGTAGTAAGAGTCCAAGTGTTGTTCATTTGGAGAGCATGTAACTCGGCTGACATTGCTTTAAGCCAACAATCATGACGAGAAGCTTCAGCATAGGAAGTGGGTTCGGTAGTAACAGAAATGGACATAATGAAATGACGATAAGATGGAGAAAGACGAGAATAAGATAAAATTGAGTTGAGAGGATACCGAACGTTGGTCGAGGTAGTAGCAGTCGTTGAAGTGAGAAAACGATGATAATCTTGAAGATAGGTAGGAGGGTGTTTATCTTTGGACGAGCGTCGTAAGGTCGAGGGTTGATGATTATCAATGTGGTTAGTGGGTACGAGTGAGGAAGAAGCAGGTGAAGGGAAAGGCTTAAAAATGGTATGATTATTTGTGAAGGGTGCTGGAGAGGGAGAAGAATTATTTGTGTGGGAAGTTTGTGTTTCATGGAGAGAAGGAAAATGGTCTTCGTAGAAAACAACAACATGGTGTGATGCATTAATATTGTGGGAATGCAAATCATAGACCAGATAACCTTTGGTATGAGGTTTGAAACCAAGAAAAATGCATGGGTGAGCTCGTGGGTCAAGTTTTTGTCTATGGGCTTTGAGTGTACTGATGTAACACAAGCATCCAAAAACACGAAGATTGGAAATATCACAAGGGTTACCATGAAGCTTTTCATAAGGTGATATGTTTTGCAGAAAAGGAGTAGGAATGCAGTTTATTAAGTATGCAACATGAAGTAAAGCAAAACACCAAAAACTGTGTGGAAGATTTGCCTGAAATAGAAGAGCTCGGGTTACATTCAAAAGATGTTGGTGTTTACGTTCCACGATTCCATTTTGTTCAGGAGTTTCAACACAAGTTGTTTGATGAATTATTCCTTTTAGGGCATAGAAATCATGCATGGAAAACTCAAAACCATTGTAAGTTCTTATAGTTTTAATTTTGCTATTAAACTGAGTTTCAACATATGCAGTAAAATCTATAATGTTTTTACGTGCTTCAGCTTTTGTATGCATGAGATGAACCCAGGTAAATCGAGAATGATCATCTACAATGGTGAGAAAGTGACAATGACCATTCAAGGAAAGCTTTGAACATGGTCCCCATATGTCTATATGCAGAAGATCAAAGCAACGTGATGCACATGAATTGCTAGAAGGAAAATAGAGCTTTTTATGCTATGCGTAATGGCATGTATTACACACAAAATTCTTATTATTTCGCAAGAAAGGATAAGAGGACTGCATGAATTGTAAGCGCTCAAAAGATGGATGCCCCATGCAAAAATGCCAAAGGTCTATAGGAGTGATGTTACATTTTGGGTGAGTGATGACAGATTGTACAGTGTGTGCTGCTATATGGTTTGGGGTAAGATGGTAAAGCCCGTTTCTCACTTCAACTGTACCAATCCTCGCTTGAGTGTTCGTATCCTGTAATATGCATGAAGTGGAAAAGAAAATGAGTTTACAGTTAGTAGAGGAAACAAGTTTAGATATTGAAATGAGGTTAAAAGTAAACGAAGGAATGTAAAGAATGTCTGACAAAATTATTGAAGCTGAAAGATATATATCGCCTGAATGGGTAGCAGTAACATGATGACCATTTGGTAATTTGACCATAATGGGAGGGTTGATTTGATTATAGGAGTGAAAGTGAGTTAGTGAAGACGATACATGATCAGTTGCTCCGGAGTCTAATATCCAAGAAGTGAGTGTGTGTGTGTGTGTGATTTACAAAAGGCAAAGGTTTACCCGTGATTGATGCTGGATCAATAGAACATGAAGAAACGGAGGCAACTTGTTTGACATTAGACGAAGTAGACGCTGAGTTCCCATGAGATGGTTGTTGGATTAAAGCAAGTAATGCCCCGTATTGCTTAGGTGAAAAATGAACTTCTTGAGACTCGTGATGCTGCGTTTGGTCATCTGTGACTTTGCTATCTGCTGTCACTATGTTGTTTGTAGTGTTCCTTGAATTGGAAAACCTGTATCCCAGGGGGAATCCATGCTTTCTATAACGTACATCAACAGTGTGTCCGCTTTTCCCACAATGAGTGCATGTCTTTCCATTTTTGATATTGCTTGCTTTGCTTCTCCCATCATAATTGGAAGGAAGGCCATGCTTTTTGTAACACACATTCTCTGTGTGTCCAGTTCTTCCACAAAAATCACAAGTGGATTTTACGGCATTGATCAAGCTTCCCTTAGGTTCAAGATTGATACCTGCCATGCGATTATTTCCTAATAACTGCCATTATTGTTGTGATACATACGAGAAAATCTTCGATATCGTAGGCAATGGATCCATAAGCAGAATATGTGATCGAACATTGCTATACTGTTCGTTTAAACCACGTAGAAATTGCATCGCTCTATCTTCGAGTTTTCTTTGCACAATGATGGCAAGAGCAGAACAGGTACATTGCACAGTACAAGAACAAACAGGATCTGGTCTAAAATTTTGTATTTCATCCCATACAATGCGTAATTTGGTGAAATATTTAGTAATAGAAAGATCACCTTGTTTCATTGATGATGCCTCTTGTTGAAGATCATAGATTCGAAGGAGATTACCTTGCGAGTATCGGGATTTCTGATCACGCCATATTTCTTCCGTTTTGTCCATCCATAGAATATTCTGTCTAATGGATGTGGATACCGAATGCACGATCCAAGATACGACCATGTTGTTGCAGCGATGCCATGCACCATGCGTTTGATCTGTTTTTGGTGGTTCAGGTACGCTTCCATCTACGAATTTCACCTTATTTTTGGCACTCAAAGCTGTCATCATCGATCTGCTCCATGAATGGTAGTTAGAAGGGTCTAGAACTGGGGATACAAGAGCCACTGTTGGGTTCTCGCTTGGATGGAGGTAGAGGCAACTATCCATGCTAGGTGTTTGCTATACTCTCTTACTCATGGTTGATAAAGGATAGAAGAGGATAAAGGGAAGATATCGAGTGCGCAATAGAGCTCTTCCTAAGGGCTCTGATACCATTACAAAATGAAATTAAAGCCATGAAGAATGAAAAGTCGAAACAACAAAATAACCAAACCAGCTTGCTTTATTGATGAATATGAGGTGATATATATACACTGATGAAAGAAAGAAAGTTGGCGGTTAGTAACAGAAAGCAGTTACAACAAACAGAAACTATTCCTAATCTTACTGGATAGCTAAGAATATGGAAATAAAAAATTAAAATATAGAAACAATGGATGAACTAAACTTTGTCGTCTTCAAACTCATAAATTTTTAATTGTTGCATTGTGTTCCAAAGAACTAAAGGCAGGAAAACATTTTCAATTATTTTACTTTGGAGAGTCTCTATATTGTTTTTTTAATAAATACAAGTTGATGATTGGGGTTTTATTGGCTGCAAGCTGAAATCTGCAACACACCATGAGTTATACAGGTTATTGATCAATCATCAATAAAAAGTTTTACTTGCCTTTTTTTGTTTTAAAAAAATAGACCTAACACAGTAACACTTTGAATGGAGAATCGGTTTTTATTAAAAGAAAATAGATTTTTTGGTCAAAAGTAAAAAAAAAAATCAACTTTTAGGATCTCGTCTTATTTAGTAAATGCTAACAAGCAGTATGGAAAAGGCCGGATTGAATCCTGTTTTTGGTGACATGCTTGACATTTTTTTTTTAAGAAACCAGCTCAATTCATTTCTATTTATTTAAGCATGCTTTGACATTTTGGTTATTAACATATTTAGTTTTTATTTTTTTATTAATTAAAAAGTTTATTTAATTTCTTGATTAATAATTTTTAATAGTTTTTTTATTAATATATAGTCTTGATAATTTGTAACATTTTTTGAAATATTACTTCAAATAACTTTTTTTAAAATATTAATTTTTAATTTTTGTTTTATTTCACTTTTATCGTATTTATTTTTTTTCCTAATATTTTTTTTGAATAAATTATGATTTTATTATTTTTTTTCATTTTTTACTTAAACTAATTTATCAAATAAGTTAATTTTTCAACGTCTAACTAATTTTTCGACTATTTTGCCTAACATATCATTTGTAGACCAAATTTCCTTAAAAAGAAAAAATAAACTATAAATAGAAAAAATGATTTTGCAGTAGAATCTTGAGAAAAATAAATTATGTTAAAACATTTATAAAGAATGAGAAAAAAAAGAAAAATTAAATATAAATAACAAAATATATTTTAATCTTTTTCTAGCCCCTTTGTTAATATATTAACCAACGGGCCGAACTCATATTTGACAGTCAGTTTAAATGGAATCGGCAGAAAATTAAAAATTTATGTGTTTCCTATTATTAACCTTAGTGGAATTGTAGATTATATATAGGTTAATCCGCAAATTGTAGATTATATATAGGTTCATATTTAAGCTTTTCCAATATGTCAAAGAAAAAGTTTATGGTGGATAAGTTAATTTATACAAACTTTTTCATTTAATTCCTTTAAAAATTGATTTTAACTTATGATAAAATTTTAATTTACTTTACTATCTAAATAGTTACTGAGAAGTTTATTCAAACTTTGTCATGCCAACAAATGTTTTTATTGTTAATAATAAGGATTTTATTTTATCCAATAAGAATAAATTAGTATTTAAGTCCGTATAATAAATATATATTTTTATTAAATATATTTGAAATAAATAAGTTATATTATAATTAAAATATTTTGAACTTATAAATTATATTTTAAATTTATGATAAATAATTTATTGTTATACAAGGTTATTTTTAATTATTGACTAATTGTTTTAAAAATGATTGAAAATAAAGATAAAAATGGCAAATTAAAAGAGATGAATAGGTTTTAAAAAGTTAACAATGATTGAAAATGTGAAGAGAAGCAAGTGAGCAACTATATATATAAAATTCCCAATGCAAATTCAAAGCAGGCGGTCAAATGAAGCTAACAATGGTTTTGTTTTGTTTTTGCTTGCACTTCTACAAGACTACAACACCACACAATAACACTTTCTTTTTTATTAAACCTAACAATGGTTTTGTTTTGTTTTTGCTTGTTTGACAATTTCACCTTTGCTTGCACTTCTACAAGACTACAACACCACACAATAACACTTTCTTTTTTATTAAACCTAACAATGGTTTTGTTTTGTTTTTGCTTGTTTGACAATTTCACCTTTGCTTGCACTTCTACAAGACTACAACACCACACAATAACACTTTCTTTTTTATTAAACCTAACAATGGTTTTTTCAAAAGCTAATACTAGTTGACCAGTCAAATTGCTCGTCAACTTGAAAATTCAAAGGGTTTGATTTTGCTTCGGTATTTGATAACACTTTCTTTTTTATAATACATCGTAGTCTTAATCCCGCGTGCTCAAATATAGAGTAAGTTTTATTATAATGCATTTCACGCATTTTCTTTATTCATACATTATTCTCTGAAATTAGCAACAATAAAAAAAAAAACTTCCCATATATGTCAACGCAGTCTAATGCCACAAATTTTCAAATTTAAAAGCTTACCATATAATTTATTCATATTAAATAATTATATTCAATAAAAATCAAAGCAAGTTTCTTTATTCTATCTTATGTCACAGTTTTAAAAGGATTTTAATAATTTCAAATTTGATAAATTAGTTTTTCTTAGGATATGCAATAGTTATTTTACAAGTTGTACACTAATGAATTATTCATGTATAACTACCTTTTGTTAAAATCTTACTGACACTCTTATCGGAAAGCTCAGAATTTTATTCAAACCAACATCTTATTGATATTATAAAATTCTATATTTTTTTATTGTTTTACTTTTTATGAAAAATCAAGATTAACAATTATTATGATAATATTTTTATTGTAATATTTTTTGTGTAATAAATTAAATTCAAAAAATTATATTATTGTTCTTATTGTATTTGGAAAATAATGACCAGGCTATTTTATAGAGCATCAGGTTGTCATAAAAATAACTTATTACAATTTTTTAAGTTTTTATATCTAATTATTGTCAATATTATATGAATTTTAATTTTATATAAATAAAAAATAAAACATGTCTTCTTTTTTAATGACTAAATATTTATTTTATAGTTATTATATTATACATTTCATAATTTTTTTTACTTAAAATATTATAAGAATTACATAATAAATACGAATAAATTAATACACTTTGTAATATAAGATAAACCATACGAAAATCAAAATGAACGGAGAGGGAAAAAAAATAAAAATAGACAAAATTAAGTACCAATTTTTAAAATGTATTAGCCAAAGTTAAACGTTAATTCATTGATTTATTGGGTTAGTTCGGATTAAAAAAGAAATATTCAAGAATCAAATCAATTATAGCGCATGTTTATATTGTTGTGCAAACAATTTCAACCTACATTTCCAAAAGCATTTTTTTTTATTCCTTTGTGGTGAAGGATCAGGATGATAATTGACTCCGTGGCTTCTAATGAATACAAATGTGTTACTTCAAAAAGAGGAGTATATTGTAGCTTGACACAGAAAGTGTTATGTCACAGAATAAGCTCATGTCTACTCAATTGGAGGCTATTACAAAAAATTTGAAGGGCTTACAAATGGGAAATCAACAACCTCAACTTGGACCATCAGGCTCGGGACATTAAATCAGCTACTTGAGAGGTAACCCAAATACTCGTTCATTTTAGTTTCACTTGTTTTAAGTGTTTAGATTGGTTTTTATTTTCTCTTATTTGAAATTCATCAATGGATGAGTATGATGACACTTCACATAATTAATTGCTGATCTCTTGGTTTTCCTTTTTGGATATTTTGTGCTTACTTGACTTTGGAATATTAATTCCTCTTTTCTCTTCACTTCTAAAATCCAATTTTGTATATACTTATGTTGACTGAGTTGTCTACTGATGTTTAATGGATATTTGATCTTATATATGTCTATCCTAACTCGTTATATCCTATGTATCTCATACTTAGGAGTTACCAATGTTTTTGCACCTACTGTGAAATTGTTTGCTATTGTCTTTTGACTCACCCGCACTTCGATGTTGTGCACCTTCTGAACACTACTTGTGACTAAATTGTTTTCCTCACTTTCAACACCATGTGAGATTTTGAGCTTAAACAAATGCTGCTCAGTGTGTTTCGCTATTGCATGTTTCTATGCCTCAAAACTTGACTTGGTAAATTGAGCCACCTTCGTTTCTATTTAATCAATTTAGGCACCCTACACATATATATCCTTTCCCTTTATTTTTAAAATCAGCTCATTATAAGCTAAAAGTAAAGAAGAAAATAAATCTCAATTAATTAGAATTAAGGAATTTATTATTACAGTACACTTTGAAACTTCGTGCTTGTTTCAGGATAAACAATAATTTTAAGTTTGGGATGGAGAACAACAAAATATACTTTTCTTGTTATGAAATGATGAAAAATGAAAAAAAAAAACTAAAAAATATGAAAATAATATGCAACCTAAGTTTATTATCGGCTGATAATTAAGAACCAATTATTTAAGATATTCACGAGAACTAATTAAAGAATTTATTTTTACCAACAAGTTTTTTCCATCTATTAATTATGTCACATTATATTGACTTTATCGTAACAAGTGTTGTATTCTTATAAAATTAACGGAGGTTTTTCTTTTCCTCTCCTATAATAGATGTCCTTTTCAACTAGTCATATTGGGCATAAATTAATAAGCAGCATTATATTTTACCTGCAGGGAAAAGAAAAGTACTTCCTTTTTTTTACATTTCTTTAAAATAAAATGAAAAAAAAAAAGAAAAGAAGAGAAAGGACGGATGTTAAATAGAAGAAACTGCCTAACTGGTGTGAGAGGTTTGAAACTGAATGAAAATTAATTAAAGAATAAAAGGTCTTACAAATGTAGACCCCAATTTAAATCAAACTATCACTTTATTAATTGTTATGTTAAACATTAACAATGTTCACTGAGGGTTAGGACCCTCTATTTTAAGTAACTGCTAAGAAAAATAACACATTAACTCGTTTGCTTAACTTAATTATCTAAGCTAGTGCATGTAGTGTTTTATTTTTATGTTTTTATCATTTCAATTTATTTATAATAAATAGTATTTTGGAGTCAAATGTGTTATTAGAAGAATTTGAATTAAGAAATAAAATAATCAAAATTAAAATCACTAGCAATTTAAACATGCCGTATTAAATAACAGTAAAACTCCTTGCTATTGTAACTGCCACCAAAGCATATGAAGGCATGTAATTCACCGTTGTTTTTAGTGACAAATTTAATACCCACAAAAATATTATTTTTTGCGGTTAATACATTTTATTTATGATTATATTATCTATTGCATAAAATGGATACTAATAAGTATTAAATGTTTCTAGATGATATAAACAATGTACCAACGTAATTCTTTAATTGATGTTTTGCAACCTACATAATTGCAACTTCCTTGCATTTGTATTGGTGCCTTTCTCTTCTTTACGAAAAAGGGACGTGATAGCTTTTGCCTTAAACTTTTCTACCTAAACTTCCTCTCAACCATGTTATCTCAAGTTAACCTCAAAATTAAACATCATATATATCTGACTTTCACACATGATAAGAAATTAGGTAAAATAAACATTTGATTAATTTGGGTCTGTTTTGACTTGGGAGGTTCTTATTTCTTTTTCCTTTGATGCTTTCTTCTTAGATTCATATGGACCGAATACTCTTGAGATGCAAGCAAGCTGATTCGATACACACGCGTACACATGAACACCTTTTTTTTCTCCAACAACCAACTATATATAGGGTAGAGGTAATAAAGAATTACTTAACTATGCCACAAAAAGAGAATGAATGGGTTAGTTTTTTTGGCAGTGTGTTAGTGGGTTATTAAACTTTATCACTTCGGTATGATTAATTGCTCCGATTATTTCTGATCGTTTAGTGAGTTCAGCCAGCCTTAGGATACCAAAAAAGAGCTTAATTATTAATTTTGTTAACCCAAGAAAAGGAGTTTCTACAGTAAAATCTCGTTTTACCTTGTCCCAAATATATGATGAATTGGTCTCCATAAAGTGATAATAAGAATTATTCCAATGTTGTGTACATGGTGTTAGAATTATCAAAAAGAGGTTCGTTTGGCTCGTAAAAAATGATAGTGTCTCCGATTAAAAGTTTGATGTTTCGATTTTATGCCA
Organism: Glycine max; assembly: GCF_000004515.6. Taxonomy (NCBI): domain Eukaryota; kingdom Viridiplantae; phylum Streptophyta; class Magnoliopsida; order Fabales; family Fabaceae; genus Glycine; species Glycine max. Next base: position 39,739,218 of record NC_038246.2, read on the forward strand.
CGAGGGGAAGAAACGCCGCCATGATGAGAACTGTCAAGGTTCGTTGTGATTAAAAGTGTGCCCCCAAACTAGTGTTTCATCCCAACTGCAAATTCTCCCTCCAAGGAAGAGAAAGCATTTTGAAATGAGACAATAGAAACAGTGAAATGTGCTACTGAGTCAAGTCTGAGGTGTCACCACAGAAGTTTATGACCTGTTCAGGGGGTAGTAGTATATTTTAAGTTTTGAAATTAAAAAAAAAACTATTAAATCAATTTTCACTTAGTTTTTATTTTTGTGATTTTAATTTTCAATTTTAATATTAAAACTTAAATATAAGTTACATAAATTTGAATTTATTTCGGCAACAGTGACACTTTGTGACAACATTGATACAGATGGTGACAGCAATATTAGTAATAATAATGGTTGAAATGAAATGATAGTAACAGTGGTGACACTAAAAAAAAATTTAACAAAGGTTTTATAATACATTTCGTGATCATTTCAACCTCCATTCATATTTATTTCCAATTCTCCACTTGCTACTGTTCAGTTGGTATGCAGTTAAAATTTTTGTGACATATGTTTTAATATAAATCAAAGAGATAAAAATATAAAAAATACTTTTCCTTGAAAGTCATTTTTTCACCTGATTTTCAAGTTCTTAATTTTATATCTCTTTTTGTCCCAAAAAAAAAGGGAAATTAGTCTATCGTGTAGGGAGCTAAAGGCTATTAACCACAAACATTGAGTTTAATGATGTATAGAACACTTTATCTCCCTTGTAGAAAGAGAAAAGTTTTGAAAATGTTGCCTTTGTTGGTTTTCTTATTTTCCTTTTTGTGTGATTGTGTGAACCTTATGTTAGACGGATAAATGGGATCCGCGCAAATCGCAAAATGGTCCCCTATATACTCATTGTTCCCATACTCTATTTGGTTCATTCTAACTGATGCCTACCTTACATACAACACAGACAATATGAGAAAAAGAGAGGGAAAGAAAAAAGCATGAAAGGGTGCATCCAACCAAAGTTTTAAAAGCCCGTTGAGACATATAGAAACTCTCGCTAGAGTGTCTGCATGTGGTGGCGTGAGCGTGATATTATTAAATTCGTTTCAACAATAGGACCACATGCACACACATATCTTTTCTCCTTGTTTTACTTTTCATCATCTTCTAATTCAACTGTGAAGTTACCAAAATGGCCAATTGATAATAACCACACCCCGTGATTAATGGCCTGTTCTATTCAAATTTCCCTATGAAGCTTGTTAATTAGTGCTATATATCCCTTTCATGCAATAAATTCTCCCTCCCCAAAAGAGAAGGAATCATTTTATGTTTCTAGAGGGATTAATTAACGTATGATAATATTATATTAATTACATCAATTTAATTTTCCATTTTTCTTGATATTAATACATCGATAAATTCATGAGTATGACAGTACCCCTCATGCAGTTTCAAAAATTGAAAAATTAAAACAAATACTATATCAAAATATGTATATTGTAATACATGACCCCCACCCCCTCAAAAAAAAGAAAAAGAAAAAAATGTATAGACTAACACAAAAATACAAATTAAGAAAAAAAAAAAAAAAAAAAGAAGACAGTGATCTATCTTCCACATATGAAACAAAAGAGATGAAACTGGAAACAGGAAAACTAGCTACTTAGAACTAGAGATGGTCCAAAATGTAGCCTAATAAAAAAAACGTACAAAAGAGGGAGACAAAAAACTAAAAAGGAACCACATACTTCTAATATGCTTTTGCTAGCTATACGTTTGCCATCTTCCCATCGCTCTTATCTGTAAGCAATCTTCACTCATCAACCTCTTGAAGAAGAAACGAGGAACAACGACACAACATGTGTGTGTATATATACATACATAGCCTAAGAAACTAAACATGTATAGATGAAGATGATAAGCTAGCTACTACGGTCCGTGGAGGGAAGAAGGGTCATCTATTTGTATATATACTCTCTTCATTGTTGTGCACCTGCAGCAGTTGAAGCTGCCAGCATGATCTGAGTTTACCTTCTATTGGTAAGAACAGATCATGTGGCTGCTTCACCTGTTGAATGGAAGCATATAGAAACCCTAATTTGCTTTCTGATCCTCCTCGAGATTTTCATCCGGTTTCATAGAACCCTAAAAAAGGTTTCTTCAATTCATTCTTGCATCTTGTATTTATACGATGGATGTGGATACTATTTCATTGTTGTTTTTCCTCTATTCTACTTTTCACATAAATATATATCTATATATTCATGTTTTCTGGATGGCTGAATATTGTATATTCTTATGTTGGCTAAATCTGGAGATTCTATTTGAATCAGCATTCATGTTTGCTTGATTCTTGCAAAAAGAAAGAGGAAAGGATGCTGGAAATGTTCACGATTCCAGTGACAGTAACGCACTAACGCGTTTCGGTGGTGCGTTCTCCTACCTTGAGGTTGGGGACACTTAGTTTTTAATTATTTTCATTAGTCACCTAATCAAAACTGTTTTTTTAAGTTCAATTTTTTCTGCTGCATATCTAATTATGCATTGATTAGTCTACTAATCTTATCTTACCATCACTTCTACTAAATTGCATATTTTTTGTTCTCTTTGCACCAATTATGATTTGGGTATACTTAGCCCAACTTTCAGATCTACAAAAACTGAATATAGATTTGCATCACAATTAGACATTGGATTAATTGTTCCTCTCTTTCCCCAACCCCCTATCAGATATATATCTCGATCTCTATAACTTGGCCACTTTTAGTTAATCAATAAATACAGATCCTTGACTCATAGTAATAGATGCTTGTACTGACACAATCAAAGGTACTAAATTAATTGCGTTGCTTTTCTCTAGATTTGATCATATATTGTGAAAACCATTACTGCTGGATGGCATGAAAACTATAAATGTGATTCTATGAACAAATCAAGCAAAGACCATCATTTAATTCAGTCCTTACCATATTTAAATGGAATGAATTACTTGGTCCACTTTGACTTGATTGAGAGGGTTAGTATACCTATAGGATATAGTTTCACTATAAATTTTTTATTTACGTGCCTTACTCTGCAGCTAACCTAATTTGGTGAAAATTATCTATAATTTTATGGGTGAAGATTTGTTTGGGAAACTAAATAAGGATAAAAAAGAAATAGAAAGAAAGAAAAAACAGTAATGTAAGGATGTATATATCTTGTTTTTTCATTCTCTATTTTCTCTCACCTCAATGTTGTTTTCCAAAAGAAGGCAACCTGAGACCACAGATATTGAGCATTTGGAATGAAAGAAAGGCACTTGAATCTAAGTTGGGTAGGTAGACAGTATCATGTAAAGAGGCACAACGGACATGAAGAGAGCGGTTCATAGTTATAGCATTTGGTTAACTAGTTAGTGGCATAAAACTTTCAAGTTTCCTCACTTCATAGATCCTTAAACAAAACGCATGGTATCTATATAGATATTCACATGTATACGATATGTGCCAAGTAAATTTACTTGCTAAACAGTCTCATTGCTGAAAACAAAGAACTCATATACTTTCAATTCAGATTTTGTGGAGAGGTTGCATAGCTCAGTTTAATTATATCAACTTATAAGCTATAAGTTTTCCTCTGTTATTTAGACTTTTTAAAGTGAAAATGTTAACTCCATTATATTAAATTTATATATAGGTATTAAGGAAATAATTTCTGAACAAAATTAAGATACATAGATTAATTTTAACTTAAATGAGAATTTTAATTTATTGCTTTTATTTAGTTTCTTTTTTTTTCTATTAATTTTGTTCAGAAAATTGTTCAAACTCACACATCATCCCTGTAAGTTTATAACAAATTTTACTAATATATCTTATTATGAGTAATTCATATGTGGACCAAAATTGTGAGAATATAGGTTATTTTCCAGAGGAAAAATAATAAAGTAAAACAAAATACTTTCTTTGATCTTGTTGGCTGACTTGAATTTCTTCCACGTGAAGGAAAAATCTTGCTTTCATAATTTCTCCATCAATCGCTCTCACCGGTGCTGAGGTGGATCCAAACTTTCTTATAATATCATTGTTGAATTTTGAATTTAATTATAATATATTTTATATTTCTATGTTGAAAAAAATATTTATATATTTAAAATTTAATTATAATATATTTATATTTTATATTTAAAATATCTATTTAATATAAATTTTTAGTTATATAAAGTAAAATTTTATTTTCTGCTTGCTACTAGTTCTTATTCCTAATCCTTTATATATAAAAAAAAAATCCTATGTATATAAATTAAAATACTTATATTAAATGAGAGTATTTTTTTGGAGTTTCTTCAACTAAATATTTTAAGAAACTATTCTTCAACTAGAGCTTTTCTGAGATTTTTTTAACATTTTATCCCATTCAGTCTATCATTTTTATCTCTATTTATAAATTAAATTTTAATATTTTCTTAAAATAAATTATCATTAATTAAAAATAAGCTTATATCACAAATAAGGTTATATCATTTTTAAAGTGTTTATCATAAATCTAACATATAATTTATATGTTAAAAATTTTTAATTTTTTTACAGATTTTAATTAAGATAATTTATATATTAAAAATATTTACTTATTTAAAATTTTAATTATAAAAAATACACATTTATCCCATGTGTTATAAATGTTAATTAAAACACTAGCTAGTAATATATATATATATATATATATATATATATATATATTAGGTATGACAAGATGAAATTCTGTCGGTCCTTCACCTTTCGTCCAAGTTCCGATTTCCATTTGACCAGGGTGACATGGAGATTATGATCATTAAATATAGACCCTGAATAGTGAGACACTGCCCTAATTTTCTTCAACCTTACTAGTATTAAAAAAAAAATGATTCTATCCTTCTCTGGCAGATTGTCAGAATCATCTAACAGATGACGGTGAGCAATAGCATATAATGGTATGAGGAGGATTTTTTTTTTCCCTTCAAAGTTTGGTTGATGGGCATGGGAGCTAGATGTCACTGTTTTTTTTTAATTATATTATTTACTCACTTTAGGTTCCATTTAAAAACTCTAGTCAGCTCAACTTCGCACTCTGGCCGCAAAATATACTTCACAATTCACAGTTGGATTATTTAATATTTTTTTCTTATGTCTGTGCTGTCGATCTCTCTCTTTCCTGGTTGATGTAAAGAAATGTTAAACGTACAAACTTTAGTCAACGGTTTCAATATGAATATTCTCCACCCACTCCTTCCAACAAAGTTTTTTTTACAGAAGAAATCAGGATCATTAGATTGTTATGTAATTGATTAATCACGAGCTTTGATGTATAGGACCCGAGAGTTACCATACATTTTTTATATATAATTATATTCTTCATATATAAATATTTCTGTTATTTATTCATTTTTTATACACTAACAATAAAAATCATTTCATCCCAATTAATATTAAAAGAAAAACTTTTGTTTTGTTCGAGCAACTCTAACGTAGTTGCTGTTGAATCTTAAAAGTTTAAGTAATTTTAGAATACCAGTATTAGAGTAAATGAGTTCTAACAGAAGTTATTTATATAAACAACTACAATCAAGGTTGTTGGATAGAAATAATTCAGATAATTAGTTAGCTAGTTTTATCATTAATATGTTAGTTAGTGGTTGTTATAACAGAATGAGTTGAAGAACTATATATAGCAATACTGGATAATACATAAAATAGAATGTGAATGTGAATCAGATTGTTACAAAGAAAAATTCTCTTTTTCTCTTTTCTTCCTCGTGTGATTGCTTCATGTTAGTGTGTGAAGATATAACTGAGAATTTCTCTAAGTTCTAACAGTGGTATCAAGAGCAAGGATTCGTGGGTCTGTTTCTGTGTGAATCAACCTGCGAAAGGTGGGACTTGTGATTGAAGCAATCAAAGGCGATTCTGTGTGAATTCACGTTTTTTGAGGAAGATGAATTCGAGCAGAGGAAGAACCTTGAGCTATGACGAGCAATGGAGTTCTGATGAACAACCTCCCAGTTCTTGGTGAAAAGAATTTCGATCGATGGCATGTTCAGATGAAAGCTCTTATGGGTTTTCAAGATGTATATGAGATTGTTACGAGCGGGTATCAAGAACCCAGTGCCAGTGCTACTAAAACCCAGTGATCTACCTACAAAGATTTCAAGAAAAAGGACTGCAAAGCCTTATTCCTAATTCACCAGTGTGTAAATGATGCCAACTTTGAGAAAATTGCAAATGCCACAACCTCGAAGGAAGCATAGGACATTCTTGTAAAGAGTCATGAAGGTGCAGAAAAGATAAAGAAGGTAAAACTTCAGACATTGAGAAGACGGTATGAGCTTCTTGCAATGGAGGAGATTGAATCAGTAGCTGAGTATTTCACAAAGATTCTCACACTCACCAACCAGATGAAGTGATGTGGAGAACAGATTAAGGAACAATTAGTGATTGAAAAGGTGCTCAGAACATTGATATCAAAGTTTGATCACATTGTGGTGGCCATTGAAGAATCAAAGGATCTTACATCCTTCAAGCTTGAAGAACTACAAAGTTCACTTGAAGCACATAAGCAAAGATTAAGAGAAAGGAATCCTGAGAAGCACAATGATCAAGCCTTACAAGCCCAAACAAGTAGAAAATTTGACAAGCAAGGAGACAAATCCAAAAAGAACAAAGGAAAGTGGCGTGATGAGAAGTGGAGAAAGACTGAAGATTCAAAATGTGGTGATTCTGGATCATCTTCACAGAAAGCTATGTCAAATCCAAGAAGCCAATTCTCAGGGAAAAAGAAATGGGTCGACAAGAAGAAGGTGCAGTGTTACAACTGCAGGAACTTTGGCCATTTTACAGCTGATTGTAGATTCAGTAGAGGATTTCAAGTGAAAGGTGAAGAAGCAAGGTTGGCACAAGATGAGAATCCAAAAGATGATCATTATCAGCTAACGGTTACCACCAAAAATGATCTTCAGTGTGCTAACTTCTGGTACCTAGACACTGGTTGCTCAAACCATATGTCAGGAAGAAGATAATGGTTCACAACACTTGATGAGACTTCCAAGAGCACAATGAAATTCGCAAATCACAACTCAATTACAGTAGAAGGGATAAAGAGTGTGATGATTCAAAGAAAAGATGGAAAGAAAGCATGCATCTCAAATGTCTTATATGTTCCCAAGATGAAGAGCAATTTACTCAGCCTTGGAATATTGCTTGAAAAGGGTTACACAATGGAGATGAAGGACAACATGCTGAAAGTTTTTGATAAAGACAAGAAGAGTGTCCTAAAAGCTCCATTCTCGGCTAACAAAACATTTAGAATTGAAATTCAGATTAGTCATCAGAAGTGTATGCAATCCACCATAGAAATTGAAACTTGGCTATGGCACAAGAGGTATGGCCATCTAAATTTTAAATGTTTAGAGCTACTAAATAGAAAAGGTTTAGTAACAGGTCTACCAAACATTAGAGTTCCTGAGAAGCTATGTGATGAATGCCTAATAGGCAAGCAAGCTAGAAATTCTTTTGTTTCAAGCATACCTACAAAAACTGTTAAACCACTTGAAGTTGTGTATACTGATGTGTGTGGTCCTTTTAAGGAGGAGTCTCTTGGTGGAAACAGGTGTTTTGTAACCTTCATTGATGATCTCACTAGAAAGGTGTGGATTTATCCTATTAAGAAGAAGAGTGATGTGTTTGATACTTTTCAGATTTGGAAAACTCTGGTCGAAAAACAATGTGAGTCCAAATTGAAAGTGCTAAGGTCAGATGGTGGAGGATAATACATGTCAAATGAATTCAAATCCTATTGCACTAAGGAGGGGATTGAACATGAGGTTATAACTCCCTACACTCCACAACACAATGGCACAGCTGAAAAGGAGAATAGAACCATCCTCAACCTGGCAAGGAGCATGCTAAAGACAAAGAACCTGCCAAAGAAATTATGGGTTGAGGCTGTTTCAACATCTGTGTATCTCCTGAATAGATGTCCAACAAAGAGATTAGAAGACAAGACACCAAAAGAAGTTTGGTCAGGCGCTAGACCAAATGTGAGTCATCTTAAAATCTTTGGATCTATATGCTATAAGCATGTTCCAGACGCAATAAGGAGAAAATTGGATGACAGGAGTGAGAAACTCATATTTCTTGGCTACCACTTTACTGTTGTATACAGGGTTTTTAATCCTCAAACTCAAAAACTAATGTTGAGTAGAGACTTGAAGTTTGATGAGGGTCAATCCTGGAATTGGAGTGAGAAGCAAGGCACATCTGAATTGAGAACTAGATATGAAGGTCTACACACTGATGAAGAAACAAAAGATAGTGTTGTTCATGATGAAGCGGCATCAACAAGACCTCAGAGACATAGACAAGCCCCTGCAAGGCTGGATGATTATGAGATATTCCCAGATTCTTCAATTACAACTGATGGTGACTTTGTCCATATGGCCTTACTTGCTATGATGGAACCTATTAGTGTGGAAGAGGCTTTGAAGCACTCACATTGGGTTGAAGCAATGGAAGAAGAGCTGAGGTCTATTAAGAGGAACAAGACATGGAGTCTCACAAAGCTACCAACAGGAAAGAAAGCTATAGTAGTAAAATGGATCTTTAAAACTAAGTTGAATCCTAAAGGAGAAGTAACAAAGTTCAAAGCCAGACTAGTTGCAAAGGGACTTCTTCAGAGGCAAGGTTTGGATTATGACGAAGTGTTTGCTCCTGTTGCTAGGTTGAAGACAGTGAGACTTGTAATAGAAATGACTAGCTACAATTGTTGGGAAGTACACCAAATGGATGTAAAATCTGCATTTCTTAATGGCTCACTAGAAGAAGAAGTCTTTGTCACTCAACCACTAGGGTTTGTGATAAAAGGCAAAGAAAGAGAGGTGTACAAGCTTCATAAGGCCTTGTATGGTTTGAAATAGGCTCCCAGAGCCTGGAACAAGAGAACAGATACTTTTCTCTTACAAGTTGGATTCATGAGATGCACTACTGAATATGGTGTGTATGTTAAAAGAGAAAGTCTTTCAGACATCCTCATAGTGTGTTTATATGTGGACGACTTGTTGATAACAGGAAAAGATTTCAATGCTATCTCGACATTTAAGCAAGAGATGAAATCTGAATTTGAAATGTCAGATCTTAGAGAATTATCATATTTTCTGGGCATAGAGTTCAAGAGGACAAAGGCTGGGATTTTTATGCACCAAAGCAAATACACAACTGATGTTCTAAAGAGGTTTCAAATGTTTGACTGCAACTCAGTTTCAACTCCTGTTGAAACTAGTGTTGTGCTGGATCAATCAGGGTTGAAACAATTGGTAGATAAGACTGTGTTCAGACAAATGGTAGGCTCCTTGAGGTACATATGCAATATCAGACCAAATGTAGCATATGGAGTTGGCTTGGTGAGTAGATTCTTGAAAGCACCACAACAAGGTCATTTGAATGCAGTGAAAAGGCTACTGAGGTACTTGAAAGGGACTATTGGTTTTGGTTTACTGTTTCCTACAAACTTGAGTAGCAATTCTTGTGAGATGACTGGCTTCTCAGATGCTGATTGGTGTGGGGTAAAACTGATAGAAAGAGTACCACATGGTATTTGTTTCAGTTTGGGAATGCAGCTATCAATTGGTGTTCAAAGAAGCAATCTGTGGTGGCCTTATCGTCATGTGAGGCCGAATACATAACTGCCAGCATGAGTGCTTGTCAAGCAATATGGTTAGAAGCTTTGCTGACTGAGTTGAAGGTAAAATCTGAGAATGGAATGTTGTTGATGGTAGATAACAAGTCTGCTATAAGCCTTGCAAAGAATCCTGTTGCTCATGGAAGGAGCAAGCATATTGAGACTAGATTTTACTACTTAAGAGATCAAGTGTATAATGGAAGATTGAGGTTGGATTTTTGCACATCTGCAGATCAACTTGCAGACATTTTGACAAAATCTTTGAAGAAGGAGAGGTTTGAATATCTGAGGAGGAAGATGGGACTTAAAAGCTCTAACGAAATCTAAATTAAGGAGGAGTGTTGCATAGAAATAATTCAGATAATTAGTTAGCTAGTTCTATCGTTAGTATGTTAGTTAGTGGTTGTTATAACAAAATTAGTTGAAGAACTATATATAGCAATACTGTGTAATACATAAAATAGAATGTGAATGTGAATCAGATTGTTACAAAGAAAAATTCTCTTTCTCTCTTCTCTTCCTCGTGTGATTATTTCATGTTAGTGTGTGAAGGCATAACTGAAAATTTCTCTCAATTCTAACAAAGGTTACTTAACTATAAAAAAAATAACAATTCAAGTCAAACTTAGAGTCTGAGATCCCATAAAAATAACTTAAGAACTAAAATTTAATACTATCATCAAAATGAAAATTAGTGATTGTTCTTTAATTCTATAAAATACTCACTAGTTAAAAATCCATAATGAGACAATTGATGCTTCAATATACATTCAGGTTAGGTTGTATATGCCCATAAAAAAAATTCAGGTTGTGTACATCACTATTAGTTGTTTTGCTTAATTAGACAACTAATTATGTTTTTGAGTTGTTGCTCCCTTAAATCCTTTGAGGAAAGCACGAGATCACTAATGACTTGCTGGAAAGTCCTTCAGATTCTAAGAATTTATTAACCTGAATCTCATGGATGTATCCAATTCAAGTTCAAGCAAATTGTTTGGATACTCAATGCAAGAACCTTAGGCTAGCTTTTTAAGACAAAATGAACTTACATGATGTATCTATTTTTTATTTATTTTGTTTATAGTGTTTGTATATTTTTTAAATTAAAATATAATTAACAGTTTAATATATAATTTATTTAAAAATATATAAATTAAAATATAAAAAAATGGTGCATTAGATTACTCGCAGGTTTTCCCATATCTAATAAAACTCAACCGGAAATGGAATGATTATTACAATTTTAAGCATGTCTCTTTTAAATCTAAACATACCCTTTTTTTAGTGGGACGGCAACGAGTAAATCCAAACTTGTTTGTAACCCACTCTTTTGTCATTAATCCTAATACAGTACGCTTACCGGATCTGAATTTAATATATATATATATATATATATATATATATATATATATATATATATATATATATATATATATATATATATATATATATATATATATATATCCAATACAGCCACCCTTATCTTATTTTCAATATTTTTTATAGAAAAAATTATTTCTTTGTCCTTATCTAATTTTCAAGCAAAGTGATTGAATATAAACACAATTAGGAAACCAAGTAATTAACCTTTTGCTTCATTAGTAAGTAAAAAGCTTGTGTACAAGCTAGAATTCATCTGTTCGCAATAAGTAGTACCGCTAATTAATCAATGAAAAGTTTGTTAAACATCTCAGTACGTTGATAACGAAATTATATGGAGTCTGATGATTTCGCATTTGTAAACATAATATATTTGGTTTGATACAAAGTAATGATAAAAGATCAAATTGAAATCTAAAAAATATAAGGGAAATTTTGTGCCAGGTAATCAGTCCAACTAGACATTTAATGATTAGTACGTTTGTAATAGTTATATAGAGTCAACTAATTTTATAAACATTGTTTTTTCTTTAAAGGCAAATATTTTACTTTTCATTTCAGATATCATTTGCATTTGTTTCATATAAAAGAAAATAGTGTCATTTTGCATTTATTGATCATTTGAGCTATATAGCTATTAATATAACAATGAATTAAATAGTCATCATCCTCATGAACTCTTCATAATTAACTCGACCATCACCATCCAAATCAGCGACTCTGATCATATGCTCCAGCTCTTCTTCTGTGACCTTCACTCCAATATTTCTCATCACAGATAACAACTGTACATAAAAATCAATTTTATATATATATATATATAGGTGTGTGTGTGTGTGTAACATTAATTACACTAACGTTTATGGTCAAACAAATTAATTGAGATGCTTGCGTAAGAAGTTAACTGAACCTCTGTGGGTGATATGTAACCATCTTGATCCTTGTCAAACAGTTTGAAAGCTTCTTTTAATTCCTCTTCTGCTTCACTTTGCTTCTCGATCGATCCATACACATAATGCATTATTAGCATCCATTTTCAGCATTATAATACGATCATTTATAATTGAATTAAATATATTTCTTGATCCATACGCACCTTCATTTTTCTGGCCATGAGATTCAAGAACTGCCCAAATTCTATGGTTCCGCTGCCATCCATATCCACTTCATTCATCATGATTTGCAACTCTTCCTTCCTAGGATTATTTTGATTCAGTGTTCTAAGTGCACTAGCTAATTCCTCCATGGTTATGCAGCCTTTTTTTAAATTTACATTACGTAGCATATATTACATAAGAAATAGTGAAATACACATGTCATTTCTATAGAAAGACTGAAGAGAACATATTCAAGGACAAAACAAGCAAGCACAAGAGAAAAAAAAACAATGACAGAGAAAATTAATCCAATTATTAAAAAAAAAAAGAAGCATGCAAGGTAAAAAGAGATACACACCGTCTCCATCTCTATCAAAAAGACAGAAGGCTTCTAGAAACTCAACAATCAAATCTTCACTCAGCACCTCCTTCATATTAACTGGTTATAGACCCACACCTAAGCACAAAAATTCGAGAGGAAAGGAGACGGAACAATAGAGCACTGAAATGATGAAACAAAAATAAAAGCAAAGGCACGATGGTATTTATATGCATATATGCACCAACCGTCCAAGTAAAAGGCTCAATCTATCTCAAAAATTATGAGGGAACTTCTGATTGTTATTAATTACATGCATGCACCAACCGTCCAAGTAAATGCCCACCGGCTAATTATTGAAAAATAATTGTACGAAAGTAGGAAATGAGATTAGCAAGAGTTACCTCTTAAATTGTTCTACTAGTTTAGACACTTCATATATCTATCATCTAAAACTGTAATGACCCTATAAATTCAAACAGCGTTTCACTATTTTCAGCACAATTTGGGAGTTCTCTTTGTTCCGAATCTCCAAAAGTCTTTCCATGTGACTTTTTTGTGAAGTGGTGGCATTACACTATTGATGAAAATCTCTATGGTTTTCCTAGTTCCCACTTTCGATTCCCACTGTCTAGCGTGTAGGCGCCGGAGCCCAATTTATGTGCCATATCACTCTGCTTGTTCTTATCATGGCGCAGAAATTACACATCATGGGAAAGAAATTAATGTATATATGCTGTTTTGTTAGAATTGCGTGGAATATATAGCATGTAGTTAGTTTTGTTTCTGTAAAGTGAAAGACAGTTTTAAAAAAGAGATATAAAGTTATAGAGGAGCTAAATTCTATAAAATAATAAATGAATTGGTGGAGCTTATTAAGTTTTTTTTTTCCATATTTTTTGGTCAGGAGTACTGAGAGACGTGTGAGGATGGGATTTTAAGATGACAAGGTTTGAACTATTGCTTTTGCTGCATATTCCTAGCCTCTACTAATTTTCAAACCTTAGATTGAGAACGAATGTCCTCTTCAATTTAAAAGGATCCAAATTCAATTTGCCCAACTTCTTCAATAGTCTTCTTTTTTTAGGTGAAACTAAATTCCGATCGAAGGCCCAAAGATTGACAAAGATGTAGGCTAAATAAAAACCCAAAACCAAAGAAAAATTGCAATACGCAAATGGACTGGCAAAGTTTCAAATTGAAACCATTAATGCTATACTATATTTTAACCCTAAGATTCATTTATATTTGAAATTTTAATGAATGGATAAGATACCTAATTGATAATTAGTAGAAAAGGTTAAGATGCATAATTTTTTTAAGATACATGCATGTAAATACCTAACTCATACACTAGTTTATTATATTTTTTTCAATAACACACAATATTTGTAAATTAAAATTTTCATATCACTATTTTATTTATTCTATATATAATAATGCGACTTAATTATTTAATATATAAAATATTTTATAAATTCCATAGCGTTCATAGTTTTAGTCCTTTTTTAAATTATTTGCAGCAACGAAAATTCAAGTTACTAATTCATAAAATAAAAATAGAATAACTAAAAACTATAATTAATATGCTCATTAATTTATTTATTTTACATTTTTTATAAATAATAACTAAAAAATATTTTTTTAATATATGGTTAAATTTTCAAATAACTCACAATGATTTTTAAAAAAAATAGTAAGATATGAATTATGACATTTTTTTATCTAGAATTATGACATATATTTCATAAATATGATATTTAATCATTTTGTTTATAAATAATACTATTCAATTTTTGTATAAATGTTACATCAATATAACATTAAATGCATACCTTATTTTACTTGCTTTTTATATATATTAAAGTGAAGAAATAGTCAAGTATCAGTTTTGAATTTAATTTAAAATATATCGTAATTGTATCTTGATCAAAATTTACGAATTAATCTGAACCTCTTAAAATTTATAATTTAATACAAATTTCTTTGTACTTAATTTTGGGACAATCCCAATCCTATGCTTTGTGTGGCTCACTGATTTCCATAAAGTCTCATGTCAATATTTAGCCTCACAAAGTAGCCACGTCATGTAATATCCATATTCACGAATCACAATTTGTTTGTGCCACTTCAATCTTCCTACTTGGACACACATCAATACGCACGTGAAATTGCTTTTGGTGGAACCCGTCCGGTTAAAATTGGAAAGACGCTGTGATTTGTCTACGAGAATATGGTCAAAGTCTTGTTGTTCCATCTTTCTGTCCATTGACAAAGAAAGAGATCAGAAAAAGACCGACACAGCTTCGGATGATAAAAAATAAAAATAAACCTAAAAGGAAAAGATTGTTATGGGCTCCATTGAGATCTGATATTATATGTATAATTCAAAATCAAAAAGGATGAAAGAGTAGTTGGATGGCAAATATTCATCTATCTTACAACAAAGATGAACACATATTTTTTAGTGCAAAGAGAGGCAACTAATACTTGAACGAAGATTTTCAAGTATCTCTAAGACCGTCAATATGGCTCTCCAAGATTGACTCACACTTAAGCATTTAGTCTTCAGTCAAGAGATTCAATTTGGTGAGTTGTGAACCGTCCAACCAAGAATAACTACTATGAGTTGACTTACACTTGTCAATGGCTCAACTACTAGTGACCTATAAGCCCAAATGAACTCTATCCCACACATAAGTTGCTTAACCGACTCTAGAAAATAACCGATTATTATATTCAAGTATCTTAAGAGGATTATACTATCAAGACCATATCAAATACCATTAGGATATGGTAACAATGCCAAGCGTACGTCACACTGTGTCTCAAACAAACAATGCAATCGTATCTCATATGGAGTTGGCAAGACTGTAGGCCCACGTCTACAAGACCCAATGTGAGAAGGACACATATATAGGATTACCAAAGGACACTGTTAAAATATTTGGTATACATTAATATCAATCAATAATTATCATATTATTTTTTGGTACTACCATATTGACAATTCAAGATAAGATATGAGATTATAGATAAAATTGATCATGTGAATGGTTGAGTTAATCATTAATAAATAACCTATTTGAGAGGTTCCTATCTACTACTAGGAGATTATAAATATGTTATCCTACTAAGCAAATTTACACTTATGACTGTCATTTTCTCATTCACTTTCTCTTAAAGTCCCCTAAAAAGTGGACAAAATTTCTCTCAAAAACAATCAAGTTTCTATTGTTTAGCCACGCTGATGGAGATGAATGTGAACATAGGTATGTCTTTGACAATCTATAAGGTTTTATTGTTACACTCAACATGCTATAATTTGGATCTTTATGTGTCGATATTTTATAATTTTCCTTTAGACACCACCTATGAAAAATGACTTTATTATATAAATATTAACTAACTAATTTGTATATAAAATTATTAAGCATAGAGTCAAAATATTATTTCATTATAAATATATTAATTAATTAGATTTAAATTATTGTTTAATATAAAAATTTCAAATTCATAAAATAAATATTATTTAGTAAGATATTAATTTATGAAATTATATAAAATTATTTTTAATAATTTATAAGTAAAAAAGTATATTGTTCAACCTTAGGAATGAAGTTTTGTTAAATATATGAAGAAAGTCACCAAAAAAAAAATACTGGTAGAAAAAGTTTTTTTACTATAATAAATTAATGATTCTACTCGACTTGATTATTTTCTCATGAATGATACTTATAGTTTTTACAATTAAAAAATAATTATTTAATTTATTGATATTATTAATAAATTCATTTTAAACTATTTTGTAATGAAAATATTTGTAATAAATTAGTTTTAATATATTTTATGATTTATTTATGAAAAATTTATATTATTACATAAATAATAATCAACAAATATTTTTGAATATAATATTATTAAACATATAATCAAAACGCTATTTTATAATAAATATATTAACTAATTATATTTAAATTAGATTTTAGTATAAAAATTTCAACTTCATAATATCAATGTTGTTTGCTATGATATATAAGTAAAAATATTTAAAATTTCAACTTCATAACTATTTCATTAAAAAATAATTTAAAATTGTTTTCTATGAATTTTATGTAAAAATATTTTATAGGATTTGAAAGTAAAAAAAAAAAAAAACCATTGAGTTTTAGGAATTGAGCTATATTAAATAATTAGATAAAGAAATTTCCACCAATAATGGATCTATGTGACTCGAATGTGAACGATAGTTGCACTCTATATCGTTAAAAAAAACAAAAATTAATATAATTTATTATATTATTAATGAAATAATTTAAAAATATTTTGTAATGAAAATATTTTTAATATATTTCATTATATATTCATGTAGAAAAGTTTAACATATATATATATATATATATATATATATATATTAATCAATAAAATTTTAATATATAAAGTTATTAAAATATAATCAAAATATTATTTAATAATAATTACTTAAAAGTAAAAAAAAAAATGAATCTTAGAAATGAAGTTGTATTAAATATTTGGAGAAAGAGACTTGTCATCCATGATGATTTTACCTAATTTAAACATGATTGTCTCTAGTGAATGATATTTGTGATCTATTTTGTGAATATAAAATTCATAATATAAATATTATTCAACAAAATTATTTATTTATGAAATTATTTTACATTATTAATAATTAATTAATTTTTTGTAGAACTTAAAAGTAAAAAAAATGTTGAATCTTAAGGATGAAATAGTGTTAAATACTCAAAGAAAAGATATTTATCACTCGTAATGTTCCTACCTAACTCAAGTAAAATTATCTTTGGTGAATAATAGTTCCTACCATTAAAAAAATTAAAATTAACTTAATTTAAGAAATTATTAATGAAGTTATTTAAAATTATTTTGTAGTAAAATATATTAAAAGTAACTCAATTTATGATATTATTGAGGAAGTAATTAAAAATTATTCTCTTCATCTCAAAATAAGTGTCATTCTAGGTTATATTATTGATGAAATAATTAAAAACTACTCCCTTCCTCCAAAAATAAGGGTTATTTTAGGTTATTTTATATAGATAAAGAAAAACTAATAAATAAATGAAAGAGAATGATAATTTTACAAAATTAATTTTATTAAATAGATGAAAAAGAATAAGATTAATGTTAGATTCAAATACTAAAATAACATTTATTAGAAATATGGTGAAAAAGAATAATTAATGTTATATTCAAAAATAAAATGTGAAACTTATTTTAAAACGAAAGTAGTATTTTATGTTAAAAATATATTTAATAAATTAATTTTAATATATTTATCACTCCTTTGTCCATAAATATAAAAATTTTTTAACTAACTTATGTCCTTTAAAAAAAGTAATTAATTAAGGCAGTAACATTAAATTTATTAGTAATATATATTATTTTTTTCAAATCTGGATTCTTTCTCTTTCCACTTATGAAAAGAGACAAATAAAATTGGAAAAAAAATGTAAATACTTATTACAGAATTTTAGTATATGAAGTTATTAAACAGAGTTAAAAATAATATTTTTGTAGTAAATATATTAATTAATTTAATGTTTAGTTTAAAATTTCAATTTTGTAATATAACTATTTTTCTCATAAAAGAAAATAAAAACGTCAAAGAAAGAAAAACATATAAAAAAAAGAAACATAAAAAAGAAAATAAATAAATAAAAATATTAAAAAACATAAAAAGAGAAGAAAAAAATAGAGAAAATAAAAGAGAGAAAAAGAAGAAGAAGGAAACATGAAGGATGAGGGGGGATCGGGAGAGAGAAAAGAAGGAAACAGGGTGTTGACAACACTATTGCCAAATAGTATATGTGTCAAAATTTTGAAATAAAGTAAAGATGTAATTTCCGCTGTACGTAGATTTATTATATAGTAATAAGTAGAGTAGAAGTAAGTAGATTGCTTTTTATTTACACATATTTTAAATAGCTTTTTTTGCGCAAATTTGAAATAGCTTTTATTCACATTATCGTTATATCAGGTTTAATTTGAAATAAAATACCTTTTTTCCTGTATATCCTTTCTTTTTAACCGTGTATATCAAGTTTACCGTTTCACTATGAAAAACAAATTTACTGTATCTTCGTGAATTACAAGAATAATTTTATTTTTGTAAAACTGATAGTATTGGGATATTTTTTTTTAAAGCCAACCGATAATATTAGATGAAAAGTGAAGTTAATAAAATAGGCGAAAATACTTATTAAAAAACAATATACACTTCAAGTTTGATTGAAAATTAAACAGAAGATTAGCATAATGATAAAATTTGCAAAAATTAGATAGTTGAATCATAAAATTTGTGAAAATAAAAGTTCAATGACGTAACACATTTCTTTTGTCCACGAGAGTTGCCTCTTAACATTGCATTTCCTACAACGTTTCAGTGCAAATCTCTAGTCCCAAAATCTGCAAATGCATAGAAAAGAAACAAGAGACTTTAAAATAAAATATTACGATGAATTCATGAAGATCAATGATGGCTTTTAAATTATAAATTTTACCCTTAGGACATAATCTGTTATCACATTTGCCTTCTAGCCTTCAGATGAGCCTAAGAGCATTGAGTCAAAAGAACAACCACTTAATTATCAATCATTTCTATTTTGTATGGAAAAGAAATATATGATGCACTTGATTTCAACATAACGAACTGCCAATGAAACTGAGATTTAGAAGTAGTTGTTCTGTTTGTTGTTATCGCCTACAACTGGTGAGAAATTTTGAAATAAATAGCAAGCAATAGAAGAATAGAATCTAAAAAAAAAAATAGCTATTGATATTAAAAGGTTGTCATATTTTTTCTCTCATGTGTTTGAAAGGCTACCAGCTATTCAACAATACAAAAAGAAGGACAACAGATGCATGCATATCCCCCACAAAATAAATATGTGGATCATGCTCGATATTTGCCTCTTTTTCTTTTCGACAACTCCACTAGTAAAAGTCTGCAATGTCAAACGTAGTATACAAAGTCAAAAGTTAATTTTCATTTAAAACTAAAATGTCAGTCTTTGTTTTCATCTAAAACTAAAATGTCAGTCTTTGTATATTATAATAACGGTGAATTTAAGCCAACAAAACCAACAGATTCCTCCCCTATTTGTTGCACTTTAAAGCAAAGTGTCAATATATCGGTTACAAATCATTTAAAGCAATGATAGACCATAAATGATAAGTAAGCATTCATACATGTAATTAGTGCACCCACATTTATACACCTCCCTCCCCATCAGATCATAAGTAGCCAAAAAGAAACCCCACTTGGTTTTCAATATTGAATTCAGGGTGTAAGCATAACGAGAAGGTTTCTCTAAGTGTCATTCTCCTGAAGACATTTTGATTGACATAAGCAGCAATTCTTTGCGATACAAACTCATTAATCGCATAACCATTTTAAGTTACCTTTCCATAGAACTGATCAAGAAGTTGTACGAGCAAGAGCTTTTATTAGGTACGAAATTAGCTAGAACTTTAAAGATAAGAAAATAGAACTAAAAACACATCGTTAAACAAAATAAATGTACGTTTCCTCAATGCTCTAACCTTCAATTATGGATCAAGTTCTCCAGCCAAGGCCAACAGGAGTATGTTTTTCCCAGAACTTGTAGGGCCTAAAGCAATGTCATTCTGGAGAAAAGCAAATTGAAAATCAAGTTATATGCATTGGTTCCAAAGGTCCTATAGCTAATAATGGTCTTGTCCTCCATAGAGATATCAATGAATACAACAGTATTAGGATTGGTACCTGTCAGGCTTTATTATTCTACTAACATCCTGGAGAATATTTATAGGTTGTTTTCTACTTTAAAGTATATGAAGAGAGTTCAACATGCCCCTTAACAAAAAAAGTGAAACCAAATTGATAAGTTAGAATCTCCTTTTGGTAAGATCATTTACCAAGTTCTACTATATACACCATTATATTTTTTTCATTTTACCGAACATCTATAGTTAGTAATTCCCTCAAAAACAGAATAGTGAAATGTTCCTCTGCAGCAAAGTTGGCCAAGGAGAGGAGCAAAGTTGGCCAAGGCAATCTAAATCCTTATTATTTGAATGCAATGAATTTAATTAAATTGAGTTATTTTTCTTAATAGGCAAAAGGAATTTCATTAAAATGAAAACTGAACTGTAGCACAAGACATGTCACCATCCAGCATAAAAGAGTAAAAATCTCCAACTAAAGAAGCAATACTTCAAGATATAGATAAATCCCTCAGTGAAGCATAAAAGAAGCTAATGCTTGCAAAAGCATTACAATAAAAAAGAAGCAAAGATTCCTCCATCTTATAAAACCCGCCACCAACAAAGTTTCAGCTTGCTAAGAGAAAAAACTAGAAGCAACTACATGTTTACCTCCAGAACGTTTTGCAAGTTGCAACACCTGAGCACAGATTGTTCAACAGCCAACCAGAGACTTGCAGCACTGCAAACGAGTTAAGAGGAGATGCAAGAAACTAGAATCATACAACGTAAGAAATAAAAAAATTTACTTCCTATAAAAGATTTGAACCACAACCAGGAGCAAATCTTGATCATGTCAAGCAACTTAGTCACAGAGAAATTGTCCTGCCCAAAATTAGAGTTTTGAATCAACCATAAAGACCATACCACTGCATGCCACAATATACCAAGTTTCTTTGTTTTTTTTTCCTTTTATAAGACCTCTATGTTGATGAATGTGAGCCCCCCTTGAAGAAGGAAGAACTGTATGAATTCCAGACCAAGCCTATATGAGATACCACGCTTGAGAAGTTACTATACAATTAAAGTACAAATTATTGACTGACATCTTCTTGATTGTGACAAAAGGACCAAAGTTTATCCCCGAGGTTGAAAAAAACTTCTCTTTTGAGGGCAATTTGTTCATCATCAATCTCCATGAAAAGGCTCTAACCTTTTGAGGGACAAAGTCACAAAAATCTTCCAAATTTTTTAGAGAGCAGAAGATTAATTAAGACAAAATAAGTTGAACTAACTAAATATTCAATTTTTTGCTAGCCAAATCCAAGAATCCTTTTCATTCCTGATTTCCTGCAAATATTAACATAACCAAAAGATTTGACAGCTGTAGAAAAATATTTGCCTCCCAAGAGAACATTTCCCTATGCCACTGCCATCCTCGAAGCAACTTGTTATTGCTCCTACCCATTTTTCAAAAATTAAGACATGTTTGTCCTCCAAGATTTGATACAATCTAGGAAAAATCTCCGTAAGAGGAGTTGAGCCTAATCAAGTGTCTTCCCAAAATTAAATTACAATAAAAAAGAAGCGAAGATTCATCTATGTTATAAAACCCACCAGCAACAAAGTTTCAGCTTGCTAAGAGAAAAAACCAGAAACAGCTACATGCTACCTCTAGAACGTATTGCAACGCCGGAGCACAAAATTGTTCACAGAATTTAAGATCACTAAGTATCATTAAATTCATAAAAAAATTGTTCTTCTCACATAATCTAGGGTCACCAAGGATCATTGAATTCATAAAGCATTCAAAATAAAAAATCCGTTCTTGCCACAAAATTTAAGCTCACCTATGGTCATTGAATTCATAAAGAATTCATAATAAAAAATATGTTCTTTGTGAGAGAATTTAAGGTCATTGTGGATTAGTGAATTCATAAAGCATTCAAAATAGAAAATCTGTGAATTTAGGGTCAGCAAGAGTTATAAAGAATGTAGGGTCATTGAATTCATAATAAAAAATTCTGCTCTTGTCACGTAATTTAAGGTCAGGGAGGATTATTGAATTCATAAAGAATTTACAATAAAAAATTCATTATTGTCATAAAATTTAGGGTCATTGAATTTATAAAACATTCAAAATAGAGAGTCTATTCTTGTCAAAAAGGTTATAAGGATCATTGAATTCATAAAGAATTCAAGCATCACCGAAGGTCATTAAATTCATAAATAATTTTTTTCACAAAATTCAAGGATCATTGAGAATTATTGAATTTATAATAAAATATTCATTCTTGCCACACAATTTAGAGTAATAAAAGATCATTAAAGTCATGAAGAATAAACAATTCACAGCAAAGCACATCATTTTGAAATAAAGACTTCATTTTTCTCACAAAATTTAGAATCATTATGCTGTTAATAAACAATAATGAGAAAAGATAAAACTACCATTCCGTTCTTGAATACGTAAAACTACCAAAAAACATTTGTTCGAAACTAGATTTTGAGACATTGGGGCGTTTGCTTAACAAAAGGCACATCATTTTCCTCATATCAATTATAAAAAAAATTGAAAGATAAACTGACAGAAAGACTTATAAATTTTAATGATTTTTATAAGGATCACAATAATAAAAAATAAAATAGAATTTTAAAATATATAATTCTTTATATTAACAATTTATTTTTTTCTGTAGTAAAACTTCTCTCAGTTAAGATGACAAATAAAATTTTATTTCTTTCTATTTTCTTTATCTTTCGTGATTATGAGTAAGGTTGAGAGAATTTGAAGAAATCCTTATTTCAGTGGATATTAATTTTTTTTATAATCATTACCTCCATCAATGAAAACAGAAAAAGATATAATTAAAAAATCTGGGAGACAGAAAATATGAAAGTAACTTCCTCCCATAATTTAATAGTGGCAGTGGAGATTATATTTAAAACAAACTGAGTAATTTTCATAAATTAGAAATCAAATTACCTGAGTAGAACCGCACATGGATGCTAAAAAAAATTAGTAGAAAAAAGAAGCTTAATTATTATATTGGTATAGATTGAAGGGGCAACTCAGCCCCAAAAATGTGTACACTACAAATAGTTACCAAGAAGTGTATATAATGGTATAGATTACCGTTATATCAAGTTTAATTTGAAACAAAAATACCTTTCGCTGTGTATATCATTTTTTAACGGTGTATGTCAAGTTTACCGTTTCACTATGACAAAACAAATTTACCGTGTTTTCATGAATTACAAGAATAATTTTATTTTTGTAAAACTGAGAGTATTAGAATTTTGTTTTAAAAGCCAACCGATAGGAAGGTGATGTATAGGGTTGCTTATAACTAAGTTTTATTGTTTACATAAGTAAAGTAAAGGTTGCTTATAAATAAAAAATATTTTTTTTCATTTAAGGAGAAAGATAATTTAAGAGTTGTTTGAAATTATATCATTTGAACAAAATGTAAATAAATTATTTAATTATGATGTTACATTATAAGAACTAATTAATATTAACATAAGGTAAATAATTCAAAATGAATGACTTAAATTACATCCATCGGATATGCTCTGAGATGAAAAGTGAAGTTAATAAAATAGGCGAAAATACTTATTAAAAAACAATTAATCTCTCTGTTTTGTTTTTTCCTTTGTTGTAATTTAAAAAATAATTAAATAAATGAAACCTTTCATTTTGGATTGGTTAAATTAGATTTTTAAACCTCTAATTTATTATTTTGGTTCAATTTAATTCTCTAATTTTTTTAAATTTAATTTAATATTCTAATTTTAAAAAAAAATCAATTTGATCCTTGCAATCCATTCTTGTCTAATACCATTAACAATTTTGATGGAATGAATGACAAGGGCCAAACATGTAGCTGGTGTAGTCCACATTCCCTTTTGAAACTTCTCTTTGTTGCATGTATCTTTCTTTAAAATGTCTCGTGAACCCTAGTCATCGGCCGAAAAATAATGTCCCCATTGATTTTGGTATACCAGATGTGATCGTGAAAAAAACTTAGTCAAAATTATCAATATTTATATTTAAAAATATTTTTAATTAAATATTTCAAAGTTAGATAATGTTTATTTTCTAAAATAATGCAGTTAGGGTGCCTTTTTTTCACTAGTCGGTTTTACAGTAAAATCAATACATAGAACATTCAGATATACCATATTCACAAGGAATAAAAAATTATTTGCTTAGTAATCAATTATTTAGACATCAAAATTCAAAACAAATAATTTAGAACTTCTAGTGCAGTAAACCATCTTAAGCACCACGAAGTGCCTTAAAAAACTATTAAAATACATCAAGGCTTCCGTTCCAGACATGAACTACCAGCAGAGACATAAGAAATCCTTAGCAGCTAATTAAACATAACCAGATACCGCTATTTAGTTGCTATATATAATATAATCCAACTCTTCACTTGAAACATTAAGGTGAATCCTACTACAGCCATATGTTGACCACCTCATTCTTTGCCATCTGCAGCTCGAAGTGAGCCTAGTTGAACTGGGGCTTGAGTCTGCACCACTTTGGAAGACCCATACACAGATATATCAATACCTTGAGCCTTCTCCTTCTCGATCTGCTCCTTAATCCAGAAGTATGTGATTCTCAACCCATCCTACAACATCACAATTGAGATACTGTTAAGTATTTCATAGAATCTTGACGCTGTTTATCAAGATCAAAAACTGGGAAAGAACAAGGTATAAACTACGAAGATTTTCATCTAGAAAAGCTAAATATTCCATTAGAGCCTCTTGAAGAAGTTAAAAGAGCTCAAATTGGATACAAAAGTTTTTAAAACACAACACAAGGGGGAATTCATGGAATAGTTTGACATAGAAGGGAGAATTGATTTATACAAGTACCATAAACTGAGCATGGTGCAATTGACCTATAAGCTATGACTGTTCCACAGAACTTAATATGAACATGGAATAAATTATATAGAGTGGAAATAAGATAATTTTCGCCCAATTCATGATAGTAATATTATTACCTTCAACCTCATAGTTGGAGCCCAACCAAGTTTTTCTTTTATCAGTGTATTGTCTGAATTACGACCTCGAACACCCTCAGGGCCAGGAATGTGGTGAATAGGAATATTCTTGTTCTCAAAGCCAAGAATAATCTCAGCCATCTCATTCATGCTAACCATCTCATCGCTTCCAATATTTACTGGCTCTCGGAAGTCAGATTTAGTCAATCTAAACAAAACAATAGACCATAATATCAACTTTTATCAAAGATTACAAACTAACTCAAGAAAAGGATAAAACATCTCCATTATTGCTTGATAAACACCATATCGTGTTCCCCTATCCAACCAAATAAAGAAAATCCTAAATTATGTAAATGCAGAAATTCATACTGCAGCCATTAATCCAAAATAGTTTGAATGAGCTAATGATTTTTCTTTCAGAAAGCCCCAATTTTAAATAAATGGGTTTTGCAGAGAAATCTACTAACAAATTGGCAACTCCTTAAAATAACAAACTTAACATAAAAATTTACTCTACAGACTCAGTTTCCATTAATCATGAAAAGTGCAAGTTCAGAATCTTAATATTAAACTACAACTACAAACAATAGAAAGAACACAATAATTCAGCTATGAGCCACAAAATTAGCCAAGACATACCTAAGCACACCTTCAACACACTCATCAATGAAGGTAAATGATCGTGTTTGCAATCCATCTCCCCACATCTCAAATCTATCAGTGGAAGTGATTACTTTACGACAAAAAGCAGCAGGAGCCTTCTCCCTTCCACCTGTATGACAAAACAACAAAACACAAACTTATTAAATCCGAAAGGTTACCAAAATATAAAATGACTACCAATTTACCCATTTGGTAAAGTCAAAACTATAAAAGCTTTCAATTCAGTGAAAAACATGCCTTTCCATGTCCCAAAAGGACCGTATATGTTGTGGAACCTCCCAATGCGGCACTCAATTCCAAAATCCTTGTTATAGTGCTTGCATAATTCCTCTGTTGCAAGTTTCTCTAGCCCATATGCATCTTGAGGCTAAAAAAAGTCACAAAATTAAACAAATTAATCCCAATCCCAATGTGAAAATCAAGAACCAACATAAATTGAACAATTCAAAAGATCACCAACTAACCTCAGCTGGCCATGCATCGGACTCCTTCAAGCTCACATTAGTTTCCAACTGTTTAAATTCAGGGTAGATACAAGCACTAGAGGCATAAAAAAACCTGGAAAAATATTTTTCAGAACGCATAAAACACATCATCATCTAATCAAAACAGCCACCGCATCATAAATGTTTGGTCCAAAAACAAATAATTGAAATGATGTGCATGATGGCTAACCTCTTAATGCCGTTAATCCTGGCAGCCTCAATCATGTTGAAGCTAATCATTGTGTTGTTGTACATAATGACAGAGTGGTTAGACTGAATAAAACCCATCCCACCCATGTCTGCAGCAAGATTGAAAACATGATCAACCCCCTTTGTAACCTTGAGGCAGTTATCCATGACCCTGAGATCAACAAGATGGAATTCATCACAGAACATGTTCTCAGTCATGTGCTCATTTTTCTTCCAATCCGAAGCAATAACGTAATGCCCCTCTGTCTTGAGGCGCCGAGCTATGTGTGATGCGATAAAACCCCCAGCACCGGTGATGGAAATCTTAAGCTTCTCTGATGGCCAGTAAGGCTCTCTCTCAAGATTCTCATAGGTGTATGCACCATAATCAGTTCTTCCAGCACTTCCCATTCTGCACACCACATTAATTTGGCAAACAAGCAGAAAATGGTTAAGAAAATTAAATCCAAAACATTATCAAATACTCCATAAACAAAACATTTTTTTCACTGTGAGGAAATTGTGAGGCAAGGGTAATGTGACATCGAGGAAGAAGAAAAGTGCAATTGACGAAATTCCCCCATTTTAAGGAATAACAAAACAGGCAGAAAAACACGACATACAAGTGATACAACACATGCTGGCACATGAGGGGTACTAGAATGCAATTAATTAATAATGAAAACAATTAACTCATTGTAGTTGGCACTTATAAAAAATAAAACTTTAAAAAATAGGTGTATGGAGAATTAAAAATAAATAAATAAATAAAATCCTCCGACCCACCTTTCCCAAAAGAAAGGGGGGAAATTAAACTAGAATATATATTTCCCCTTTGGGTGAAGGGTATTGAATTGAAGCAAAGGATAATATGCGTATACATAACAACAGGCATAGTGGGTGAGAGTAAAACAAAAAAAGGAATGATACGAAGAGAAGAGGAGGAAAAAAACGAAAACGAAAACGAATGATCCATACAGGCAAAACCGTTACATGAGACGTTGAAGACAAACCCATGAATGAGTATTCAACGTTTAAACCCTAAAAAACAAAGATGATAAATTTATATAAAAAAAAAAGGTTTGATATAAAGAAGTGGTGCAGTGTGAGTGAATAAAAGGGTTGGGAATTGAGGAAGAAACCTGTTTGAGAGAGAAGAAGGGGATAGGAAGTGAATTGAGAGGGCGTTGGGAGTGATGGGAATGCAATATATAGGATGAGAATTGAGAAGAAGGGAAAGCCACTTATTGGTTATTTGCTTTGCTCACAACACAATAATTGGCTAAGTACGACCCACACACAGACACAAACAATGTTTGTTTCATTTTTGGTTACTTGCTCCACCCACAAACAATTATCCTCTGCTTTTAAATTATTTTCCGAATATACTGGTGGGAAATGGGAATCATATCATCAAAGGTGTCGTACCAAAAGAAATGTGGTACGGCTGACGCATTTAACATGTTGAAAACCCAATGTGAGTCAGGAAAGTGCTTCAAATTTACCAAACTTGTTTTGCTTCAAATTTTTTACTTAAATTTTAGGATTTTATTTAGTAAAATCACTTATTTTGATTTTTTTTAGTTTGATTTTTTATCTTTTTCATTTTTCACTTTAATCTTTTATTTTTAAAAAAATATTTTGATTATTTATCTTTTTTATTAAATTTGATCTTTTAATATATTTAAGATAGACCCTGTTAATTATTTAAGAATGAATTTTTTTTAATTGAAAGTAGAGGGAAAGGAAAGAATATTAAAAAAATATTTATAAATGATTGATTACATCAATATTAAATACATCAAAGGATTAAACTAAAAAAATTAAGATAAAAGATTAAATTAAAAAAAAAAGATAAACAATCAAATTAAGTTTTTTTTTAAAAAAAATAAAAGACTAAAATGAACTAAAAAATGAAATAAATTATTAAATTGAACTTTTAAAAAATAAAGAATCAAACTGAAGAAAAAAAACAAATAATCAAATAAATCATTTAATCTTTTTATTTTCAACTTTAGTATGAAATCCGTCACACAAAATGAACCGGGCGTGAAAGGATCATTAATTAGGTTTTAAACAAAAAATCTTAAATATCTTTTGATTACACAAAAAAATATTTTAAATTTAGTTATTATATTTTACTATTATAAATAGAAATATTTTTTCTTGATTTGTCTTTTTTATTTGATTAAATTATAATTTTGGTCCTCTAATCTTATAAATTAGTATTTTGGTCCTCCTCATACATTATTAACAAATAATGTTGATTAATTGAATTATTAATTTAATTATAAATTAATTAAAATCATTAATTATTAAAAATTAAATAAAAATTATTCCATATTAGGTTAATAGTTTTTTATTAAAAAAATTTAATGATAAATAATTTTTATTTAATTTATAATTAACTTAATAGCTCTTATGATTATAATTATTAGTTAATAATTTATAGGAGGATCATAATTAAAAATTTATAAAACTAAGAGGATCAAATATTACAATTAAAAATTAAGAAGATCAAAATTATGAATTTAAAAAATTAAAATGACCAAAATTATAATAACTTTTTTATTATTATGTAGATATAGATTGCAAATATGCTCCACGGTAGGAGATGTATTTAATCCAACAACATATTTAAAACTACAACTTGACTATCGACTTATTTGCAAATATTTGATGCGCCTTTTATATATAATTAGAATTAGAATAAAATGTATTTATAGTGTAAAAGATTTTTATATTGTAATCTAATAATGAATTTTTATATAAGATAAACTTATCTACTTTTATAATAAAACAATAAGAATTCTTTTGGTGGTTAAAATATGATAGCATGAGATGAGATATGAAAGTGAGATAAAAATATGAGATAATAATATAATAAATTTTAATCTTATCAAATATTATCACGTTATTTTGTCTATGTATTTATGCAGACCAAAACATGATTTGTGATAGCAACCCTTATAATATAGTAATAATGACAATAGCAATAACAATCATAACACTCACTAAAAATTCTCATAAGTTATAAAATTATACTTCGAATTATAGACGAAGTTTAGCTGGATCATGCTTTACTCTTTATCTTGACCCATTATAAGAGTTGAATGACTATGCCAGTGTAAAAATCATACAATCACAAATTATGTTTGAATAACAATCATAGCACTCACTAAAAATTCTCATAAGTTATAAAATTATACTTTGAATTATAGACAAAGTTTAGCTGGGTCATGCTTTACTCTTTATCTTGGCCCATTATAAGAGTTGAATGACTGTGCCAGTGTAAAAATCATATAATTATGTCTGAATTAATTTAAAATAATTATTTCAAAAGTTAACAAAGTTATCAGTTATAATTGGTTGATTATATAAAATAATAATATATTATTTAATATATTTTTTTCTATCATGAAACATTATTCCCTATTAATTTAAAATTTTAATTAAATCATAACATCAGTAAAAATAGATTTTATACTTTTATTCGATCTTAAATTATCATATATGATAATATAGTTGACTTCTGTAATAAAAAACTAAAATAAAATATATTGACAATAACAAGGATATTTTTTTACTCCTGTAATCTAATTATAATTTGTCATAGTAATATTATTTTTGTAGATAATAATTAATTTTAAAAAATATTTAAAATCATTTTAATTAATAAATAGTATAAAAATATTTATGCAAATAATATATGAAAATTAAACTCATGTAATTATTACTTTTAATATTATATATAAGATGATTTTTAGTTAATAATGTAAAACACTAAAGTTGTGTCAAAATTAAAATCTTAATCTAATGTGGTAGAGAGAGTGAAAGCTGAAACGTGAAAGGGGAGGGTCAGTAGTTTACTGGAGAGCACACCGTGACGTAGAGGTTGGGTTGATTGAAGGGCATGTTTGGTTTGGCCAGTGTATGGGGTCCAATGGGACAGTGGAGTAAAGTTGAAGTGAACATTTTTGCCATATAGAATAGAGTTCAAAGCCAGAGACAAGAGGAAGGAAGCTACTTGGAACCTGCTTTCCCCTGCCTGCAATGCAAGTGGAAGCTACTTGCCAACTTTATTGCACACAACACTTATCATTTTAATACAATTTCTGTATCTAAAAATGTTAACAAGAGGATAGACCCATCATGCACTTTTTTTTTCTTGTTCTTATTATATTTATTTCTTTTCTTATAGGAAATACATACAAAGTTTGATGTTCAGCATCTAATACTTTCTGATCAAATTGGATGTATTACGGCAATGGTTGTGCTTTATGTTTACAAATTAGAATAGTTATTTAGTTGATTAATTGTAATGTTTCACTTTTTTATTGTTGATTTTATTTAAATTCTTTTATTAAATAAAGATGAACTACACTTATTCTATACAAATATTCATTTTTTTAAAACATTTATCTCATTAAATTATCTTCTTTCTCTTTTATCTCTTAATTTAAATTCTTTTGTCTCTTTATTAATTTAAACTAATTTGTCCTTCTCATCTTCTATCTCATGAGAGTCTTCTCTGATTTCTTGAAGATAAATTATCCTTATCCTTTGCACAATAATAAGTAATACAATATTATCAAACCCGATCAATATCTATATTACATTTTCTTATAAAGAAAATAAAGTACATTGCAAATCATTTATAATAGATTAGTCACAGTGCCACACACCGCTGATGTCTTAAACTCCAATACACATGAAATAATATTGTCATTTTTCAAAATTTCAAAAACTACTATATAGTTTTACAAATTAATATGAATAAATTAAAAGAGGAGTGTGATTTGGTTCAATTCAAAATTATTTCAATAATAAAAAAGCTAAAAACCAAATCAAATCATAATAAAAGAAATGTATTTTAATTTATTTTATTAGTATCAAAATTTTGTAGATGGACTCAACAATTTAAAACTGTTTGCGTTCTTTGAACACCAGGATTACATCTTGGTGTTTTTCATTCGGCTTTTGCTATTTTCACTCCCGCTTGTTACTAGTACACTCTTCTTTTGATTTTTTTTTTCTTTCAAAAATACCCAAAAAATGCACTACCCTTTGCACAATCCACAAGTCTTCCATTTCAGAAATTACTCCCAGCGTCTCAGAGTTGCATTCCAGAAATTTCTCTAGAGATTATAATAAAATTCTTATTCCTCAAATCAAGTAAGCTTGCCCTAGATCAAGAAAAACCATTAAACTCACACAACTACCTATGTTTGCTTCTTGAAAAACTATAACAACAATGCAAAAACTGGTCCTGTTTCATGAGCTCAAAGCTTAAACAACTTCAATATCTTT
Organism: Glycine max; assembly: GCF_000004515.6. NCBI lineage: Eukaryota > Viridiplantae > Streptophyta > Magnoliopsida > Fabales > Fabaceae > Glycine > Glycine max. The sequence continues at coordinate 39,771,100 of NC_038246.2, forward strand.
GTTTTTCACGGCCACAACACGATGCAACAATCGCAAAAGAAGAAAACGAAAAGTGAACTATGAAGGAAATAATGATTTTGGGAGGAAGGTGTGGTTTTTCTCTAATTAAAATGCATGAGAGCAATTGAAAATCAAAGATAGTGCAATTGTTTAAGCTTTGAAATATGGAAGAGGAAAACTCAACCTAAAGGGGACTGTATATTGTAGGATATTTTTGGAAAAAAATAAAATAAAAGGGAAGTACATTAGTAATAAAGGAAAGTAGAAATAGCAATAGCCTTTGATTCTCCTTTTGGGTCATTTTGGATCGAATGTTGTTATTACCTTTTTTGGGCATAACCATCGATTTTGGGCTTTGGCCCAAATAATGACATATTTTACCCATCTTAGTATCCAAATAGACTAGGGAATTGCTTGGGACATCCAGTAAATTTCATAAATGTCAGAAATAAAATTATGGGTATTTTCAGTTATAAATAGCAGGAGCAGCTTTTTATTTCTGCAGCGTCATTTTTTTTCCGCAAAATCTTGATCACTTAGTATACGTTGCTTCCCTTAAGGTTGGTTTCGAAGCGTATTTGGTCTCTGGTGGTGTACGTGCATTGTTCAAGAGTATACGATGAAGTTTTGTTAGTTTTCGCCACCGGAGAAGAAGAGTTATGCAAAAAAAAATTTACAAACCTACGGATTGGCAATCCGTATGAAGCATACGGATTGACAATCTGTATGTCCATACAGATCAGCAATTTGTATGGCTCATATGGATCAGTAATCCATATGAACCATATGGATTGACAATCCGTATGTCCATACATCCAAACGGATTGTTGATCCATATGAACCATACGGATTGCTGATTCGTAGGTTTGTAATTTTTTTTTAAAATTGTGAATAAAATTATATGAATTATAATTTTATCAATTTTAAAAATAATTTTTGTGTAATAATTTTAGCAATTATAAAAATATTGATTTTGTGATATCATTTTATAGTGGTATAAACAAATGTATTTAGTAATTAGATTGTTAAAAAAGTATAATATATATAATTTTTTTTAAAAATGACTAAAACTAACATTTGATTGCTTAAAAATTAATTTAGTGATTAATTAAAAATAATTTAATTCATAAACATGACCAAATTAATTACTGAAAGATACTATTTGTCGCATAATGTTACTTCAACATTGCAAAAAAATTATGATCAACACATAGTAAAACAACTATTATATAAGAAACTGATAAGTAACAAAGGGATAATATTAGACAAATTATTTGTAGCAAAAGCATAGTTAGGGAATTCCTAATAATTAAAAGGAATAGTGTCCCAAGTCCTAATAATGTTTAAAGTCGTAATAATGTTCCAAGTCCTAATAATGTTGAATTTAATTCATAAATATGGCCAAAATAAAACATGGTTAACGGTTGGATTAGGGAATTCAAAGACAATTTTCATGCCAGCTTTGAAGGACAGGGTTTCACAAAAATATTTTCATCTAGCTCCAATTTTAATTGTCTTTCTCCAGTGATTGAACACAAGCCGACATTCTGCAAATACAAATGAATCAAACCTTTGCCTTTAAGAAAATAATACATGGTGCTTGGAACGTCTTGATATTAAGAATAATGTTATGTCAACAATTTATGAAATTTAAAACTTGAAAGATAAAGAATTGCTAGCAACTAAATTGAAAAGTTGCTTATCAGGCTGTTGCAGGTAACTTTGTGCGGAGTGAAATACATCTTCAAAGTGATAGAATTTGGCACTTGATGGTATAATAAGTGTTATCTTGGGAATGATTTTGGAAGGCTACTGCTCTTGAATATGGTGAGAAAGAATACATTATTACTATAATGAGTTAACGACACTTGATGATCTCCGATCAGGTGATAAAAATCTCTTAGTGTTGTCCACCCTGCTACAATGGTTGGCTTGTCCAAATTTTGGTTGTAGACAACGGTATGGAAATTTCCATTCTTGTCAATGAAATGCCATAAACGATCAAATATGTCTTTCCACCTCACAGCAAATGACTTACTAACTTCACCGTAAATCTACATTTGATATAACAAAATAAGGTTGGTTAGTTACACAAAATAACAAAATAATGATATATTAATTAAATCAAAATGAAGATGACCTCGTCCTTAGCGTTAACGGTGTTTAAAATAGCATATGGTGGAACCGCGACCTTCAGCATGATCTTGACCATTTTGCAGCATTGTCCGTGCTCTTCATTTGTTAATTCTGACATAATTCAAATTCAAGCATGATATAACAAAATTGGCATTCAATTAGCAGTCATGATTAACGCCAATTCATTCTTAGTAATTGGCAGAATTATTAATCTATTAACTCGACATATATTCGAAAGAAAAATGATTTCAAATAAAATTGTTAAGTAGCAAAAATATAAGTTGAAACAGACATATAGATGTTGTTCCAAAGCATATAGTTACATCAAACAGTTTAAAGCATTGGGAAAACATGATAAAAATTAGTCATCAGAATTACATAATTTTTTTCACCATTAATGTCAAAGTAGGTGAATGAAAACTAAGCTCCAAAACAAGTGGCATATTCTTAATGAGACGATGAGCCAAGCAATACCATATTACTACTTGTTAAGGTATTTGACAACAATTGATCAAACATAACATCCTACTACCAAAGCTAACTAACTACAAACATGTCACATGTGTGAATAAACGTATCAATATGAAAGGTAAACATTCTTACTAAGCAGAGTCACAAGAACCATTTCTAATTCCTCGTTAAGGGTGTTTAATTGTGATGGCGGTAGATCAGAGACTGAATGTCATGTTTCTTGCTTCATCAATTCTGAAATATATTTGAAATTTTGATCAGCAATCTGTAAGGTGTCTATACTATATTATTTTCAATTAAAAAAATGAAAAAAAAAACATACGGATCAACAATCCGTATGGTGTCTACACTATTTTTTTTTACCAATTAACTAAATTTTCTTTACAAAATAACCAACACTAAAAAAATTCTAAAAAATAACTAACAAAAATTTTACGAAACATAATTACACAAAAAAAAAATTTAATATATTTTGGAGTTTATTACTTTCAATTAAAAAAATCATATGGATCAGTAATCCCTATGGTGTCTACACTATATTTTTTTTTCCAATTAACAATTTTTTTATACAAAATAACCAACACTAAAAAATTCTAAAAAATAACTAACAAAAATTTTACGAAACATAATTACATAAAAAAAATTTTAAAATATATTTTGGAGTTTATTATTTTCAATTAAAAAATAAAAATAAAAAACATACAGATCAATCCGTATGATGTCTACACTATATTTGTTTACCAGTTAACCAATTTTTTTTTACAAAATAACCAACACTAAAAAAATTATCAAAAATAATTAACAAAAATTTTATGAAACATAATTACACAAAAAAAAAATTAAAAAATAATTACGAGTTTATTATTTTCAATTAAAAACAAAATTAAAAAAATACCTTATGGATTAGTGATCCGTATAAATCATACGGTTGCTAATTCATCCATAATCCTATGAACTATACGGATCGGTAATTCGTATGGGTCATACGGATTACCAATTCATATGACCAATCCGTATGGGTTTTTCTCACAAAACTCCATTTTTTCCGACAACGCTTCATACGGACAACAACAAACAACACCAAATACAGTCATTCAACAACATCAACAATAACAACTTGAGAGGGAACCACTTAGCTCGAAGAAGATGACCCACCAAGAAGACGAAACGAAAGGACCACTGGAAAGAGGAAGAAGCAGTGTCAGGGATAACACGAAGACGAAAGAAGAAGAAGCGGTGTTGGGGCTAAAACGAAGACGAAAGAAGAAGAAGCGGTGCTAGGGCTAAGAGGAAGACGAAAGAAGAAGATGCGGTGTCGGGCTAAGAGGAAGACGAAAGAAGAAGAAGCGGTGCTGTGAGGAAGACGAATAAAGAAGAAACGCCACGGGAGAGAAATGAAAAGTGAATACATATGAGTTACTTTAGCTTTTTATATCAAAATGGTGAAGAGCATTTTAGACATTTTAGCAATGTTGCTGGGTGCCCCAGCATAACTGCTGGGTGTCCAAAGCAACAACCAATAGACTATGGGGAAAGTCACATGTTTTGAACTCAAGTTCGGCAGAGGTTAGAGTTCTTGACTCCTAAGAATTTATGTATTTCATTTGTTAATACATAATTTTTTCAATCAATATTAAATATGATTAAGAATTTGTAAAAAAATATTAATTTTTTTAATTATAATAATTTTTTAGATTTTTAAAGTTTAAAATATATTCACATTTATGTTTATTTCATTACAATATTTTTTTCTCAATTAAATTATTTTTTGTTATATTTTTAATTTAAATCTTATTTTATAAATATATTCATAGGTTGCATGAAATACTTACAAGTTGTGAACAAAAATACTATATTTAGAAGCTATTCTCATTTGAAAGAAATATGATAAAAGTTAGACTAAAGAATTCCTATAATTATACCTTACTAAATACTATATACATGACCGAGAAAGACATCAAATATTGAAAGAAATATGATAAAAGTTAGACTAAAGAATTCTTAACTTTTTAAGGAACCGATTTCATTTCAAAACGTATTTTCATAATAACTAATTTTAATTATCAAACACCCTATATTTAGAAGCTATTCTCATTTGTCTTATCTTAGTTATGTATTTAGAAGTTAAAAACGCAGCAAAATGACTTGAGATATTTGTTGTCCACTTGTTATCGAGTACGTTTATGAGGCAATCAAATCCAAAGATGATTTGTCATTTGATAACGCATGACCATTGACCTAGCTCACTTTTGGGCTTTGGCTGCCTCGTAGTGCCACTGATGTTTTGAGCTATGGCTTCCTTCTAGAGACATCAATTTGCTTTTCTGGTCATCGTCATTATTATCTTTATTTATTATAATGATAATGATGTTAATTGCTAATCCATGAAGAAACATTAAACACCACCAAAAAGTGATGTCCCCGGCCAAAAATAAAGCATCATGTCCTACTCCTAACATTAATCAAATGCAGTTTAGGATTCAGTCAACCATTCGAAACCATTTTTTTGTGAGCAAAATTGTAATTAATTAAAATACAGTATCATGTGATTTAATTAGTATGCAAATTTAGAGACTAGTATTGCATAATTTTGAATTCATGTTACTATAACTATATAAAAAAAAAAGTCAAGTTTCAATTTTGAATTTTAAAAAGTTTAAAATTTTGTGAACTTCGAACAAAATACTACAATACAGCTGCCAAAAATAAAGATGAGAAAGAAGCTTTGATTTCAAGAGAAGTGAAGTGAAGTTGATGTGCGTATAAGCCCTCCTCCCATTGGGATTTGGAGCCACCAAACAAATTACTCCCTTCACTCCTTTAAGAGTCGTTTCTGTTTCTGTTTCAGTTTCGATTCTTATCATAATTTCACACTCCACAATGATCAAAGTCCAAACAAATTGCATTGTATTTGCCACTGTAAGCACCCACTGGGCTCAACTATTTCTGTATTCCTATTCTATAGCCTTTTCTGTCCTTTCACCGGCTCAATTTATTATTTTTCTTTTTTATATGTCTGAGTTAATTTATCATTTTTATTTATTTATTCATTCAGGAGCACACAATAATGACTAGGTTCACTCTGTGATCATGCAAGAAGTTAATTACTTTCAACGCAAAAATTATATAAACTGAAAATCATATGTGTTTCGTTTAGGTTGGACTTGAGAGGAGAAAATGGTGGTATTTTTTTTCAGAATTTTTCAATATTTAAGAATTCCTTTCAACCTCGACTAATTTAATTGAGTCTAAGACTCAAATGGTGCTATTCAACAACACATGTGATGTAATTCAAGGTAAATACATGCACCTGGTATTGATATTAAATATTTTCCATGTAGAGTGATTCCAAAATTCGAAGTTCTCAATTGGTTGAAGAAAGCGACCTATTGAGCTTGGATGACTTTGAATATAAATAGATGGATATTCGGATTAGGATGCAGAAGAAGACCAACCAAAATGGATGAATAAGACAAATGTATCAGCCATATTCATAAATTCATTTTCATTTGAAAATGTAAAATGTAAAATGGTAGTACTATTATCAAGTTTTGATCTTATTTTTTCTCAAAAAATATAAAGTTTTGATCTTATTTATAAAGTTATCGTATGATGCGAGTAAGACAGATTTTTACAGTTCATAAATCTGTACTGAAAATTTACCATACACCAGCAGGACACAACACAACCCTCTTCCTTATATGGATTACAGGATTGAAAAAAATTAGATCCTTCTATTGGGTGTTTGGTTAAAATTTTGAATGTTGTGTCAATTTTATATATTGGGTGTCCGCTGCAAACCTACTCTTTGTAGCTTCCAAATTTTTCGTCATAAATGCGAATATAAGAGGAAAGATGCGGAACCAAACAAGCTTTAAAATATGATTGTTGAAAAAAAAATTCACAAACAATTTTATATATTTTTTCTATATCATTTAATATTTTAAATATTAAACATTTTTATTTTTTACTTAAAAAATAAAAAGTATAAAATAGTGATTCAATACTTTTATAATTACCAACAACAAAAATAAGAATTAAAGATGACAAATTACATCAATCCATCTTAAAGAATTAAGAAAATGATCTTTTTTATTTTAGGTTAATCATGAAGTTGGTAAGAAATATTTATCTCAATGATTAATTCCTACTAATGAATCGCGTTCATAACTTTTTATGAGATATTTTTTATTATATTTTTTATCTACAAAATTTAAACTTGTAAAATTCATTCATTTTTTATTTTACAAAAAAAAATATCAATCCATCTTAATCCACTAATTAATGTCATGGCAATATACGTTAGGTCAATCTTATTACACCTTTGAAAAACGGGTCCAGGCATAAATCATTATAGAGGTATTCATAAGATAAGTTTGTTTTAATTCTTATTTTCCCAAAAAAATTGATAGGATCATATGATTTAATCAGCTCTTGAACTTAACACAGTAAAAAGTCAATATACTAAATAGGACTAGTTCGACACATTTTGTTCAGCTACTAATCACCAAGTCCTTTGTTTAGCCAAATCAGCTTGGGGTTGGTGAGAGAATGGAGCATGGTTATGATTTATTATTAATCATAACATACTATATGTATAAACTATACAATTATAAAAGTATAAAATTAAAAGGGAAAAGAGTATTAGGTTTCCCTTTTTTAATAAATATCCTAAATTTTAATTTTATTTTAATTAATCCTTAAACTTTATTTTTTTAATTACTCACTCACATTCAAAAGATGATTTTGACAGAAATTTCCTCTGAAATCTTTTTTTTTTTATCAATGTCATTATTTCTTTTACCATCGTGTCGGAATAACAAAATTTAAGCTTTGATTATTCTTGAGCTTACATCACATCAACATGCATGTAAAATAAGAATAATTATAAATCTGCTTATGATATTTTATTTATTTAGTTATTTGAAAAGATTAAATATTTGTAATTATTTAGAAGGAAACGTTTAATAAAAAGCTAGTGGTTGGTTGCATGGTGATTGGTGTATAGGAGTACTGTTACTGGTCGATAGGAAAGAAAATATGGAATGTCCTGGCCCCGGTATTGTACTATTTTCATTTTGACCAATATGCCCCGGGCCTCTCCTTTTGTGTAGCTGCGTGCCTCCCTCCATCCCCATCGCATCACACAGAATCAAAGGAAAGGAGACGTACGATACGATACGATACGATATGGATAGGGTATTCTCAGTGGACGATATCTCCGATCATTTCTGGCCGCCGCCTCCGATCCCCGTCTCCGGCGCCAACACCTCCTCTCAGATGAGCCGCAGCGCCTCCGAGTGGGCCTTTCAGCGCTTCATCCAGGAAGCTTCCGCCTCCGCACCCTCTCCTCCGTCTTCTTCCTCCCCCGCCGACGTCGTATTCGTGGAGATCGATGATCAGCCCAAACCCACCCCTCCGCCTCCGTCACACGGCGGCGTTCTGCCCAGTGACCCTGGTCCCGTGGCCCTTGACTCCGAGGAATACCAGGCCTTTCTCAAGAGCAAGCTCAACCTCGCATGCGCCGCCGTCGCCATGACTAGGGTAATTCTTTCCCCTTTCTTCCTCCTCCAATGCTTCCGATTTGGATCTCTTTTTTGCCTCCTCGTTTTTCTATTTGCATTCCGGGATCTCCTTATGGAACTTTTGTAAAGTGTGCTTTATGTTTCAATTAAAACCTAAATCAATATTCTTAAAGTCAATTCGCCATTTTAATTCCATATGCATAAAGTTTGTACACAATATATGTTATATAACATGTTCATGCGCAACTATTCCTTAGTTAATGCTCCTAGAACTTCAAGTATCAGAAAACATGATAAGTCGTCTCTTAAATATTAAAAAATCCTTCAATTTAGTCCTCAAACTTCAATGAAATACATTAACTCATAGGGGTTAAACTGAAGAATATTCAATATTTTAGTAATTACTGTAAGTAGTTTTGTTACTTTAGAGACTATTTAGGAGAGAGAGTAATAGTTTAAGGATGAATTTGGTGGTTTATTTATTATGTAGTAATTCAGAGTGATACTGATTGAATACTGATGTATTTGTCTGTTTTTTACTTCCTCGGGTACAAATCAGTTGAAATTGTCAGTGTGTTCTTTCAACAAATAGCTATACAGGAATTAGGATGAAGCATCCAAAGAAAAGGTCTTCAATGGCTACCATAAACGGCTTTATATTTACATCTACTTTTTCTCATATTTTCCCACTGAGAATTGAGCCAGTATCTAATGTTTTCCCCTACTCATTCAATAGGGATCTTTGGCTAAATCTCAAGACCCGTCCCCTTTTTCTGATGGTGGATCACAGCCGACTAATCCTTCTCTAGTTGGATCTCAGACTACTTCTAAAGGTTTGAATTGGTAAATATTTATGCATACATGTATTAAAAAAGTTTAATGACAATACAGGGTCAGTAAGTAAAGTAGAGTTGCCTGAATGCTGAATGCAAAATAAATTAGTAGCTATTAGCAACAGTTGCATGAGTAGGATGAATGCATGATCTATATCTAACATTTTATTTTAGTCAGAAAACTATTGCTCTCTTTCATTGAGTAGCTTTAGGGTTTGATTTTTATTTCTCTTTATATGGATAACACCTATTGAATTATGTCAAATGTATCTGTCTATGTAGGATCTATTCCTTCTGGAAATGATCAATCTAAGTTACAAGATAAAGATATCAATGCACCAGTTGGGATTCCTTCCATACCTGCCATACAAAAGAAACCTGCTGTTGCAATTAGGCCATCTACAAGTGGATCATCAAGAGAACAGTCAGATGATGAGGACATTGAGGGAGAGACATCTATGAATGACAACACAGACCCTGCTGATGTAAAACGAGTAAGGAGGTAACAATATTCTCAAAATTACCTGACTTTGTTTAGAAAATGCCAGTGCTTCTTGTATACTCAGGAGTTAAATGTACTATCATGTATTTGTGTTCGGAGTGATTTAGAAGTTTGTTTTACTCAGTAGGATTTGCCAGCTCCTGCTAAGTGAACTTAGTGATTTGCATGCCAGAAAAGTTGTATCCAGTATCACATTAGATCTTTGAAGTGAGAGTAATGCTGCTTACTCTATTATTATTTTTTTCCAACAAATTGTGCGTAATCTGTTGGGGTTGTTGCATTTTTCTTAAAGGGATTATGAATGATGAATCTTCTAATTTATGCAGTAAGTTGAACAAATTTTATACTGGTGGCAAGTTCAACTGGGGGACAAATTATGCTTCGGTTAATTCAATGCCTAATAGTTACATTTTATATCTCAGGATGCTATCCAATAGGGAGTCAGCCCGTCGCTCTAGAAGAAGAAAGCAGGCTCATTTAACTGACCTAGAAACACAGGTGTGTATATTTTATTCTATAGATTTGTTTATGCCCCCTTTGGTGTGTTGGACGGTTAGTCCTCCCATGGAAGGAAGTATTGATGCTTTCTGACATTTTATTCTATCATAGGTTTCTCAATTAAGAGGTGAAAATTCTACCTTGTTAAAGCGCCTTACTGATGTTAGTCAGAAATACAGCGACTCTGCTGTTGACAACAGAGTTTTAAAAGCTGATGTTGAAACATTAAGAGCAAAGGTAAAGCTCTACTTTATACTTAAACTTACTGGCCCTTTCTAACATGTTATTCTCATTTTTAGGTGAAGATGGCTGAAGAGACCGTCAAAAGAATTACTGGGTTGAACCCAATGCCTCATGCCATGTCTGATATATCATCATTGGGCCTGCCATCATTTGATGGAAGAAGCCCTTCAGACACTTCAGCTGATGCATCTGTTCCTGTGCAAGATGATCCACATCATCACTTCTATCAACCCACATTGAATAATCCTATTCCCAGTCATGATCCGATAGTCAACAATGGTTTGGGGGGCATTTCTTCAATTGAAAATGTGCAGCAGCAGAACGCTGCAGCAGTGGTAGGTGGGAACAAGATAGGTCAAACAGCATCCCTGCAGCGGGTGGCTAGCTTGGAACATCTTCAGAAGCGGATTCGTGGTGGACCTCCATCTGAGCAGTAACTAAGTAGCCAGATCTTAAGGTTGCTTTGCCAAAAAATTATTCTAAAACAGTTATTTCTGTTGCCTATTCTTCTGGAATACATTGTAAATCATTTGATGGAGCACATGATGCTGGATTCAATTAGTGCACCCCGTTTTTTTTTTTTTTTTTATAAAAATAATATAAAATGAACTTTACCTTCTTTCTAGTTTAACAATTCTTAATCCCTGCGAATTTTTTTGAAGTAAATACCCTCACGATCGTATTTGGTCTTATGATGGGAAACTAGGGATGTAAACTAATCTAGTCGAGAACTGGAAATTTAGACTTGCAAAAATACGGAGTTACTTAAGTCTGATTTGTTTATTTAAATGAGCCTATTTGAAAGTTTAAAATTGACTTATTTTAAAAAAAAGAAAAGGATAAGGTTGACTTGTGTAACTTATCATAAATTTTTTGTTAAACAATTTTTTGTAACTTTATTTAGTATTTAGTATTTATTAAACATTTTAATACTAGATAATCTATTTTTTAATACTAGTTCGTAGAAATTTTTTGGATAACATTTGGTAGTATTTTTTTATGTTCTTTTAAGTGGAGTTTTGAATGATGTTCTTTTCGCTATTTTGTGTTATGGCATGCAAATTGTTTTGGTATATATCCTTAATATGTGTCTGACTAAAGTGTGAGGAGGTTTATATTCAGAACTTATATATAGAGGATATTTAATATTTAATTTTAAAAAAATTAATACAGAATTTTAATAAAATTAAAAACATTTAATATTTCAAAAAACCGAAAAGTAAAATTATGAAATTATTCATCAAGAGGATATACAATTCTCAAGCATTCTTAATGATATGCGTTATTAACTAGCACATTCTGTGGCACATTTCCTGGACGTAATATTCCCAATCAAGATAATCGTCGACGATCAACAGAAAGCATTTGAACAATTTTATTTTTTAAAAAAAAAAATCGGAGTTAATAATTTTTTTTTCTTTCTGAAAGCAAAATATTTTACAGTTATGAGAATAGGTCTCTGAAACGTAGAGAAATTGTTTTCTCTTCCAACCAAGTGTTTTTGATACGCAGTCACGGAAGCAATAATATTATGGATAATATGCAATCCCAAATAAGATTGGGGTGAACCAATAAAAACTCTTGAAGCAATCCCACCCCACCCGCTACCTGACTCTGTTGTCGAAACAATCTTGTTTCTGCTGCTGATAATCTCTTGGCCAAAGCCAGAGAATAGAATCACACCAACATGGATTTGACCCTTTCTCTTTCTCCTTCTTCTTCTTCTTTAGTTACCTCGAGACTTGGTTACTCTTCCTCCTTGGCCACCAACTCTAACGCTAACTCGAGGAAAGCTAGAATCAGCACCCGAAGAAGTAAGGCTCTAACTTGCAACGCTTTGTTCGGATTGGGCTTGCCCGAACTCGCCGTTATTGCCGGTGTTGCTGCCCTCGCTTTCGGACCCAAGAATTTGCCCCAAGTGGGTCGCTCCCTCGGCAAAACTATTAAGAGCTTCCAACAGGTCCGTTTTAGCCATATTCTGTTTTGAGTTACACGTTTTTGCTATGTATATAGAGCAGCTACTACACTTGCAAGTTGCAGTTGCAATGTAACATATTGTGAAACCTCATTCACTCAATTAGCACATGATAGTTGAAAAAATTTAGAAGAGCCTCATGCCTTGCCCATGACTACAACTCATAATTCAAGAAAATAAAGTCTGTATTGTGTGAGGAAGAATTACTTCTTTAACTGGCTCCCTGTTAGTGGCTTAATTAAAGTGAAATTGGATTCAAGATTTTTGTTGTTCACAACTTCACAGTTCACATCCACCACAACACAAGTATAGCTGATTGTACAAGTAATTAAGGCTTAAAACCAAGTCATACTCATCCATAGATACGAGTAATAATCCAAATTGCATCAATGTGTAACTAAAGAGATTTAGCTACTCATGGAAAAAGACGAATAAAATTAAGAAAAAAAAAAGCAAGAGTGACAACCCCCGTTAATGATCCTTGGAAACCTTGACTATCCTCTGCAAAAGAGTCCTTTTGTCATTCACTTAAATTCGGATTCAATTTGAGCAAAATTTCTAACTCAACAATTTGTCTATTTCACATGAGATTTATTGAGGACTTTCTGCATATATAGGTGTCTACTCTAAAGTCTAAACTGTAAGGTAAAAGTAAAATATAACAACAAAACAAACAAACAGACAGTTACATTGCCCTTAATTGGTCGTTACTTAATAGATTTTAAAATCTTGCAGGCAGCAAAGGAGTTTGAGTCCGAGATTAAAAAGGAACCTGATTCTACAGAAGAGAACCCTACTGCTGCTGAGAAACCAATTGCTGCGAGTAAACAGGAGGAGCAAGAGACTAAGGTGTCTACTAAAGATAATGTATGAGATGTAGTAGAGCAGACATATTTTGGTAAAAACCCTGGTGGACTTATACATTTAAAAGAAACATTATTCTAAAATTGACATTTAATAGTTTTGCTTTTCCAGAGTGGAATCAAGTCGTGTTTTCTGTAGTGCAAGTATTCTTTAATTTTCTTTCTTTCTAACTATCAATCGGAAACAACCATGGGATAGCTGCACTTTTACAAATGAGGGAGGAAGAACAGAGTTGTATGACTTGTGAATATGACCATGCTTCTTAGAATTTGTGTTTAAACTTAATTCAAACCTAAAAACTAGCTTACCGGGGAATAGGGATTGTGATTGTGATTGTGACACTTAACTGAGACACGTGACAAATCATTTCAAGCATTAGACAGTTCTACCTTGAAGACAATCATAAGTAAATAAAGACACATCAATGAAAATTTGAGACTCTGAATCAGAAATATCGAGGTACAATACGAGTCAAATGTGCTCATTTGCAAGCATTACAAAAGGAGTTTGAAGTGCTCTGCTTGCACTTGTTATCGTCAACAAGATGAAAGCCATGGGTCTTAATGAGGGAGAAACTGCTGTTGTGAAAAAGATTCTAAGGTTAATGTCTCCCAAGTTCAATTATGCTGTGTGCTTCATTGAATAATCCAAGCATATAACTTTAAGTACTGTATCAATCAATGAATTGCAGAGCAGTTTACTTGTGCATGACCAATACATAAGTTACAATGTTGAAGAAAATCTGCTTTGAAGGTGACTCATGAACACCAATCTACAGGACGAGGCAAGGACGAAGGTTGGAAGTTACAGAGGTAGACAAAGCTTCAACAAACAAACGGTAGAATGCTATTCTCGTCATGAGCTTGGGCATTTTCACCAGGAATGTCCAGCTAAGCAAGAAGGAGAGGCTAACTATACAGGAAGTCAAGAACAGGTGTTATTATTAATGGCATGTTGAAGAAAAAGTGGTCCATTCAACATATGTATGGTTTCTTGACTCAGGTTGTAGTAATCATATGTGCGGAATAATTGAGTATTTTGATGTCACATTCATAGATTCAGTAAAGCTTGACATTCAACAATAACTACAATACGGTGGTTAATGGGAAAAGCAACATCAGGGTGGAGATGAATATCAGCATCATCACATAAGCCTTTTATGTGTCAGAATGGAAGAACTATCTACAGAGTTTTAGACCATTGCAAGAGAAGGTACTGACAGTAATGTTTCAGCACAGGCAATATAAAGTGTATCATCCTGAGAAAGACTTGATTATGAAATAAAATATGTCTGCAAATCAGTTGTTTATTTTATATGCTCTATCTTTGCTTATAGCTCCTACTTGTTTCAACACATTTACTACTTTACAGTTGAGCTTTAAAGTCTTGCACACATTGGGCAGAAAAAAATGGTGGATGGTTTGTCATTGCTGGAATCTTCCTCAAAGCTATGCAAGGATTGTCTTGTGGGAAGCAACATAGATATCCATTTTTAATAAAAGCACTTGGGAGAGCTTCACGAATGCTGCAATTGGTTCATGTTGAAATATGTGAGCTGATTAAGCCAACCACCAATAGTAAAAAAAGGCATTACAGTTGGTTATAGCATAAAAACATGTTTTTCTTTTTTTTTTTTTTTTTTTTACAGAAAAATCAGAATCCTTTGCTATTTTTATGAGATTCACGATGCACGTTGAGAAAGCAACAAATTCTTCACTAAAAACCTAAAATACAATTCGTGGGGGAGAGTTTGCATCAGATGAATTTAATAGTTTCTGTGATGAACATAGAATACGGAGTCAACTAATTAACAACAACATATTAGCCAATTGCCACAACATAACGGAGTAATAGATAAAAGGAATTGAACCATTAATCGCAGTATCCTATCTGTAAAGAACAGCCAGGAACGTTTTGGCCGGAAGCAGTAAATTGATGTCTTGAATCAAAACCCAACATTGGCTGTGAAAGATAAGACACTTAAATTAAAGAAGCTTGGAGAGGACTCAAGCATTTAGTTCATTATTTCAAAATCTTTGGTCGGATGGCTTTATGTTAATGTGCATGACAATACAAGGATTATGCTAGATGGGAAGAATTAAAGAGTGTTTTACTTGGAGTTATTGAGGAGTCGAAAAATTATAGGATTTATAACTCAATTTCAACAAGGATTATAATCAGTATGGATGCAGTATTTGAAGAAAATGAAAAGTGGGAGTGAGATAAGAAATATGAAGCATAAATTTTGCATGAACTCGAGTGGAAAGAAAATGAAAAGGAGGAAGCTGAAAAACATTTTGAAGAAGTAAATACTATCAATGCAGAATTATAAGAAACCTCTCCTACGAATGAACAATTTTGTGGTCTTCATTCTTATAAACAAAACAGTGAATTCATTCTCTCAAAAACTTACGTAGTTTTTTTTAACAAAATTAGGACATATATATTTCACACTCTCAATAGAGTGATGTATAAATTGTTATATTTAGTTAAAGATTATTTCATGAATTAATGAATAAAATCTTATTATATAACATATTTAATAATTAATTAAGATATAAACTATATCTTTACTATTATTAAAATTTCAATAATTTAATTAATAATTTTTTGTCTACCAACAACTTCTTAGTAGTCGTAATAACTAAACATAGGAAATACATTATATAAAGTGACAAAAAAGTACACGTGTCGGTATAATAATAAACACCAATTTCATAGAATGTAAATGTAATTACTTGCAACTTCAAGATTCATTAATAACCTATGCTTAAATAGCATGTAGGTTAAAAACAATGACGGATTGGACCCAGTTTCTTTTAAAAGTGTGATGCGTTGTACGCCACTTTCATTTCATATCCTTTTTTTTATATCATTCTTTATGAACAAAGATTAATTTCCATTTAAGGTGTAGTATTTTATGAACATATTTGTAGAAGTTCATTGATACGTGTCATTAAGCTGATGTAAATAAGATTTCGATCCTTTAGTAGATAGTAAAGTCCTTTAAAAAAAAGTAGACACTGTAGGAGTAAAGTAAAATCCACTATTGTGTCCTTAATATTGAGTTAAACCTTAGAACTTCAATCATCAAATGCTAATTCCCTAGATACTCCAAAAAAAAAAAAGCACGTTATCGTGCAAACTTGAATCTACTTGGGGGTTCACATAGTGAATTCGGTTCAAAATCTATATCAAGAGAAGAAAAAAAGGGTGCACGCGTGCGCGTGTACGTAACAAGCACGATTGTCGTTTGTCCTTCTTTCTTTTATTGCCTGCTTATTTGTCTTCCTACGTTTATGTTTTGAGTCAGCTCGTCTCTCTTAATCTCTTATAGTAGTATTTTTTTCTTTTCAAGTCAATATCTAATATTTTTTTGTATACTATGTGATAAAAAGAGAAAATTTATTTATATAATAACCTCATACAAAATTTGTTCATAATTTAAAAAGGAAATGGAAAAAAATTGAGAAAACTATAATTTTTTTTAATAATATGATAAAATGAAATAAAATTTATTGAATAAAATTTAATTAGAATATATCTTATAGAAATTATTTTATAACGCATTAAAGTTGATTTAGCGGTAAGATCTAAATTAGATAAATTTATGAGGACTTACATAAAAAATATTTTATATATTATTATCTAATAAGAGTATATATAATAATTTTTATGTGAATATTTAAAAATCGCACTTAAAATAATTTATAATATAAAAAATAATTAGAATCAGATTTAATGAAAATGAATTTTTTAATGTATATGTATGGTTATTACTCTTAATAAAAGGCAAAGCGCACTCAGCGCGTTGTCTTGTGTTCTCCGTGAGTGGTCAGAAGAACTGAGACGAAGCAAAAGCTGAAAAGCTTATACTGCTGCGAAATATAAAGACCCATCCAAAAGCACTATACGAAATCCAATCCCACCACTCTCTTTTTCTTCTTCCTTTTTCTGCTCTCTCTCTCTCTCTCTCTCAGTTCTCAAATTCCACACGAGACGAGGACAAAAGAAAACATTCTAGGGAAGCGTAACCCAAAATTCCATTCCCAGCATTTTTAGAGACCAAAACAAAACAAAAGAAAGCAACAAGCTTCCTTGTTTTCCGCTCTTGGTGTCATATCCCCTAAATGTAATTTTA
The DNA here is from genome assembly GCF_000004515.6 of Glycine max. Lineage (NCBI taxonomy): Eukaryota > Viridiplantae > Streptophyta > Magnoliopsida > Fabales > Fabaceae > Glycine > Glycine max. The sequence continues at coordinate 39,788,288 of NC_038246.2, forward strand.
CACACTCGCTGGTTATAGGAAAAAGTTGAGATAGATGGCAGGTAATAGCAGCTCGGAGGGGTTGGTCGATGATTTCTTCGAACAGATCTTAGCAGTGCCTGAAGCTGCTGCTTTCAGAGGAGCTGCTGGGTTAATGCCTCTGGGCTTGAATTTGGAGCAAGCTGGCTTTCTAAGACACCAACACCAAATTAACGTTGACGACGTTGTTCATGTTAATGTTGATGATGCCACCATTCACCACCATCACCTCACTCTCCACAATAACACCACCTCCTCATCACCTTCTTCCACTGCACCAATCACCGTATGTACATATATTATGCTTCCTTCTCTTTAATCATATTACCATGCAGATCAGTGTGAGGACAAGAAATACAACCCTATTTGTTTGTTTTTTTTTTTGTTTCATTATAATTTAGTTTTCATGTTATTTAATTTGTTGTCTGTTGCATGCAGCAGGATAGGGATTCGATGCATATGAGAGGCTTATTTTCCGCGTTTGGACAACTCCATACTCCTACTCTTGCTCACTCTATCCGCCCCACGCTGCCATCGCCTCCACCCCCTCGTCAGCCACAACTCCACCTCCACCATCATAATAACCAACAGGTACTATTATTTATCGTTTTAACATCCATCTTTGAATGACAAATTATCACTACTATATTAACCTTAAAGTTGGATCACTTTACAATGCATAAAGAAGAGATGCCTTTGGGTGTTTATTGAGTGCTTCATCCATGGCCGTTCATTCATTTCTTATTCTATATTAAATACTAATTTACACTACTAATATTTTATCATATGATCGTATATTATATATGCCTTTCCTTTCTTTTTCTTTTTTCTAAAGCGAAAACTCAGTATTGGGTTTGGAGGCTTTACTTTACAGTTTGACCCTTCTGCCTGTGGATGCGCTCATTCTGTTGATTTATAATTTCACTCCCTCAAGGCCAATATTCGCATTCGCAGAATCATTGGCTTTTTTTCTTCATTCCTATTTTAAAAATTCATAGATTTTGTTTTATACTCTCTTTTTTTTTTTATGTTATTATATTTTTTAAGTACCAAGTTTGTTGGATGTGTTTTGCAAATTTAGGAGCATATCGTTGCACTTTTTTTTCCCTCTTTACGAGCTACTCTCTTCTTTATTTTTTCCTCTACTGTTTTGGAGTTTTGCAATCAGCGATGGAGACTACTTATTAGTTATTGGTACTACTTTCCGCCAACGCGTTTTCTGTGCTTGTTTTCATTAATTGGTAGATTGTATACTTTTCACCACGCGTTTTCTTTGCTCGTTTTCATTGGTAGATTATATACTTTTAAAAAGAAATATATAATTAAAAAATTTACTTTAAATGAAAATATATAATTAAATTGAATGATGGTGTAAAAACTACATTTCAATCACACCACTGATCTCCAATGTTTCTCTTTATTGTTTATAAAAAAAAAGTCATGCACATTTCTATTATGCAAATACAACTTGTCAAATCTCAAGTAAGTATCGCTCTCGCCCCATGGCAGACGCAATAGGCGCGCAACACTGCAACAGCTGACTTCGTTTCAATTTCAACGACGCCCTTAACCAGGTGTGGGTGGGACCCGTATTTACATATTTCTATTTTGTTATTCAATGTAAAAGAATCATTTTGTATCTTTGAATCATTTTTTTTCTTGGTGTCATGATATCATATAAAATATAATAATTTTTGTTATTTTTACTATAATTGTAGAATTAATATGAATTTTTAGATTTTATTTGAACAGAAAAAAGAAACAAAATCTCTCTTTTTTTCTCAAATAATATTAAAAATAATTTTTTCTTATAAAAATGAAATTTTTAAGAGTTTTTTCCCCTAAAATTCAATCTTCACATATGAAAAACTCTTACCAAGAATAATATTAGATTTGGTGGAGATTTTGCAATGGTAGCAAATGACTTCATTAATCAACGTTGCATATTGGATCCTTCATCTTGACTTTAACGGTGGAACCCTAACCTAAATTCAACATTTAAACATTTTATTTTTTGAGAAACTGAAATAAAAAAGAAAAAAATATATTTTGAAAATTGATATTATTTAAATAAAAGTAGAATAACTCAATTTTTTTTAGTGAAGTCCACACAAGTCATGAAACACGGACACTCCAATGAAGGCTGATGTTTCCTACTCTTGTGGATTCGCACGAATCAAATACTCGTTGTGTACCTGTGCTGTGTTTATGCCCGTGTCAAGTATTATTTACGTGTGCATGCAGCATGCCTACAAAACCTCTTGGGAGAGAGTCGACCCCATGACCAGAGTCTAGCTCTCATCTACATTAAAAAGGATTAGTGTATACAAATCATTGAAAACAATTTTTTATTTAATCAGTATCAGTCCCTCATATGGTAATGTTTGCACATAAATTGCTTACTATTTAAAAATAATAATAATGCTCAAAGTAATAATTTGGATATGGATGAATTATATTTGTGATGTTGTTTAGTTAATGATGAATCCCGTTGCAACAGTTTCAGGGCCAACCAGCTGCAGCTCCAGCATCAATGGCTGCTATGCCACAACCACCTGGGATCCGCCCTCGTGTGAGAGCAAGAAGAGGACAAGCCACAGATCCCCACAGTATTGCTGAGCGGGTAATTAATTAAGGACATGTTTTTTTATAGATGTTAATTGATGTGTTTCTTCTCATTCATTTGTATTATATTGGATGTAGTTGCGTCGTGAAAGAATCGCAGAAAGAATGAAGGCATTGCAGGAATTAGTTCCCAGCATCAATAAGGTTCGTGGTTTTGCAATGCTATAACAATATTAACACTTTTGGCAAATGAATTTTGTTTACTTATATATTTATAAACACAATTTACATTTTCTATTAACTTGGAACTTATCATTTCTTTATGCTTCATAAGATACTTCCATTTATAAATAAACATCAAATTAAAACTTTTTAATAGTCTACACATGGGTGTTTATTTATCTATAAATTAAAGTCATCTATCCAGTACTTTCTTATAAAGTATTCAAAATAGTGGATTACATAGAGAAAGTAAATATACGGCTTAATTTGTAGGTAATGGATCATCTACTGTTAAAAAATGTGCATTCTTTTGTGCTTAATATTATGAAATTGTGGTTGTAGACGGACAGAGCGGCGATGCTTGATGAAATTGTTGACTATGTGAAGTTCCTAAGGCTCCAGGTTAAGGTATGAAAGCTCCTATTGCATGCGCATTCCTATTTCATTTCCTGAACTACTGAATCTATATTCCAAATTTCTTCCGATAAAAAAGTTATGTTGAACTTTCATTTGTGTCTTTTGAAATCAGGCACATGCATGTTATAAGACCTTTTACTGAATCTATTTTTTGACTTAGTATACATGTTTGTTAGGCTTAATAGTTAATACCGAGAAATATCCATACTCACCTGTTAGTGCATGATAGACACATTTTGTCGTGTGTGATATATATTCCTATTGCAATGAGATCTCAATTGAATAAGAGATCTCTACTAGATCTTTTTAACCTGCTTAATTTCTTTGTACCAATTATCAAAAGTAAATAGAGCCTTCTGTCCTTTTCATATCACTAAATTTTGTTGGCATTTTCAAACAGGTCCTGAGCATGAGTAGACTGGGAGGAGCTGGTGCAGTTGCTCAGCTTGTTGCTGATGTTCCCCTTTCTGCAGTGGAGGTGATAAATACTCGAAAGATGTTTTGAAATGCTACTTTTTTTTTCATACCCTTTTTATCATGTCAATCTACCTTTACTTTATTTTCATCAAGCACTGCACTACACTACACTTGAAAATTTTTGTACCACGGTACGTATCTAAACCGGGATATGATCACAGATTAAATCATAGCAATCCCCTGCACAACACATGTAAATTTGTGTTCTTTTGTTTTTTTATGATGTCTACTTTGCTTTAAATATTGTATGTGTGTATTCCATTTTGATTATTACATTGGTTGTATACTTATATAGTGATTCTATGAGCAGGGGGATCAGGACATAGAAGGTGTATCCAATGAGCAAGCCTGGGACAAGTGGTCCAATGATGGCACAGAACAACAGGTGGCTAAGCTTATGGAAGAAGATGTTGGAGCAGCTATGCAATTTCTTCAGTCCAAGGCACTTTGTATCATGCCAATATCTCTAGCCTCATCCATTTTCCGCATGCCTCAATCGGAAGCATCAACAGGCATCAAACCTGAATCTAACAGTCACTGATATTAGTGATAGAACCGAAACAAAATTAAAGTATCATGACAGACATTACATAATTAAATTTCTTCATCCTTTATGACAAGGGTATTCTACTTTCTTGTATAATTTTCCTGATTGGAGGGAGAAGGATCTAGTCGGTGCAGCTGGTTCACTCTTCTCAAGTTTTGTCAAACAAGGAGTAATTGTTATTCCTATTAAGTAAAATCGGAGGAGCCCAGCAAATGTCTTTTTTCATGGTGAAGATCAATATTTTCAATGGCCTAATTGATGTTTTTTCTTCCAAATATCTGTAGGTGGGGTTGGTGGTGGAAGACCAAAATATTTGTAGTGGAAGCTCTTTCCAAAGTTTTTTTATTTTTAGTCAGTGGGAAGTGGGACCATTTAAAAGGAAAGGATGGGTACGCATGATGTATCGGGAGAAAACTTTAATACAAGTTGAATTAAAATATGGTTAGTTACCTTGTAAAGATGTTTTGGAAGCATCTGACAATTGGAAAAGCTAAAGATATTTTAAAATAATCGTACATTTTGAGTTTTGTTTGCTTCTAAAACAAGTGATCAATTCAATCAAAAAATTAGGTGAGAGATTACTGAACCGACTGCTTGCCGAGAAAGTGGAAAATGACAGTTTGTTAATTTACAAAACAAAACCTTATCTTCTCAGTTCTTACTAATATATATATATATATATATATTTAAAGTTATGCTCAATGATAGAATAGAATTGCTAGTTAATACTATTGGTTGTTCGGTCACAAACTTGAAAAATACTTGAGATAAGAGCAAGAATTGAATGAGGTCGCTGGATCTCCACCGAAGTCGGTGGAAATTGGTGGATGAAAGCAAATCACCATGGAGAACAGTGGCGGTGATGACCACCATAAAAATATTTTGGGGCTCTAATTAGTATGTTCAAGAGATTAGCATGTAAACGCTCTAATTATTGCAGACTTTCATCCGACTTCATAAGTTCAAGGATCAATAACTTGAGAAAGATTATAATATATCAATTGAGTTATTTTCTTGGTAAAATACAAAACTGCTTGCAAAATATTGTTTTGATTATAATTAATGGATTGTAACGTTTAAGTTTAATGATTATAGACTCATGGTATAAAGTAATTCGATCATAAATTACGTTGATATTATTTTTTAAATAATTATCATATAAGTTAATAAATTTATGGTATATAATAGATTTTGATTAAATAAGGATAATGTAAAATAATTTAATTTTTTGCAGTTAGTTCAAACACATCCTAAATAATTGTGCAGTTATTGATTGTAACGACCCAGGATAATTAGTTCATTATGTCCTTAATCAGTTAGTTATTGAGTTAATGATCTTCATGACTTCATGAGAGTGGAATGTGTTTAAATATTTTGTTTTTGCCAGTAAAAAAAATATTTTTAAAAACACGGCATACTGCTACAGGCTACAGCCACTGAGCCACACTTTCGGGTTCCTGGGCCTGAGGATACGAACTCTAGTGTTTGAGGTTGCTGGACCTTGGCTTTCTTTATGGAAGGCTTTTTGTTTTCTAGCCCAATGATGCATTCATAGTGTGTAGTTTACTATAATCCTTTGGGTTATTCTTCCTGCACCATTCAATTCTTTTCTACACCCAGCCAATTTTTTGAAATTTCCATTTTTCCTTTTTGTGTGTTGCATGTTCATTTGAAATTTTTGGCACGTCCCTTGGTCTCCTCCTCCTCCTCCTCGAAGCTGGTGTTGGAATTGTTCACAGTGTGTGTTTGTTGTTCGTGGCTTCTACCTAGTTTCTCCTCCAGCAATTTCCTTATCATTCTCCACGAGTTTCCTCTCCTCCGCTGCCATGAGTAGCGTTGCGTCATGGATGATAAGTTTTTTTTTTGCCTTCGTTTACTCTATATGTAGGCTGAATTGGGCTAAAGTAAACCCAACCCAACCTATTTTTTATCACCCATATAATTTGCTTGATACCATTCAATTTCTTCCACACCCAACCAATTTCCTTCTACAACACACAAAAGGGCAAAATGGGAATTTCACAAAATTGGTTGGGTATAGAAGAAAATTGAATGGTATTAAGCAAATTATATGGGTGATAAAAATTAGGTTGGGTTGGGTTTACTTTAGCCCAATTCAGCCTACATTTATGTTGATTTTTTTAAACTTTGATATTACATTACATTAAAATAACTTGGACTATAGTCTTGAACCTAATTGGGTTATGATTCGATAAATTTAAAATTATACATAAGTAAGGGATAATAATTAGAAGTAATAAGCATATACGACTTTTTAAATGTAAAGATAATCATGGTTATCAAACTCTCGAGTTAACTTGTTAACTCTTATGAGTTTACGAGTTCACTTGTACTTTGCGAGTTAACTCTTTTTTTAGTAAACTCTATAAATTTTAAGTAAACTCGATAGACTATCGAGTTTATCATTGTGTCAATGAGTTAACAAGTTAAAAATATTAGATCAAAATATAAGTCACTTTTAATTGTTTTCTGTCTATTTAACATTCAACATACCTTTCATTTAGCGTGTTATTCTCAAATACAAAATTATCACCTTTAATAATATTAAATCATTGTTCTCTAATAACATCAAACCTTCGATAAGAATGATCTACTACTACTATAACATCTACAAGTTATTGTCTAGTAGTGATGTATTATTACTAAACTTGATTATTTAAATATTATGAACTTTATGATTTATTATTTTGTTTTATTATATTGTTGAAATGTTTAATTAATATCTTATTTATAGATATTTTGTTATTATTTTTATATGAAGTAAACTTTTATGAGTCTACGAGTCGAATCTATGGAACTCTCACGAGTTTATGTAAACTCTTGAGTTTGATAGCCTTAAATAATACAACAATAAACCAACTCGGCCACATCCTTTCCTCCACCGAACCTATCCTCATTCTTACCTTTCATATGTCACCATGGGCACTTTAGGGATACCACGAAAATATAAATATAGTAGAAAATTATTAACTTAAGTGATTTGATATTTGTGTTTTTTAATTAAGGATTGGAGTTCGTGCTCGAGAGTTGAGTTGCATGTATAGGTATCACTTTACCTTCAAATAAGTTGACTTGATGGAAAGAAAATTAGACAAATATCAAATAAAAAGTCTCATATACATCTGATTAATAAATTTGTGCATTTATAAAGATTGAAAATAGAATGACTTCAATTCTCAATCAATTTTAAGCAAATAATACAAAAAGAAGATAAATAATGTCATTTGATTACAAATGACATCATTTATAACTTTTAAAATAATCATAAGAGATTATAGAAGAAAAATCTATTAAAAAACAAATAAAAGTTAATAATTTTATCTAAAAAGAAAAAATGTAACTATTTGTATAATAAAAACTATAAAAAAACCAATATTTATCTAAAACGAGAAAAATATCATTATTTTCACAACTATATAAACATTCCTTAGAAAAAAAATTACAGTCCTAATTAAGGTTTATCTTCCATCGCATTTGCTTTATCACATACTAGTTGAAAAACAGGCACTTCGTGCCCTGTGCTTTAACTGTCTTTTTTGTTGTTTTTAGTTAGATATAATTATAATAATTGTCATGTTAAAAAGCTATTAGACCGTAACTACTTATAATTGTGAGTAATTTTTAAAAGTTGTTGAAGGATAAATTAGGAATAATAAATGTATAAACAAAAGGAATAATTATCTTTATTAATAATTATAGATAATAAATGTCATGTTAGAAAGCTATTAGACAGTGACTATTTTTTACGATGAGTGATTTTTAAAAGTAATTAAAGGATAAATTTAAAATAATAAATATGTACATCAAATAATAAGATAATTATCTTTAGTTATGGGTGAAAGGTTAACAAATATTTACTAGTTAACAATTTTACATCAGTGTTATACTTAGAGGAAACGGTAATTTGTTAGCACTTTTTAGTCTAGGAATTAAAATTGAAACTTTTTTTTGAATAAAAACCAACTTAAAAGATAGTATTACATATAATCGTCAAGATACTGATGAATATATATATATATATATATATATATATATATAGTGTTATTATAAAAAAATGATAAAAGTGAAATGATCTGTTTTTGAGGTAAAAAGACATTATTGGTTCATCGCACTCTCATCACACTAATGTCATTCGTGTGGTGTAATAGCTGGTACATGGGATTAAATAGTACTAATAGTACTTAGAAATAAAGGCCTACAAGGAGAGACCAGGGAGGCCAGGCACGTAGGACCAATGGATGGGGTCAATTCCACACGAGAATCTGTGTGATTGGTTGGTATTAAGGAATGGGACCAATGGGTCCTCTGTGTCACTTGAGGATGATAATGAATAGGCTATGCTCTGAGTAATAACTTCAATTCTCATCCATATATTTGCTAAGTAATTATATATTCATACTTGCATTTGCCATTTGATTTCACTCAAGTGAAAAATCAATATACAGATGAAAAAAAAATATATACAACTGATAATCATTTAATTGCAAATAAGATTATTTACAGTCTTCAAATTTGTCATAGTAGATAAAAAAAATATTTACCTAAAAATATTATTATCTCTACAATAAATATTATAAACAATAATAAATGTATATAAAAAATATATCATTACTTTCACAAGAAATACTAGAAATTTCGTTAGATTTACATATTTTTCGGGACATTCCTCACCTCCATTTCGGGTTATGTATCACCCTTATTGCAAGTCCTGGATCACCAACTACCAAGATTCCCCTGTTTCATTCAAATCACCATCACTGCTATAAAGAAAATCATTCGAGAGATTCGTATCCCGTCATGGCAATTCCTTTACTCCACCACTGCATAATGTTACTTGCTGACAATTTAATTAACTTACGTGATGTGGAGAAAATCATTGCATTTACTTTGTTAATAGCTTGTAAATTTCGAGCATCCAACACATTTTGCATTGTTGTTTTTCTATTGGTGGTTGGAGAGTCGGTGGACAAGATTAGTTCAGTGTCCCAAATAAAAAAAGCTCTTATCCTAATCTCATCAAAATGTCATTTCACATATGGTTTTGCCAATATTGAATCATTCATATTATTTTGGCTAACGATAGGCACACAGATATATGCCAATGTTAATTTTTTGTTTGAAAAAAAAATTATAAATAACAAAACCAAATTTGTTAAATGGTTACTGTACGTATCTAATTCTCTGGGTTAAACTCTACCGGATGACCCCTTCAATCTTAATTTATTTATATTTATGCACTCGAGATTATGATTGTGTATCTTTTTAGTCTTTTCTTACATATTTAATCTTTTCATATCTTTTATGAAATCAGACAATGTATCATTCGATTTTTATTGGATCAACTCGTCTAAGATTCATTAACTCGAATGTTAAACCATCAAACTCAAATACAATGTTGTTATATAACTCATATTAGACTTAAAAGATAACGAGATTTACACTTTAAAATTTAAATATTTTTAGACTATATCTCCTTCCTTAGGCATGATCTAACTACATGATCAGTTACATAAGTTTTCCATTTTCCTTTTTTTCAGCCATTAACTCGTTTGAATGTCTAATTAATGGTGTTTTGTGATAGCGTATGAATAGTCACAATGGAAGAAAATTCGACAATCGTCTCAACGCAACGACAGATTGTTATAATTGCGTTGCCAACTCATTGTTCAGCATGTCAATTATCAAATACAGTAATTAATAGGAAGCAGAGCAGACTCGGAAGAAATTAAAAGCAAGTAACAATACTCTACCTAATTTGAAAATTTGAGACACGATACAAAATTATTTAACCCATGTTTTTTCCGTACAAATTATTTAAACCAACCTATGTTGATGAAACCGAAGACAACGAAACTTTTAATGCAGAACTGGGGTTGGACCCCTCTCTCGAGGGTCACTGCGAAAAGTGAACAAAACATTAGTGCTGTAATTAAAATGATTCAATGCTAGTCATAATAATAGGAAAGCTTATCTCTCTTTTTCTACACATTACATATGATCCTTAATTGTAAACTCTATCCTTTTTTATACTAATTGTGATTTTTGTTAGAATATTTCTAAAACCTCGAAACAAATAGACAAGCTCAAAGGGAGTAGTACTACCATACCTACCAATAAAAAACGGAGTAGTAGTACTAGTACTATAATGAAAAAAGATTCCCTCATTGATGATGTTCCTCTAGTAAATTCAGGCTAGTTTACGGCAATGATTAAATATTCGATAAAATATTAGGAATTATTATCTTCGTAAATGTATCCTTATATTTATTTAATTTTTAAATATTTATTATAAATGATAAATATGATATTAAGACACTAAAAATAACTTAAATATGAATAAAGATATTAGTTCCATATTTTAATCAGAATTTTTTTTAAGTAAAAAGATAATAAAAAAAATGGATGAAAAGTTAAAAAGTTGAGATTGTAAAAAAAAAGAAAGTGAAAAAGTTGAAAAGGAAAGAAATAATTGTAAATTGGTGGTGTGGAGGCCAGGAAGCAAATACTAGTAAAAGGCAGGCAGGGGCACAATGCCAAACTGGGATGTCCACTACCCGCACCACAATCATTCCTATCATTACATCATCCGTGACGTCACCACCCGACAACCCACGGATGATCCAACAACGGAAAACCGCAACACGTGGCAGCATCTTAGCGGCGCGGTTCCCTCGCCCCACTGCACCCCATATTATTATCACCAAAACCATCGTTCAAGGCAAGACTTCTTTCCATTTCCCATTTTCTCATTCTCTGTTTCGCTTTCACCGAGTAACTTCACTTTCCCCAACTCCACCTGAGAAAAAGATACCCATAATTCGCACGCACGCACGCACGCACTTGTTCTGACTCAGTGCTTGTGTTGGACGCAGAAGAACCAGAAAAGAAAAACAAGCACGAGGAGATGATTAACTTCGAAGAAACCGAGTTGCGACTCGGCCTCCCTGGCGGGTCTGCGAGTGATCACAACGAGTCAACAACGGTCAAGGGCAGTGGTGGAAAGAGAGGCTTCTCTGAAACTGCTTCTGTTGATTTGAAGCTTAATCTTTCTTCCAGTGATGACTCTGCCTCAGATTCACCTTCATCTGCGTCTACAGAGAAGACTACCACTGCTGCACCTCCTCCTCCTTCTCGAGCCAACGACCCTGCAAAACCACCTGCAAAGTAAGTTCTTCTCCTCCTTATGCCTTCCCTTCATTTCAATTCCATATGGATGTTCCCATAGAAAATTTGGTTCTTTTTTTTTCTGTTGATATGAAGTTTTAGTTTGAGACTAAAATTTGAGGAATCTGTTTTCTGCTTTGCTGTGACTTTTTTCTTTTATCTTGTCATATGATCTATAGCCTGTTAGATACATATTTAGATTTTGTCTGAGACATAGAAAGGGTAATATATAGCTGTTGAAATTTTTTTAATATTTTACTTGTTTTTGAAATAAAATTAGGGTTTGTTTGGATAGAGAATTTTAACAGAGGAAAGTAATTTATTAGAAAATTTGAATTTCTGATTTAGAATTTATTGTTGGGATGTTTTTTTAGGAAGAATTTAAAATTTTAGAATTTTAAAACAGAATTTTAAACAACTAAAAATCTGGAAATTCAATTTCCTTCTAAAAAGTGAGAAATTGAAATTTTCTTCTTACATTTTTCTTCAAGAAAGTCTTCTTAAAAAAAAATATCGTCTGAAACTCCTAAAAGGTGTGAACATTGAGGAATACCTATAATTAATACATCAATCATATCTTTTCTTTTTTTTTCATCCTCATAATTTTAATTTTTTTTATTCAAATATAAAATTTTAAAAATAAAAGAATTTTAATTGAATCATTTAAAATTCATAAAATTTAAAATTTAAAATGAGAAGAACGAGGAATTCTTGTTTAGAGATTTTGAGGAGGGAGAAAGCAAAACAAAAAGAAACATTGATTTAACTTTCAATTGAAAAAGATAATAATACAAAGATGCAGCTGTAAGTTACTTAGAAGTTTGTTTCTGATTGAAAAGGTGCAGTTGAGTAATTAACTAGTTATTATATTTCTTATTGCTGATCTCTGCCTAGCTTTACTGTCAACTTGGTATTTTAAACATGTTCGAATTTGATTGTAAGAAAATAAAACTAAAAATTCGATTGTAAATTTTCTTTAATTCGAAGTTGTATTTTTTTTTTTTTTGCATGTTATAAAGTATGATTGCTTCTCAAAGTATTTTGAAAAATTATTTTGTAATAATTTTGAAGTGTAATTTGTAAGATTTTAGTTTAATTCACTTGGAGTCTAATTGATACGGCATACCATTAAATAACTGTCTAAATTTGTCTAATGTCAATAGTACATTAAAATTGAATTATACTACTACGTATTTGATATTTTTTTCTAAAATTATTAAACCTTGACTTTAAAACCTTTTTTATTTGATTTCTACCATGAAAATTACTAATTTAAAGACTATAATGAATTGAGATCGCACATAATTTTGATAGACGTTGATGTTTTTATTTAAAATCCCTTTGGGGTAGTTTATATAGTAATTAAAAAGTAATAAAACGTAGAGTGGGTGTGCAAATTAGGCATTTGAGTCATGGAGTGTGAAAAGAAAATTGTCATCCTGATAATGAGCAAGGAAAAAGTGTTGAAGGATGGCGGAATAGAATGGCAAGCAAGTTGATTTTTCTTTTGCGGATTGCATGGTTGGTTGTCGGGTAGACAGAGGAAAAGGACAAGACACATGGAATCTTTACTTTTTCCGTCCATTCAATTCAACTCTTTGAAAGGGTGAATTCCAGCAAAAACACCAAAATAATGCGGAAAGAGGATAATATAGTCCACCACGCCCCCCTGTCCTGTCACCTAACACATTGCACATACCCATTTGCTATATAAAATTTGGTGGCTGAAATTAGTCTTTTAGCGAGTTGGGTGATATCCAAGAAAAAAAATAATTATGATGAAGCAGTTATGCTAATAAAATTGAAATTATTAGTAAGAGTGATTAAGAGGAAGAAATATTGATGGTGATCAATGTTGAAATTGCAGGGCACAAGTGGTGGGTTGGCCACCAGTTAGGTCATTTAGAAAGAACATAGTTCAAAGGAACAAGAATGAAGAGGAAGCAGCTTTCGTGAAGGTGAGCATGGATGGTGCACCGTATCTACGAAAGGTGGACATAAAGTTGTACAAGAGCTACCAGGAGCTGTCAGATGCGCTGGCTAAGATGTTCAGTTCCTTCACGATTGAAAAATGTGGGTCCCAAGGGATGAAGGACTTTATGAATGAGACCAAATTGATAGACCTTTTGAACGGCTCTGATTATGTACCCACTTATCAAGACAAGGACGGAGACTGGATGCTCGTCGGTGACGTGCCCTGGGAGTCAGTTCCCCCTCTTCATTCCCTTATTTCCCTTTTTCTTTCTTTAGTTTATCATTCCCTTATACTACTCTTTTTCACAATTTCACAGAATGTTCGTTGAATCATGCCAGCGCCTTCGCATAATGAAAGGTTCTGAGGCTATCGGCCTTGGTTAGTCATCATACAACTTACTCTTAATTCATTACTATAAGTCAGAAGAAAATTATTATCCTAAAATTGTTTATTTCTTATTCACAGCACCAAGAGCCGTGGAAAAGTGCAAGAACAGAAGCTGAAGTGATTTTAGGGTTCGGCCACAACAATCGGCTTGGTTGTTCATCTGTGTCACAAGGAAGCAAATGTACTCGAGCAAGATCGAGTCTCTTTTAGGAATAAGAGTTTAATTATAATTATTATTATTATGTGTCTCTGTAATTTTCTTATATGTGTATTATACGAATGAGAAAATAGTTGGAAATTCGTTAGGGACAAGAAATAATATAGAAGATGTTTATATGATCCCGTTTTTGTTTCCAGGTAAAAATATGTGACTTTGTCCATTCTATTGCCTGCTTAATGATAATGTCAATGTTTCCAGTTTATCTTAACAGGGTTTTGTCCCCTCCCATTTTCATTCAATTAAGTACTGTGCAAGATTCCTTCTCATTATGATCAAAGCTCTCTTGTCTGTCAAATTATAAGAGGCGTAGTTGGTTAAGGAGTTAGATACCTTCGGATCTCTAAACAAAGAGATAAGGTGGACCCGGGCCATGTGCTTCCTGCTAGTCTGTTACGAACTACATCGAGGGATCCACTATTTATTCACATGTTCCCTCTTTTTTTATTTATTCTTTCTGGTCTCTCAAATACAATAGGAAAAAAATTAATTAATTTCATTTAAAAATATATTATCGTTTAGTGAAATTTGATATCAAAAAGGAAAGTAATTAAAAATATATGGACGGGTTAATTTGTACTTTTGTTATTATTTTTTTATTTTTTAATGTTTTGTGTACAAATTTTAAAAATAGGAAACAAATTAAAAACAACGTGACAATTTTATAATTAAAAATAAAATAAAATAATACAAATACAAATAAACGTTCCCTTATATCAATTAAACAATGTCTACATTAAGAATGATAGGAGGAATTAGTTGATATATATTAAGTCAGTGGAACTCAATTATGGGGTGATGAAAAGACCTCACCTTTCTCTTTGGTTCTTTGTATTTTTTTTTATCAGTAAGGATTACTTTTTATATAAATAAATGAGTACTAGAGGTACTAAAATACAAATGTATAAATACCCATGGTAATGGTTCCGACTGAATGGAGTTTAGATTGGAACCACAACCAGGACAGTACATATTAGTAAAATCTAGTGACATTCTATGTTGCTAATCTTTACTGATACAAAATCTCTGTTCTAAGGTTATTAGTCCATTGATTGAAATGCATTGAAAAGTCTTTCTTCATATGCCTCAGCCATGTCCACAACAGGAAAGCTGCCTCATCCATCACTTTGTTGTTGTTGAATGATTTATTGGAGAATATCATCTTGTTCCTTTGTTGCCACATAGTCCAAGTCACGGCCAGCCACCAACACTTCCATCTATTAGCCCTAGTCCCCTCATTCAATATATATTCATGGTGTAGGAAATGTTGTCTTGGATCATTCGGCAAGGCTGCAGAATTATTCACCCAGGATAATGTTTCCCACCAGATAGGTATGACTTTACTACAGTGGAAGAACATATGTCTTGCTTCCTCTTCCATACTTGTACAAAATGGGCAGCTTCTATCCATGAGCTCTACTTGTCTCCTATGTAAGTTTATTTTAGTAGGCAGCCTATCTCTAAGTAGTCTCCATACAAACACTCCATATTTAAGTGGCACCTTCAACTTCCACAGCTCCTCAAAAGCCTGATCCTGAATCCCCTCAACTGTTGTCTCCCTCATCCATTTGTAAGTTGTTTGTGCCGTGTATCTCCCACTTGGATATGCCTTCCACTCCCACTCATCTCTTCTATGTGTGTGGATAGTCTTCCCTTCAATGTCTTGTAGGAAATTAACAACCATTGGGATCTCATTATCGAACAATGGCCTCCTCCATGATAAATTCCACTCCCAACCCCCTTCCTTATGGCCTCCCATCTGCTGGATTAATTTATTTTGCTAGCACAAAATTAGGAACAGTCTAGGATATTTCATTACCAGTGAGGTCTCTCCATCTAACCACTTATCCTCCCAAAATTTGATCCTATCACCACACCCAATCCTTCATTGTACACCTTTTTTTACATCCTCACCTTGTTGTGTTGTTTGGAAAACCGACTTTAGGTCTCTCCACCACAATGACTCATAATTATCACCATCAGTCTCATCTAAACCCCTCCACCCATCATACTTAGACACCAGTATCTTCGCCCACAACTGTCCTTCATTATGAAATAGGTTCCATCTCCATTTGCCAAGCATAGTCAGGTCGAAAGTGTGTATATCTTTGATACCTAATCCACTTTTTTCTTTTGGAAGACATATTGTCTCCTACTTGATCCAAACAATCTTGTTTGTTTCTGTTTCTCCTCCCCATAGGAATCTGCGTTGCAGGCTGACTAACTTGTCCTTCACCTTCTTGGGAATCCTGAAAAAAGATAAAAAGTAAATGAGAATAGAAGTTAAGACTGACTGGATAAGGGTAATTCTCCCTCAAAGGAAAGATATCTCTGCTTCCACTTAGATAAGGCTCTCTCACGCTTTTTAATGATAGGGTCCCACAGTTGCCCTCTCCTTTGATTTGCACCTATAGTTATACCCAGATAGACAAATGGGATGGACAACAAATCACAGTTCAAACAACTGGCTGCATCAAAGTTCCACCTCTCCGACATACCGATTGCACCAAAACTACTTTTTGGAAAATTAATTTTCAGGCCTGATGCAAGTTCAAATGACCTCAGAATTGCTTTAAGTGCTTTCAAATTCTCCATTGATGCCTCTCCAAAAAATATTGTATCATCCGCATATTGGAGTATGCTTATATCCACATTATTTGAGCCCACTTTGAATCCCCGAAATAAGTTTTTGCTACATGCCTCTCTCACCAGTCCAGTCAGTGCCTCTGCCACAATATTGAAGAGAAATGGTACTAGTGGATCTCCTTGTCTTAGCCTTCTTTGTGGGGAGAACCTATACGAGGGGCTACCATTTACCAATACCAAAATAGATGCGGATTTCAAGCACCCCTCTATCCACTGTATCCATTTGGAGCAAAATCCCAACCTTCTAAGCATATAGAAAAGAAATTTCCAAGATATCGAGTCATATGCCTTCTCATAATCCACTTTGAGGACAATACACGGCTTTTGTCTTCTTTTTGCCTCATCAACCACCTCATTTGCTATCAATGCACTCTGTAACAGATGTCTATCCTCTATGAAGGCGGACTACCTCTCATCTATTATACTTGACATAATCTTTTTTAGTCTGTTGGCTAATAGCTTGGTTACTATCTTATACATATATCCAATCAGTGATACTGGTCTGTAGTCATCCAGAGCCTGGGGATTTGCAACCTTGGGGATTAAAACTATGAATGAAGCATTGCACCCCCTTGGAATGATTCCATTGATGTGAAATTCATCCAAGAATCGCAAGACATCAGGTTTTATTAGATTCCAGAATGTCTTGATGAATTTGAAATTAATTCCATCTGGGGCCTGGGCTTTTTTGGCTCCCGCATCCCCAAACTGCCTCTTTTATCTCTTCCTCCTGAAATCTGGCCGTTAGCATATCATTTTGTTGATTGCTAATGGTCTAAAATCTAATACTATCCAACCGGGGTCTATGCTGATCAGTCTTTTGGAATCTATGCAAGAAAAATAGTCTGGCTACCTCTTTTACCCTTACCGGCTCTTCAATCCATGCTTCATTGATCCATACTCTATTCAGATTGTTATTTCTACGACTTGCATTAACCAACAAATGGGAAAATCTTGAGTTGCAATCACCTTCTTTGACCCATGTAACTCTTGCCTTCTGTCTTAGTAAAGATTCATGAGATTGTGTAGCTATCCACAGATCTTGAAGTTGTTTTTTGATTATCATCTGTTGAAGAGAAAGTTGTCTGTTAGCCAAGTTCACCTCCAACTGGTTTAGTTCTCCCTCAATCTTCTTATATTTCTTAAAAGTATCCCTAAACTGGTCTTTATTCCATGTCTTCAGCCTTTCCTTCAACTTCTTTATTTTTTCTTTAAGCACGAAGCCACCCCACCCACTCTGCTGTTGGGACAGCCAACATTCCTTCACTATTGACTTGAAGGATTTGTCCAAGAGTCAGCAATCAAGAATCCATAATGGCTTTGGACCCCAATCTACAAACTTTGACCTAAACAAAACGGACAATGGTTGGAAAAATTTCTATCCAATGGGTGTTGGATACTGCCTGGCCATTTTGTAAGTCACTCTAGAGAGACTAGAAATCTATCCAACTTGCTTCTTGCAACGCCATTGGGTCTAAATCATGTAAATTTTCTTCCAACCCATGGCACTTCCACCACCTCCATATCATCAATCCATTCATTAAATTCCCTGATACTTTCTCCTCCATCCCCCTTTGACAGACTCCCATCCTTTTCACTGGATCTCTGATGTTAAAATCCCCCATAATGCACCACAGTTCCCCCTGGTTGGCTGTTTTCAGTTGTTTGATGTTTTCCCATAGTATTCTTTTACTCTGTGTGTCACATGGTGAGTATATATTTACAATATGAACCTGCAATGCCTCATTAATCCATAGGCCTGTCAAGCAAATGAAGCCATTCCCCATTACTTTCCTTTGTAATGTGAATGTATTTTCAGTCCACATACATAGCAGTCCCCCTGCAGAATTAATTGCTTGTTGCACCTCCCAAGAGACTGTTGTATCCCCCCACATTGCCTGGCACATTGATCTCTCTATACTTTCTTTCTTGGTTTCCTGAATACAAATCATGTCCAGCTTCTCTTTTTTTACCAATCTCCTTATTGCAGCCCACTTCACCGCTCTCTCTAACCCTCTTACATTGTATGTGATAATATTCACGAGTTATGACTTATATTCCCCACTTTCTCTGCCTCTTTTTTGTCTCTATCCTCCATTTGCATCAATTTTTCCACTATCCTTCCCTGTTCTTCAATCTCAGTTACTCCCAAATTATTTGCTATTTCCCATATCATTTTTGTTTCATGCTCCTTGTTTTCCGCTACACGTGGCATGTCCACAACCCCTTGGTTTATTGGCTCTCCTCTTTGCTCAGCTTTGTGTTGGGTGAGCAGATTTTCATCCTCATTATCCCGAATCTGCTCTTGTTGAGGGATTATTACAGTTTCTTGCACCTGGGTATTTGGTCTTTGAATTGCCGAGCCATTTGTTTGGGCTTCAGAATGTGCCTCTGCTCCCTTCATTTGCTTTTAGCACATCCTTTTTTCTAGAGTACACCTGATATGCTGTAGCTTTCACTGTTTTTTTATATCTTGGGGCCTGTGGTGTTGGGGTTGTGGGGGGGGGGGGGGGGATATGGATAGGAAAAGCCATTTGATTTGCGGTTTCGACCTGTGGTGTTTGGGCTTGCAGCATGTGGTATTGTGGTTGTTGGGGGGCTGTAGCCTTTTCTTTTTCTTTATATTTTGGGCTTTGGTGGTCCTTTTTGTCATCACCTTTTTTATTTTTCTTCGAACTACTCTCCCTTGTCACGTTCGCGCTTCTCTTTACCGACCCATGCTCCTGTACAAAGCTCGCGAACTTGCCCGCTTTATCATTGTCCTCCCGACAACCTTCGAGGTACCCACTAGGTTCCTTTCCTCTAATAGCCTATGTTCCCTTGTCCCCCTCGATTTTCCCCCTACCCGTTTTGCACCTCCTTCTCCGACCTCCTCTGCAGTGCCTTTTGTGCACTTCGAAATTATCCGTCAGTCGCAACCAATAACCCAGTGGTCCTTACGGTTCATTTGAACCACTGGGTAACGTCGCACCCCGTGCGTAGTTGTCTCCGCCGTTTGAGGTCGTGTCTTCCTGTCGCGGGCCATCAGAGTTTGATCGTTCCTATCGCCTCCCCATATCTTCTATCTCCGACGGCTCTGTTTCCTTTGACATCGACGACCCCATGCAGCTACCATCAAAGTCGATTTCTTCCAAGGACGACGCGATGCTGCTTCTCCTCCATTGATACTTGTCTGCGTTACCACCTCGTTCCTCCAGAATACGTACCTCGTACACCTCTACACCTATGTGTACTTCAACGGTGTGCTGTATGGCCGATTTCCATGGTGTTTTCACAAGTGTCCACGCTCTATCCAACTGCCAATGTTCATCGGCATCGTCATTGATCTCCACCAGATCACCCAGCACCCCCACTATCTTCTTGATGGAGATCGCATCCCAGGCTATCACCGGGATTCCCTAACACTGCACCCAGGCCAACCTGTAGCTCGGCGGCAAGTTGTGCATCCATTTTTGAATCGAATAGAATAGAGGCGGCGTTCCATGGCAATCTTTATGCAACAAATTTTCTGCTTTTGCATCATTCAGTCCAAGCAACAGTACCATGTCGCCTCCTAGGTACTTAGCTGAGATATCCACCCCAAAATCCCACCACATTTCGTCTTCCACCTTATCAAACATCGTCGAGTTCGACAATCTCCCTACCCACGCGTCTTTAAGCCACTTCAACATTTCGTCGAAGGGCTCGAGGTATATTGAGGATGACCTCCCCTCCGCGGCTCTTTGCTGCAATTCTTCTCCCTGCTACCACTTCCGTGTAAGATGGTTGACTTGCTCCTTCACCTCTCTGTTTATGGCTCCATGCTTCAATTTTGTTCACCTGTTGTGGCTCTTGCTGTTTGACATCTGGATTTCTATTTCCTCCCCTCCGCCTCCCAAATCATGGAAGATTGACATATAGCTTCATTCCTCCAATCACTATATTGTCCAGTTGCCTCTCCAGCATGTATTCGTCGTTTACGTCTTTGTAATACACGAAACCGTACCTTCTACCATTCTTGTTGGTTTGCTTGGAGATGAACACCTCCTTGACGTCCCCCCACCTCTTAAAATTGCTGCCACAAATCCTTCTCAGTGATGTCGTCAGAGAATCGTGTGAAATAATAGGATGATATCCCTCTTCGATCTCGCCAGTTTGTCTGGTTGTTGTGGTGATGTTGTCCATCCCTCGTCCTGGTGCCTATCCGTTGAGGGCCCGTTCGGAATCTCTCTCTATGCCTAACTCTCTCCCACCCCCTATGTCTCTCTCCTCTCTCGCCTCTCATTCTAACTCAGAAACAAGTTAGGTTGTCATAAATCTTGGTTCCTTGCATGGTTTCATGTTCATGATAATTGGCAATCCACCTGTTATTGGAAATTATAGTAGGTGCTTAAAAAAAATAGGTAATACGTAAGATAGATCCTACTTGTTCTAAAAGAAGTACAGAGAAATTAAACCCAAGCAGCCATGTTTTACACAGATCTGACTCTAGCACATAATGGCTAGTCTATGGCATACCTGACTAGTGACTAGAGTCTACTACAATCTTCATTGATGTAGATAATCAAATCCACTCGAAAATCTGGTTCAACATGGGTCCTAATCGACTAATCGTGCTAAACTCAAGATCCAGACAGCACATATGGCAAGGCTCCCAGACAAATAAAATTCAGATTAGTTAGGAATAACTGAAACAGACATAATTTTCAGTTTGCTTTGGTGTAGAACTGTCAGCAGCAACAATACATCATTTAGATGCTTATTGCTCTTCCATCTGCAACGTCCTGGAACTTCCAGTCCCAATTGTTGAAAGTGAAAGCTTGATTAAACAAAATTAACATCCAATTTTAGACGCTTAAACGACACTTAACAGAAACCTTTTAAGTAAAGTTTCAATCGCAGTTTAAAATTAAAAAGTACGGGCTTAAATTAACATCTCAAGTTCTCAATAACTATATAACCCAATAACTAAACTAATTATACATCATTTTCACCATAGAATGTTACAGACTTGCAGTATAATCGAACAGGGAAATATAACTTACAGCAAAATATGGCTTTGTACGGCGAAATCCTGAGTTAACTAATAGATGCTCGGCATGACATTTAAGAAAATCGTTTTCAACACATTCTAGTTTACCTTGAAAATTGAACAAAAACGAAGAATTATACGTTACTTCTCCCATACTTTTTGGGGTCTAGGATCACAGGTATCTTCTAAAGAAATCAAGATTATTTTATTCAAATTTTAATTTTAACCTTTCAGTTAAATCCAAAGACTAAGATTTACTCCTCTTACACCTCACTGGATAATATATTAATATCCTATATATATGTGGGGGGGGGGGGGGGGGGGATTAATGATCCCTAATCCACCATGTTGTGGAGAATGCTGCCATAGAGCATTGGCGTTGGTAATACTCTCAATATGTATTTAAATTTTAAATGCACACAATTATAGCAAGGAGGCTTTTCTATCTTTAGAAAAAGAAATAGGATTAGACAATATAAGAAGAAATAAGTTACTAAAATTACAAAAGATAGAAACAATGAAAGGGAAGAAACAATAAGAATGATAGACTACACAAAGAGTCACATTGTCAAGTAATATTTGTTCAGTTTGATTAGATATTCAATACAGAAAATAACAGATTATCATGATCAGATATTGCAAAAAGACAATAACGATAATTCTTAAAAAAATGAACGAAAGAAAAAAGAAAATTATGCAAGGTGTACTTAAGCAAGGGCAATTTCACAGAAAATACATTGATCTGCCACATGTAATTTCAACAAAACAGTATTCACTCTTCAATTATATCGACATAATAAAGTCTCCATAATGAGTATAATACCTGAAAAGTTTCACCAAGGTCCATGGTATGAGCTAGAATACATCCAAGACCTTTATCTCCCGACTTCACTTTTCTGATTGACTGCATTTTCGCGCATGAATCATATTCCAACAATATGCAAATGTGAAACAAATTAAATTTTAGAAAAATCCAAATCCAAAGAGACAAACAAACTCCATGTAAGAACTTCAAAGATGATTTTAAAATGGCAATAAACCCATACAAATCATCAAATAAGTTTGCGAAATTGAGATATACATTCCAAAAATCAAGAGAGAACGGAAAGTAAGATGCTTTTCAAACCACCTTTATTTTCTTAATCATTATCTGAACATATTAATACAAGAATGACCTTAGTGAAAAAGTATGTTTAGAGGTAAGCATCACTAACATTCAGTCCTTGGCATTAGTTGCTAAGTCTCAACTATAAAATGGTCGATGATTACAGTTAATGAGCATCATCAGTAAAAAAAACAAAAAAAAACAACATATGAGCCATGGTGTTGCAGGAAATCAAAATAGTCATATGCGGCTCAAAGAGACAATCAGCAATCTCAGGATGAGAAGCATGACCATGTGGTACACATCACGATTGCTAATTAGACATTCAAGGAAATGACCAAGTCATAGGAATTTGGATCAAAATAGCACATTGAGTGCTGTCAATTAATTAAGCCTGTAATGATTACTTCGCCTGATTCTTTAAACATTTGGTGCAGAATAACATCTTGGTTTAACACTATAATCTGACGTGCAGCTTCTTGTTCTATATACTACAAAGTGAGTTGTTACAATCTGCACTGCGCTTAAGTTTTATGCTTGCCTTTTCAGTTTCAAATGCTGAAAATTCAGCAATAAACCTTCCAGCAAAGCATTGGATATTAGCTTATGAATGGGACAGACTATGGCAAGAGACAAATACATAACAAAAATCAGATTAAACTGAGACATCGTTTGATTATTCAATTAGCAATTCCAGTTTTTTCTGCTACTTTGGGCATTAAGACCTCTCATACCTTAATAGATTAAATTTTTCAGCTTTTGACTCCAAACTCTGAATTCTCTCAACAGCTAATTGTTGCACACATTTAATTTATCGTTTAGTTTGTACCCTTTCTTGATGTAAATGTCAATAATTCATTAAGAAGCCCATCATACATCTCCCAGAAGCAGAACCAACATAAAGCAGCAAGTACAAAAAATTATTTCTGAATATGTGGCGGCATATATGTCCTAGAGAGGAGCCATTTCCATACAAAGATTTATCTCTGAATATGCAAAACTAACAATGAGACAAAGAAAACGATGATTAAATAGGGAAATATATTCCAAAACCTTTAAAGTACAAAAAATGATCAACGACCCATCACTCGTTTGGGCTTCTTCACATAACTCAGCCGAATCTGTTTCAGGCGGCTTCTCTTCCTAGCCATTTTCTCAGGCAAGGTTTCCCTCTTCTTCACACCCTTGACAACCTTCTTCTTCTTCTTCAAATACCTCGGGTCAACAGCATACTCTTTGAGTATCACAGGCAACCCTCTACTCTTTGCTTCATTGAATAGAGCATTAACCTTATCAATACGATTGTGGGCACCCAATTTCCCCATCAACAAGTCATAAGTTATAACCCCGGGTTCACACCCATCATCCTTCATCATAGCAAACACACTCAAAGCATGATCAACCCTCTCAATGCCACACAAAATCTTGAGGAACTGATAGTAAGCCTTCTTATCAAGAAACTCACCAAAGCCAGCAGATCTCATCCTATCAATCATTTCATCCCCCTCTTCCAATCTAGCTGCCTGATACAAACTCCTAATCAGAACAAGAAAAGTAGTCTCATTAGGGTAACACCCCCACTCTCCCATGCTGTGCAACAACCCCAAAGCATCCTCAGTCTTCCTAATTTTACACAAATTCGTTATCAACACATTGAATGTCTCCGTATTCCTTGGAACGCCGCGGTACTCCATCTCCACCAGCACTTTCTCCGCCTCCGAATGAAGCTGAAACGGATCCTTCTCGCGACAAAGCTTGCACACGCAATCAAGCATGGCATTGTAAGCCCCTACACCAAGGTCAAATCCTCCACGATACATTTCACCAGCGAGCCTTTGAGCTTCATCGAGCTTCCCATCAATGCACCACCCTCTGATCAACATATCACACGTGGCTTCGTCGGGGAAAAACTCCCTCGCCAAATCCTTCACCATTTTTTCCGCGTAACTAGCGAAACCCTCCGAACACAGCTTCTCTACGACCACCTTTAAGGAATCACGATCACGCTTCAGCCCGTAGTCTCTCTCCATTCGCTCGAAGAACTGAACCGCCTGGCTGGACCGGCCCGCGCGGACGAGGCGGTCGATCGCGGAGGCTAGGGTTTTGGGGCCGGCGGCGGGGGAAGCGGCGGCGAGGACGTCGTGCGTGGCCTTGAAGTCCTTGCGGCGGCCGAAGTAGTCGACGAAGTATGAAAGAGTGTCGTCGGTGTGGGAGAATTGAGGGTTGGAAGAGAGCCATTGGTGGAACCCTAATACAGTGCGGCCAGCTTGAGGGGAGAGGTTTAGGGTTTGGAGAATTAAATTGGGGGTTGGAGTGATGTGGGAGAAGCTCAGGTTGAGGCGCTGCGAGACGGAGAGAGCGTCCGAGTCTGGCTCTTTGAGAAGCTCTGAGGAGAGGGAGCTAGCAATCTCATCCGTTTGGGTTTCCGATGAGAAATGTCTTGTTATGAAGAACGAAGGGGTGAAGAGAGTTCGAGAATAGAAATGGGAAGAGGAATGTCGGGGAAACAGAGGAGAGTGATGAATCGGAGAGGGAGATGTGAATGGTAAGGAACGAGAACGGAGTAAGAGCCTCCGAAGTTGCAGAGACGCTAATGGCGGCATGATTAGGGTTTCAGAGTGAATAAGAACGGGATGAGAAAGGAGGAGGAAGAAGCTACAAGGTAATCGTGGCAACCGCAAGTTAGCCCAATTCAATTTTGGGCTTTTCGGCTTTGTTGGGCAGTGGGGTAAATTATTCTCCCTTATTCTTCCTACACCTAACAATTTTTTTTATTTTTTTTACAGTATGACATAATTGCACAAAATAACACAATCAGGTCCATTTAATACTTATTAAGGTAAAACACAAGAAGAGTAACATAAACTAATTGTTTGATCTACAAGACAACCTTTTTATTTTGTGAATTGCTTGGGGATAATGAACATCACAAGTGAAAAACAATATCAAATTTATTATATATTTTTTTCACTATTAATTATTTTGATGCAATTCATATTTTATTATTATAATGGTTATAGATAATAATAATAAAAATAATACAATATATGGTTGTGTGTGTGTGTGAGTGAGTGAGAGAGAGAGATAAGAGATCAAATTATACTATTATAACTTTGATAATTATTATACTATTTTTATTAATTTTTATTGATTCAATCATTAAATTATATTTATGCATTATCAAAATTGAATAAGAAAAAAGTAATCAAATGATTTATATTTTAATATATTTTAAAATATTTATATTATGTTAAATTTAATTTGTATGAAAGATGTAATAAATGATTTTAGATTAAAATAAAATTTCATTTAAGTGATTTATGTGAAATGAACTTTCAATTTAATGATAAGTTTAATAAATAAATTATGAAATTGAAAGTTATAAAATGATATAATAATTATAAAATATATAATTTGATTTTTTTTTATAAATAGAGAGTCAAAGAGAAATAGAGAGGGTAAAAAGTTGACCTGAAAATTAAGGAGGGAGTATTAGATGAACCAGATTAATTTAACGGCAAGAAAAAATGAACGGAGATTGAGTGGTTAGTACGCCAAAATGTGACGAATTGGGCATGAGACCAGAAGACTTGGCAGCCTCATCGTTTTATAATCATCCAACCCAACCCACAGTGGCTTAGATTTGTTTACGTACTAATCTCGTTGGGTTGAGATTGTTTTCTAATAGTGCGTTTCTGGATAAAATAAAGAATTTAATAAAAAAAATCCTGTACCCTATACTAATTTTCTTTTACATTTCTTTTTAATCATGTTTGTCAAATTTCACTTGC
Source organism: Glycine max (assembly GCF_000004515.6). Lineage (NCBI taxonomy): Eukaryota > Viridiplantae > Streptophyta > Magnoliopsida > Fabales > Fabaceae > Glycine > Glycine max. The sequence goes on from NC_038246.2 coordinate 39,814,851, forward strand.
ATTCAAACAATTGCTGCTTTGTTATCTGGAAAGAAATTTAAAATATTATCAATACACTTTTTAATAAAATATTTCTAACAACTCTTTACTGTTGTTTAAAATTTATTACAAAATTACGAAAGATATTCATCGTAAGAAGTGATGAGACTTATAAAATTTTATAATTTTTAATAACTAAATTAATTAATAAGATAGAATATTTAAAAGAATACATTCCTAACGTTTCTAATTCATCAATGAATACTTAAATAATTATTGTTTTTCAAAAATAAAATAGTGTGATAAAATATTAATTATTTTTCTTTGCATATTTTTAAAAATCTTATATACTTTATAAAAACTTTCAATTCAACTAATTGAATAACTAAAATCCTATTCTATAAAGTTATTAAGTAATATAAATGTGTAAGTTTGAATGACACTTCATAACTTTTTATACAGTTCGAAATTTATCAATTCAACCTTTAAATCATTTAATACTATTTTCTAATTAAGTACATCAAATTTCACTTGATTCAGATATTTGTTGCTTTATTATCAATAATAGACATCTACTCGTATTTTAAATAATTATTATTCGGCAAAATAAAATTAATTAATACAGAATAATTTGTGATTAGTTGAGAGTATAAAATTTCATATATGGAAATATATAAAAATTAAACTCCAAAATAAAGAAAAATATAAAATATATTTCATTACAAATATTTTTACACACAAAAATGATCGAGTATTCTAGCGGCAAGTGCTCTGTTGCTATATATAGGTACAACAGCCTCAACTCTTTTACACACAAAAACTAGAACCAGATGAGAATTGTAGAGTAGAGAATGCAGAGCGGCTTAAGGTTATTGGGTGTGGTGTGTGATGATGCTAACAACAAGAGTGTTTGGAACTTGCTCACTGTCAGTGCCTACTGTTCTACCTGGGATGCCAACAAAAATATATGTCTACTAGTCTCCAACCCTTACACATGCACAGGTTATTTGGTAAGCGAGTTTACAAACGTTGATTAACAGTAAAATAAAATTAAAGTTAAAGTCAAATATATAAAAATGCAAACCTATAGTCATAGAAGTAGGAATAATGACACCAGGAATGACATTGTTTTCATAAAATAGACATCGAGAAACAGACTCACGAATAACATCAATATCTACTTGAGGGACATCAAACAAAAACTACAAAATAGATCACTCACAGCAGTACCCACATCTTCGTCTGAAGTAAAGAGATAAGCTACTTTTTTCTCTTAAAAATAAAAAAGAACAAATAAGATAAATCCAATTGCAAATGATGTAAGCACTGCCACAACTATAGAGAACTTTGCAGCTTGTGAGGTTCCTCTTCCAAGTTCATTTACCACTCTAACATTGCAAAGAGTCTAGGACACAATGCTCTAATAAGATGTAACATTAAAGATTAATTTTTATTTTGACTGCATGATGTTATTTTATTTTATTTTACCTCTTTTATCTTAATTGAATAAAATCATTTTAGTTAATTCCACCTTTTTATATGTTTTTCTTATTTATATGTATATGGGGATAGAGGGTGTCACAGAACAAGTCTCTTAGTGGTGTATTATTTTGTCTATGAATAAAGGATCATGAGTTAAATTCTCATTAAGATATTTTTTATTTTTCATTTTATTTAATCTTTTTCCTAGACTAAAATTGTTTATTTTGAAAAATAGGATGACTAAATATCTTGATTTAAAAATAGAAAAACCAAAATTATAGATTTAAAATTATAAGAGGATCAAAATTATAATTTAATCTAAAAAAAATAATGATCCTTCATGTTAATTAAAAGAGACCCAAAAAGGAAAAAAAATAACAAAGAAAGAATAATGTAGATGTGATAGATGATCTAACGTAACAATATAAGAAAGATATTCAGCCCAAAAAAAAAACAATATAAGAAAGATAAAACAAGATGATAGGTATCAATGTAATATTTACATCCTACCCAAAAAAATATATTTACATTATTGATCAGGTTTTCAAACATAGTTATTTATAAAATAAAATAAAAGCTGTACAGAATACAAGGTTATTTAGTTAAAAGCCAAAATGAAGCCTGCTTTAGATCCCATATAATACACTCGAGTTTTTTCATATGTGAAAAACAAAATCCAAGCTCTTTGATATGGTTAAGAGACCATGAACATATAACTGGACAAGACAACATAGCCTTGGAGAACTACTCTTTTTTGTGTCAATTCCTTATTCATATTCTAAAGACAAGAAATGCGCAATTTGCGGCTAGGCTAGCTCTAATTTTTTGTCTCTGAACCTTTTGTCCAATCTCAATCCAGTGAAAATTGCATCATATGCTAAGTCATAGGCATAGCTCTAGAAGATAGTAATTATTATAATTAAACTACAAAGTGGAACCAATCAATGTTTAAATGAAATTGCAGATAGGATTGCAGAAACATATATACATTGTCCAAGCTGCATGTGCGTGATTGTGAGATTTAATTAAGGGACAAATACTCAGGTATTGACATACAAGTGATAAGTTTTTTTGAGAGTTTTTCTACTGAGAAGCTCTCAAAAAGAAGTTATAACTTATCCAAACAAGCACATATTAAATTGAGAGTTATATATTGATAATCGTTGCGTGCAAGGGAAAAAATCATATCTTTTCTATTTTAGACTGAAAATTTCAACGTAAATCAACTTCTTAATGTGACCACCATCATTCAGTTTATTCCACAAAATTTTCAACGACAATCTTTGATCCAGATGGGAATTTTTTTTAAAAAAAGAATGGTTTTACTGGTATTAATCAACAATATGTAATATCTTATTCTCATTTTAATTTAAATAAGTGGACATATATAAGAACTTCCAACTTTCAGTAAAAAAAAAAAAAATCCAACTTTAAGATAGCTTATCAATTAAATTTAGACAAATTCTAGAGTGTACAAGTGTTGTAGGTCTCACACCGTGCACAAATAACAAAAGATGTTAGATTTAAGCTGGTGGCTAGGATAAAAGTATGTAATAATAGTCTTTTAACACACATGATTATATTTGTTTATCCATCAAAAGACATACTCAGGTGTAGAGCTGTCAACCCTGGTCCATATGGATTAGGACCATATAGTCCACAATGTTTTATGGGCTAGGGCCGGTCCATGAGAATTTTTTTTTCTTTAATTCTCATAATTCAAATATATATTTTAGTATAATATTTTTTAGTTTTGTATAAAGGAAGTTGACCGAAATCAGTCAAAATTAACTTAGTTAAGATTGGCCGAAATCAATCAAAATTTATAACATACTGTTTTAAAAATATATAAAATAGAAAAAAAAGCACTGTAACAAAAAAAATGTCCTCTACTTAAATACTTTCTTTTATTCTTTCTGTTATTTCAAAAAAATTTAGTGAAAGAATTTTTCATTTTATGAACCTATATATTTCCGGCATGCAAATAAACGAGAATGACCCGTCTAAGTAGAGTGATATCTTACAAGCTTAAATTTTAAAAGGTTAAATTATAATTCTAATCTTTCAACAATCCTTAATTCATAATTTTAATCTTTCTTTTTGTTAGATTTTGGTATTTTTATTTTAAAAAATTTATAATTTTTGTGAAATCTTCAATTATATATATATATATATATATATATATATATATATATATATATATATATATATATATATATATTATTTTGGTTCAGTTAAATTTTAAACTTAACATATTCATTTAAGATACTATAAAAATAATATAAATAAAAAACAAAAGAAATAAATGAATGGAATATTAAGAGTCGGATGAAAATTATAAATTTTATAAAATAGGGTCAAAATAAAAAAAAATGAAATGAACACAAGATGAATTCCGTGCATCTTATTAGGCATGTGTTTTTTTTAAGACAAAGGAATGAGGGGTGAACTTACTCCGATGATGGTTTGTCTTCACAGCAAAAGCTTCTCACTGATTTGGATGTTTTTTAATATCATATTCAATATTCAGTTCAATCTAAAAAAGAAAGAGTAAGCAGCATGCGAGTGCGTCTTTTTATGGGCAAACAAATACAATTAGATGTATTGAAAACCACCATTACATACTTTTATCATAATCACCCGCTTAACACTTGTGTAGCTTATAATTCGCCTTAATTTTATTCCATATATTAGGTATATAAGACTTTTTTTTCTTTCCCTATTTGGTAGGTTAGATTAATCTCTCTCTATCTATATAAACTGTCCCGTCATATCTATGTGTTGTTGGTTGGACTTAGGGCGGGTAAATGGGGTAAGTCCATGGATCAATCCACGGGATATATGATTTACGTGAATTATGAACGAATTTTTGTTTTTAAAAATTCATGGTTATATAGAATTTTGGTCTTAGCCTACACAATCTACCAGCTATGTGGATTTAGCCTGCGAGTTGACCCGCGGGTTAATCCGCAAACTCAGAATCACCAGTTAAGTCCAATTTAAACCTAATTAATCTTAAAAGTTCAGTCCAATGTTTTTTTTACATTTATGTTAAAAATTTATTTGATTATGTTAAAATTTTTGTAATTAAGTATTTTTTAGAAATTTATTAAAACTTTTTAATATATATATATATATATATATATATATATATATATATATATATATATATAATTGAGTGTAATTGATTATTTTTTTAAGAGAAAAAAATATTTTGGCTCATAAGATCCCCGGATAAGGACAGACCAATATTTTAAATCTATTTAAGAGTGCGGGATAAGTTGACTCGGTTTGTGCCAATGCGGACTTATACAAGTTGACCTTATGGGATGCAAGCCAACCCGTTTACCCACCCCTAGTTGGACTAGTATTACCAATATATTATCTTTTTTTACTTGCTTCTTTTACTCTTTCTCTTTTTTTTTTTTAACCGTGTTTTCTTTTTTTCTTCGATGCAAAGCACGGGCACCGCATGCTAGTATAAATTATACTAATCATTCCATCATTAATAAATTGATCATTCCTTTAAAAAGAAATTAATCATTAATAATTTTATATAAAATATAATTTTTATTAAACCAAACCATACTACAAACATTCTTATTAAATACAACTAGATTTAGTTACTTATACCCACAATTAACCCTTGTAATAAGAAATTACTAATACAAATATTAAAAAATAATTTATAATTATTCATTGTTGATATAAAATTATTTTATATGATAACAAAAGATATATTGTTTATATCATTAGTGTGTTGCTCACATTTCTATTATAAATTATTATATATTATAACTGTATAATAATAATAATAAATAAATAAATAAATGATTTTACAAATTAACTTGTATATAATTAACTATATGTTTTAATTTTGATTATACTCACTGTTATTCTAAAATTATTTTATATTATAATTTAATCATTTCATATTTCATAGTATAGTTTAACCTCCCAAATACTAATATTATATAGTCAAATTACTCAAAAAAAAAATTATATTGACATCAGTTCTTAATTAGAATACTATTTCTTACACTTATGGTTTTTTGATATTTTCTCTTCTTTCTTCTATCTTCTGTCTAGAATGATTAACTAATTTACCGCATTAATTATTTTCGATCTGAAGATTGAATATTCCTTCAAAATATAAAATATTAGTCCCGAATTGCGTTAAAGACTATGTAAAATATTGTAATGCATGTAATTCCAATGTTACACGAGGAAACAAAATATCAGTTTGCAATTTGCATAAGCTTTGATTTTTACTATAGTGATTGGTGCCGGCCTCAATGAAACCTATAAATGCAAGCACATTTAATTCGATCAACAGCAAGGCAAATTAAACGGCCAAATTAATCGAGCTTAACATTATAACAATGATGACAAAGCTTACCCTATTTGTCTTGTCCATGGTGTGTGTACTAGCTTTGGCCTCTGCGCAAAGTGCCATTGTGCAGTCTACATATCATTTATACCAACCTGAGCAGCATAATTGGGACTTGCTTGCAGTGAGTGCATATTGCGCCACTTGGGATGCAAACCAGCCATTCTCATGGCGCAGCAAATATGGTTGGACAGCCTTCTGTGGACCTGCTGGACCTCAAGGCCAACCTTCTTGTGGCAGGTGCTTGAGGGTACGTATGCTCCACTCCCTCATTATAGAATCAGGAGTATTTCTTAATCTATTGAATTATAAATTAATTTTGTTTGTGATATGTGATTATTATTGAAATTTTACAGATGATAAAAATCAAACATAAATTCTCTTATTAAATATATCGTTCAGACTCGTGTAAACGCAAATTGCATCAATCATTTGATTTATAGATTCTACTACTAATTGACCCCATAAAAAATGTTATTACTTATCTTTACAGGATTTAACTTTAATTAACATACAAATCATAAATTTTCTATCTTTCTTTCTTTATTTTTGCTTTTGATTAATCAAGAAAGCATAATTATTTATATGTTGTTGATGGGGGGTTGTAGGTGACAAACACTCGAACAGGAGATCAGCAAATAGCAAGAATTGTGGATCAATGCAAAAACGGGGGGTTGGACTTGGACGTTAGTGTGTTCCAAAGACTTGACTCCGACGGAAGTGGAAATGCTCAAGGCCATCTTATTGTCCACTATGAGTTTGTGGACTGCGCTGACTAAACATGTCTTTGATTTGTAACTGAGCAAATATATTAATTGTAAGGGGCTAAGGGCTATCAGGTCAAGGAGGATTTATTGATTCCAGCTGCACGATTATTTTTACTATTTGGATATGAAGTTATGTTAGGTAGTTACCAATTGTTCGAAATTGGAAGGAAGACTGTTTTTTTGTTGTTTTATTTCGTTTCATTAATTTTCCATAATAAAAGTCTTACGTGAATTTCTTTAAAGTGTTTTCTTTTTATTTACCTTTTCGAGCTTGAAATCAAAGTTGCAATATAGCGGATGCATATATAAAGTGTATATTTGTTTTTTTTAAGCAAAGTGTATATTGGGTTAAGATTCACGAGTTCATGCATTTGGCTTTGATATCGTGCCACAATAAATTTTATGAAGGCAAATCAAGAGTACCTTTTATAAAGTTGATTCTAATATGAGGTTGATAATTTATTTTAAAAATAATTCATATTATAAGTTTGGTTTACCATGTAATAATTCAACATTTATAAAGTTGATTCTAATATGAGGTTGATGATTTATTTTAAAAATAATCCATATTATAAGTTAGGTTTAACATGTAAAATTCAACATTTTCCTTCTAAAAAAAAGTATTTACGCTCATGAAGTAAATCACTCTGCGTAATTGGATATATGTATAATGTAGTTTAGCGACTACTTTTAATTTCCTTCAATTTAATATAGGACTAATGTGAAAGTGTCATACAAATTCAGAAACTAAAGTATAATAGTTTACTCGTAAGAAGAAAAAGCAAACCAAAAAAAAAAAAAAAAACCAACCATCTATAATACTTCGAAAAAGTTGTATACATGAATCAAGCTGAAAGATTTAATGCTGCAATGAACAGTGCAAGCCCACAACGAGTGTGAGAGAAGACTTGGAAGTGGAAGCAATTAACCAGTTATACAACCTGCAGAAGGCATAAGAAAGGTTGAGAATGTCATTCATAATAGGAAAAATGAAAGCATTTGTATTTAGCTTTAATACATCCCCACGATTTAGATTTAATTTCTTTAATGACATACTCTGCACAAGGCTGTTGGTTTCGAAAAATGACAGCATTTCGGTGATTTCAAATTGATGCAACCCAAATAGCATAAGTACACCTCGAGACTTTACACCTTGAACCAAGCCATAATGACTCCAAAAATGCCCACAGCAACATGTAGGCAGAACTCATTGAAATCCAAGCCAACTATAGCTTAGTTGTCAAATATGATAAGAGAAGTCATAGCTAAAAATAAGGTGATTTGCACTTTTCAGCATCAGTCCACACAACACGCATGTAGAGTCAGTATTATAAGTGATGATGTTTCTCTTCAATAATTGGTCATATGTCTCGATTCTATTAAGAACCAATCTCCATGTAAAAACAATAGCTTTAGAGGGAGCTTTCAGTTTCCACAATAATGAAAATAAGTTATCCACTACCCCAGAAGATGCATTATGCAGTAAGGAATAGACATCTTTAGCAGTGAATAGTCCCTCAAAATTGTTCTTCCATTCAAATTGTTTCACAGGAATTTGATTGATGTCAGTAAAGAATTGTTCTACAGTTTCCTCCTCACGAGGCAAAATAGATCTCCTCCAATCAATTTTCCAAACCCAATTCGATTGTTGTCATTCTCCCAGCTGCATTACTAGCAACTTTTTATTAACCGCAAGGGAAAATAATCGTGGATACCACCTAGATAAGCAACCGTTTCCTATCCAATCATCCAACCAGAACCTATAAATTAATCATCTCTCCCTACTTTACAACCCAGATTATCCATGAACCAAGAGGACCTAGACTGCTCACCAGTGAAGGAAATAATGTCTCTTCACCATTGAGAGATTCTATTAATACATAGAAACAAAAATGCTACGTTAAAACACTTATTTGAACAATAAAAAAACAAACTCAACCCAAGTTGTAGAAAATCTTATTTTAACAGCACTTAAACATTAATATTACCAATACTAAGATATACAATAAAAATACTAACATTTGCCAATTTCATCATTGCGATCTAGCGGCTTGTTTTAATTTTCATTAATTGAAACCTGACTTGGGATTATGTGGACTTTGTATTATTCGTTCGCATAAGTTAATATTAGAAATAGATGTTGATGCGCTCACCTTAGCTGTCTCTGTTATAATTTTAATATAATAAATATATGATGTGCATTTAGATAAAATTAGGTTTTATAATTCTTATTTTAAACTAGGACTTTAATACAGGTTTGCAATACTTTTTAAAAAATTCCTTTTTCAACAAAAAAATAATGTTAATTTTAAAAATAAATAAAACAGAAGATAAACTAATTAAGTTTTTTATTATACGTCACTGTAATTGTAAAATAAAACAAAATAAAAGGTGTATCGGGTTCAAGTTTAGTAGAAGGCCAAAACGAGGCCGGCTTTTAGATCCCATATAAACTCGAGTATTTTCAGATAAGACAAACAAAATCCTAGCTCTTGGATACAGTTAAGTGACCCATACACACATAACTGGACAAGACAGCATTGCCTTGGAGAACTACCTGTTCATGTCAAATCCTTATGCTTTCTAAAGACAAAAAATGCGCATGCAATTTGCTGCTAATTCTAATTTCTTTTTGTCTCTGAACTGTTTCTCCAATCTCAATCCCTTGAGAATTGCATCATGCTTAGTCATAGGTTTAGCTCTAGAAGGTAGAGATTATAAACTACAAAACTGGAATCATTCAATGTTTAAATGAAAAATCGCAGATAGGATTGCAGAAACATTGCAGCATGTGCATGATTGCGAAATTTAACCATTATATATTTTAGTTTTGATTCATTGTTATTCTAAAATTATTTCATAACATAATTTTAAAAAATAAACAAATTTATATTGACACAAAAGATTATCATCAATAATTAATTAATTAGAATAATATATTTCACTCTGATGCTTTTTTTCTTTTTCTTTTATTATCTTATGTTTGGATTGGTAAATTTAATTACCGCATTCATCATATTCGATCTGAAGATTGAATATCCGTTGTTCTAAAACGAAGTTGTCAAGCACGAATTGCGTTAAAGACTATGTAATATATACTGCAAGGTTATACGAGGAAGCAAAATTTATTTGCATAAGCTTTGGTTTTTACTATATATATCAATGGTGTGCCGGCCACAATATATGAAGCCTATAAATGCAAACAGATGTAGTTTCAACTGCAACGCAAACTAGGTAACTAATCAAGTAACATTATAACATTATTAATGATGGTAAAGGTCACCCTATGCGTGTCGTCCTTGATGTGTATACTGGCTTTGGCCACAGCACAAAGTGCCATTGTGCAGTCTACATATCATTTATACCAACCTGAGCAGCATAATTAATTGGGACTTGCTTGCTGTGAGTGGATATTGTGCCACTTGGGATGCAAACCAGCCATTCTCATGGCGAAGCAAATATGGTTGGACAGCATTTTGTGGAGCTGTTTGGCCTCAAGGAGAAGCTTCTTGTGGCTGGTGTTTAAGGGTATGCTATGCACCACTCCGTCATCATTCCTTATGATAAACAAATTAAGCAAGCTCCTTAGTTGTACATGTAGATGCATATACATTCTAGCTACTAATAATTACATGCATATATACACATACATATTCTAATTATTTTCTTCTTCTTTTTATATATTCACATTTTGCTTTGCTTTTTGATTTATCAAGAAAGTTCAATAATTTGTCGTTGATGGGGTTGTACGTAGGTGGCAAACACTCGAACGGAAATTTTCAAGGCCATCTTATCGTCCATTATGAATTTGTGGACTGCGGTGACGACTAAACATGCATGTCGTTGTTAATTGAGCTCATATATATTGCAGGGGCTATAGCTAGCATGCAAGTCTAAGAAGAATGATTCCCGTGGGTTATTTTTACTAGCATGATTTAGCAAAGTATACGTACAAGCGTAATAAAGTTATGTTGGGTAGTTACCAATTGCATGTGATTGGAAGGAAGGAAGACTGTTGTTATATTTCGTTTCATTTTCCATAATAAATGTAAAAAGTCATTTGAATTTCTCTAAACTCTAAAAAGTTTTTCCTTTTATTTTCCTTTTCGAGCTTGAAATTAAAGTTGCAATATAGCGGATGCATATGTATGTTGGGTTAAGATTCATGAGTTCTTGAATTTTGCTATATAAAAAAACTAATAATATTAAGAAGTAATAATCAATATTTGTTGGTAAAAAAAACTCATGGCACGATAAATTTGATGAAGGTAAATCAAGAATAGCTTTTATAAAATTGATTCTAATATGAGTTAATAATCTATTTTAAAAATAATTAATAGATTAAGTTTAACATGTAAAATTCAACGTTTTCCTATATTAATTAAAAAACGTATTGACACTCGTGAAGTAAATCAATCTGCACTATTGGGTATACTTATAATGTTGTTTAGTGACTATTTTTTTAATTTCCTTCCATTTAATATAGCCTGTGTGCCACACTCTTGCATTTACAAAGATTTATATAAACTATTTATAAAGAGAGAGATATTGTGTCAAAAAAATATTATAAAGAGAGAAGTGAGGTATTTATTTCTCACACTAATTGATGTCTAGCTTCTTTTATTACAAAAATTATGACCTATCTATATAAGTCATAATGGAACCAACGTAAGCAGTAATAAGTATTGCAGTAAAAAAAGAAAAAAGAAGCAGTAATAAATAAAGATAAACTGAAGTACACTTCAGCATATATACCTCAAGATTAGTCAAAGATGATACACAGAACATATCCCAAATTACTCTAAATCTATCAGATTTTAAGGGCTAGCTTTGTCAAAATGTCTGGAATCTAGTCTATGAACTAAGAGTACTCCAACTGCAAGTGTCCTTTTATTGATTTGATCACGAAGAAAATGAAACTTAGTTTAAATATATGTTCTTCTATCACGAGCAACAGGGTCAGGGTGTTATTGGCAAGCTTATTGTTGATTTGTTGTCAATCAATAGTTTCATATATAGATTCTTAATGTTCCAACTTCATCTTACCAGGTAGCATCGATCTCCAGCCATACGGTTTGGCAAGCTGCCAAAAACCCTAAAGTATACTCTATTTCACATTTAATGGGAGTGGTTAGCTAGTTCACAATATTAATACACATCAAACTTATGAAAAAAGATCTAAGTTTGATTTTTATAAAATACATCATTTAAAAGTGATAGTACTTTAAGTGTGAATAAATCTAAAAAAAAAACTAGGTGACATTTGTAACCCAAAGTAACTGAAATTTGTAAAAATATTTGGAAGGTTATACTAAAAAGCTAAAAGCACTCATTACAATGCACTAAAAAAATGTATGTTTAGTGGTGGTCATCATAAACCGCCAGAAAATGCTGTTTTAGGGCTACTTCTTTATTTTTGTTTTTTCACTTAACCTTATAAACTCCGTTATGTAGCATTTGAGACTTCGCATGTGCCAAAATTTCAAAGCTTTTGGAGTATTTCTCACACTCTTTACTTAGGACATCATTTGAAAAGAAAAATTGTCTCAACTTTCAAAAGCAAATTAGAAACCCTTGACATATCATTAAAATCGATATTCTTTTTCTTCTCTCTCTCCTATTCTTCTTCTCTTTGCGTCGTCGCCATCACTGATTTCAGTCACCATTGGCCTTGTTTTCTCAATCTAAATGTATAGAATCCCTCATCTAGTTGATCTATATCAAAGTCCCAATTAAGAAAATTTCCTGCAACCGAAGCTTTGATCAAACTCTAGCTATGACCATTAAATCCATCTCTGGCTATCACTGTAAGCTTCTTAGAAATCTACTCTGATTAAAGCTTTCTTCTTATCAACCGCAACAAGACTTCACTAGGTAAACCCAATTTGAACTGTAGCCCGAGCTTTTGCTTGTGCCTGAGAAGCTACTCCTTCACTTGCAGTTCTTCTCCTTCAATTTGATTCTATTTACATTGCATTACCTTTATTTATTTATTTATTTTTTAAATACGTCTAAGGACGCATTTTGTCGTTACGTCTTTGCTATTGAGTTAAATTAAGAAAATGTCTTGTGGCACGTAGAAGAGTTTGAGAAAAGCACTTGGAGCACATCCAATCTTGTGTAAGCATTGCTTTTTATTTGATTATGGAAGGAATAGGGAGAGCGTTGAAAGGAAGGGATTGACTCATTCCATTCAAAGTCCAGTTAGAGCTTAATTTCCTCTCATTTATTGAATTCTCTTAGTTGGAATTTGTTTTAAACTCATGGATTTCCCTGTTAATTTGATAACGGCTAAATATGAGTTATTTCATAATAAAAATATATTAAAAATATCTTTGAAAATATTTATTTAATAGTTATTTTTTTGTCTAAATGATAAGAATTGATACTTTTATTATTTATGACTTGCAGATGTGAAAAGATAAGATTACAAGATTTAAAAGATATTGATAACAGCTAAATATGAGCTAATTTGAAAATATCTTTAAAAATATTTATTTAGTAGTTATTTTCGACTTAAAAGATATGAATTGATATTTTTCTTATCTATGACTTGTAGATATAGGAAAGATAAGATTTTCAAAAGATATCAAAAAGATAGATAAGGAAAATTTTTTGAATCAAGCCAAAGTCTATTTTATCAGCTATAAATGTAGAGTCAGGCAGGAGAAAAGACACCAAGTCTCAGAGTACTCTGACTACTACTTAAAGTCTGAGAATTCTTACTCTCTTCTCTCTTTTTATCATCTTTCTTCCACCCTCTTCCAGTGTAAGCCCTCAATGGTCATGAGTGGCTAAACTCTTAGTTAGAGCCTGGTAGGCCTAAAAAACCAAAGAGATGTATGATGTACTTTATATTTATCAAAGATTATTTTTCTATTCTATTATCTTTTATGTCTTTATCTTGCATTATTCATCTTTACATCCTTTTAGGGGTTAGACACTCAAAAGAGGGTAACTTCTAATAGTACAAAAAGAAAAGGATTTCATAAGAAAGTAATTGCTAGGAATAGAATGATAATTTTATGCCCATGCATTCTTGCAAACATCTAGAATGAATAAAATAGGCTTGTCATCGTGAGAAATCAGTAGCAAGTAAATGAACAGATGTGTGTAGAATAGAATCACCTAAATTGATAAAGAAAAATCATAAAGACATACATCTTAGGCAAATAAGGCATGCTAGGTCCTAACATTAGCATTCCATTAAATTCTCTCTTTAATTATTCTATTTTTTATTTACTATTATTGTCTTCTACTCTTTCTTTTATTTTCTTATAAATTGAAAAGTATCCAAGATAAGTACAATACAAAATCCCTGTGGATTCGACACTCGGATTTCCGAGTACTTTATTACTTGTGACAAATTTGGTATACTTGCCAACAAGTTTTCGTAGTCTTCCCTCACTTCATTTTGGTATTAAGCATTCAGATTTGACAGTAAGGGTGGTTTTGTGTTCCTGTTATCTCCCACACCAGAATTGTCGACCTGGTATTGAATCACAAGACTCAAATTCTCTATATTGCAGATATTATCTTTGTTATCATGTACTTGGAGATTGTTCCTGGTTGTTTGGTTCTTGAATCTGGAGCTAGAAGTGGATCTTTGACTACTTCACTTGCAAGGGCATTTTCTCTTTCAGGCCATGTTTATACGTTTGATTTCCATGAACAAAGGGCTTCATCAGCTAGGTAATAAATAAGAAAGAAATAGTGTGATTTTTCCTATAAAAATTGACATTGTAATTGACATAATAGGATGTTTACTTTTATGGATTTAATTTCCATTATAGTAGTTTTTGTTTTTTACTACTTGATATAACAATACTCTGCTATGTTCTTAGATCATGTAAGGATTCCTCTCCAATCTCCATATGATTTAACTTTCTAGGATGTCTGGGGAAAAATGGATCTAGAAATCAGTTTATAATTTTGCCCTGTACAATTAACGTATGCTGACCTCCAAAATTGACAATTACATGATACTGTAAACTCTAAAGGCTTAGACTCTCCTTCTCTGCTTCCAAAATTTGGTGCGTGATAGTCCTTCTTCCAAAATTTGGTGTGTGATAGTCCTTGTTGGTTTCTACTTGTAGGTGTATGCAGATAATACTTTAAGGTCATTCTCTCAAAAACTGCTATTTGTTGTGTGTGTGTGTTATGCTCCTCCACGCAAATAAAGCAGACCAACATATGTCTGCAAAGGATCGCAAGTGATTTGTCAAAGCAAGCCAGCAAAATGAGCTTTGTATGTAATGGACCGGAAGTGGGCTTCAAAAACATTATTGTTCCATTGAAACTTTGGGCTGAACGAAACCAATACACTTTCATCCGCTGGTGAGTGCTTTTGAGTAGCATTTTTTTCTAAAATAGATACAATTTTGAAAAGCAAATTTTTCCTCTGCTTCACCAAGTGGTGACACCTGTATTTTTTTTGCTAATTAATGCAATTTATGGGTTCTCAAATGTTATTATTATGGATTACTTTATTTTTTATTCTTTATTCTCTTATTCTTTGTGGGCCGCATTGAGCTGCCACTGAACCCAATTATTAAGCATGATGCCCTTTTGTGGCCCATGCATGACTAAGAGGGTTAAGTAGAATCTAAAGGCTAGAATAGCTCTTTGCTCCAGGAGGGGTTAAGTTTCTTAAAAAAATAATTTTCTTGATTCTTAAACTAGAAGTCTTTTAATGAAGGTTAGCAATACTTACTTCTAAATAACAATTTCTTTCTTCAACAAAAAAAAAAATACTAGTTTAAAAAAAACGAACTCATACTTTGTCTTTATATGTCACTGTAAACCAGCTGTGTCTTGTAAAATAAAATAAAACGTTTATGAGCTACAAGTTTAGAAGAAGGCCAAAAGGAGGCCTGCTTTAGATACCTTAATACAGTCGAGTATTTTCAGATATGGCAAACAAAATCCAAGCTCTTGTATTTGGTTAAGTGACCCCCTACACATATCTGAACAAGACATCATTGCCTTGGGTTTGTGTCAAATCTTTTATTCATTTTAAAGACAAAAAGAGCCCATGTAATTTGCTGCTAACTCTAATTTATTTTTGTCTCTGTCTGAACCATTTGTCCAATGTCAATCCATTGAGAATTGCTTCATGCTTTAGAAGGTAGTAAATATAAAGTACAAAAAGTGGAACCAGTCAATCGCAGATAGGATTAATGCAGAAACATTGTCCAAGCCCCATGTGCGTGCGTGATTGCGAAATTTAATTAAGGGACAAAATACACGGGCATTGACAGGCAAATCTTGTGTGCATGCAATAATATGTAGTATTGAATTGAGCTTTATAAATCATATCTTTTTTATTACAGGCCGGAAATTCAAAGTAAATAAACTTCTTATGGTGACCGTCATCAATCAGTTTCTTCCACATAATTTTCAACGAAGATCTTTGATTCAGAATGGTTTCACAAGTATTTAATCAACAAATAGAGCATTTTCCTAATAGATTAATGCTTTATAAATTATAATTACACATATGCATGTTAACAATTTTCCTTTCAGCTAAGATGATAACTAATTACGGATGCATTCAACAAATCATTTTTAATTAGTTTATATTTTATTATCATGCATGCAATTAAGATGTCAGGCATGAATTGTGTTAAAGACTATGCAATGCGTATTGTAAATTTGCAATGTAATTCCAATGCTATACGAGGAAACAAAATTAGTTTGCATAAGCTTTGATTTTTACTATCATCATTCATGGGTGCCGGCCCCAATGAAGCCTATAAATGCAAGCACACATCTAAACCAACAGCAAGGCAAAGTGTCAAAGTAATTAAGCTTAACAAAAATACTAACAATGATGGCAAAGTTTATCCTATTCGTGTTGTCATTAGTGTCTCTATAATAATGATTAATTATGAGTATGTTTTATAGTTAAATTATATAGAATTTTTTAATTTTTTAATTTTTTTTAAGTAAATAATTGTTAAATTAACATTATTTTTAAGTTTTTGTATGTGAAATATTAAAAGTGGTGAATTTATAATATTTAATGAGTAAAATAAAGTAAAAAAAAAAGGATAATTATGGAAAACATGATAATTAAGGAAAACAAGCTAATTAAGAAATATAGAATAATTAAAAAAATAGGCTAATTCAGGAAAGTAAAGGTGGACTTAACGCGAGAAGTCCGCTTAGCACTCAGCTAATCTGCAACGGTAAAAGAAGAGGAAAAAAAGAAAAAACACATCGAAATTTCAAGAGAATACAATTCCTTATAAAAAGCAAAGGCTAGAAAAAGGTTCCTTCCCTCTTCCTTTACTAAATATTTCTATTTTGTAATTGTAAAGCCTCTACGACAATGAGAGACTAAACCCCCTTTGTTGGGAACTTGACAGTCAACTACTCTTAATGTAATTTCTCTTCCTATCTATTTATGAATCTATTTATGAATGTTACATTTGCATTATTTTTTCTTGTGCTTAATATTATTATTTGTGGTTTGATCACCCATTTGAAGGGTAAGTTTTAGGGATAGCGTTAGTGTATGTTATTTTTCAATAGAATTGGGAAATTGTATATAAATAAAGTCTAGGGATAAGTTAAATTTTTTTAGCCTGTTATACATCTTTATTATTAATGCAATTTATTATTTTAGCTCTACAAAAGGATTTGAGAGAGGAAAAATAAATAAATTAGGTTCTTTCATACGGGGACCAAAGTTAGAGTATATTAGTAGATGCATGTTTAAATTAAAATAATTATAAATAGAGAAAAATTATTAATATTACATCGAGAAGTAGTTCTGGTAGGCTAAGCTCCCAACATTCTCATCTTTTAAATTTAACTTCTATAATAATTGACTTTTTTTCCTTTATATTTTTTAATTAATTAATTTAAATTCTTATTTAATTTCTCCTTTTGTTTGATTTAATTTTTTATCAATTTAAATTATTATTTTTTCATAATCTTTTTAAATTAATTTTCTTTAATCTCTTTTATTAATAAAATATTTATCTACCTAAATACAAATAAAATCTCAATATTCTATTTAACTTTATTATTTTGGACAAATTGATGCACTTACTGATTCATGGCCAGTGTAATTGCTTTGGCCACTGCGCAAAGTAGCATTGTGCAGTCTACTTATCATTTGTTACCAACCTGAGCAGCATAATTGGGACTTGCTTGCTGTGAGTGCATATTGTGCCACTTGGGATGCAGACCAACCCTTCTCATGGCGAAGCAAATATGGTTGGACAGCATTTTGTGGACCTGTTGGGCCTCAAGGCCCACCTTCTTGTGGCAAGTGCTTGATGGTACGTATATATATATTGCCCCACTCCATGCATATCTTACTAAACAAACTAGGCAATCTCCTATTCTCCCCAATAGTGTACATGTGTATCAGGATTTAATTCAATTGATTGAATCAAGTGTGTGAGTGTTGTAAATCCCATAATATCATATTTAATTTTTATTCCTAACTTCAATTTACTTAAAAATGTCATAAGTAATTATTATTTTCTTCTTTTTTATTTATTTACCTTTTGCTTTTGAATAATCAAGAAAGCATAATAATTTATATATTGTTGATGGGGGGTTGTAGGTGACAAACACTCGAACAGGAGATCAACAAATAGCTAGAATTGTAGATCAATGCACAAATGGAGGTTTTAACTTGGACGTTAGTGTGTTCCAAAGACTTGACTCTGACGGAAATGGAAATGCTCAAGGCCATCTTATTGTTCACTATGAGTTTGTGGACTGTGCTGACTAAACATGTCGTTGTTAATTGAGCTCATATTGCAACGGCTAGCTAGCAAGTCCAGGAAAATTGATTCCCGTGGATTGTTTATTTTTACTTGATTTAGCAAAAGTATGAGCATAATAAAGTTATTTTAGGTAGTCACCAAACCAATTGCATGAAATTGTAAGTAAGAATGTTGTCGTTTGTTGTTTTATTTCATTTCATGCATTTTTCACAATAAAAGTCTAAAGTGGATTTCTCTAAAGTGTTTCCTTTTATTTCTCTTTTCGAGCTTGAAATCAAAGTTGCAATATATCGGGTGCATATATAAAGTGTATATTTTAGTTATAATAAATAAATATTTTTAATATATATATATATATATATTATATTTTAAATTTATAATGAATAATTAAAATTTTGATATAATCCTTTTAACTATTAACAATTTTTTTAAAAGAAAAAGAGGTGGTTATAAGAACATCAAGCATATATGAATATGAATACCGTACATGCATAAGTCTTACATCACCCATCCAACACAGACAAAATTGTGTTGAGGCGGTGAGGCCATGAAGGTGGGCTCATAATATTTGTCATTTGGACTTGCTGGAGCTGGGCTTGTAATTTCATTGGATGAACTCGACTATTTCTTTTGTCTTAATATAGACATGTCAATGTTGCATGATAACTCTGATCTATGTTGTAGCCGTATGATTGTGATCTGATCATTCAAGATGCTTTCTTTGTTCTGTTGTAATCAGTTGCCACAAACGATTTTTAGTAAAGAATATATATACCATCATATTAGAAACAGACAAGCGAGGAATTTGGCCTTTTTCCTGTTTGTTTCTCTTTTTTATTTGTCCCCCCCTCAGCCATTCTGCTCTCCAAAACAACTTAATGATAAGGTCACGTTCTGCACAAAGTTTAATTGGATAAAACAAGACTAAATTGATAAGTTTATGAGTGAAATAGCAAGGGATGTTGTTTCACATATGCTTATTTCCAAGTTGTTAGCTGGCAAGGAGTAAAGGTCCATTTTGCATATATGGTCATAATTATACGTATAGATAGATATATTGCATGTGATTAGTTACCTTAGCTTCACCATGAATGGTGACAGCATTAATTGATTGCAGAAATACTTAACGACCACATCTTGCATATTGTGTGTGTATCTTTTAATACCAAACAATCTTCTTACAATTACTCAGTGGGGTTCAGAACCAAAGAACACACAGATGCAAGGAAAGGTTAAACAATAATTCATCTGATACATTTTAATAACTAAAGTAAAAGAAGATGGTTTCAAATAAAACAAAATTGCCCTTCATAGGGCATATAATAAAGCCAGAAGTAAACCAAATGCGTCAAGTAACCACCCTGACTTGAAATGTATAATGAGACAAGTCTAATAGTAATTGATATTATTAAAATACAAAATTAATCAATTCTAATTTCTATTATTAAATTATTTGACATTATCATTTTGATTAAGTATACCAAATTTTACTTAATTTATACATTTTATTATATATTATTTAGTAACAGACAGATATTTATATCTCAAATAACATACTATTCATTAAAATAAAAGTGTAACGAAGCACTATTAATTAGTTTTTTATTAACATAAAATTTTATAAATTTTTTCTATTTTATAAAAAAATTTAATTTAATAATTAAATTGGTTAATTTTATATTATAAAAAATCTTATAAGGTAATGCAAGTGCAAAAATTTAACATTTGGCGTCAATTAATTTTGTTCCATATATAATTATATAAATCTAATGCAATAAAGGGTGATTTCTTTTCCTCTCATGAAAGAACTTAGCCTAATAAGCAGTAGCATTACCGGTTTTGTAATATACTTCTGCCATATCTACGTTTTGCTTTTATTTTATTTTTTATGAAGTACTGATTAATACGATAATAAATAAATAAATGTTTTTTTATAGAGGAGTATAAATGAATTTTTATTGTACTTTGGATTCCTTTAATTTTGATTGTATATGATTTTGATCTCCTAAATCTTTCCAGTTAAATTTATCTAAGCTCCCCTGCTTTTAAAATTGGACAATTTAGTCTTACCAATATATTTTCTCCTTAAAATTCACAAATTATTTTTTTTACTGAAAATTTGCACAAAATGACTGGATTAAATTATTTTAAATATTAATATACTTAAAACTTACCAACTAAAATATGAAATTTCACAAAAAAAAAAATCTTCAAATTATATTCTCACATCTTATAAAATCCTTCAGGTTTTATCAAATTTCATAAGTTTTAAAATTAATTCATATTCCAAATTTACCACAAACCCTCAAAATAGAGATATTTAATATGTTAAAAATGTTCTGAAAGATGAAAATCAAAATAATTGAAATTAAAGAAACTAAAAATATAATTAAGTAAATGAATAAATAAATAAATCCGTTAGCTTAGTTGAGTACCTTATTAGTGGGGTAAGAGAAAAGCTAATTAGCGTCTACTAACTACGACCACATATATAAATAACTATTCTACGTGATGCATAGATAGGATCTAGCCTTCATATGTCAACTGCTCTGTTAGAGATTCTTAGACCATTTCTATCAATATTTTGAACCCAAATTTGCATGTTCTTGATCCACCTATCTAACACTCCTGTTTGTATCCATCAAGTAATATGTTACACCGTATTAGCCCCAAACATCCCAACGACAACTCATTTACTTGCATCCAGTTTTACAAGAACTATCCATAAGTAAAAAAAGTAAAAACTGATAATAAATCAAAATAATGCTAATAGTCTAATACTAATAATGAATAGTATTTCATATTTATTTATTTTTACGCAATTTATTATCACAAGAAAAGTCAATGTCAGAACTTGGGAAAACAAAAAGATTTCTATGTTTTTCAGACATGTAGGTCACAGAATTTTTTGCTATCTTGGGGTGAACTTTGTAACTACAAAGTAAATAAATAGAAGAGAAGAGAGACAAGAAGAGAGTTGAAAATATGAGAGAAGTGTTGGGTTTGTTAGTAGTGTATGTATGGCGTGTGTATTGCTTTGCTTCTCTTTCTCTAAGTCTTTGTTCACGCTCTCTTCTTTTCTTTGTCTTGGTCTAACATCCAACAACACCCAAACCCAACAACAACATTGAAGGGTGTCGGCTTCATTTTAAGTAATTTTTGTGGCAACAATCAAACCCCATCTGACGATTTCGCCCCCCAAACCCAGTGAGTTGAATTCCCTCCCCAGATCCACATCGGTACGTAGAATCCTGCTGTGGTGAGGTGCGGTGTATTCATTGGACAAGATTGGAATGCAAAGGTTGATTGATTAATACTAACAAATAATCATCTTAGCCACAAGAGATGGTGTCAAGTCAGCTGGTGAAAGTGAAGAGAGATACGCTACGACCATGCATGACATGCCCTCTCTGCCATAACTTCTTCAAAGATGCCACCACCATCTCTACGTGCCTTCACACCTGTTCGTCTCTCTCTCACTCGATTTCGATGCTGCTTCTGATTTTTTTTTATTCTCTCTCTTTTGGATTTTGACGTTGCTCTTGTTTATCCACCCCCGCTAATTGCAACGCATTGTTCTTTGTTTGACCCCCCATCTGCGTTCTTGCTTCTCGTTGTTCTTGTTCTTTAATTTATATTCAATTGCCTGGATTTTCTTGATTTGGGTTTTCAATGCGGTTCCTTAATAGTTTGTTATTGGTGATTTCAATGATCTGGTTTCCTATCATTGCTACTGCGTGAAGAGAAGGTCAAACAATTCTTTTGTTACTGTGGTAGAGCAATACGATTGACATGATAACTGAGCTTACATGTTTTACTTTTCTGTGGGGTTTCTGTGATTTGACGCGTAAGGAATGGAATCATCTTAATTGTGTCTTGAGGTGGTGTACTGTTATGAAGTTTCTTGAGGATGCAGTGGACTTTCAAACATGTTTGTTGTCTGATTCGAGCAGTGCGTGATATTTGTGACATTCCTGAATCACACACTTGCACCTTCTAGCTTGCTCATGTTTTGAGTTCATTTGTTGACACTTTCAAGGATCTTCTGTGCAATGCACTGAACTATGAACCCTACACCAGTTTGCAGGAAATGCATATATGAGAAACTCTCGGATGAGGAGACGGATTGCTGTCCTGTGTGCAATATTGACTTAGGCTGCCTTCCGGTGGAGAAACTCAGGTCGGTTGCCAACTTAATATTGCAATTTGTGCGATTTATAACTTCTTTGAACTGGACTGAACAAACATGCAGCTGCAATTTCTGGTTGGAGATAAATTAATATTTGTTACTTTGTTTATTCTGTTCTGTCTTCTCCTTCCTTCTCATTAGTATTTGTTGTTTGCTTGTATGAGAGGACATGCTGGTAAATGTTTACCAATGCTCATGATCAATCTCTACCTTTTTCTTTCTTGTTATAAAACATATTTATCTAGTATGAGCAAATGAAAGTTGAGGCCATCAGTGTTAAATGGCGTGGCGGTTTTTTTGCCAACCGCCATAGGCAATTTGTGAAGGGAGGCCCACTATTGTGGCACTAGAGGCCGCAATTGTATGTTTATATGGCAGAATGTTTGCCTTCCACTGTGTTATGACATCTGCCATTGATAACATTGCCTTAAATATCTTTCCCAATGTATCGCTGAAGTACTTCGCCAAACTCATTCTATTTCTTTCAGTAAGATTTCTACTTTTGTTTTCCCTACTTTCAGAAATTTTAATCACAAAGTATTATTTGTTGCATCCGTCTTAATTTGTTTCACAGATAATTGTTTAACTGTTGACCTTTCAGAATGCAGACACAAAATTTTGTTTAGTAAAAATAGTATCTATTATATTTTAGAGGGCATCTTCCTAAGCCTAAAAGACTGCCAATAGCTTAGCATTTTCAATTAGATTGTGTCTTAAATGTGAATTTCATCTACAGCTTGTGATTTTTGGTGAACACTAATATTTTTATATAATGGATCTTCATTATGAAAACCCCAATCAGAGTGATGTCGTCCCCATATTCAAGCATGTGAGATTTGAATGAGTTATTCTTAGAGGTTGCATGCATAAATTGTTTTGTAGATTTTTAAAAACCAGCAGTGTCATAAATCTGTAGGAAGATCTTTGCAAAACAATCAACGGTTCCTATTAATTATATGCAGGCCAGACCATAATTTGCATGACATAAGGGCAAAAATATTCCCTTTTAAAAGAAAAAAGATCAAGGCCCAAGAAGTTTTGTCTTCAATATCATTGCCTGCAAAAAGGAAGGAAAGATCACTTTCATCATTGGTAGTCAGTGCTCCCAAAGTTTCAATGCAACCTGGCTTTACAGGAAAGAGAACAAAAAACAGTACAAGAAAGGCTGCCGCTTTACGTGGATGCAGTTTCCTTCTTGACGAATCCATAAAGAAGGAACAAGCAAATGGTGACGATAATATGGTATGCTCAATTTTACCTGATTCATCAAATATGACTTCTGAAAATGAAAGTCAGGTGTGGGCTATGGGGACAACAGGACTTGGTGTTACTTTTCTATTTGTGTTTTGACTTTTGCCGGTTTCTATGTGACATTAATTAAGCCTCTGTTTCATATAATGGTCATGTATAAGTGGATAATGGTTATGTATAATCATTGGTTCACTATATTGTAGGATTCTTCCATGCCTGAACCTTCTAAGAAGCATAAGCCCCATGAAGATACAGAGAACAATGTGGAACATACAGAAGGGAAGGTTGATCTCTGGACACCACTGAACTGTCTTGTTGAAGCTGCCAACAGAACAAAGTCCTCCAGGTCAAATTCACAAGCAACTCCTCTTGCCAAATTAGAGTCCCCAACTACTCCTCATGGTGGACAAGATACATCTGAAACTACAACCAAAACAGACCTACCTGCTTCTGCCAAGAGTGAATTAAACATTCCAAAATCCAAAAATAAGGATACTGGACATAAAACAATATTTGGAGATGACAAGGATGCAAACAGCTTGCCTTCAGGACCAGGGAAGCGAAGAAGGTTGCGTCCTGCTGGTCAGAAAAGAGTTGCTGCATCTGAGATGTCTGCCTCTTCCCCAGCCCCACTAGATACAACAGGGGGCAAGTGCAACAGGAAAAACAGTCCTATTTGGTTTTCATTAGTTGCTTCAGAGGACCAGTAAGTTTTTTATATATACAACAACCGTACTAATTATAAAATGTTGAGCTTCTGCAGTCATTAAAGAAATTGATGTTATTATTCAGGAAAGGAGATGTTCCCTTGCCACAGATCTCAGCATGTTACTTAAGAATAAAGTAATTCTTCTGACTCTCATTGCCATTCTGTTCATCTATTTTTGTTTTTAGTTTTTCTTGATTTTTATGTTAAGTGACTATGACTTTGGCCTGTGAATTGAATAGAATATAACTTTTCTAATTTTGGTGTCAAAATTAAGCTAATAAGCAATAATAAGACAAAAAAAAAGTGTTACTGCATTTAAATATATGGCTGACGGATGTTCAAACAAACACTTTCATGCTGCATTCTAAGAAAGTATATTCACCATGTTTTCCAGGAAGCAAATAGTGAAATTTAATCTTCCATATTTTGTAACTTAGTTTTGGACTGACTAATTTCCTTAGAACAACCATAGATTCAAAAATCCACAGATTAGATCGTTGTCTTCCAGCCTGTTTGGTTCTGGGTTTCATAGGCTACAGCACACATAAGAGACTCAGAAACCAATGCTAATCTATATAGCTTCTCCCTTTAAGTGGGAATTAAACATGAGTCTTTTGTGACATGAAGCCAAACAGGCTATACGTCATATGTTGATTTGATTTTGCTGTGTTATTCTAGATGGCAGTTGCATGCATTGGTGATTATTGTCTGAATCACAGTTTTATTAAAGGGAAACTTAGCTTCTAGATTGACTCATTTGAAATGTGTTGGATTTTTCTGGCTTCTTTCGTTCTATTGTTGCTTTACTTCCTTGTCCTCTTTCTTTTCTCTTTTAATTTTCTTCAATATATTCCCTTATAAGAATTTATAGGTGATAATTGTGTAATTCTTTGTTTCTTACCTCATCACAGGGATGGTGCGGTGCCTGTCTCATTTATTCAGAAGTACCTTGTGAAGAAACTTAATCTTGCCTGTGAAGCAGAGGTGAGTAAATTATAATCACTACCTTCTAAGAAATAAGAATGGTTGGCACTTTCTCTCTCCTGCTTTCTGTTTTCTTGTTTTCTCTTACTTTGGTTTTAAGGATGTAGTTGTAGTAAGAATTTGTTGTCCTTGGATCATTTTGCTGTATAAGGTGTGTCTAGTGTGTCTATAGTTGTTTGTGAGAACTGATAAATTGCTCCAGGAAGCCAAGC
Organism: Glycine max; assembly: GCF_000004515.6. Taxonomy (NCBI): domain Eukaryota; kingdom Viridiplantae; phylum Streptophyta; class Magnoliopsida; order Fabales; family Fabaceae; genus Glycine; species Glycine max. The sequence goes on from NC_038246.2 coordinate 39,840,561, forward strand.
AACATAGTGCAAGCCTTGTGGACATTGTCTGAGGCTATCTTAAGAAATTACTACAACTATGAAAGCTAGAATTTATGGGCTGCCTGAGAATCTTTTCTAAACTTTGTATGCTTCTACATAATAGAAAACAGCAAATATTACAAATGCACAACTACGAACAACTGACTAGAAGAGAAATAGAGTCTCCACTGACACGATCCCTTGCACCCATCCGATTTGCTATGTATTGAAAATGAAAATATTGGAAACAAATTTATTGTGTTGAAGTTTTAACACCAAGTCACCAAGTAGGCACTCGGTACTGAATGAACATTGAAGGTATTGAAATAATGACTCCTTGGTCCTTTCACCTTGGGTCCAAGTTTTACCAGGTGAAAACAACACCTGAATTTCCCATTAATTGGTCGGAAATTTTGTCATCTCCAATGCAACCCTTTTCCTAATATCACACGGATCTATGTGAACTTTTCTATTTTGACAAAAATTATGAAATCAACACATTTTCTTTCCAAATAAAAAATATAGTAATTCAAGTTATTGGATGGTGCTGTAGATTGATGCTGTTTTGTAATTTTGCGCAGGTGGAAATAATGTGCCGGGGTCAGCCAGTGCTCCCATCTTTACAACTGCATAATTTAGTAGATCTATGGTTCCGGACAGCATCAACCTCAAAAAAGATACCAGCATCAGTGGGGTCCTCAGCCAAAGATTTTGTGATGGTTTTATCATATTGTCGAAAGGCCTTGCCTCCTTGAGAAAGTTCCCTATTCTATCTATTTTACATACACAATCAACTGTTTTGACAGCAGTCTCACCGATATTACTGCTTAGAGATTTGTTCATTTAGTACCATGCGAGGAATCTATATGATTTTGTTTTGCTCATGACTGAATATGTACAGCCAGCTATTTTCAATTTTCTTACTTCTGCTTCATTTGCTGTTATTCTTTGGATCATGATACACTTGTCATTTCCTTTTGATCAAAATGAGTGGCTATAAATCAGGGAAAAAAAAACTCAACTTTGTTCACACTGTCACATTTTTATGATATTCTGTGAGTTTCTTTAAGCTTATTTTTTCGAGTTTTATGTTTTTCTAATGTGTTTATCTAAACTATTTTTATTTAAAATAAGTAGTTTTTTCTTATTTCAAGAAACAAATCCGCTTATTAAAAAAATACTTTTTTCAACAACACTTATTTTAAAGTTATTATTTTTAAATTTAAATAAATTCACTCATTATGTTATCTCAACAGATTTCACATAGTGCTCTCTTGAAGACGCTTTTCCTCTTTTAATTGTGGATGTTTCCAATGTTTACCACTAGTACTCTACCAAAATTTCTCTAATCCAAGATGCAAACATTCTTAATATTAAATAGTTAATAGTATAATTTATTTTTATTTGAATACAATCAAATCTTGAGGTTATTTTGAAATGAGAATTGTAATGTTTCGGATAAAAAATGTATATTTTGTTGAAAAAAGAATTGAACCATCATGATTTTCTACTCGAGTAATGCGTTTGTTTGATAATTAGCATGCTTACGCCAGAAATGGGAAAGGAACTTCAGGATTTAGGACAAGAGGAAAATGAAAAGGGAAGAACTGTTAGTAATTAAAAAATGAAATAAGTAAGTAAAAATAGAAAATTTCAAACGCTACATTTGTGTTAATATCATTACAGAATTGAATAATGATGTAAAATTTTAATAATATATCAAATTTTAAATTCTTAATGAAGGGCCTTATGAGCCCAATTTTCTCCAGATTTATAAAGTGATTGATTCTTAAAAAAATTATTAAAAATTGTGCTTAATTAGGTTGGAAAAGTATCATCAAAATAAATTATTCTTCAATTTAAAAGGGATTTGTCCCTACTGACTACTTATTATGTAAGAAAGATAACGTTTGGTTTTATAATTTTCTAACAAAGTGATCATTCTTACTTGTTCAATACCATTCAAAATAATAATTTAAAAACTCATGTTCCAAACAAAAAGATCTCTTGACGCTGGTGCTTATAAATCCGTTTTTTTTTTTGTACTGATAAATCAGATTTAAAAATATGTAAGGTGAAATAAAAAAGTGTATTATGATTATTTAAAAAAAAAAATTAATATACTTTCAATTCTCTTAAAAATATATTGGACCATTATGATATTGATATAAAACATATATTAATTTTATTATGATTAATTTATATATTAATTTTATTATGACTAATTTATATATTAATTTTATTATGACTAATTTTTATCAATGACTAATCATTTTTAATAGGATATTTTCTTTTTTCTATAAGACTCAAACCAATGACAAATTAATAAAAAAAAAATCTATTTTATTGATTTAAAGTATGTGAGTTCAAGTTTATAAAGATAAATGAAAAAATACCTTAAATTAATAATAAATATATTATTATTTTTTATTTTATTGATTTATTTTATAAAAAAATAAAAACAAAAAAAACTTTTTACTTTTTTTATGCAAGTATTTAAAAAATAAAAAATAAAAAATAAATGGAAAAACAAAACGTTTTCGTACACCTCTTCATTGTAAAAATCCACGAAATCCTATAAACGCTAGGGGCCATTATTAGTCAACCTGGTAGTGGTACTGGTACTGTTGTCGGATCGAAAACCCTAAATTGAATTCGAATACACAACATGCAGCAGGTATTGAAAAACCCTAATAATTCTTGAGATCGCACTTTGTTATTTCGACGGATTCATGTGAAAGCTGATCTCTTTTCTTTTTCTTTTTTTGTGATCCGAAAAGGGGGGAGGATCTGAGACGGAAGTAACATGGGAAGACCAGCAGAACATCAACAAATTCGGAAGGTTGAATAATCGCTTTCACGAGCTTGAGGATGAGATCAAAATCGCAAAGGTATTCTATTCAACCCTTTCATTCCACTCGTGTTTAGTGTATTATGCACACAGAACATTAGGGCATGCACAAATTATATTTACTTCTTGTTTAGTTATATATTACTCCTAAGTCACTGTATGCTTAAGATTAAGAACTTAGGACAAGCTCCAAGACTTAAACTTCTCTGTGTCCTGATTTTATTTATTTTGCTGCTTTTCATTGGTCAAACATAATATACATGGCTACGTGCCTTTTGTAGAGACTGGAACATTTGGTGTGAGTTGTATCTGGAATTAATCATATCATTCGCCAAAAAAGAAAAAAAATCATCTTGCCTACACTCTTTTAGCAGTGGACTAAAAAGAACTTTTATGCAATGTGTGAAGTTAAGAAAAAGATTGAGTCCCAATTCATCACTAAATTACAGGGAAAAGGGAGGAGAGGAAAAATAGAAGACGATTACATCATTATATTCTCCCAAATTAATTCTAAGTTTGCTTGAGTAAGCTACTCAAGTCCTTCCTTTAAACACAAACATAAGGTTTAGAGTTTTTTAATTCATCCGTTCTGCTCTCTGGTTCTGTGTTTGGTTTAATGAGATTTAGTTGTTGAAGTATCTGCTCTGCATTTCCTGTTGTTTTAATTTTGCTGCTATCCAGGCTTTGCTATGGCAAGATCCATTGTAGGCTTCTTTTTCCACATTATGATGCAAATACAGCAAGGTTTTATTTTTTCAATCTTTGTAGGAAACAAATGATAATTTGGAGGATGCAAGCAACGAGTTGATTCTCACAGATGAAGAGGTCATTCGGTTTCAAATAGGAGAGGTTTTTGCTCATGTGCCAAAGGATGAAGTTGAGAACAGGATAGAACAGATAAAAGAGGTGACAAGCCAGAAATTAGCAAAACTTGAAGAGGAGAAAGAATCTATTCTTGCTCAGATGGCTGAACTCAAGAAAATTTTGTATGCGAAGTTCAATGACTCGATCAATCTTGAGGAGGATTAGTAACTTTCTTCTTGTTGATAGATTTCTAGTTGTTGTTTTCTTGTTAATATGACCTAATGGACATTTGGCATTTTTGAGTCATATTGTCTCTTATCATTTGATTTTAGGATGTATGTTATCTTGCTTGAACCTCTTTCACTCCTTGGCCTCTGTTTCTGCTTTCTTTGGCTTCTTGTGTGAATTTCATTTTCCCTTTATTGTGTCCTGAAAGGGGGGAAATTGCCTTTCTGGTTTGAGAATATCAAGATGTTTGACTTCTATTAAAGTGCACAATGGATGAAAACAGATATTTTGCTGCCCAAGTGATAACTAACTAATACTAACTATCAAGAGAAAACAGCATACCATAGTAGAGCGTGTTCTATCTAAACAAAAAGCATAGTAGAGCGTGTTGGGTGTATAAATTTTTTGTTTAAACTATAACAGTTTTATATTGTTTTGGGTACAGATAATAGTTTTATATAATTTTTAGTTGTTTGTTTATATAGCAATTTTCTTTATTAGAAAATCTTTACAATCACCTCAGAAACTTAATAAAAGAAGAATGATTATCTCGAGGATAAAATATACTCTATTGAGTATTAACATAAAATGTGATTTTCAAACGATTCTTTTACTAGTTACCATTTGAGTACACATTCAAAAAAAAAACTTACCTTTTGAGTAAATTCTTATATTAGTCATTGAGATTATATAGTTCAGGGGTTTTAAACTAGTGCCGGAAATTTTAAAAATCTTGTTAATTTCTGTCTTTGCAATAAATTATTTGTAATTTTTAGTTTATTTCTATGTAGTTTTTCATAAAAAAGTATCAAGGTAAATGTCTAAATGACACTTTACAATGACAAATACAAATGACAGTTTTTTTAAAAATCTCAGTAGTTAAAATACCCAGCCCATACAAATTAAATTTAAAATATTTGTTACCATTTCAATTAAGTTGTACAAACACGTGGATCAATGCAAGATCATTCTAATTTATTTAATTAATAATCTCAAGTTCTAATTGTAAATAAGAAAATTGTGTCAAAATTTTGTTATTTATAATAGTTTTATCCTATTCAAATAGGATTACATCTCAGAAAATACCTGCAAATTAAGCTAAAAAAATTATTTTGAAGTTATAAAATGTGCAATACTAGAAACTAAACATTTCGGCATCATTGTTAAAATTTAAGATATATTCATAGAATAAAATTATACATAATATCCCTTTCCTTCTATTTCAAATTCTCTATTCTCAATGACTCCCGACCTTATTCCACAAGCACTGCATCACCTAGTCACCATTTTAAAAAAAAATTAATCCATGCAGGAATAGATTTATCATTGAAAGCAATCCTCCACAATTGAGAAAGTTCACAGCAAGTGCAAATAGACCATTGATACGACAGCATGAAATATAGGTTCAAGTTGTGCATTTTTCAAACACATTTCTATCGTGTCCATACCTCAAATCAATGGCTCAGTTTCCACACTTAATACGTTAATCACCATCTACAAAGACGTAAATAAGCCAAAAAGCCAATACTATTCTTCCTTAATTTACCAAGGTTACCATAGCATACCAAGAGCACAATCAGGGGCCAAATAGATGTATACATCAAGCATTCATCATAAACTGGGAAACTTAAAATGGACAGCCCAATATCTACTACAGTGGGACAGGACCTCAAGCATGTTATCCGAGAGTACGCATACACTTCAGAGCTGTGCATCTTGACTCGCAGCCCAGCACCCTCCAAAACAACCCAACATCAAGTATAAAATTAGTCTCATTCCAATATTTCACAGTAGCATAAAAATCAATAATCACATCTAAAGATCACCAACAAAAAAAAACTGAAGGCAGAAAATGATATTCTCACACCACCGTTCATGATTGCATTGATCTTCTTTCCTCACATAAACATTAATAAACCCAGAGGTAGCAAAGCTGATTTCCAATTCTAGGGTGACATGTGCTACTCATCAGTCATCATTGCATCGACACATACTAATCCGCATATAATAATCATCCACCCATCTTTTACTACGCTTCATTATAATATTCTTATAGCTTTCATCCCAAAATCCTCTTTTACCCCATACTGTGTGCTCTTTCCCTCATTCCCATCAACATTCAACGGTCAACAATGATGAGCAAGACTTTCACTTTCTCTTACTTTTAGCTTAAAGAAGCAAGATGAGGAGCGTGACGGCGGCGTAGTTGAAGTTGAGAAAATTGTTACAGAAAATTGACATATAAATAGCTATGCAATCAACAGAGGGCAAGCCAGCTTAAGCCACACGCTAGGGCCGCTGTAACAGATTTGAGAAAATGAACATTTACAAAACTACAAGTGTAAAATACAATCAGCATTTCACAATGAATTCCATCCATCCAAGGTCGAGCAAATTATCAAAATTACCACGGGCAACACAGCAGCCAACAAAAACAGAATCATCAGTGAGATACATTAACTACACTACAGATTAGCAATGGAAAAAAATGAGATTATGCAGCGAGACTCAAACTTATTAACTGAAAAACAACACTATGAACAAGCAAAAAAGTTCCATTGTGAGTCACTAATTTGACGAATTCAGTTCCTCAGAAAATCCCCGTGTCTCTCTGACATAAGTTGATAAAACACACCTAATTCCACTTTCAAATTCAATTTTGGCCAATGCATCACCACAAACACAATTACAACACCGCCTCATTAAGTGACTAGCCTTCAAAACAAGTGACCCAGCTTCGAAAGTTAAACTCTCCCTTCTCAAATTAGGGGTAAAAACTCAAAAACTCGATGATGGTTGCGGAACCGAACATAATATAATCAAATGGGGGTATAATTTGTTCTGAGAGGCTGAGTTCCCACAACGGAAAGCAACGAACTTTCCTCGTCAAGAAACAAATCCTCGGTAACCCTAAATGCGGCGTGCAAGCCAACAAGAACCACGGCGACGATCAGCGAGAGCAAGACGTTGAGGCCGACGTGAGTGGAGACGAGCGCAGCGACAGTGAGCAAACCCAAAACGCAGAGCACGGTTCTGTCGTCGAGGGTTTGGTTGAAAACGACGAGGAGGCCGTCGCGAGAGAAGTAGAGGTAGTACCAGGCGACGAGGACGAGGAGGAAGACGATCATGGAGACGGGGTGCCAGAGGAGGCTGAGGAAGACGATGAGGAGCGTGATGGCGGCGTAGTTGAAGCGGAAGTGGCTCAGGTTTCTTCGGACCCGGATCATGGCGTCGTCGTAGGAGTAGGGGCAGGAGAGGGCTGAGAGGTCTAGAAACTCGCGCCATGGACGGGGAGTCACCAAGGAGGTAGTGGTGGTGGTGGTGGTGGTGGTGGTTCCAGTGGGAGTGGCGCCGGCGAGGGTGCCGTAGCCGGCGGTGGGAATGTGGGACATTTGGGAGTGTTGGTTAGATCTGAAATTTGTACATGGATGGGATGCGATTTGATTGAGATTTTGAGATTCAGAGACCAAGGAATGGTGTTGCCCTGATGGCCGGGTTTCTCTCTCTCTTTAGGGCTGTTTAATTTGCTTTGCCCCCCATTTCACTTTTTTCATTATTTCAAAATAGGGCCTTTTTCTATTATTTTCCTAATAAAGAATCAAATATGTTGGAATAATAACAGTTGATTTCAAAGAACACCAACAAGTTTATTGGTTAATGAGTTATTTATTTTAAGATATTATTGTTAAGCTAGTTTACTATTAAAGATGATCTATTGGTGCAATTGGGAGAATAACTTGAAGGAAAATATTAATATCACTTATAACAATAAAATGTTTTAACATTTTAGTAATCCGTCACTTTTTTTTTAAGGGATAGTAATCCAGCACTTACGAAATAGTGTATTTGACTTAGAATAATTTTAGGACATGTGATTGAGAAATTTTTTAGAAAGTTAAAGACAATTGCTGAAAAGTTGGATTATAGTATTTTAAATGATTTTTAGAAGAAGAATAAAAAAATTAAAATTAATTTTAAAAGAATTACTCTTTATTTTTGTATTTCATTTTTTAAATTTTAATAGTACTTACATTAAATAATTCACATTTTATTGTTGAATTAAGAGAAAAGAATGGTACGAATGAAGTGTAATTAATTTTAAATTTACTCTTAAAGAAATTTAATACCTTCTTTATTTTTATATTTTTATTTATTGTAAATAATTTACTATTTTAAAACCTGGATTATTATAATTTATTTAAAAATTATTTTCATTTGAAAATAATTTTATTAAATAATTTAGATAATGTAAATGATTTTATATTATAATTTTGACGGTTTTAATTGTAGAAAAATGATAATTGATGATAGTAAGAAAAATTATGCATTTTAAGGAATTTCAATGTGTTTGAACATAAAAGGTTTGAGAGAGGATTTCTAATCAAACAGTGAAGATAAAAATAGAAAGAAAAAAAAACTCAAACACTGCACTAAATAAAAATGTTACCAAAAGCTAGTAAAATACCTTGTTTTATTTTCACATTCATGATATTTTTTCTTATAATAACCTCAAATTTTAATCACTTTTAGGTATATAAGGTAAAAAAAGTTTAATAGATATAATTTAATTGAAAATACATGATAAATTTATTTGAAAGAACCTTCATTCAATTCTCTCTCTCTCTCTCTCTCTCACACACACACACACACACACACACACACATATATATATATATATATATATATATATATATATATATATAAAAGGTAATAGAAATGCATATATATACTTGATTCAACAACTCATTTTTAAAGAAAGTTATTTGATAGAAAAAATATCTACATTTCATAATTTAATTGAATAACTTAATGATACTACAAGAAAAATATTTATTTCTGACCGAATTTTTCTCACAAAAAAGATTCTGTCGGAAATTTTAAATTTTCTCACGAAATTTATAGACGGAAAAATTTCCGTCGAAAAAGTTCATATTTCTGACGGAGTATAGCAAAGGAATGATGATCCGTTGGAAACTAAAGACGACTACCCTAGCCGTATGTGAAACACTTGGTATTTTCCTCTTTCTTCTCTCCCTCCTCCCCCATTTGTGCCGTCGACGGACGAAAACTTTATGTGATTATTCAAATTCTTCCGGTGTCGTTCACAGCTTGTAGATGTAGGTGCTGCCCAGCATTTCCTTCATAACTTGATGAAAAATGAGGGGACGCTATGGTATGACACTGGGCCAGTTTGTTTATCATGCCATTCCAAATCCAATTGAAGGTTAGTTATGAAATTATTTACCATTTTTTTATAACTTTTTGTGAATCTACGAACATTTTTTCGATGGATTTTTATCCATCGAAAATGTTCAACTACCAACGAATTTTTAACATTTTTGATGGATTTTGGCCATTGGAAATATGTTTTTTATTTGTAGTGATAAAAATATATATATAATGGTTAATATATATTATCTTTATTTTATTTTTTTACTTACGACATTAATGTGAAATATCAACTTTATTAACGGCTAATGTTTAATATTAGGTGGAGATCTAACTATATAAATTTAATGAAATTTCTTATTTCAATTACATTTTGTTTACGTTCATAATATTTGAACTTTATGACTTGAATCAACGGTTTGTTTAAGTATATATTCAGTAAATTCTTATCAAATAAAAATAAATTTGATCATAAAACTTATTAAAATAAATTAAAAAAATTACGTATTATAAACTATTTTCTATAAATTTAAATAAGTTTGATAAAAAGAAATCTCTTTTAAAATTCATGTGCTGTCATACATCAACTTTAATCTTTTCTTTTACGAATATATTAACTTTAATCACTCTCTCAAAAACTGAAAGAAAAAATATTTGATAAAAATAAGTGTGATGCGTATATGTCATAGACTTTAACAAGAGGCATTGATATAATTTGATGGTGATGAAAGAAAAGTGCAAACAAGAAAAGTAAAAGATTTTTTTCCAATTACTGAAAACTGAAATATTTAATTGAAGAAACAAAATGTTTATTATTTTGATTTGCAACATTATTCGGATAAACATTAAAAAGTAGTAAAAAAAATATATCTCAAAGATGACATAACATGTGGGGTTTTCCATATTCTGATAATATGTTCATCGCTATAGGTTTATGTTAGTTTGTATTGTATGTGGGGTTTTAGTATTTTGTTCTACTGGATTGGTTTTGTTTTATAAGGTTTTCTGTTTACTGTGTCATCCTCTCTGTTTGTTTGTTAGGGTGGTCATATATCACATCTTTTGAATTATCTTTCAGCCTCCTTTTCATTTTATTAATAAAATTAATAAAACTCATCTTTACCTTATATATTTTTATTGAAATTCATACTTAAAAATCTGAATAGTATTATCACACTGATAATTGATGGATTTGATGATATTATTATATGAACTTTAGCCAAATTCATATTAGAAATTTGGGATGATATATTTTGAGAATTGATAATTATTGTATGAATTTTTATTCAAATTTATACTATAAAAAATCGATACATATGCTTTGAGAATTGACCGTCTTGATATTGCAAAGCAAATGCTTTTTTTTTTTTACAATAGCAAATAGTGTCCTAGAATGTCAATAGTTATTTTTTTCATCAAAAATTAAAATTACTTATTTGTGTTTACTCTAGTGAAACCAAATCAAAGTGACTATATATAAAATAAAATGCTCAAGAGTGGATTGAAACAATTTTACGTAGAGTTTGTTTTATTTTAAAAAAAAAATATGTAAGGACTAAATTGAAAATAAATGTGAATAAAAATCAAGAGTTTAACTCAACTACCAATTCATTTTTCTTATCAAGAAGAAAATTTTCTTTTTACCACCAATTCTAAAGAATCCCAAAAAACAAAAATAAGGATAATGAGATAGGGATGGGGAAAGAGAGAGAATTAGAGTGAAACAATCAGCCATTACATTTTGCAAGTTTTACAGTCAAGTCACGACAAGTCAAATGATGTCCTAAGCTAAAGATGGGTAGAACTCATCTAAACAATATATACTCATGATTGATGTGACGTCTCTTGTTGATTATCTTGACAATACATGTTAAGGAGAGGCCATATCCTAACCCCCCCGACCCGAATGCAATTATATTTTACCCTGTGACCCAAAAATTAATTACTATACGACGAATACACCCTGCGAGAGACAGACAGCTTGAGATTAAAACAACACCAAGAGAAAAAATGTGAAGAAAAATGAGGTGCTTAATTAGCTATAGTATAGACCATTGTCCAGGAATAATCGGAGACCCTTTTTTTTTTCTGGTTTTTCTCCATCCCTCTCTGTACAAAACAAACAAACATCCCACACTTTTTTCTCAAGAAGACTGCATCACAGAACAAGCAACGGCTTGAGCCCAATGCCTTAACTTGGTCTTCACATGTTCAGGATCATCCCCTGCATCACACACATACACACAAACACATTAACCAAATAACAAAAAATATAGTTACTTATAATATACTTTTGGTAAGTTGTTCTCGGATCAGAATTGAAGTTTTAAGATTAGGCCGATTTTACATCAACATGAAACACTAATTTTAAGATTGTCGTGATAAAACACAACATCGTATCTTATATATATAATCATTGATTGAATTAGGCCTTAGTTGAACCTTAAAATCTGGGTTTTTCTCGAGATCCAACTCATCTAAATTTTATGTTAAAAAAAAACCATCATTGATTGAACAACATATATAACAAACCTGGGCTACAAATTTTCCAGGAGTCAGCGTCGCTTCTAGGGCTTCCAAACGACGAAGAACGGCATCCGAGGGAAGAGGCACGGCTCTGAGGGGTGGAGACAGGACTAGGCGACAACCTGCGGTTAACAGCGAAATAAAGGTCAAGTGCGGGCAAGGTGTTACAGAGTCTCTGACCATCTTCCTCGTTGAATCCGAACCCAAGTTCTATACACCCTTTAAGCTCATGCAGGTCCTCATCCGTGAGATCATTATCGCACACGGTCGAACTCCTTCTCTGCTCTTGCATGCGCTTTCTCTCCCATGCAATGTCCCGAGGCATCTCGCACATCGACAACTGCTTCGACAACCTTTTCTTGTTCTTCCACAACGGCGGCGCCAACAGCATGTGCTGCAGCTCCTCCTCCGACTCGCCCGGCGAGGAAGAAGAAGAAGAGGAAGAAAAATAAGTAGTAGTAGAAGAAGAAGAAGAAGACACGGTGTCATGATGTTGATGCTTTTCCTCGCTCATAGCTAACAAAGGGGCGTCAATGAATAATAATATTCTTTGAAATGATGAGTAGGTGACGGCGGAAGCAGAGCAAGGGGGACCCACCTTGCGTTGCCTCGCCGTGAAGGAATGATGGGGTTAGGGTGGATAATTAATGAAATAATGGAGGGAAAGTGTGGAACATGCATGGAAAAGGGAGGGGATAGTGTGTTCTAATATTTGGGGGGTTTGAGTTGTGACTTTGAAATTCCACCGTCCATTTGTAACTGTCAGCAACGACATTGTAGGAAGAAGGTGTGCAATATTTAGTAGGCTATGTTGTGTGTCGTTGTGCTTCATTATTGAAGGGTACAGCTACATTCGGGTGAAAATCTTTGGGATGTACTAACAATAATTAATTAATAGGGTTTCCGTTATTCCACTCGTGCCTAATGGTGCTTCGACTGATTTAGTGTTGTTATCGCTTAAGCACAAGATGTCTCTAACTATGTCTACACGTGCATGATGATGCAATAGAAATTGCATGCACGTAGGGAAATATATACCCGTCGAACAATAAAGGAAGGAAACATACCCCATTTGGCGCATGGAATCATTGTAGCAAGCACTTTTGATTTCTCTTTTTTAGATCAAAAGGAGTCCACAAGGCCAGGCTTGAACATGTCAAATTCTATGGAATTGGACCTTAATATTTTCGCAAATTCCATGTTCAGCACATGGCATGTAAAATTAGAAAGAAAAAAAAAACAGAACATGTCATTCGATTCTCTGTTCATGCAATCAGATCCAATTGTTAGTTCTATACATTAAAGATTAAGCTTAAATTCTATCTTCAATCTTTTATTTATACTTTTCATGAAAATAATTAAGTTCAAATGATTTGCCTAAAATTATAATTAAATTACTTTTAACTCTCTATCACTACCAATTACCATACATTTTTTTGGATTCAAAACCATACATAGTTTATATCGTCCGAAAAGTCAATTATTATAGTATGAAATTAAAACCCCTATTCTCTAATGTTGTTTAATTCAATTTTTTTAAAAAAATTATGATGGAAAAAAAATAATTGTGGGTTGCCAAATATATAGTTTATCCCTTTAAGTCTTATTTTTCTATAGCTTTCCCTCTCGGAATTTAGTTTCTTATTATATCCATTTTCACACATACACACACAAAAAAGAAAAAAAACAGTGTCACAGTATTATATCGTAAATTATGTTTATAGGAAAAAAAAAGTGTCACATTCTATAATAACTTATATACTTATTTATTTTGTAATGTTCTTTCAGCTAGCTATCAATTTTAAAATAAGTCTATATATGTTACAGTAATTATGCATAAACATCTCTTTTTTATACAAACATTTTATTTCATATTAGTTCTTCTCTCTATATTTTTTTAATTGTCACATTATATATCCTATATTTTTTCATTTTTTTCCGTTTCTTTAGACATTGATATTACTGTACTTTATATTTAAGCTCATCATTAGGTAATTTGTTAATAGCTACTCCTGTTATACTGGATCAAGCATTTTCAAAACTGCATAGTACTGTTGAAGCTTAGGTATGTTATTTTGTTTCTTTCATATTCAATGTGAGGTAAAGATTAAGGTCTTTTCCGGTGACATATTTCGTTGGATAAGATTTTAACCAATGAAATCATTTAGTTTATTTTATAAAAAAAATGCTATAAAATAATGTCCACAAATAATAAATGAATTGAAGTATATATTCGATTGATACTATAGCGTTGAATCTCATCAATGAAGAGAATCCCAATCCTAGCGGGAAATGATAGATTGTCACTCCTTCCCCCATATTATATGGAAATGGAATGCTAAATATGGCTCAGGCTCGCCAGTTTTGGATTCAAAGAATATCGCAAATTGTAACAAATCATTTACAACCATTTACTATTCTCACTCCCTGTCGTAACTCTCATCCATGAACGTTATCGTTACTCGTCACAGGGGGCAAAACAAAAAAAAACTTCCAAAATCCGAATTCAGAACAAAAGAGAAAACCATAGTAACTCCTCGTAGTACCAAAAAGATAAAAATAATTAAAATCATAAAACTCAACCCTTTTTTTCCTCTTGCCTGGTTTGGTTCGTTCCCACCAATCCAGGTAGGTTGTTTCACACCTGCGTGAACGATCGATGCTTCTGATTTCAACCATAGCTTGTTGTTAATTGCCGGCGTACAGGAAAACGGAAAGGAAAAACCCCTTTTTTTAATTCATTCATTCTCGTCTCGTAACTCGTCACATCACACCCATAATCTTTTCCTGTACGCCCCATCGTGTGTGATCTTCTTTTACACTTTTCCATTCATTTTCAACCATGTACATCCACGTGTGTCTTTGGTTGGTGTTATGTTTCCCTGTTTTCTTAAACGCCGTACCCCCCGACAAAGGTGGCGGCGATTCCTTGATGTTGGGGTGTGGATTAGGCGAAGGTGGAGGCAAAGATAGCGACGGAAGACAATGGACGCCCGACAACAAATACCTCTCTGGTGGCAATTCCGTCACTTCCAAAGCCTCTTTCCAAGACCCTTCGCTTTTGTCCGAGGTTCCGTACATGACATCTCGTGTTTTCACCTCCGAAGCAACCTACAAGTTCCCCGTTAAACTCGACAAACGTTACTGGCTCAGGCTCCATTTCTACCCTGCAGTTTACAACACCTTCGACCCCGTCAATTCATATTTCTCCGTCACAGCAAACAGCGTTACGCTTCTTTCCAATTTCAGCGCCTCCATCACATGCCAAGCTCTCTCCCAAGCCTACCTCGACAGAGAGTATTCCCTCGCGCCTTTGGATTCGGACACTCTCTCCCTTACCTTCAAACCCTCTGGGAAACAGAATGGTGCTTTCGCTTTTGTTAATGGGATTCAACTTATTGAAATGCCGGAGTTGTTTGATTCGGCTCCTATGGTGGGGTACTCCGACCAAACCATGGATACAAAAAGTTTTCATTTTCAGACAATGTTCAGATTAAATGTTGGTGGACAATTTATATCTCCGAAACAAGATTCTGGTCTAAGCAGAATGTGGTACGATGATACACCTTATTTATACGGTGCTGCCACTGGTGTCACCAACCACGCTACCAAGGATGTCAAAATTGACTACAAAACCATGCCACAGAACATTGCTCCTCCTATTGTGTACTCTACTTCAAGATCCATGGGGAACAATAAGGACGTCAACATGGGGTTCAATCTCACGTGGATCTTCCATGTTGATCCGGGTTCCATGTACCTTACACGATTGCATTTTTGTGACTATTACTATTCCAAGGTGAATGAAATTGTTTTCAAAATCTTCATCAACAATCAAACAGCGGAGGCTGAAGCTGATGTGATTGGGTGGACAGGAGGTAAAGGAGTGGCAACTTATAAAGATTATGTGATATATGTGAAAGATGAGGCAGGTGATGATCAACTCTGGCTTGCTTTGCACCCTGCACCTGAAACGGAGCCAGAATTTTATGATTCGTTAGTTAATGGGGTGGAGGTGTTCAAGCTCAATGACACGGATTTATCTGGTCCCAATCCTCAACCTTCTGAGATGTTGATTGAACATGAGGAGCATGCAAAGACTTTCCAAAACAAACATGGTAGTAATAAGACTTTTGTTATTGGCAGTGCTGCAGGGGGTGCTGCAGGTTTTGCCTTAATGGCTGCAATAATTGTTGTTGTTCAACACCAAAAGAAAAAGAGAGCTCCGGGATCGTACAGCACATCAAGCTGGCTACCTATTTATGGGAATACGCACACCGCAGGCACCAAAACCACAGGGTCAGGGAAGAGTGTTGGCAGTGCCAACATATCAGCCATGGCTCAAGGATTGTGTCGCTATTTCTCCTTGCAAGAGATGAAGGAAGCGACCAAGAATTTCGACGAGTCCAATGTGATAGGGGTAGGAGGGTTTGGAAAGGTTTACAAGGGTGTTATTGATAATGGGTTCAAAGTGGCAATCAAAAGATCGAACCCGCAATCAGAACAAGGAGTGAACGAGTTCCAGACTGAGATTGAGATGTTGTCCAAGTTGAGACACAAGCATCTGGTGTCCTTGATAGGTTTTTGCGAGGAGGATGATGAGATGTGTTTGGTTTATGACTACATGGCACTTGGCACCATGAGGGAACACCTTTACAAGGGAAACAAGCCATTGGACACACTATCTTGGAAGCAAAGGTTGGAGATTTGCATTGGAGCTGCAAGAGGCCTTCACTACCTTCACACGGGTGCAAAGTACACCATCATTCATAGAGATGTCAAAACAACCAACATTCTCCTTGATGAAAATTGGGTTGCCAAGGTTTCAGATTTTGGACTTTCCAAAACGGGTCCAAACATGAACCAAGGTCATGTTAGTACTGTGGTGAAGGGTAGCTTTGGATACTTGGATCCTGAATATTTTAGGAGGCAACAGTTGACTGAGAAATCGGATGTGTACTCATTTGGGGTTGTTTTGTTTGAGGCACTTTGTTCAAGGCCTGCTCTCAATCCTAGCCTTGCAAAGGAACAGGTAAGCCTTGCGGAATGGGCATTGTACAACAAAAGAAGAGGAACACTTGAGGACATCATTGACCCCAACATCAAAGGACAGATCAACCCTGAAAGCTTGAAAAAGTTTGCTGATGCAGCTGAGAAGTGTGTGTCTGATCTTGGATTCGAACGCCCCTCCATGAATGATCTCTTGTGGAATCTCGAATTTGCTCTCAATGTGCAACAAAACCCCGATGGTAAAACTCACGAACCGCGTCTTGATGAAAGTGAGTTTGAAGAAGTAAACTTGGAAAACAATGACATGGCAGCTCACTACAAAAACCTTAGCCTTGGAAGTGAGCATGACCTTAGCCACGAGTCCAGTAGTGATAACCATGCTTCCATCTTCTCGCAAATTGCCAATCCAAAAGGACGATGAAGATAAATCACAAATGCTCCAAATGATCGCTTTGCTATAACAAAAAGCTCCATGCTTTAAGGAAGCCAGGGAATTCAAGATTACAAAGAGTATACAGAGTTTTATTGCTCTTTCCATTTATTGCCTCTTCTTCTTCTTCTTCTTCTTCTTCTTTGTTTTTCCCCCTTGTTATCACGTTAAATAGCTTATTAAGTCTGGTTGTGTATAACATAATAGCAACCTGTTGTATAAAAAGGCAGAAAAATCAAGCTCACCCTGCTTGTTATGTACAATATAGCTGATATATATAATATCATTTACAGTTTATCAGAAT
Organism: Glycine max; assembly: GCF_000004515.6. Classification (NCBI taxonomy): domain Eukaryota; kingdom Viridiplantae; phylum Streptophyta; class Magnoliopsida; order Fabales; family Fabaceae; genus Glycine; species Glycine max. The sequence continues at coordinate 39,857,883 of NC_038246.2, forward strand.
CAGTATTGTTTCTGCAAAATCAGCACTGTCAGGATTTAGATTATGTATATGTGAACTGTAATAATGGAAAGAACTTGGGAATTCGGATTCCTTCTTAATCTATATCACTCCATCAAGTAAATTGTGGTAGAATTGTAGGTAACGCTACTTTTTCATTTCTTGTATTTTGCTTGCCTAAGTTCAACTTGAAATGTGAAAAAAATATAAACAACTTGAAATTGTGTTAGTTGTGCTAGGAACTAGGAAAAAAAGTTAGAGAGAGAGAAAACAAAAATGTAATAAGTAATAATGGAATAGAAAAAAATATATAAGAAAACAATTACATAAAAGTAAGATGAAGGATAGACAGAGTTAAAACCTATACTTTCATATCATATTTGTGGGTGGATTGGATGAAAGGAATAGAAAAATAAAAGAAAAGAAAAAGTAATATATATGATATATGATATTATTTTTTCTTCTTTAAAAAAAAACAAATATATGAGGGTAATGTTTTGGTCCTAATAATAAGAAGAGTGTAGATCTTCTAAAGTATAATGGTGCAGTATTTGCTAAAGTAACAACATTATTGACTCATACAATAGTCAGTCCGCTCTCCGCATAAAATACATTAGGTTACACTAATAATACAAATAATTTTGACGCCTGTAAATCAATGATCATTTATAAGCAATACTTAAGAACACTAAAAGGCAAAGGTGCCTGAAGTTACCTTTTACAGTCTAATCAATTTGATAGAGGTGCATGAAGATGAAATTATATGGATGACATATCCCTTCTTTGGAAGCACCTTGGTACTACATGCCTCAGGTGCAGGTCGAGATGCAGCACACAATTGTCAATTTGTGGACCTACTTTGGTCATGCTTGGAGGCAGGTTGCCAGCTCTACCAAAACCACAAACTAGATCGTCCATCTGCCTCAAGAACTGATAAGTGAAATCTTGTGGGTTTCAGTGAAGTTGCTTATTCATTGCAAATGTGTTTGTAATTCATGGATATCTCACATCTTTGATGCTCACTGATAATGAAGAATATAAATGAAATAATGAGAATGATGAATTTATGCAAGAAATTAGCAAGTCGCGTAGCAGAGGCAGCATTAGAGTGCTCTTCCAATATTCTTCGAGATGTCCTTTTCATGCTTATTTTTTGTGGAGCATTCCTGTTACACACTTGGGAAAAAAAACGTGAGTTTTTCCAAAAGATAGTAAAACATTTTCAGTGCCAAAACTCACATTTCATTGCGTACAAAATACTGTTTACCATTAGGAACACCCATTTCATTGCGTATAAATAGTGGGATAGGTAAGGATTATAATAAACCATCAGGGGACGTGCCCATATATTTTAGTCGTTGACAAATGTCACAAGATCTCACAAACACCATGATAGTCTTCTTCATTCCTACCCAATATAAATTTGCAATTAATCTTCAATAAGTTCAAAGATATCCATAATGTAAAATTTGCTAGTATCCAGAGAAAAATTTGCGACTTGATGTCTTCCAACGTAAATTTCCTTATGATATCTCGAACGTTGCATGTTCAGTGAAAATTTGTGAATCTTAACATAAAGTCTAGGGTGGAAATGAGTCAAGTCAAACCAAGCTTTACTAGACTTGAGCTCGACTTGAGTTAAATACACAAAGTTTGAGTTTGACTCATTACCTGTTATAGGCTATTTTTAAAGGCTCGATTTGGCTGGTTTGACCTACGAGCCTATTTAAAAGTCTGTTTAAAGACATATTTAATCAATTAATTGTTTTAAAACCTAGTAAAATACTAACTAAAAAAAGAAACTTATAAAATTCTGCATAAGTAATGTACAAATCCAAAAATAATTTATAAACAAAATCATATTGAATTCAAGTTATTTAAACACAAAGTATATCAAAAGAAAATGAAAAAAAAGAGCATAATATTAAAAAATATGTGGATTAGAGATCATTTATACTAATATAGCCAAATAAAAATATTTAAATTGTCTAAAAATGTCTTTACAAAACATTCTTTTCTTTAGAAGTATTAATCTGATTGCATTATCCTTTTAACTTGAGCTTTTTTTCTTTTTGAAAATTGTCCACATGTAAGTGAACTCTCTAAGCACTTTATGTCACTTCATCCTTGTCATTCATAATGCCATAAGAATGATATAGATAATAGTTATTATTATTATTATTATTATTATTTAAACAAGTCGGTTTGTCAAGCTTAACAAGTTTTTTTTTATAATTTGACTTTGACATTTTTATCTAAAAAAACTTTTTAAAAAGTTTGAGTTTCGCCTTTATAGCAAACAAGGCAAACCGAGTCGAGCCTTAAATAGACGAATCATATACCCCTAACAAGCGGCTCATGGATACTCAAACACTATTCAATCAATACTAAATCAAGGCATTTAGTTTCTATTTTTAGCCCATTTTTATTTTACATTAAGTTTCACTAAAGCCGCACTTAAGTTTGCTTAACTTGCAAGTCGGAGCAAAAATCCTACAATTTAAATGAGTTAAAAAAAATCACGGCCATATACTGTGCAAATTTCAGGTTACTCATGTTGTTCACAAGCCCAAATCCAAATGTCTAGCTCTAGATACAATTTTGGTTCCCTAATTTGGCTCAATCTATAATTTTGATAAAAATAGAGACTACTTAATCATTTTATTTTTAAAAAACCCTTATTTTCGTCCAATATTCAAATTTGTCCAAAATGTTTTGTGTTTGACCAGAAAAACATGTGGAAACACATCCTACACTTTTTAATTTTTTGTTTGTTTGTATATTTTAAATTTGAAATAAATCAAATTAAATTATAAATTACATTTTAATTAAAACGATATATATAACCATTATATATAATTTACTAAAAATTAAAAACTTGTATTTAAGAATTAAGTTATATTTTTAGTTAACTGTATAATTTTAATTTTTTATTTAATTATTGTTACAATATTGAAATGATTAATTTAGATTTTTAATAATTATAAAAAAGTATGAAATTAATTATATATAATATATATAATAATATTATTGTAGTGAATGTATAGCTCGGGAGTATGGAGGCATGGACAAAGGATCAAGTATCCGAACCCGTCCCTTATTAAAGTAGGTTATTTTTTCCGTTAAAGTTTGGAATGGATTTAACGTGTATATGCATGTTGGATTCTTATTGTCATCCCTGTTTAAAGGGATTAGGAACGCACAATGTTATTCTTCTAAGTGTGATTGTAACTTATTTGATTTTATGACAACTTAAAATGACTATGTTATAAGAGCTAAAACTTATATCAATTACTAATATTGGTTGAAAAAATTCACTTACTAATTATTATCGTGGGTATAAAATTATCAAATCTTTATAAGAAAAACATTTAAATAAATTAATAATTAAATAATATACAAAATTATGTAATAATCTGTGCAAATGCACAGATACCGTGCTAGTACTCCTATAAAAGATCATTAATTGAACTTGATACCACCAAAGCAATTTGACATAAAGCTTGCTTGCTTATGCTAATCTATACATTTTTTTAATGATTTTTACGAAAATAAAGTGAGTGGGATTTGTGCAAGCCAAGTACAAATAGACTAAGAAATAATATACATTATCAACAAAAACAATATATATGAGTAAATATTTGACGAGTTTACAATATGACGTAAGAAACTCAAACAATAGATATATCACAGAGAAATTTATAATTTCACTCAACCACTTACAATATATTCAATGTACTTGTAATAATTTTATAATCTAAACTTACATTCGTATCACACCATACATGTTGATTCAAAATCATTAAAGTCGACTTCATGGAAACTTTATCAATAAGATTATATAATTACAGTAACATGTTAATTCACATTACTGAACACATCTTAACTGGTAAAAAAAACAATACATCTTACGTTGCAAAAAAATCATTTCTTGCAATTGATATCGAAAATTAAGATGAAGAAAGAAATATTTGAAGGTAGTTCGATGACAGTTTTTTTTTTCTTTTCTAAAGTCTACTCTATGAGAAAATGAATAGGAAATGAAGTTTAGATGTGTTTGGAATAATTAAATGATACTTATGGTTTAAATAAAAAAAATATTCACCATGGTTCAACATCAAATCACTTTTCTTAAAATATATAATATATTAGCATTGAAAATGCAAGTAATATATTTTTTTTGTGTTTCGGTACTATTATGTTACCTATCAATTATCATACCCCAACGAGATTACGAAGAAAAGACTTATTTGGATAATCTTATAAATAAATAAGAGAATGGTGTACATCTTTCTAAAGTCAGATCCTTGAACTTGGTTAAGAAATTCATTTTGGATAATCACAAGTACCAATATGACCATAAAAAACCTTTTGCTTCTCAACAAAAAAGTATGTTTAAATCAAGAATCAAGAATACGAGACAATCAAAACAACATCTCTATTATTATTAAAGAACGCTTAGCGATCTGATATTTTGTTTGACGATAAAGAATACTTATTCCTTAATAACATAAAAATTTAAATCATAAACAATCATTTTTATCCTTTTACTCTCATTTGGATATTTAATCTGCATTAATTGTCACCAAAAAATTTGTGATCTGTTCAATTCATAAACTAATTACAAGTGTTTTGATACGTTCTATTCATGAAAATGGGTCATGTTGAGGTGAACTGTAAAACAGACACACAGTAAATCATATCTAAGAGTTGAATACAATTTCGAGGTTTCAATGTTTAATTCAATTTTTTTTTAATATAACTTAACATCACGTGAAAGAGCCACAAAGAACAAATAAAAAAACCATGGCAGCAACCGTATACTTTTTGTGAAACTAAGTGGCTAGGATCAGTTGTGAACAAAATCCAGAAGTTTGATAGGGGGGGAATTCATAGAACCAATTGACGTTCAATCTTAGAAACATGCGAATGTGCATAATTTGAATGGGTTGCAAAATAGAAAAATAGATCAAAATCACATTGATTTGTATTAAGGAATTAAATCAAGAATTACAATCCACTCTCACAGAAAACCTAATGTTCGAAACACGAGTAATTGCAGGGAAAATTTTTCCCAATTTGTTAAAGCAGATAGGGCAAACAGATAACAATTAAAAAGCTAAGATGCAACGCTAGGAGAACATAAAAAATGTTGTTAAAATCCATGGGCTAAATCTCATGTTATTAGGCAATGAAAATCAGAGGAAAACACACCCATAACCCCAAAACCTAAAAGCAAAGCAACTGGAGCGAGGTTAACCGAGTTAACGCTATGAATCCATGTGCCACCGCTGACTAAGATTCTCGACCGTAGATAAGACTTAATCAAACGGCCCACATTTAAAATTGGCGAAACGTTCCCGATCCGTGTAACCCCGATTTGCACCAATCAGCGCTCGCCATTTCCCTCTCATCCTTTTCTATATAAACGCCTCGCACCTCAATCCCCCTCATCCACACCTCTCTCTCTCTCTCAGAATTTCTATCTATCTCTTGTTTCAATTTCAACAACGGTTACTCCTTTTTCGTTTTGAGTTTCAATCAAGCCATCATCATGTCTACCGCATCGCAACCCAAGGCCAAGAAAACGGCGTCGTCCAAGAAGCCCCTCTCCCACCCTCCCTTCGCCGTGGTACTTTCCCAAAATACTCTCCTTCAAAATCAATTCTCTTAGTTTATTTCTTTTCCAATTGTATTTAATTTGATTATTCTGTAGATGATAGCAGAGGCGATTGCGAGTCTGAAAGAGAGAACCGGTTCGAGCCAATACGCGATAACCAAATACATCGAAGGGAAGCACAAGGAGTTGCCTGCAACCTACAAGAAGCTTGTCCTCGTTCATCTCAAGAAATCTGTTGCTGCTGGCAAGCTTGTTAAGGTGAAAAACTCCTTTAAGCTCGCACCGACTAAGCCTGCTCCGGTTAAGGCCGCTGCTCCCAAAAAGCCAACCAAAGCTGCCACTAAGCCCGCTTCCAAGCCCAAAGCTGCTACTCCTAAGAAAAAGGCTGTTGCCAAGCCCAAGGCCAAAGCTGCGGCCACGACTGCCAAGCCCAAGTCTAAGCCCGCTAAGGTCGCGGCCAAGAAGGTCGCTGCTAAGCCAGCTAAGAAGAAGACACCCGTAAAGGCCGTGAAGAAGCCCAAGAGTGTCGTGAAGAAACCTAAGAGCGTGAAATCACCAGCGAAGAAGACTAAGGCTAAGGCTAAGAAGTGATGATTTGGATTGGGGTTTGGTTTTGGTTTGGCGTTATAGTTTTATGCATTCCGGGTTCATTCGTAGTAGTATAGGTGAATATATTTTTAGAAGAGTATTGATGTAAATTCCTTTTTCTAGAAATTCAACAAGTGTTCTTGTTTGCATTGAATACAATTTCGTTTTCTTTACGTCCAAGTTGTATGAAGGCTTATCTATGATTTTCCCAATTGATCCTTTGTTGCATTTTAGTAGCGGTGTGCGGCGATTTACAATTGTTCGCAATAATGCCCCGATAAACATGATGGTTTTTTCGATAAATTGAAGTTATGATTATTTTTGAAACTATAAAAAATACAGTCAAATCTTATTTATTCGTTATGTGCTTTATGCAGTCAGGTGGCATAAGCAGGAATTAATTAATCTTGCAATAGATATAGCGTTCGCAACAGAAATTCAGAAAAGTTAGCGTAAAAGCAAGATGTGTACAATTTCTCTCAAAGGTTAGCGGTGATGACAAGGAATATTTGGCTTAAATATCGCAGCGTTTGGTAACTAGTGGAACATTGTTGCCCAACCTGTTTGCTGTATTTTTTTAGTGTGTAGCCCGTTTACTTTTTGGTTAATAATATTCCCAGTAAAAAAATGTAGATTTTAATATTATACTATGAATAGAATAGAGTACATGACCAACTGGTGAATACTATTTCGGTTATCAATTGTTTTGAATATTTATCCTAGAAATAATTAAATCTTAAAATTTGCTTATCAATTACTATAAAATATTTTCTTTATTTCACTTATTATTATCATAAACGTCCATCTCTTTTAATTCATCTACAATTTCTAATTTTAAATAAAACAATTTTTTAAAATTGTTATCACGATTTTGTTTAAAATGCCACCAGAAATCTTATTAAAACCACCTCATAGCACAAGTTCTGCAACAATTTAAAATATAAATTATTTATTGAACAATACATATTGTGAATTTAATTATACGAAAAAAAAATATTTATCCTATATAATAATAAACTAAAATTCTAATTTATATTACTATAAATACATTTTATTTTTTAATGACATTTAATAATTTTGAGATTAAATTTTAAACCGTGCAAAAACTTATTTAAGATCAATTAAAAACCATCATTTGTCATTAATCTTGGTATCGGCGGGGTCCCATCCCAAGCTCCAGTGCATACGCATAGTTTTTTGTGCCAGTGTGTGTTCATTCTTCATAAGTCCGTGATATTCTTTTAATAGCAATACTAATCTAAGATTCGAACACGTAATCTCATTTAATTTTTCTTGTGAATCCTAGTCTCTGTTCGAAAATACAAAACTAAAACCGTAGAACATAAAAACAAGAAAATGTCCAATTGTGGAAAAACAAAGGTGCATATCATAATCACATGATAAGAACACGCAAAACACACCCAATTTTAGCACCATAGAAAAATCCGTATAATAAGAACCCTAATGCTCCTGCAGAAAGCAGCTAATTTATGGGACTAGTCTGGGAAACATCATAATCATCATCATATTACATCAATAACTCTCATTATATAATAGGAAGAGATACCGTGTAGCAATATTATAAGTTACAAAACATATACACCATTGCAAGTCACAAAAGTCAGTCCCCATGAAAATGAAGTGATGAAGGCTATTTCGGTCTCAACGGACATGATTGAACTGGAATGTCTGCATTTGCGTGGTCGGTGATCTTAGGAGGAGCCGTTTTTGTTTCCTTATCCTCTTTTGTTCGTTCTTTAGGTTTGCAAACGCCATTGCTGTTGCGTCGAATGTTGTTTTTGTGAGGGAAAGAGGCATTGGAACCACCCTTGGTGTGACCTACACCTCCAGTGCTGTGACGCCCTCGACTACAAACTTCAGGAGATGGGTTCAGAGCATCCCCAAGGCTCCTTCTCCGACTTAGCTTTGGTGATTTTGGCCGAGTCAGTGGCAGCTGTCACTCACCACGCCAAACTCAATGAATCATTTAAATCAAAAAACTCTTCACATTGGAATGAACCCAAAATGAATGTTATGCATGACAACAAATGCATACCTTCTTTAGTTCAGTCTTAGGGGGAGGCGCTTCATAGTAGAAACTTGGTACTGGATTTGCTTTAATTACCAAGTTCTTTCTCAACTGCTTGATGGCTGCCTCTTGTTCTTCCTATCATTGTTAATTATGAAATATAACAGTAAACAAGTTGTTTGATCAATTCAACAAAAGGTAACACGGGAGGATAAACATAAAACAAGTATGCGTCCTGCAATTACAAGAGAAAGACCACTGTACCTTAAACCTCGCCTCATACTGGTTTTTCTCTTCTCGAAGAGCTCGGTGTTTCTCCTCCAACTTCAGATAAAACTGGAAAGATACATCAGACATGGATCAATAATCTGTCTTAAAAGAATATAGAAATGAGTTAACTTGTCAGTAAATTTTATACCTCCCTACGTTTCTCTGCACGTTCGGAGCATCTAAATGTAGGGGCTGAACCATGAGTTACCTTAGATCTAGCTGTGCGCATAGACATAGCACTAATATTTGTGGTTAAGGAACACATAATGATGGAATAACAGTTGTATTATACTATGTGTAGGTAATGTCTTGACTACATTTGGATGGTTTCATAATCCAAATTTTCCATTAAAACTCATAAATAAGTGCTAAATGTTTGAGATTTTAGAAGTGTCACTATATCAAAGATGGTTCTAATGCACGTAAAACTTGCTTTGTTAACAATAAGCCATCAAAATGTCCAAATTTAGGATACGAGGAGGCGACAGACCAATTATCTTCATCATCATAGTTCTTCTTGTCATGTTGCAAAGTCTTTCTTGATGAAAAAGGAGAGTTTGGCTGAAAAAATGGAATTTTTATTTTGTCAGTAATCTCATAAAAAAACAAACAAATAGCCACAACGGCAACTTGCATGACACCATGGCAAACATCAAAACATATAAATAGGTAAATCTGTTAACATAAACCTTAACAAATTAGCAATATTTACAAATAAAACCATTTATGTATTTGTTTGGCCTGGTATTTTGAGCTTCTTAATGCATGCCTCAAATTTTAATGAATGGCCTATAAATTATCTTCATTTTGTGCTTAAAAAAATTCTTTTAGCATGCTTACTTGTTTAAATGACAACAGGTGGAGAAACTAATCCTCTGTCTAATACACATATCACACACAAAAAGGAAGATCCTAGTTCTGTATTTCACCAACAACTTTACCTTCTCATTCCAAAAGTAAAACTAGAAACAACCTATTAATAACTTAAACGCACAACATGTGCTAGGTTCATTAAGCATCCATGGCTCTGTCAAAAAGAGTACTTATGAATTGAAGTGATTCATGCTTCAAGATCAACATGTGATGGCATGACAACAAGCAGGACCATCAATTACCTGTGAATTCTTTGATGAGATAGGTGAGAGCATGTTGTTAGTGTTTGGTGATAAGTTCAGACCAGTTGCATCAGCTTCAGCATCAACAATCTGTGTGTGGGATCCATGCTTTTCAGTAACCAAATCAGATGGATGTGTAACAAGGTGACTAGTATGCTCTTTTCTTGCAGCAGGCGGGCTTAACTTTTTACTGTCACCCATTTTCTGCACTTCAGATATCTCAATCTCCTCCTCAGGCAAGCCAGTATTACAGTTTGTTGCTTTGGCACTCAAACCATCCATCTTCTCTTGGCTTTTTTCAACAAAAGAGTTAGCTTTGGTACATTCATTTACCTCGTGATCCTTCGCCTGAACCTTAGCTGCTGTCCTTTTAGGAGAAATGCACACTTTATCATTAGAACTACCATTTGAAGCTGGTATTACGCCATTTGGCTTCTTGTCCACAACTTGCATTCCTGTAACTTCTCTCCCCATGATCCTGCATGATATAATTTACAGGGTGAGTAACACAAGACTCAGACAAAGATTATTGTAGAAGTGTTCTACTTGTAAAGGAATAGGTTTCTTCTATCAGCACTAAAAGTTCAAGAAATACTACACAATTAAAACAGAAGACTATATATACACGCCCTGCCAGAAACCAAACAAAAAGCTACTTCATATGTTTATGGTCAGTTTAGTACACCGCCCTTAAAGCGAAGGTGAAAGATTCAGGAATGAACTGAATATCTTTATAGAGATTAAAAAATTAAAAGGCAGATAGAAGTTACTGCTTCTGAATAAGTTATAAACAGATCCAGGAATGAACCCAGTTCAATAAGAAAAAGTTGTTCATATGAATATATTTCACTATTATTAGTGATTTAGATAATTTTATCAACCGCCCTATAACCTTCAAATGTTGAGCTAATTTTTTCCATTCCTTTTTACAAAAACTCCTCATCTTAAATGAGCTTTGACGTGGAACAAGAGTAAACGGCAAGAGGAGACATTATAAGGCATGATTCTACGAAATAACAGCATAACAATTCAGAAGAACGCAATTAAATTTCATGTTAAGAGCCAAAAAGAAAATTAAGAAGCTACTCCAACATGATCTTCAAATGAAAGGAAAAAGAAAACACATGTTTACATTGTAGAGTAATCAAGTGAATGGAAAATGAAAAAAAAAAAAAAAAAACCGTTTCCCTTTGGTCGGAAGAACAGAAAGGGAGACGCAAAAGGACTAATTCGATAAACTGAATTCAACATTTACATGTTTTGATAACTCGAGTTAGAAAATAAACCTGAAAATCAAAGCTTTTTAAGAGAAATGAAACAACATGAACCCAACAAATGAAGAAATCAACCGAAGAAATAACAATAGGTGAAAAAATAAAAATAAAAATAAAAACATAGAAAAGCAAAAAGGAAATCGAATTCCACTTTTGACCCAATACGCGTATCCCCATTTTGAAAAGGAAAAGGCCACACTTTGGCGGTGAAAGAAGATGAGGTTCTCGGGAGCTGCAAGTACTGGTGAGTGTCAAAAACAACGAATCAGAAGAAAGATCAAAGAAAGGAAACACGCTGAGAAAAAACCCACATCGAAAAAATCACAGAAACAAGCGCAGGAGAGTGGAAATGGCAGATAAATCTGTCCACAGTAGCGCGAAGCAGAGTTAAGTGCAACAGAGATCGACACCCACATTGTAAAGCAGAATAAAACCAAAGAGAAAACGGTAACAGAATAAGTTAAGAATGTGAGAAATGTAGCTTACAGTTGCGACCTGATCTCTCAAGATCTCCTCCTTCTTCTTCCTCTGCTTCCTTCTTCTTCTTCTCTCTCTCTCTCTCTCTCTCTATATGCGTGTGCGTGTCTCTGGTTGTGTGCTTGTTTTGTTTTATTTCGTTGTGGGGTGGGTGCCAAATGCAAAGAAAGTCCAAAATTTATGTTTCAATAATATTCTTTTGCTTTATCAAAACCCTTCTTTTTCTTTCTTTTTTATTCTCACTCTCCCCCGTCCGTTTGTGTTTTTGTTCCTTCGTTGGTTTAAGGTTATTTATAGATGGTTTTTTAACGGCGATTTTTCACCGAGGCACTTTTCTCCGTTGTTGGTTGTCGGAACCGAGGAGTTGACGGCGTTAAATGACAGTGTCACAGTGGGGGTGAACTTTCACCAGAGTGAGGTTAAAGTCAAATGAAAATTAAAATGTAGAGTAAAAGGGAAACGAATGATACAGTCATCAAACAGATAAGGTATCTAACTATCTATGCTCAAGTCTTATAGATATACCTAGATATAGCCAAACAATTATAGACTAGTAGACCATTATCTGCACAAAAATAATGCACTATCCTTTCTTCCAATTTCTTTTACATTTTTCCACACTTAATAATGGTTACCTCGATCAACTTAGTTATATGTTCAATATTTAGTTAAATTAAAATATTGGTACCAAAGAAGTCTAGTTAGTTAAATAATATGCACAAATTATTATATTTTTTCTAATGCCTAAGTTTCATTCCCATAGATAAAAATAATAAACTAAAATATTAGTTTTTTTTATTGAAAAATATTAGTTTTATATATGCTCATTTTGTTGTAAAGCAATGAAATACCATTTTTTAGTAGGTAGAAACATTAGGTGAGTTAAGACTGAGGAACTCATTAAGAATAAGATATTCATACTTATAAAGATATTTTGTATACCATTTATCAACAAAGATCTCATATTTCTTAAAAAAAAAACAAAGTTGTCACATTAATAACAAAAATAAAAAATTATGAAATGCCATGTGACATTTGAGTCTATAGTTAAAAGATTTTTATATTTATGATTAAATATTCAAAATGTATTAATAATGTAAATATTTTTTACTATTATTAGTTAAGATTGACATATATGATAAATTTATTAATTTTTATAACAACTTCTTAAAATGTCATGCTTACACTTATTTGGTTGAGAGTGTAGATTTCTTTACATAATTAAATTGTTTTTTTTAGACAATTAAACTCTGTTTATTAGAGAGGAAAGTACAAAATCATAATTTTACATTAAAAAATACCGAATCTTACGGGACTGACATTTTATATTTATGTAAAATTAGATTTTTCGATATAGATAATGTGTATTTTTTTATTGAAAACAATTCTATTCAAATAATGAGTTAGGTTAAAATAAATTTATATTAGTTAATGCCCACGTTAGGTGGTTTTATAATGTGATTTGTTTTTTTTTTCTTTCTTAATTATATATCCCTATTTGATTATTCAATAATACAATCAGCTCATCTGAAAGAAAAAAGCGATATATCCCAATTTAAATGTTATGTTATATTTTCATATTTTACTCGGCATTCAAATTAATGTCGTATCAACATCATAACATAAAGTATAAGACCGTGATTACAGGATATCAATTGTGAGCAAAGAAAAAGGTAGTTGAAAAGGAGAAATGAATTTTCTGTTATGAAGCCGTTGAATAACTAATCTTAAATATAATTTTTTAAAAACAAACATTTATACTATACTAATATATGAAAGAATTATTTATTTTTCATTAGAATTATGTATTTCATTTACATAAACTTCAATTCAGTTTTATATCATATATAGTATATCATTCATTAAAATGTGAAGTTACTTTTAAATAGTTTTGACAATAATCTAATCATTATATGAAATTTGAATAAACATCCAATTATGGTTTATTAATTAATTTTTTTTTAATTTTTCTTTTATATTCATTTTTTCTTAGATCATATACCACTGTCCTAAAAGAATTTTGTATATGATGAAAAAATTAAACACAAGTAATGCTCTGGTTAAATAAATCATTTTGTTAGATGAACAGGTCCTTATACGTCAATCCTTCAGTTTTCTAGATATATATTGTTTTGATATTATTTTATAACATTAAAGAACAAAAGAAAATAGATATTTCTTTTAACTTGAATGAAGTGGATTTCTTGTTTGGGTATTCTACCTCCTTGTTTCTTGAAAGTAAAGCGAATTGATAGGACGATCATAATGATTAAAAGTCATCATATTCAGGGACAGGTTTAAGCAACAATCTCTCAGTCTGTCTAAGATAAGTATGTTTCGGAAGGGATAAAAAATGGTAGCTGGTGGCCACAGTAACAGCAAATCAACCTTCTTTTTACTTTTCCCTTCTTTTTTGTGGGGTGTTTGTTTGTTTGTTCTACTTCCCCCTCTCTTCTCTCTTTCTGTTTAATAACTGTCCTGCCATTTGACCAAACATTAAAATAAAAAAAAAAAGGTTACGTTAGGCACCCAATTACTACTAACTAAGAATGATGCATACTCATCAACTCAACCGCTACAACCATTTTCACGCAATTCAGACCCAATAATTTGTACTGGATGCTACCGTGGAACAACATTGTAAAATCACGTGACAGATTAAATGTAACTTTCATTTCTAACTCGTGAGTATTGTTATTATGGACCTGAAATCTGTTCCTATGTTTTCCCTCTAATGTGTCTCTCTGGGTGTGGACAAGGTTGAGGCTTGATAAATTTGCGTGACACTTACTAGCTACTTAAGCATCATGCTCAATAAACGACCCTGCCACTAAACTGAAGATTCGATGTCATTAACATGGTCATTCAAGTGATATCAATTGAAAGATGCGTGCGTTCCAGCCTTAGAAGATATGTATAGAAATGTGACACAAAAATATGACAGTAGTTCTGTTTGCCATAGAAAAGTGCACGTTAACCTTCATTCCATGTATATATATGATTGATGGTTGATTCATAGTCCTCTTGATCTCTTAAAAAATCCCAAGCTTCTTTCTTAAGATAAAAAGTAACGTCTTGAAAATGTAATGTTTAATGTTAGTTAGGTATATAATCAATCAATGAAAAATACACACCATTTTGTTTTCTTCGGGATGAGTATACGTTGAAAGATATTTGCCAAATTAATGTAAACAAAAGTTAACATTTTCTTCTCTGCGATAATTGTTAACAAAGCATCATCAAGGTGAATGTTACTTCTCAAGAGTTTTGATTTTAATACACTATCAGTCTACAATACTTTTGCTGTTAATTACATTATTTCTTAATACCGGTACGTGTTGCAATTAATTTGACTAAAATATATAACAATTATACATAAGTTAACATATTCAATTATTTGATGCAGTTATATACTTAAAGACTCAAACTTAAAATTATTAAGTTAAAATAATCTTACCAATTAATTCACACACTTAATAATATGCGAAACTATTTTAACACATCAATTCTAGAAATTAATCTTATACGTCACTATAAAAACACAATTTTAACACTGGAAATTTACTTTGGTTCCTTGAAAAAGTAATATAGTATGAGAAATAATGATGCTTTTGTAAAAAGAAAATTTGAAATGAACATTCTACATCATTGCCTTAAAATCACAGGACAAAAATGCCAACAAAGCAGTTTATATCGCAAGGTATGTTCAATTTTTGAATATGAGCTAGCTCAATTGGTAACTTCTGCGCTTTTTCATTATAACTTGCTCCCACACCTTCTTATATAGTTGCAGCACAGAAGCAAGGACACTTTTTCTCTTTTTTCTCGTTTTGCTCATCTTCTAAACCGCCTTTCTCCTTTTGAATTTGAAGGTGCAAAGGAGGTAACTGTATCTATCTGATACTGATACTCGTCCATTTCAAATTCCCCTATTAAAAACTTTGTGGATTTTAGTTAGTGGGAACTATTAATAATAATTTCATTATCAATTTATTGATCATATTATTTAGTAACCATACTGCGGCACTTGTAGGTAGATAGGAAAGCCTTAAAAAAGGAGGTTCCTTATTGGCAGCAGAGTATGAGTCGAATCCCACGTATTAATTGTTTGTTTAATAATAGCATAATGTTGGTAATATTGTTATTTAATGTGGATCTTCAAAAACTTCAATCGACCCGATGGTAGAAAATTGTATCAATCATGGATAACATCTTGCACTGGCTTAAATTAATTGACCAAATTATTCATTACCTATATTCTAAGAGCTTTTACTTCATGCCTTGCATACATTGTTATATACCATCATAAAGTTTGAAACCAATATCAACCTCCGGCTGCTATATGTATATCATCTTTGAACTAGAGAGGGTCAAAATTACTGATCAAAGACCGAATATATAACTTTCTGTCAGAATGGTTGTAATAAGAGGCAATGAGACACTCTTCGCAGTCACTTGTCTCTAGACATTCTTTATTGATCTATGATATGGTTTTGTATTAGTACCTCATCTCTACATATGGTTGTGGTTTGTGAACATTTATAGAGACTTGTGTCTTATTGTTTAATGTCTATCTATTACGGGAATCTATTCTCTTCGTAACTAGTTCCTAGCTTAGGAACAATGTAGAACCTTTGAACTTTGAACATGAAGTATGCTACTATACTATGATTTGCCAAGATTTGCTTTACCGTGCTGCTTATTCTTTGGTTTTGCACCGACGAGGAAAAGGAAGACTTGGAAAAGATGCTTTGTCCTATTACTTTTTTATTTCCTCGCATATGGTACTCATTATTTTAATGTTTGATACTATTACATTTTAATCGTTTAATTTCGTAAAAAAATTCCTTTCTCAACATATATTAATAGTATAAAGTAATGCATATTATAAATAAGTTTACAAGTATTGACCAAATTTAATTAACCTTTATTTTCAAACACGAGCCTACTTTTTGGCCCTCACTTTATAATAGTCCAATTTTTTTCTCCTTTCATGATTTCCACAAAGTAAAAAAAAGTTGAACCATTCGTTTGTAGTTAATAGACGTTTCCACTTAATTATCCTTAATCTATTCAAACTACATGACTTATTGGCTAATTGCTGAGTGATGTACAGCAGTTTAGACGGTGTGAAAATAATTGAAGAAAATTCCGAAGTGTAAGTTGTCATGGGGAATTAATTATAGGTTATAGGATGGCTCCCTTTACTTAAATTCCCATCTTATGGAACCTCCTCTGTCTCTACAAGCTAATTGATTCAATTATTCATGTACGATCTCTTTGAACTACTTTATTTTTTTCTGCACCCAAAACTAATGGCATAAACAACGAGTCTATGTTAGCAATAGAATGGATGACTGAAAGGGGTTGGAAGATCAACCAGAAGTAGGCAGGGGTTTCGATTGCTATTAAGTATTAACTTCTAAAATTCTAATACGTTTTAAATTATTTGATATATAAACTTAAGCCTCACGATCCATGGCATGTACATACTATGTTATTTGTTATGTCCGAGGTACAATGATTAATTTTGATTGAATTGTGTAATTGTTTTAATCGAGGTACGTCCTTCAGTGATTAAGATGTGAAGTGTACATACGAAAATTCTAATATCCAAAGCGTGTGAGATATGATATGGCATTGTGGCAAAGATTAAAGTACTTGCAAAAGTATTCCAACACTAAATTATAATAATTTTTATTAGACTGATCGTGTATAGTAATTAGATACCTAACATTGTTGATATTTGTTGTATTTATAATGAGAGAAGGTTGAAATGAGTTGAATTTCCTAACCCAGAACTCAACGATTCTAAAGAGAAATATTATTCTATTTTGGTGTAGTGGAAATGTAACTTCACTCCAAACCAATATATACTTCTTTTTTTTGTTTCAAGGTTTATTGTAGCATTTTTGTGCCCAAGTAAGAGTGTTGAGCGAGGTCAGTATTTAGCAAATTGGATCCCAAGCAAAGTTTACGATAATAGTATGAGATCATATAGTTGAGCCTTTGGCATCTCTACAAGCATGGTGAATCTTCAAGTTGATTTGATGGTGTTGAGTTTTAAAGGAGATTAATCAGATTATGTACGTAAGTATCTGTAAATACGGAAAAACAGTCTGCTTGACAACACTGGATGTACTTTATTTATAAAGTATAGCGCTCAAATACAAGCAAACTAGCTAAATATGACATTCAAGCACATATCTAATTTACTTGATAAAGAAAATGTTAAATATTTTCTAATGATATTAAATACATTTTTCATTTAAAACTTTATTATAATAATAGTACTTAAAGATTAATAAAAAGGTGTTGTAGGAGAATATAATATTATTTTTTAATTAATTGTTCTCACATAAATACTTTTCTATATAGAAAAATATATGTACACATTTTCTTATACATACTTTTTATATAAAAAGTAATAGATAATTTTATTGTATTTTTAAGTAACTCAAATTAAATATACAATTTTTTTCATTTTATATATAACTTATAAATAGTTGGTCTAAATATTACTTAATTTTATTCTCTAAGATTTTAAATTTAAATTTTGTAAGTGAAAAAAATGTGAATAAGAAAAAAAATACACCAAAAGTGATGCGTCAGAATTTTTTATGTAAATTCTATCAAAATCTATCACTAAAATCACTAAATGCTCTGTATTAAAAAAAAAGTTCAGTATATAATATTATATAATAGTATAGAAAACCAACAACAACTAGCTTTCCAAATGAATTTCCTAAGCAACCGACACTTCCTTTTTCTATTTTGAGTATAATTAATTAGTGCATACTAACGCATCATTATTCGTTAATAATTACATGGAACGCGTGGGTTTTAATTGTATATACTACTTTAATATTTTATGGACATATAAGTGTCACCCAACACATGTTATTTTCAATCAATTTTCTATGCCTTGAGATCTTAGGAGGCTAGCTAGTGCAGTAACTTAATTAACCCCTCACCCTATGATAGTTTCAGATTAGGGACAGGTTTTATCATAGAATAATTATTTCAATTAATCTGTGCACAGTTGGGTTTCTCTTTATACGGAGTATTATGTAGTTAAATTCTTATTGTATATATAAAAAAGCCTGATTTTATATATGTAGATTACCTTTATGCTGTTGTTACTGTAAATAAAAAAAAAAACCTTTTATGCTGTGGTTGACCTGCATGTTCCAAGCAAACAAACAAAAATATTGTATGATAATATGCATTATTTTGGAGGATCATCATATCAATCGTCGTCATAACACGTTTTTAAATCTCGAATTAGTCTTATACTATGATACATGTACTATAGTACTCCATATATGCCCGTAAACATGCGTATTTAATATTTATATGTAAATTAGAAAATCATGAGGACGAGACATGAAAGCTTAACCGATGAATGATTATACAGTTGTGGAAAATGATATAAAATTTTACATATGCCAAACCTATAAGATGGAACCATTGCCAATCAATTTTCCTGCAATTAATTTGTCAAGTTAATTTCATCAACAAGGTATCCCACGCTGATGTCTTAGCCGATCAACCGTCTCTATCGCTCAACTGAAAAGATGTAAGTCTCAAGAGAATCATGGACAATAATTATTTTCTAATTAACTTGCGAAAGTTTTTCACTTGAGATAAATATCCGATTTTTAATTATAGACACTTATAGAAAAAGTTAAATAAATATTACGTGTAGTTAAATAATAAAATGGTAAGGAAGGGTTTTAGCCACCTCAAATTTCTTTTAATATATTTGTATGTGTAAGTTCACAATAAAGAAATTATCTTTTAATTTTTTGCTTTTAAAGCATGACCTCTCAAACAATACAATTTTTCCTTTGATTTCCGCTACTAATGTTAGACAAAAAAAATATAAATAGGTTAAATATAAGTTAATCTTAAATTTTTATTATTTTATTTTATTCTTATAGATATTTTCCAAAATTATAAGAATGAATTGCCAATTTAGTTCTAAAAATTATAACAGTCGACCAAATTGGTTCCTAAAATTAATAAAATAATCCCTAAAAATGTACATTAACCATCAATTTAGACTTTGAAATTATAATAAACACTCAAATTGATCCTTCAAATAAATAAAATGGTAAAATAATATTAAAATTGTAATTTATCAATCAATTTAGTCCTTAAAATTTTAATGATCGATCAAACTTGTCCTTAAAATTAAAAAAAAAATAGCAGTTTTTTTTCTCACGTACAACTAATCAATCGCATGTACAATAAGAAAAAAGATATGAATTATCACGCAATTAGGTGTTGATGTTAAAGGGAACTAATTAATATAGGAACATTATTTGCAATCCGTATTAATCAGTTTGGTATAATATAAAAGATAAAGTACCAACCCATCTCTACACAAACAATACCTATAGTAAATATTAAAAAAAAAAAAACAAATAAACAATTACAAGAAAAATAGAAACTAATTTTATTTAAAAAAAAAACTAAGGAGTGTAATTACTAGGATGCAACAAAGATTTCGTTAGAAACTCTTATATATTCTAAGTACTATCACAAATAATCATTTTTAATTATGCTTAGGTGGGTTGACTGGGTTATCCATCAACAAACAAGCACGTTGAGAAGTTTAATTAAAAGGAAAAAATCCATGCTATATGATTAAGCTAGACATGATTAAGCTACCCCATATATCTAATGGCTTTCATTTATTTATGAACATGATATGGGAGAGACAAATCGTTTTGATATTACCAAATTTGACTTTTTCTGCTATATGTTGTTGTTGTGTTTAATTATATGGTGAAGGTAGCTGGTGGCGATGTTCATGCAGTAGTCAGCTTCGTTAGATAGAGGAATTGTCACAAAGAAAAGGACTAGTAGTAGTGCAAAAAGGCCTTTGCTTCCACGGAACTGAGCTTTACAATAATCCTATTTATTTATTGATCGCACGTGTGGAAATAGATCCTCTCCCTCCCTACATTTGAACAATTTATGAATCTTCCTCTGCCGTCAAATCTTTTTGCTTACAAGTTACAAGTCATAGTTTTGATTTTTTTTTTCATATGTTTTAATAAGATTTCATTTTAATTATCTTCTGCATTAGTTTTTTTTTTAATCAAAATATCTTGAATTGTCTCTCATTCTCTCCTATGGAGATTAAAGAAGATGAATGAAGTCACAATAATGTTAAGAACAAATCTTAAAAGTTATTATAAATACACACAAATTTAATACTTATTTTTCTACATTTTTAATATATTATATGTGTTTGATTTTCTATTAATTTGTTTTTATAAAATAAGATAAAATATTTTTTTATCCCTTTAAAAAATTGAAGTTCAGTTTTAGTCTCTAAAAAGTTTTGAAAATAAGATAATTTCTATTTAATATATGTTTTTAATTTTTTTATTACATCAATAAATGATAAGAATTACATTAAAAAAGTTTATGCATATAAAAGTTTAATTATTTTTTGTAAATAGTAAATAAAAAACAAATATCAATTATGTGGATTAAAAATATTGTTCAACTATTTAAAACAACGCTACTCTTTTGTGATGGATATATATACTGCGAATAATTTTAGGTAGTCTGGACCACCATACCAATGTGGCAGCACGACCTACATGCATGTACAGTTGTCAAAAAGATTATAATAGGTTTTGCAAATTAAGAGTGAAATTAAATATGCACGTGTTTTCTACCAAAAAATGCACGTGTGCCTATGATTATGAAGAAGATGTCGCATTCACTCAAGTGAATTTAGATTTATTTTATTATTAAGAAATAAAGTTTTCTAATATCATCGTAATTATTATTTTTTAATTTAAACGTGTTTTGATCCTTAAAAACATGCAATTTATAAATTAATTTATATTTCTATTTTATTACTTTTAGTCTTTAGAAAATTCCAATTCCTAATAAAGAATTTAAAAGGAGACATTTTTATCGAATATAAATATTAGAAAATAAAAATTAAAATTAAAATAATCATATTTTTAAACCAAAAAATAATCAATTTTTTTGTCGATAAAATTATAATCAAATAGATGGCATCATTTAATTGATTAATATTCTTTTCACATTATCAATAAATAAAATAAAAAAATTACATGCAAGAAAAGAAAAGGATCTTAATCATGTTACGCAACTAATATATCTATGTATAAAAATTGTTCAATTATTTGACTAATTAGACTCTCTTATAAAGAGGAAAACAATATTGAGGATATGAATGATTTCTATTTTCAAAAATTCACTTAATTGAAAAAGAAAAAAAAATAAACACTTATGTTAAGTCATGTCTCACCATACCTAATACAACTCTAATTTCCTTATGACTCATATCGAGGTAGAATCACAAAATAAAACAAGAAAATGAAAAAAAATATCTTAGAATTGTTATTTAAAATAAGGAACGAACTAGAATCACATAATAAAATGAGAAATGATTTAGTTGATTGTAACGACCTAAACTATTTTTACTTAAAATAAACTGTTATATTTTTTTAAAGAAACAAATCCTACTTGCTTTTTAAAAAAAACAATTTCATATTCTCCTATAATTAAAGTTATTTAATAATAATAACTCTTTCATCTTCACATAATTCTTCATCTTAGATCTGGTAAAAGATGAAGTATGTCCATAAATTATATTGATGGTCATTTAGGTGTAGCCATGCACACCATGCAAGACACGCATAATGACAGAAGGAAAAGAAAAGAAAGATAAATTAGAAAACAAGTAATGGGTGTAATAAATTTCTGTATCAATCTATCAAATTGCAATATATGATGCCAAAATATATTTTCTTCAAAACAACATTGCGTGAATAATGCTAATGTGACCAAAAAGATAATAGGGTGAGGTGGAACTGTGGAAGGGCTCCATCATGCTTGTGTGGTGAAGTAGGAGAAGGGAGCAGAAGAATCGGTCCACTGGGGTGAGGGGCATTTTCGGCAACCCAGACAAAGAAAATAACGACCATGCAGATTTTCGCGTCTCAATTGCTACCATTTAACCAAGGAACTAATTTTACAGTTTACTCTTACTCCGTCCACGCCCCCCTAATATGCCGCCACGTGTTGTGTCATCGTCACCTATATAAGTGAGTCTCTAACCCATTCCGCTACTTTACCGTTTAGAAATACAAGTTCAATTTACAATGGCGACCGTAGCTGCTGTTCCTGCTTTAACTGCAAACGATTCCCACAAGAAGAACAGAATTCAGGTTTCCAACACTAAGAAACCTCTTTTCTTTTACGTCAATCTCGCCAAGGTAATCACTTTCTTATGTTTATCGAAATTTCATTTCTCTTTCTTTCATTTACGTACATGAATTTAGAGTTATGAATTATGATCAATTTAATGGCTAGCTGAAATGATTTTTCTTTTTTTTTTTTTATGCAGAGGTACATACAGCAGCACAATGAGGTTGAGCTTTCTGCTCTTGGAATGGGTACCTCTTTTCTCAAACTCACCTTTCCCTTCTTTTGGACAAAACACAAAATTAAAGATGCTTCTCATTCCTTGTATAAATTTCGTATTGTAAGCACTCAAATATGAGGAATTGAATAAAGCTGAGCTTGAAATCCTACGGCCAAGGTTTTAAATATCAGTCGCAATTATGGTCACAATTTCATTTCATTTATTGATACGGCTAGCAGTTCTGTACAAATGTGATTAATGTGGCCATGATTATGGCCGTGTTGCAAATGCAGACACTTGAAATCCTTGAATTTGCGAGCAAAATCACTTAAAAAACTTTTTCCCATGCGAGATATTTTGCACGCCCAATTATTGGACTTTTTGGTTGATTGTTACTTAGTACATATTATTACATTCTTAAGCATTTTTAAAGCTGAAAAGTCTATGCAGTCTCTCGGTATGTTTTGCTCAGCTGTATATGTAATAAAAGGGATTTAGTCTCTAGTAATGGCATTCATCGAGTTGATTAAACTATCATGCATGCCATTATTTTTTACCACGGTGTTAGTATTGTTTTGTACTTTGAGTCCAATGTTTATGCATTCGGAGTTATATCTGTACCCTCTCATCTCACTGTAATTGTTTCTCAAAATCATGGCACATGGCTGGCATAACGTCCAAGAGTTCACATGATTTTATTTTATTTTGCTTGATACTAAAACACTGAAAATATGAGTTAATTTGCACACATTCTGTCATACTGATATAACATCCTCCATTAATTGAACAAATGAAATGTTCCCTGCTTCATCTATTTCCACTCCAAGTCCAAAACTGATATAATATTCTGCAAAAATGTTGACATGTATGTGTGCAGCTATAGCTACCGTTGTCACAATTGCAGAGATTTTGAAGAACAATGGACTTGCCACTGAGAAGAGTAAGGCTTCTTCCTCTTTTCTGTTACTCACATCTGTATGATGATGATTGTAGCTACTCCACTCTAATCAATATCAATCTTGCAATGGAACAGAAGTATTGACATCTACAGTTGGCATGAAAGATGAGAACAAAGGTCGTCTGGTACAGAAGGCAAAGGTGAGCTCCCAATGAGTTTTAGACATTTGGGTCTGTTTGCGAACCAGTTGCGTTCGCTTTGAAGAAAAAGCTTCCCTCACATTGCTTTATCTATTGTGTGCCTTGGAATGCCTGTTTTTCCATTGAACGTGGTTTCAACGCTTAACCAAACACACACTTAGTTTACTTACTTATAAGGCTTAAGCTGTTCACTTTGTTTGGGTGCTTTATCTCTTTCTTTTTTCTTGATGTTTTAGATTGAAATTGTGCTGGGGAAATCTGACAAGTTTGACAATCTGATGTCTCCTCCTGCCCCAACTGAATCAGAAGAAGCAGCAGCTGATGATGATGACAAAAAAGAGTGACAAGTATAAGACAGTCCAGTCAATGTAAAACTGTTGTAGTTTACATTCTGAGTCTTTTGTACTGTTTGCATTCATAGACGTAAATAGGGGAGTAGAAAAGGGTCGTAAATTTACAATGATAAGGCAGCATTGTGTGTGGTCAAAGTTGTAGAGCACATATTTTCATCATCAATTTAGAATGTATTTCTTCATTGCACATATATGATTGTGATGATGAGTACATGACTGGTGGGTGACTCTTACGCTCGCTCATTATCCTATTCAGTTCAGCCAACCTGCTTTTTTTATTCTGAGGTGTTACAGAGATTTCCACTTTATCTGCGATTTTTCCCATTAATCACTTTTTAGAGGTGAGCTTACGTTAACAAAAATAAACGAAACCACTCATTTAGTCATCTCGTAAACTCAACCAATAAAAAGCGAACATAATTCTGTTGCAGTTTGCCTGTGATACAGATTTTAATTTTTCTCGTTGATAAACAAATATACTCTTTAACACACGATTTTCTGGATTAATAATTTCAACATTGTTCATACTTAACACGTCTACCAATACCATTGTTAATATACTCTTTGAGTAACATTGTTCATTTGTTCATAAGTATAACTGCATGTAACAATCTTGAATTACTCAACTAAATAAGCACAAACTAAAAGGTAAATGTTTTTTTAAGGCAAAAGAATTTTATTAAAGGAAAAAGGAGAGAAAGTGCATCTATAAAGATAAGAAGACAGCCTCAAAACAGAGACAAAGCAAAATAAATCAAGAACGAGAAAAAATAAAGAATGCTGCCAAGGTTCCCAATTTGTATATATGAAATCTTTTCTCTCTCTCTCTCTTTTTTTTTCTCTTCTTGAAACAGACATTAGCTGAGCACATAGCAAATCCCGTAACATAATTATAGGGATCCTACTATTAGTACCCCATCTTTGCAATTCAAACCGCCCAACTAACTAAAAAGACTTATATATCCCCACGCATTCTCCTACACCCCCCTCCTTTAGAAAACCAACAGTCACATACCCCTAACCTCCATACCCTCCAATATCTCAATTTCTCTCCTTTGAAGCTCCCTTACCGTCGTCGCCTTCATTGCTATGCCTCTTTGAAGCTTGTTCGAGTTTGTTATGTTCAATCATTGTTCGTCATTGTCATCTTCCTTGAGCTCGTTCGAGATCTCCGTCAGGTGGGCTCTGAAGCTTTTTTTTATACATATTTTGAATTTGACAAAAACTTATTACGATCAGCATGATTTCATAAAAGTATCTTTAGATCTCTACTCTTTGTATTATATTATTGCTTTGTACTTATATTATTTTTTGTGGCCGATGTTTGAAAGCATCACTTGCGATCTTCAAACAATATTAGATTTGCAGAAAGTGACCTTCGCACTGACACTTATGAGGATATAGAGATTAGAGAGGGTATTGAGGCCGACATAGGCGAACACTTCAGTAGTATGCACATAGCGGAGGAGGAAGACTTTCCGATGATTTACGTTTTTGTATTTAGTTGTATTTTGTTATTCAACATCGCGATGTGTAGCTATGATGATTTAAATTTGGTTCATTATATATTTTCGCCTTATCTATATTTATCAAGTTATTTTTCATAGTTTAAGAAACTGTTTAATTAAACTCTTAAAAACAAATAAATAGTAAATCATATAACTATAATTTCTCCCATAACACAACAGAAACTTTTTTTTTTTTGCATCTTTTCAGTATATATCACAAAAACTTGTTTCCGTTGTGTTACAACTTACAAGGTATCCAACTTCAGATATTTTCATTAAAAAAACTCATTTCTAAAGAGGTGAGGATCTAAATAGTCATTGGTGAGTGCGAACGGTAACTCTCTTATTCTAATCCTGATTTGAGGAGCAGAGGGGAAAAAAGCCCAATATACACCACATTGATAAATTTTTAGCCTTCTTTTTATTTTTACCAAAACAGTTTATAATTGGAGAAAAATGGTTATACAATTTATGTACTTTTTCGCATTATTATAAAAATATACAGCTAGAAATTTGCAATTGTTTTCCTATTGCAGCAAGCGGTAACACACAATTTGGGTTATTGGCTTTTATCAGTGGAGAATCATTGCACGCGACGTGTTTTTATTTATTGAAACTCCTAAATACTCTTTTGCATCAACATAACTTCAATACGGGAAAAAAAAAATTATAAATAAATAACGATTCCGACCTAAAAAGCAAAGTCAATACTAATCCTTTTGATCCTTTTAAATTACATGTGATAACACATTAATTCTTTTAATAGTAACCTAATCCTAACAATTTTGCTTTTCAAAGACCAGCTGCATACCATTTTAAAGGTTAATTTGGTTTAAAAAAGTATATTAAGAGACCAATTTGATGCAGACAAGTACTTATATTGAAAGACCGAAAGGAACAAAGTTCACGGATTGAATGTAGCAGAAGTAAAACAGCTCTAAGAAAAGTCACGAGGCTTTCGGCTTAGTGATCATTCACTATAAGCCTTATTCCAAGAGCCCCAAAACAATTAAGGTTCCACCTTTTAACATCTCTACAAAACTGTAAGAACAAAAATTATGCAATTACTATATGCGTTATTGAAGAACAATGCCAATTACTGAAGGATATACACATAGAGCATCTGTACGAATTAATTCACATTAATGTAAAGTAAATAACAGAGATCATTTACTCGCCAGTCTAAGCTATCAAGCCTAAATAAATAATAAAGAGAACATAACATAACTAAAGGTTGTCCAATTTATTAATTCAGCAACTTAGATGGGAGCTGCACATGTGGTTCTAAAGTGGCCTGTTTGATTGCAACGACTACAATGCACCACTCGCTTAACGCGTCCACGGTCTTCTGCACGAACTCTCTTCTTTCTTGGCCTCCCAGGTGGCCTGAGTGATTTGGGTGGATTGATAACAACTTCTGTAGCTTTGCTAGCATTGGCATCCCCCTCAGACAACTCCTTCCAGAGAGATTTATCAGGAATTGGGTGTATGGTTTGTGAGTACGTCTTGCGATAAGTTGCAACAGTGAAACAGCTTTCTGTGAATCTATGAACATTCTGCCTGCAGGAGAGAAGTGCTGCCACAGCATGTGCACAGGGCAAACCATAGAGCTGCCAGCCACGGCAAAGACAGCAACGGTTCCTGATATCAACTATATTTGTTCCTTCGTGAGATATCACTTCAAACTCAGCATCATTGGCACGAAGAACCTGATATGTGCGTGCACGATCAAGAGCCTCGGCTACACGTCTCTCGGCAGATGGTACAAGTATTGATGTCCACTGCATACTGGTCTCCCGGCGCTCATTAAACCAAGTCATTAGCTGCCTTCTAATGCATTCCATCATTTGAATTATTGGAAGTCCAGATGCCTCCAATATCCAAGTGTTTAAAGATTCAACTATGTTGGCTGTCAAATGACCAAACCTATGCCCCTCAAAATAAGCAGTGGCCCAGAGGCGAGGTG
Organism: Glycine max; assembly: GCF_000004515.6. Classification (NCBI taxonomy): domain Eukaryota; kingdom Viridiplantae; phylum Streptophyta; class Magnoliopsida; order Fabales; family Fabaceae; genus Glycine; species Glycine max. The sequence continues at coordinate 39,885,600 of NC_038246.2, forward strand.
GAATTCTTCGAATCCAATATGCAGCATCTTGTGATATCTCTTCAATCTCCAAAATCTTTGCTTCAAATTCAATTACAGTAAGAGCATTAGCAGCTTCCCATAGAAGATTGACAAGCATGGTGTTATTAAATTCCTTACGGAAGCTGTCACTCAAGTGTTGCATACAAAATCCATGGAAAGCAGTGGGAAAACTTGCTTCCACTCCATCCACAATTCCCTTCTGTCTATCAGACAAAATAGTAAGCCTTAGCATGTTTTCAGTGTGAATCTCAAGCAGGTTATGAAGTTCAGACAGAAACCACATCCAATTATCATCATTCTCCTCATCAACAACTCCAAATGCCAGAGGAAAGAGAGCCCCATCACCATCAAATCCAGTAGCAAGAAGCAATGTTCCAAGATACTTGCTCTTTAAATATGTTCTGTCAAGCCCCAACAGTGGCCGGAAAGCATTTAAAAAGCCATATATAGATGCTTGAAAGGAGATGAAGAGACGTTGGAAACAACCATCAGCTTGATTTCCATAAACAGATGCAATACTGCCTGGATTAGTGCGTTTCACCTGTTCACAGTATTGTGGAAGCAAGCGATAACCTTCTTCAAAAGATCCACGCATTGCAGCCATGATACGCTCCTTGCCTCTCCATGCTTGTTTGTACGATAAGGTGATACCATGAACCCTATGAATTTCTTCCAATATTTCCTTTGGCTTGCAATTAGGGTTCTCCTTCAGCCTTTGCTCCACAGAGTTAGCGACCCACTGAACTGAAGCTTGCTGATGGCCAAGATGAGAAATTCCTCCACATGTATGATTCTCGTGGATTGTCCTAATAGTAAAAGTTGGAACCCCTGGGAGCTTAGCTGCATGAATGCGCCAGGGACATCCTTCACTAGCACATTTAGCAGTAAAGCGGGTCTTGTCAGATTTTATAGTCTGCATCTCAAAGTGCAGAGCAATTGCTGTATCCCTCAAAGCCCTTCGGCAACTCTTGACATCAGGGAATTCTTGCCCCACTGACAATTCATAACTAGGACTTGCAGTACGAGCCTGAATTATAGGGGGTGTAGAAACAGCCACAAGCTGTGGATGTTGAACATCCATATCATTTGCAGAATCAATTCCCATGTCTGAGTTCTGAACCACAGACAGGGCCGTGTTCTCATCAAGATCTTGGTTCTCTGAAACAGTCAAATCATTGTTCTCTGATAGGACTAAATCATGATTTTGTCCAGGAAGGGGCAAGTCGTGGTCATCATGTTCGGGCTTTTGATCCATGGCTAGCTCATGCTCATGCTCATGCTCGTAAGTGTGACCATCATCACCTTCATGTTCATGGTTCTGTTCTAATCCCAATTCATCATGGGCATGCCCCAAGCCTAGTTCATGATCATGAGTTTGTCCCAGATCTAAATGGTGCTCATGGGCTGATCCCATTTCCAATTCATGGTTCTGACTGAGGCCCAAATTATGGTCATGGCCCAGCACCAATTGCTGATCATGACCAAGTGCTAAATTGTGACTTTGACCGAGTATCAAATCGTGGTTGGCCATCAAAGATATAAAATCATTATATATAGCAACAAGCCAACAACAAGAAGAACCGCTGTTCAGCTTAAATAATGGCTTTATGGATGAGACACTATTGCAAGATCCTACAATAACAAAAGATTAGTCAGATATTAATCCTCTGTCTTGCCCATTAAAGTTAAAAGTCCTAAATTGTATGCATCACTAGAAAGAAACAAAGAAATAACGGAAAATCATCTCAGCAACCAGTTCACAAAGCATGCCAGAAACAAACCAATTATTTCTCCTTGTTTTCACTTTTCTATCCTTTCTTCGAATACACCACCTCAAGTACACAACAAATGTACAGTTAGACAGCTACAATCAACTAAATTGTGTCGGGTCTCTACACTGAAACAGCAGCAAATAAATAATTCAAATGAAACAACGGGAACATTGTACGCCCTTAGCAAGTTTAAGTGCCATCGCACATCATAAAACACAAATTACATAGTCACACTGAATTATTGAAATGCCAGCAAACACAACTTTAGGTAAATGTTCACATGTTGGGTGAATTGATTCTAGAACTGATTTTGAGTTGAAACAACTTTAGGTATCTTTTGTGTTGGATCAGAAATTTTATATACCAAGTTTTACTATTAATTTGCTTTTTAAGTAAATACATTCAAACATAAATCACATCACTTCAAGATCAATTCTGTAAAACCAATTCAAATTAAAGCCAATTTTGTAAGCTCATCCAAAACACACACACTTACAATTATATTTGCACAGTTGGGGGTGCAAACCCACAAATCTATCATCTATGGTTACATAGAAATAGTATCGATATCCAGTTGCTATCCATGTCATAAGCATCCACGCTTCTATTATTTCATAACCATCCAGAAACAAGTCCAAATTACACAAACTAAATTCCTAAGCCACAGAACGAAAATCACCGCCTTTTAATTACAGAAAATGTGTGTAACATTCATGAAAAACTAAAATCAAGTACACTATCCAAGAAAAACAAAATATCCATTGAACTCAACACTCCAAATAACTTAAGTTGGACTATAGTAACTCATTGGGATACGGTGAGAACAGGGAAAATAAGAAGTGTAATGTGGAACAGCTTTACAGGTAAGTGAACTAACAAAAAAGAGACAAGCTTTCATGAAAACATAAAATCACATCCATTACCCACAATTTAATTGACTGGAAAAAAAAAAGAAGAATTTACTAATACCCATAAGAATTTCCCTACCCAGATGATTAAAGATTCATAATATTGGAAAATTACCTGAAAGCTTTCACCTTTTCCCGAAAGGGTGCAAAACCATGGCCTTAGGATCTGGAAAAACATAAAAGGGAGATGGGTAATGCTCGTAAGGGTACTGGGGCGAGGGTTCAGAGCGGATCGAAGGGTTTTTGTGAATTGAAGGAGAAGGAAGAGAAATTTGAAAAGAGTTTGAGGAAAATTGGCGGGGAAGTGGAATAAATCAGAATTAGAAGAAGAAGGGTAAGGAGAGGAGAGGAAGATTGGGAATTAGAGGGGTAGCAGAAGCATCGCTTGTGAGGGCTGAGAAGGGAATACAGGTTTGGGGCTATCCACAAAAAGAGGGTATTTAGGTCAAAGGAATTCAACCTCTTCTTTTTTTCTGTTTCGTCGAATTACTGTTTTGCCCCACTCCACACTAGTAGTAGTAATCTCTAATTTTTTTAATTTTTTACAAATAAAATAAATCAGCCTATTTATGCTTCTTTTCTTCCATTCTCTCCTTCCTCTCAAACAAGATAACAAGCCTTGTTTTACTATTCTAGTCATAATAAATTGGAGTCTTTGGTAGATTGAATTGGATCAATGAAAAAAATCATTTGATTTAATTACTTTAATCTTGTTTAAAATTTTATTTTAACCTAATCCAATATAAAGCGTTTTCAGTTTCATTAATTTTTTATTTTAATCATACTTTTATTTTTTGAGAAAATATTAAATAGATGATACGAATTATAATAAAATTAACTTAAAATATCCAAGTATTTATATGTCATTATATATCTATTCTATTTAAGCATTTTAACTCAAATAGTTAATAAAAATATTTTTAATTAAATATATTTTTTTATAAATAGATGTAAGTTGTGTGGTACTTTTATAATATAAACATGAATGATATTATCGAATTGTGAATAAAAATATACACATATGTGCATGTTTGATTCGAATTGATTAGATTAGATCAGTTTTGAAAATTAAATGTGAAATTTCATCTAATCCAATACAATAAAAAGTCATTCTTCAAATTTTTTATCCATTTGATTCTTGGTTTACTTGATTTTTAATTTTTTTGATCAGTTTTTATGGGATTGAATCAGTTGATGAAAACTCCTAAATATGTACAAGACATTCATTCTTGCAAGTGCAACTTACATAGAAAAAAAAACAACTTCTTGCAATTATAATCCAATGAGAGCAACATGGAAAACAAAATAGTCTTTTAACATTTATGACTACTAATTCTCATCATCACTTCCATAGTTTCGACACAAAGATGGTATTGGTTGTGGCTCTTGAGGACTTTAAACATTATAAGTCGACGGTTTATTAATGACAAAAATCTTCATTAAAGAATAAAGCTTTCCGCCGTTATGAATTTTCTTGTTTGCTAGAATCATCCAAAGTGGCTTTTGTGAAAGTGTCAGTGGGTTTGCTTGGACTAGAATTAGATGTTTCGCCATGTCCATTCAATTGCTCCTCAGTTTCAATATCTTTTTTCACGAATTCTTTTGACATAACATTCTGAATTATGAAAGACAAGTGATTTATCATAGCTTCATCTTCTTCTTCCTTGTCAGGTGTTGTGCGCTGCAGAGTCTCCAACATTTCATCAACAGTGACGGTTGCATGGCTAGACTTCATTCATTGGCTTCATCTCATCCTTTAAGAATTTGGGGTTCTATTCTCCAACGATTTCATAGCATCTCTCCTCCCATCTTTTTAGCTTCACGCCAAGGTTCAAAATTTATGTCGCACCGGATTCAATGACACAATCTGAATGTAACCTCAGCTGAGCACTGGTGCATTTAAAGTAGAACCTGAATATTTGAATTATTCCCATATATGTCTCGCCAATAACATCATCTTCCTTTATGGAATTGAACTTGATGTCTTTGTAAATGTAATTATATTGGCACAAGTGTTGCATCGATGAAAGACAATGAACCTTTTTAGTTTGTTATAATAATATAAAGGCTTAAATATATTTTTCATACCTGAAAAATAGCTCGTTTTCACATTATTAACTCAAATTCACTTTTGGTCAATTAAATACTTGAAATTTTTTTATGTTTCAATGTACTACATGTTGTTTGTCTCATTCTGTTAAGTGATGATATAACAGACGGAGTGTCATATTATATCCTTCTTCCTTTTCTCCAAAGAAAGCCACCACCACTGCACCACCAGCACTGTCAAAGCCAACGCCATCGTCGCCGACCGCGCCGTCGATCGCCACCACCGCTACAAAGGGGTTAGGAAGCGACCATAGGGATGCTATGCCGCAAAAATAAGAGACCCGTGGAAGAAGGCACGTGTTTGGCTGGTCACATTCAATACTCCCGAGGAGGCCGCCCTCACCTAGGACGGCGCCACCCACTCCCTTTGTGGCGTCAAGGCCAAGACAAACTTCCTTCCGGCACCGACCCACTACCTCAACCTCAGCGTCCCTTCCTCTGATCACTGCTAGCCCCACCACATCCCCCATGCAACCTTGTCCTCAATGACTTTCTCCACACCGTTGTTCTTGGAGATATTAACCTGCCCCAAGAACCTTTCCCACCTATCGCTGTTGTTGCTTGTCGAAATCCCCACGATAGAGCTATACCCATTGGCGGTGGAGTTCAGGTGATGGAGAGTTCTCCAACGGCGTTGTTTTTGGGGCTCATTAGGCACAACATCCTCATCAACTTGAACGAACCTCCACCCTTGTGGCTATGAACGAATGAAAGCCCTGACTAGGTTTCTTACTACGTCGGTTTATGTTCCCCAATAGTATCCAATTTATCCACTATTTTCTTTTAATTTTCCCTCAGCATATGCTTAGGTTTTCGTTGGTGGTGATTGACGGGGCGACCAATAGTGATGGCACTAGGTTGGACGACGATGGTGGTGCGATGGTGGTGATTTTCATTGGAGAGGGGGAAGAAGGAGATGACATGACAATGACGTGTTAGTGATTAGACTTGATGACGTGACACTCTGTCCGTCACCTCATTACTTAATAAAATGAGACTAACGGTAGGTAGTACGTTAAAACATAAAAGGATTTCAGGTACATAATTTATCAAAAGTGAATTTGAGGTAGTAATCTAAAAATGAGCCACTTTTCATGTATAAAAAATATATTTAAGTCCAATATAAAATATAAAATTTAGCCTAATTGTATATTATTATTTAAAATTTTATTTTACCTTAAACATTTTTTTTTCAAAGCCTTACACATTGTTAATCTTATAAAAAAATTGAATTAAATAAGTTATTAGAAAGTCTACATCATACAAAATTCTTTTATGGATATTGCTATACCACATGCTGTTGATTTTTAAGGGTTTTTAGAGTTAAATAAATAAATATTATTCAGTTTCAAATTAAATTAAAGACAAATCTATATAATTGACACAATGATATAAGATCTCATTGCGTTCACAAATGAGAGAATGATTTATTTAATGGAAAAAATTGTCTTTGTGTGCAAAATTTCCTTAGCTAGCAACAACCACGTATCAAAGGTTTGGCACCTCGGTGTCGACTCTTAAATGTAACACCCATTTTTTCGTAAAATAAATTAAAAATGATTTTTATTTTAAAATAAATAGTTTTAGAAAAATGATGAGGTTTTTATAATTAAATAAATAAGGAGAAATAAATTTATTAATTAAAATATTGATTTGAAGGAAATTAAAAAGGATATTTTATTTATTTATTTGATAGAAATAAAAGAGTTTTTGTTTATAAAATAATAAAGAAAATAGAGTAAATAATAGGTTGAGAGTACCCTAGCTATGAATAGAGACATATTAGGTCAGTTTTCAGACTAACGATACGTCTCTACGCTTTCTCTTCCTCTCAATTTCGTTTTTCCTTCTTCCTTTCCCAAAACCCTCTTTTTTCCCCTGCATACACTCAAATTTATCTCAGTAAAACTACGATCCCAGACTTGTTAATCGTTGGATCATTGTGAAATTAGGACACCAGGCTCGCAATGCATTTCCGCACGTCCTCACCGTTTGGAATTTGTAAAATAATGTATGTGGTGCGAGAAATGTCCCTCGTACTGAGCTCTTTTTTTTCACGCATGCACTCTAATATGTCCCAGTAAAACTAATATCCCAGACTCGTTAACTATTGGATCATCATGAAATTTGAATACCGGGTTTAGAATTCATTTACACACAACTCCACCATTGGAATTTGCAAAATAATATCTATGGAGGGAGAAATGTTCTTCCCATAATGCTTGGAAACCCTAGCAGATGCAACCGCAGGAAAAACTTAAAGAATCTTAGGAAACCGCTAGAGATGTTGCTATAATTGTCGAACTACACATGTGAGTTTACTTAGAGGCAAAGGATGAGTTTATCGCAATTGAGGTTAGAATGAACAAGTGTAGAAATCCTTAGAGGATCAAATTGGAACTTATTTTGGGATGTTTATTGTATTATAATTCTTCTTTTGATTTTGATATGATTATGTGAAATTATTTGAGGGGTTTTACTCCCCATGTTGTGAGAAATATTTTTGTATAATTTATTTGTATTTTGGACAAGATTTTACTGGATTAACATGATAAATTATCATATTGAGATTATGAAATTGTGATTGAAAATGTGAGTAAGTGATAAATTGAATATGTGATAAATTGTGAGATACACATGTATTGAGATATTATATGTATTGAGTTATGAGCTATTAATTGTGTAATCACACAATTGTAAGACTTTTTAAGGGAGACGATTTTTTGCGCGACGAGTATTGTGATGGGATCCACTGTGGAACCCGACGAGTTAAATCACTTTGAAGCGTGACGAGTTAAAATGATTTTGAAAACAATTGTGTAGTTGTGTGTATTGCATATTTCATAGGTAAAGTTTATGTGTGTGTCATGTATATATTAATATTGTGTGATGTGTATATGATTCATGACGTGCGACATGTTGCTTTGGAATTATGACATTGTGATTGAGATTGAGTGTATCTGATAAATTGAGTATGTATTGAATTGTAATATACATGTATATTGAAATGTTGTATGAATTGGGTTATGTGTTATGAACTATACAATCATACGACTATAAGACCCTTTAAGGGCGACGAGTTAATACACGATGAGTATTATGATGGGAACCATTGTGGGGACCCAACGAGTTTAATCACAAGCGCAACGAGATAAAATTATTTTGAGAACAATTGAGGAGTCGTGTGTTTTGTACAGTTCATAAATAAAGTCTGCGTGATAAAATGTTTTCTGGGTTGGACCTGAATCAGGAGGGAGAGGCACTGATGAACTCTTCGGAGTGTAGGCCTTGGGGGTAAATACACTCGGTTTGAATGTTTCTTGAAACCTATGCTGATTCCATATGGTTGAAGCATTCTCGCTAAACAGAGTAACCCTGACTGATCTCCCTATGATTTTACCTAGTGAGAATGACCTAACATACCAGTGTGTGGTTTATCTTGTCATGTACTCCTAGGTGCCCAACGAGGTTTTTCATTAACATGATACTGCATTGCATATAGGATTGAGTCTTAGTACATTTGTTGCATAACGCCTGTGTATTGATCGATATTGATTGGTTGAGTGATATTGTGTTTAATTCTTGAGTACATGAATAATGTGAGAATGAGTGAGACGTGTAGTGTTGAGATGTGATGTCACGCGATAAGTGGTGAAATGACGTGAGTTGTGTTTAAATAAGTTGTATTTTATTTATATGATATGTATATATATATTATTTTGTTTCTCTCTATTAGTTAAGGATGTGATATTCACTCCCTATGTGTTGTTTGTGTTTGGATCCTGTGATGATCTCAAACTTTGTGTTTGTAGGAGGAGATGGTTAGGTGGATGACTATAGAGAACTTCATGCTAGAGGACACTGAAACACAATACTCTGATAGGATATGACATTGAGGCATATAGGTTTCTATATTAATTGCATGAAGTCTTGGACGATCTTGTTTTGAGCCGAGATGATTTTATTATTTCTTTGGGCACATTCTATTATGATGTTAGAAAGATGAATGTGAATCTTTTACCCCTTTGAAATACTTTTATTTAAATGTGTTTCAAAAAATTTTAATTAATTCTACGTTCTTATTCCTTTTATTATTAATACATATATGTGTGAGGTAGAGAGTGTCACATTAACTACTCGAGGGTGTAATAGGTTTCAATTGTTGGGTTGTTCAAACATTAAGACAGAAATTGAACTAGGTTCAAAATGTCATGGAACAATTCAGTCCATATTTGATGTGGGCATTCCATAATTGAGAGGACCTTTCTGTAATACAAAAAGATCGGGAAGGATGCACTATTAGTTACAAAATGCAAAACAAATAATTGTTGACAACATCTAAATAATAAACTCACCTCAATATGAGTTTTGATATGTCAATAGGATATGATAATTTTCTTAAACTTTTTCATATCCTTTTGAGAAGAAATTGAGTCAAGAAACATTATAAGGTGGGTCTCTTATTATGTTTGTTTGGTGTGATTAGAATATGATAAAATAATTATCCGTCTTATCATGTTGTAATAAATTGTTTGTTACATTAATTGAATCATGATGTGATAATTTTGTCTTATCTTTAATGTTATTATGTTAGTTCAATGTATTTCTTATATTTCTTTTTTTTTTAAATATATATATTTTTAATTTAATTTAGTTTAACTATTTTTTTTGCTATTTTAAATTGAGCTCATATATATATATATATATATATATATATATATATATATATATATATATATATATATATATATATATATCAATATTTTTAGCGCTTATATCTTTTAAGAGAAAAATAATTATACACTCATATTGTAAAAAGTTTTATATATTAATCTAATCATAACCCATCATGTAAAATAAGTTTATTAACCTTTAAAAAATAATGCATAGACATTAAACTCATATTTTAATTTATCCTTTTCATCATTATTTTTAAAATTGAATTTGATTTTGTTAAAAATATACATTAAAAATATTTATCTATAAAAATTTCAGTTATAAAAAAATATTTATCATGTATATTACAAATTCTAAATTCTAAAATACTAGTCTCATTATAGTTAACAAAAGTTATTTTAAAAAAGAATGAATCATAAAAAAAAGACGTGAATTACAATGTTTTCCGAATATTTTTTAATGAATCAGGGACGTTAAATAATTAAATAATAAGATTCTTATTTATTATTTACGATGAAACAAGTGAACACAGCTAAGAGGCAGAGCTACCACCACATTAACGTTGTTTGAGGACACCAAAAGCTTGGCGGGAAGGGACGGAATCGTTGTTTTTGTTGCCAAGCTCTCAAGTTGAGCCACGCATCATTCTAAAGGTAAAATAATAGAAATAGTATATATATTTCTTTGTTGGAAAATATTTTTGACGAGCTGAGAAAAGGTTATTTAAAAAGAAAATGTTGTATTCTGCTGCGACTGCAAGTGATAAACTCCCAATATAATTGGAACCGGTCACCAAACGGTGTCGTCGTTGCCCATCACCAACCACCTTACGTCCTTCAGTCCCTAATCGCCGACGACCGCTGCCCCTGCAGGTACTTCGCCGGAGATTCTCTCCGGCTTCACCTTCTCGTCTAAAGCTTTTTTAATTTTAAAAAAGAAACTAAAAGCTATTTTTAAAGGTAGTAATCAAAATGCCCTAATTTTTTTTTTGGGGAAGGAATCCCTTTTCAGGTTTCTCTCTAAGCCAAGTGGGTTTTTGGTTTGTGTAGTTTAGATATATGAAAAATGGTGTTTGAGGCAGGTGTTTGAGGCAAAAACTATGGTTTGATTAATAAAAACTCGTTTTCATCACAGGAGCAACTCTACTCTTCTTGTGCCAAGTAAGAAAAGTTGGGTTGGGGTAGGTTGCTTCAGTTTGAGATCAACGTTATGTTATTTTAGATTTAAGCAGTTTACTTAGTAATCCTATTGAAACACTGTATACTAGGAAGTGAGAAACTGGGCTTTTACCTTTGGATTTGACTCATCTAATGTGAGTGTAGTGGAGTGGAGTTTATTAATAATCACAACAGATGAGATTGTAACTAACTTCAGAGTTTGTTGTGTATGCGTTTGATTTTATCACAACTCTCAACTGTTGTAACTTGTAAGTGCACTTTATCTTCTGAAGTACACTTTCTCATCCTTAAATGAGCCAAATCCATGTCTTTGATTGGTATTAGTTTAATTTCTTTTCTCAATCTAGTGATGAAGTCAAGTGTGGTTTATTAGATATGTTTTATGTATAGAAACTACAAAGGAACATATTACAGCAGGAAGTTGGATGATTGAGTTACTAGTTCCCCACCCAGTCTCAATGATAAAAGGAATGGCTTTACTTGGAGAACATGTTGTCTTAGTATTTATAGGGCTTATATGATTGCTGCAACAAACAGCTTGAACTCATAGCTCTCATTTATAGTCTCTAATAAGATAGAAGTTTGCAAGGTCTTAGCCTCCCTCTTTTTGGGTACATATATGTAGCTGTTGTTATTTTGTTTAATTATAATGTCGCTCTGTACTTCAGGCTCCACTGATAGGGTTCTGAAGCCTTCCCCTTGTTTGCAGATACACCTAATGCAGTTCATGAGATAACAATAGTAACATTCTTCATTCCAATCAGTTACGTGTCTCCCTCCCACCTCTTCTGTGTTTATATTCCTACAGCCATTGCTTAGCCTTGGCCTACTACTTATTTAGGTAGTAGAAGCAGATCCTGTTAGTAAATCTTAAATTTGCGTGGTATCATAAAGGAAATTTATATGTATTGGCTTGCCTAAAAACTAAAAGCTCTTTGTATTTGAAAATGGAATTTTCTCTTTTATATCTGCTATCATTGTAAGCAGTAGCAAATAAAGTTGAAACTTAACAATCCTGTTTAGTTAGAACTTAGAAAGAGAATATAATTTTATTATTATTTTGGAATGAATCACTTTTCAGCTTTCCCTCTAAGCCAAATGGGTTTTTGGTTTGTGTTATATATATGAAAAAGTCAGCTCAAGACAAGGCACACAGACAAGGAAGGTGTTTGTGACAAAAACTAAGGTTTGAATATGCTTCACAGTGCACGCCTAGTCTTTTCAGGGCACACCTCCATCTCAGCTTTTGCCTTCAGACCTTCTAATCCCTCTATTAAGACAACCTCTTCACTCGGTTTCTACATGGAACAGTCTCCTCCTTTAAAGCTAAAACAGTGTGACCAACCCCATCTTGCTTGTCAAGCAACAACACAGGATGATGCAGTTTCTCTAAGGTTATTTTTTGCATTTTTATTTTTGGCGCTTGTTTTCTAGTTGTAGGGGTTTTGACCCTTTTCTCAGCTTTCTTCAACTTAGGAAGATAAATGTAAAATTTCTGGTCATTAGAAGTGTCTGAACCTGAAAATCTCATGAAAAGCCCAAAATTTGGTATTGGTGTGTGCAGGAATGATGAGTCACCTGTTCATGGACTAACTGAAGTGGTTGTTGGGGTTCTGGGAGGAGGGCAACTTGGTCGAATGATATGTCAAGCTGCTTCTCAGATGGCCATTAAAGTCATGGTTTTGGATCCACAGGAGAATTGCCCTGCTAGTTCCCTTTCTTATGATCATATGGTTGGAAGCTTTGATGACAGCACTACAGTGGAGGAATTTGCCAAGAGGTTCAATTTTTTGTGCAATTGATGTTGTTTTGAATTTGTCATTTTCTATGTGACTTACTGGAAAGTATGATGTTCAGATGTGGAGTATTGACTGTTGAAATTGAACATGTCGATGTTGATACATTGGAAAAACTTGAGAAACAAGGAGTTGACTGTCAGCCCAAAGCCTCTACAGTAAGAATTATTCAGGTGATTATTTTTCTGGTTTTCGCATGTGTTATTAATTGAGAAAATGAATAACTAGATATTTCCACCTTATGCACAAAGCCTGCCCATTGTAGTAGGATAATTTTCACCTTACATAGACTTGATAATTTCAATATTTTTAAAGATAAGAGTAATGCTATCTGATTGGTTTCCTTGACTTGACTATTCAACATATTATAGGATAAGTATCAGCAAAAGGTTCACTTCTCCCAGCATGGCATTCCACTTCCTGAATTTATGAAGGTTTGTACTGTTTATCTTGGTTATAATAGTATTTGAAAATTGAAAATTCTTCTTTAGGATACGAATTGAGGATAAGTGAATATGTTTTGAACAGATAGATGATCACGAAGGTGCTAAGAAAGTAGGGGAACTCTTTGGCTATCCTCTTATGATCAAGAGTAGGAGATTAGCTTATGACGGGCGAGGAAATTTTGTTGTCAAAAGTGAAGAGGAACTTCCTTCTGCTGTGGATGGTAATTGGTTTTTTTATCTGGTGTATTTTTGTTTTCTTTTCTCAATAAAGGGAAAACAGGGAAAAACTCATCTTTGAATTCATACTTGTCCTTCATTTGCCAAAAGAAAAAAGTAAAACATCTCCCTGCCTATTTGATATGCGCACACTTTTTCATGTTTCACACTTCTTCTTGTACCCCCCCCCCCCCCCCCCCTGATTTTGCAGCTCTTGGAGGATTTGGTCGTGGTTTATATGCTGAAAAATGGGCACCTTTTGTCAAGGTAAAGTCTATATATTTTTGCTGCTGATAGTGTTTTTTATTCCATGATTCACTAATTGTTGGGAGGCAATACTGCTGGTGCTAAGCTAACAAATCTTGAGTTTTTGTATATTGTGGTCAATTTATTAAGTTCTATGGATCTGAAAGGATTCTTTCTGTTATTGGCTATGGTTATTGATCAGATAATAATGCCCTCTTCTTTTATTTTTCAATAATAATCTCTACTGTATTTACCTTTGATAACTGTTTTCCTTTCATGAATGTAAATTATTCCCAATGCCATAATATGCTTGCTTCACTTGCAAAATTCTCTTACTATTAAATCTCCTCCCTTTCAAAGAATTATATTATACTTCATAGTGCTTTCATGCAATTTACTTATCTAAAACATGTCTTTCAATTGTTCAAAAAATGTCTTTTATTTCTTAAAACTTCCCAATTTTGTCATGTTATTTATGAGTTTATGGACCTTACATATTTTTCTCCCAAAATAATGACAGGAGCTAGCAGTTATTGTGGCGAGAGGAAGAGACAATTCAATTTCATGCTATCCTGTTGTTGAAACTATACACAGGTAACTTGCAGAACACATACATTCTATTAATTTGAAAGATTTTAAATAAAGAGTTCCCACAGATTAAATTCAAAACCTCGGTTATGGTAATCTCACTATTGACTATTCTGATCAGCAATGTACCATTTCAGCTTCCTTATATACTACTTAAGATTTATGTTTTGTTCTAGGGACAACATATGTCACATAGTTAAGGCTCCGGCTAATGTGAAATGGAAGACTAGGGAGCTTGCCACTGAAGTTGCTTTCAATGCTGTTAACTCTCTAGAAGGTGCTGGTGTGTTTGCAGTTGAATTGTTCTTGACTAAGGATGGGCAGGTTCTGACTTTTTTCTTCATCAACTCTGGATATGCTTCAATGTTTTTTTTTCTTGACTGCTGTATTGAGTTCTTTTTACAAGTAAATTTGTTTGTTAATCCCCTGATAGTGACCATGCCTGTGTTTCTTCACAGATTTTATTAAATGAAGTGGCGCCTAGACCTCACAATAGTGGGCATCACACAATTGAATCTTGCTATACCTCACAATATGAGCAACATTTGCGGGCTGTTGTTGGTCTTCCACTTGGTGATCCATCACTGAAAACTCCAGCTGCTATCATGTACAATATATTAGGTGAAGAAGAGGTACTATCAGCATAGAGTATTTCCCCATTTTCCATTCCTTTCACCTTCTTTGTCATTAATCTGAAAAAAAAGTCTGGTTTTCTCCTATACGTGTTGAGGTGATGCTATTATTATTATTATTATGATTATTATTATTATTATTATTATTATTATTTCTGCTGTCATGAACCTGAAAAATAATGATTGACTTTTTTTCGTGTTATATATTTGGTTCATAGTTGGATGATGGTTATGCAATTAAAGGCTGCTGTCTGCTGAGTGCTCCCTTTAATTCATTTACTTGATTTGAGAAGATCGTTCTATTTAGTTACCATTGTTTCATACTCTAGTCTGTTAAATTTGCTAAATGATTTTAGGGGGATATTGGTTTTCAATTAGCTCATCAATTGATCAAAAGGGCATTGACCATCCCTGGGGCTACTGTTCATTGGTATGATAAGCCAGGTAAACTTCTAGCTAAGCAGCAATTTTGGTTGATTACTCCCCTCTTGTTTGAGCGAGCCCTGGTGCAGCGGTAAAGTTGTGCCTTGGTGACTTGTTGGTCATGGATTCGAATCCGGAAACAGCCTCTTTGCATATGCAAGGGTAAGGCTGCGTACAATATCCCTCCCCCATACCTTCGCATAGCGAAGAGCCTCTGGGCAATGGGGTACGAAGTTTTTTACTCCCCTCTTGTGTGTTGTTTAATCACTTGTATTTTTTTAAAAGGCATTTAATCACTTGTATTTTTTTTAAAGGCATTTATTTAATCACTTATACGACTAGTAAATAACACATCATGACAATTTGTCAGAAATGAGAAAGCAACGGAAGATGGGCCATATAACCATTGTTGGGCCTTCCCTTAGCAATATTGAAAGCAATCTTGCTGTAGTGGTGGAAGGGAAAAGATTAGATGACAAGACTGCAGGTTAGTGACAAAGACTTTATTCCCTTATAGTTTATCTTTGTAGTTATTTATCTTATGGTGCTAGACCATTGAAGGAAGATGGTTTTCACAGTCAACTCCATTTAATATCTTAATCGACTCATGTAGTAATGATAATTGCACATGTACAATGAGTAGTTCATAGCTACATTACTGCTTTAGTTAGACTAAGGATATGAGTAATATTTGAAGCATCTATCAGTTTACGAAGCACGAACACTCTTCTTGCTTTAGATGTTGTAGTGGAAGACATGCTTCTAACATACCTCCCCAACACCTATGTGACATTGTTGGACACTTCTTACTAGGCATCCTATTAAATTTATATTTTGTTGACTTGGACACTTGAGCAAACACCTCCGTACAGCCAAACACTTCAAGACACTGGTATTTTAAAAAAATCAATTCTTTTTAACATTCAGAGAGGTCAGCTTAAATTGTATAGAATATTGAAAATAATGAGTTGTTTTTCTTTTTGGTGAGGCTCATTATCTTAAGAAGTTGAATATGAATTATGAAATCTTGATTATCAAATCAGATCTTTGGTCACACACACTTGAGTGTGCGCCACACATGCACCCGCACACATTTGTGTCCTGTATTTTGGACATTAGCTATGTTGGAGTGTCCAGTGTCTGTGTTGGAGTTTGTGTTTCTTATCAATTTGTAGTTATGCCAATTCTTCCACTAGTCAATCAAAATAAGCACTACCTGTCCAACCAAATAAGTTTTCGTTTTCTTAACTGCCATCTTTTTTTAAAAGAAAATATATCTTTTTATTGCAGAAAATAGGTTGATTACTTTTTTTTTTATTGAACTTTGCCCCCTTCTGTCTTATTAAAGCAAAATTAGTCTTTTTGCATATAGTTGTGTTTTTTTCTTCACTTTTTTAGTCATTTGGTATTCTGACATTTTTCTTTTTGATTTTCTAGCCTATGAGGAAACATTATTATGTCTTATTATCTTAGTGAAACTTTCCTAAGGAAATCTTACAAATTTGAATGTTACCTGCATTTTGTTATGACTCTGGTGAGACAAATTACTTGTTTCTTCCTCATATTTCACTAAAAAGTTGTTAGTGGCTAATGAACAAAGAATAAAATAAGATTATCAAAAAAACATTATTTTTATTATTATTATGTCTCATCCTTATATTGCTTTCAGTCATCCTTTCTTTGTTTTGGTATCTACTCTTTGACGAAGATCGGAAACTACCGTTAACCATTCTCTTATAATTAAGAAAACTGGAGAGGAGCTGTATTTGAAGTTAAAATTTTGTTATTCTCACACTTTATACTTTGTTTTGTTTTATAATTGTAGTTGCTCCATGTGTGGGGATCATAATGGGTTCTGATTCAGATCTACCTGTTATGAAAAGTGCCGCTGAAATCTTGGAGATGTTTGGTGTGCCTCACGAGGTAAAATTGTTCTAATTACCCTGAGGTGGTTTGTTGTGTATGAAGTTGTTTATCCTTAAATATAATGTATATATGTATCAAATTTCAGGTAAGAATAGTTTCAGCTCACAGGACTCCAGAATTGATGTTTTCTTATGCCTCATCTGCTCATGAACGAGGCATACAAGTCATTATTGCTGGTGCTGGTGGTGCAGCTCACTTGCCTGGTAAATTATTTAAATTTTGCTTTATATAATTATCCTTAGGTAGTGCCTTTTTGCCATTAATTAAGCCTCAAATCTCAGGTATGGTTGCTGCTCTTACTCCCTTGCCTGTTATTGGCGTTCCTGTGCGTGCTTCTACCTTGGATGGGATTGATTCACTCTTGTCAATTGTCCAGGTAAGTTGGTTCAGTCTTGTTGGTGCTAGAGTTTGTTTCCTTTTGTCCATCTTCAAAGTTTACCCTTGTTTTGCCTTGCTTTATATCTGTTTTGAGTAACCTGATATGAATTAACCAAAGAAGTGGAATCATTGCCAAATTCAGTGTCAGTGAACCAGAGTCACCAAATATCAATTAAACAGTAAAAAATGCAAGAGAGGTATGGAAGATGTATTATTCATGAAATGAGGGAATTACTGTGGAAGAGTATTCCTAATGAGTAAGGCCAGAGAGAGGCTCCTACAGGGAGCTACTGCTCTCTATCCACAACCAACACAATCTCCCACACCCACAGCTTATATGTTAACCAAAAACAGTTACTCTCCTCTCTCTCTCTACCACACAGCACCCCACCTCACACCTTCCTGACTTTCCTTTTTCATCTCCTAGTGTAAACCTTCCAAACCTTGGGTCCATGTAACAATTGTTGGACCAGTCAACCAGATGATCCTTTGGGCTTTATAAATTGGTTTAGGCTCTAACAGCCAGTGACTGCATCAATTGGGTAGGGCTTAGGAAATAGTGTTTGGCTCAGGTTTTTGAGTTTCTTTTAAGAAAAGAAAAAAGTTGAGTCAAAAAGAAGGGAATATATATATATATATATATATATATATATATATATATATATATATATATAATGAACAAAAGCTCAAAATTAGAGGTAAAAAAGATTGAACCAAACACTACCATAGTCTTTTCTTTCTAACAAATACATTTGTTTGCTGTGCAGATGCCGAGAGGTGTCCCCGTTGCCACTGTTGCAGTTAATAATGCAACTAATGCTGGATTACTGGCGGTGAGGATGTTGGGTGTTGCCAATGATGATCTTCTGTCAAGGTTCCCCTTCCCCCTCGTCCTTTCTGTATATTTGTGATATAAAATTTGTTCATTGAAGTAAAGTTTAATAAAAGAAATTGAAACATTATCTCACTTTCCATTTACAATATTGGGCAGGATGAGTCGATATCAAGAGGACCAAAAGGAAAGCGTATTGGACAAAGGAGATAAGTTAGAAAAACATGGTTGGAAATCCTACTTAAACAATAGTTAATTATCCCCATTAATTTGGTGGTTATTTTGTAGGCTCGTTTCTCATTTTTGGTCAACTACAAATTTTGATAGAAAAGATTTCACATGGATGGTGTATAGACCCAGGGTATCAATAAGTAGGTTAAGAATAATTCGAGCTATATGTTCTGTTACCTATATCAACAGGTTTTCTATTTTCTATTGCTAACTTATAGCAAGAGAGGAAAAATGTGTAATCTGGCAGAAAAGCCTTGTATTCACATTGATATTGACTGTTATCAAAATAAGTCCCTGTCAGTGTCGTGGGATCGATTTGACCAGCTGGAAAGCAAATGATGAGCCAAAATGCACAACTTGTATTTTATTTGGTTGCTAGATTAAGTTTAGAACAAATTTTGGTTTTATATTTTCCTTTTGATCCACAATGTTGGTTTTATGAATCATAACTTTCATTGTGTATTGATGTTTGGACATACTGAAAATGTTAATCTTCCGGTTATTATTTGACTTGGATTTTATTTTTCCTTCTCATTTTCAAAGTTGCTAGCTTTCTCTAGCTTGGGTAGTGCTTGGTTACATGTACATTGTAGTGCGTTGTCCACTGACACTGAGCAAGAGCCATTCTGGCAAATGTTTTGGCATACTTTATAAAGCGATTGAATTGACTTTATTTTCGCCGCTGATTCAAACATAGATTTCCAGCATCAACGGATGGGATCACTCGGCTATGCAGTTTCGCTGCTTGTTGATGTAATTATTGTTTCAGTTTTTTTGCTTTTTTTAGAAGATTGATTCAGTTAAGATTCTGAAAAGTGGAACACTTAGATATTTTATGAACATTCGTTAGTATTAAATGAGAAAAAAAATACCCTTAAACATTGGCCTGACTAATAACGGGTATCCATGTGCTTTTAGGGTAACGAATCCAGCAAGTGTTGAAGAGTTTATATAAAATTTACGTAGACTTGTAAAAATAATTGTAATCTTTTTATAGAATTAGTGTCATGCTCTACTCAAATCCTACCTGTTATCATCCTAATGCAGAGTGTGTGTGAATGAATAGAAGAAAAAGTAAGAAGGGAGTGGCTGAGTATAACGTGCACAAATGGACAAAACGTCTCTCCCTGATACTTTTCAAACCCCAAAAGAATAAAAATCATACCCCCCCAACCTCACTCAACCTCTCTTTTTATCCCGAAAATATCGGTGCCTCCAAATATAATGTAGAAAAAGATAAAAATAAATTTTTTATTTTATTTCATGGAATCCATACTTTTTATACTCTAATTTAAAAATTTATTTTCATTTCTCTCTCCTCTATTTCTCACCTTTAAACTAAACACACCCTTAGTCATTACCAATTAAAATACTTCATCCTTATTTATTTTGTTTTATTTGTTTTTTATTTAATTTTTAAATTGGGTCACAAACCCATAACAATATGACTTATGTTTTTCTATATTAAGTAGCAAAAGAACTTTTTATGAATTTATTTTTTTACTATTTATTGTTATTTTCTTTATATATATATATATATGTTATCCAAACAAAATTTCTTGTTGCCATTATTTAATTGACATTTTCATCACCCGTCAGTGAAACCAAAGCAGCGTCTAGGAGAAAGATTGAAATTGTACAATGTTGATTTCTTTTATTTAGCTGACCATTGAAGGGTTTTTTTTCTTTTCAAATTATAACATTTAATTTTATCACTGCATCTCAATAGTGATGTCTAACAAAAAAAAATTCATTGATTCTTTAACCATTGTTTTTAAGACGTACAAACAATTGAAAATAAGATTATTGTTGTTATAGTTAACATCACGTGTACAATGGAGCGATGTTAAATTGTTAATTTCCACATCAAATATTAGAAAGAAGCAAAAAGTACTACTGTGAGTAGCTTCTACATTTATGGACGTGAATGTATAACCAAACACGCGCTACTGTGAGATCAGACAATTACTTTATCTTTTTTCATCTCGCAGGAACAGAATGATTTGGTCTGGTTGATTTAGTCATGGTCGTAGGGTCAATGGCGAAGACTTAAGCGTGATAACGTAGCATGACGACAAAGAAATATAACGATGTTAATTCATCTGAATAAACTTTTCAACTATGACTTGTTGCAAACAAATTTAAGGGTGTTTGATTTAAAATATATATGTACAGGTTTTGCGCCTTAATTTGCTCACAAACTTCAAAACGTTTATCTAATCCCAGACTACTATCAACAACATCATGTAAGGGTAAAACAATTAAACCAAAGTTTTAGATTCACCAATAAAAAGCTTATATTTATTCGAAAAAAACGTCATATAGGTTAATAAAAAGACTCAATATATAATTTTCCCATTTAAAATAAAATATTTTTCTTATTTTAATATAACCATAAATTTTAATTATACATGATTAAAAGAGAATCCATAAATTTTTCTTGGTGAGGAAAAAAATAATTCATAATATTTTTGAGAAAAAAATATCACAAGCTTTTACATAATTTACATAATGTCATGAGAAAAAAATTTCAAAATACTTATATTTTTATAAATTATAATTACTCTTTACACATTTTCTTATTTTTTAAATGTCGAATATTTTTTCATTGTTAATATTATTAAAAATTAGAAAGATAAAATGATAAAATTTTAATTTATTATCTCTTTTATCTCTTCAAACTTTTATATATTTGTTTAAAATTCTTATGGGAAAACTACTTTTTTTATGAGAACAAAAATAAAAGTTGTTAAATATTTTGCTAAAAAAATCTTGTGAGGACAATTATTCCCACACCTATCAATATAGATTTATAAGTGAACATAATATATAAGTTATTATAAACTTCGATATTTATCTTTTGATTCCTATTTATTAAAAAAAAATCAAAATCTACTTTTATTACGTGGTTACACACATAGAAACACGTCTATAAATTCATCATATTCATTCATAGATATTACATACCTGGTATTCAAATTATCTCCTCTTCTTTTGAATTTGAGAAACATTATGAAATCCCTCATGGCAACAATGGGTGGCTACAAGAAGATGTTGGTGTTTACAACAATTCTGCTACTAGCTTTACAGCAAATATGGGCATTTAGGCCATTAAAAGAGGATCAATGGTTGAAGCAGAGGCTAGTAATACAATCACTACACAGAGGCTCCGAGCAATATTCCGAAAGAAATCCATGCTCCACCGTTCCTGGGCGCAGTAGTCGTAGAAGCTGCACTTTTGTTCATGCAGCACCAACCTTACCAGAAGTTGCCAATTAGCAGCTTCTACTATATTATATTACATTATATATATTAATGGCTTTCTATCTCGTGAGACTCAAAAATATGTCTCGAGTTCTTGGTCGATCTACTTAGGCCTCAGGCCACTCTTGCTGATACAGTGTTTCTGTGCAATTGTTGTGTACTCTTTACTTGGCTATGTTTTGGCACTCTTTGTGCTTGCATTTGCTGTCATATCCAATAAATTCAATTTGCCTAACAAAAATGTTATTTTCTTTTATTTACAGTTGAGGCTTCTTATTCTTAGAACCAAATTACATGAATTTATTATAATCAGGAATCATATCACACAAATCTGGAAGAAAACAAACTTCATTTTTCATTGATAAATCAACTAATAATGAAACACAATCGCATTTCTTTGTCAATTACAACCATGTTCACCAAATTAAAATAATGGACTATTTTGTAAATTACAAGTAAAAGCTAAGTTATTTGCATCCAACACTAGGCTATAATATTTGTGAGTCATTTTGCACTTGAACCTAATCCGCATGCATTACAAAGTGTTTTCAGCCCAAGGGGACCGCCCATCATTTGCTCCTAATGGGTGAGATTTTCATCCCTTCGTCTTCTTTGGAAGTTTTGTTACTTGGTTGTCTTCACCAAACTAGCTGACTAGAGTTATCAGCAATGCTAGGGCGATGCCTACTGCAACTCTTGCTCCGTGCACAGACTGAGACCTTAAGGGGACCATAGGTGTTTAGGAGGGAAATGTTGTTAGTGTTGTTATTAATGTTGCTACTACCTGTCCTGCACTCAAGTACTGGGGTTGTTTATTGGTTCTTGGTTGTGCTAGGTTGAATAGATGACAGGTCAACAAACGTTTCAATAGAAGGAAATGCATCTTTTTTGGATAGCCATTTGAGCTCCTCTTCTGCAAACTCCTAGAACATGAAAATGTATGTGGGCATGTTAAACTTTGTAAGTATAGTAAAAAAAGGTTTTTCAAGTCAACATAGGCATCAGACCCATGATGTGCAACCTATGGATAAAAAAAATAATGTCCACAATGTTTTATTTTCTTCTGAATTGAGGAACATATGGTTCCACAATATGGAAGTTTCACTACTTGTTTTAAAATTTTAGAGACCCCTAAGCAAACTTGTCCTGCAACAAAAGTTACATCCTTATAAAGCAAGTTAAAATCCAATTAGAATTTATGCTCACTAAAAGATACTCATATATCTTTTGGAATTCACTCACCCAAGCCAACCTAGTTCAAATTCCAATTCCAGTTGATTCCAACCAAGCCACAATTCATAAATGTTTTTCTTGTTGTTTCTCTTATTGCAATCACAGAAGCACTAACAAGTAACAAGCCACATTCTGGACAAACCAACGTTGACTTGTAATAACCTTAGGGATTTTATTGTAGAAAAATCAAAATGTCGTGCACAGTAAAAATAACCAAATATAATGAACTTGAAAGTTGAAAGACCATCTTGTCGAGCTTTTAAATAAAATCAAGTTAAAATATTTATAGAAATCATAGAAGGCTTATGGAGAAGGGGAAAAACACAAGAAAGCGTTCAGACAAATTGTAAAATGAAATTGACTAAAGAAGAAAAAACAAATATAAATATAGTAAGTAAGAAAAGTTTACACAACTTATAAAACCAATTATATTTTTATAAATTGTGAAAAAGTATAAACAAGTTTTCCACCGGTAACCCAAACCCATCATTTATCTTGTTCATTTTGTCATCTAGTTTACACATACGACACACAGGTTGAAGCCAAGACAAGTTTTTTTTGTGAGGCTTATATACTAGCTTACTTCTTTTATTCTATTACACCACAAATATACAAAGCAAAAAAGAAACATCACATTATTCTATTCAGGAACAATTCCAAATAAGACATTAATGGCTTAAGCCTTTTATCAAATAGGTAGCCAACAAAAATTAAAAAAGAATTAAACTAATTAGATAACAGCACGCCAACACCACTATTAGACCATTGACTTCAAAATACCAAAATAAAAAGGATAAAGCATGGGAAATCATATGCATAACCAATACTAAGAGATTGGGATTTTGCTAATTAATAGATGAAATCTAACTATAAAGCTAGTTCATTTATATTTCAAAATATGAAAAAGAAGTAGAACTTTGAGAGATGATTGAATAGAGTGTGACGGTAGAAGTAATTCCTTACATTTCAGACTGGATCCATCTTCCTTCCTTGCCCAATTGAAGTTTGTAATTATTTATTGAATACACGACACCATTGTTGTATGATTGAGAACGTTGATAACTAGTTCTCCATTGTTGTATGATTGAGGCATGCCCTCCCCTATTAATGCAAACCAACAAGAACATAGACGAACCTGAAGCGCGGGAAAAGGTGTAAACGTAAAAAGAGAAAAGGATTTCTTTGGTTTTTATTATTTTTATTTTATTTTAATGTTATATTTTAAAAAATAAATCTAGGTGGTAATTTTTAATGACATGGAATGATCTAAGCTGTCAATAAAATAAAAGATTGGGATCTCTACACTTTACCCTATAAAGTGTAGCCTACACTTTAGAGGAGCCTAATCTCAGGGAAAAAAGATTGAAATTGAACAATAGGTACTGATTAGATTTTATTTTTTTTAGAATGGCAACAATAAAGTTAAAACCCATGTCTTTATGCAAACTACTCAACTTCTACCACAAGGCATTCCTATTGGGTAAATTTATTTTATTTTGCTAACAAACGAAGGTTTTTATTAAAAATTATAACGTTATCAATGCATCTTTACAGCGATCTCAAATAATTAAAAAAAAAAAGAAGAATTATTGATTGATTCTTTAACCATGTTTTTAAGACAATGGAAAATACAATTATTATTGTTGTTGTAAATATGAGTTGTACAATGGAAACATTTACATTTTCTTGTTTCGTCTCATGGAGGCAATCCCATGAAGGGCTATATAAAACAAAAGCCCGAGCCCAACTTTTCACGTACGTTTTTATTGCGGGAACAAAATGATCTTGGCTGGTTGACATAGTCATTGGTCGTAGGGTCCGTGGCGAACGAAGACTTGTAGCGTGATAAAGTAGCATGACAAAAAGTTTAGATGTTGAACGTGAATAAACTAAATTATGGATCAGGGGACTCATTCAACTACCCAACTAGGACTTGGCACTTGCAAATTTCAAGGAAATTTCGGGCTAATGTGTTTGGTTTTAAATATCTATTGGTTTTGAACCGTATAATTTACTCTCCTGATAATCTTGAAACCCTGGGGTTTTGGGTCAAAACCAAACCTACGTTCAACAAACCAAAACATACTTTGTTATTGTGTCCTTATATATACAAACATCTATCTGTAAACTCCATCATATTCATATTTCATACATAATACTCTTCACCGTCATTGCCACATCCCTACCATTCAAATCTCCTCTCTTCTTTTGAATTTGAGAAACCTTCTTAATTCTTTTACTTTTGTTCCATCGATCAAGAGCTAAAATCTCATATAGGAGTCCAATTAATGGGTCGCTACTCGAAGATGATGGTGTTCACAACAATATTGCTATTGGGTTTACAACAAATATGGGCATTTAGGCCATTAAAAGAGGATCAATGGTTGAAGCAGAGGCTAGTAATACAATCACTACAAAGAGGCTCCGTGCAACATTCCGAAAGAAATCCATGCTCCACCGTTCCTGGGCGCAGTAATGGACGCTGCACTTCTGAAATCAACGTTGTCGATTATGTTGCTCATGCACCACCACCAGAAGATGCAAATTAGTTCGGATCAGCACCCTCTTCCACACTATGATTCATATATATATATATATATATACTGCTAGCTCGTGAGAGACTCAAAAATATGTCTCAAGTTCTTGATTGATCGAATTAGGCCTCGATATCTTATGATAATTCTCTCATTAAATCAAAGTTTGTGTGTATGTATATATATAGAATATAGAATATTTTTTTAGGTTACCATCACATTCACATGGCATAATTATTAATTTTTGTTGATTTCTAATTTTTATTGAAGAATTTGATCATCTTTATGGAATTCTCTTTTTTTCCATTCACAATATAGAATGTATACATACGTACCATATTCTTTATGGATGATTTGTATGTAATAATTTTTTGGTTTAACTGAAATAAAACAATTTCATTCTTTAATTTGCTTAGCTCTCTGGCTTTCCCACTTTGATTCTATTTTTTTTCTCTCGCTCGATTTAATTTATTTTAACATTTATTGATTATATTGTTTGTGCCGTGGTCTTCATTACATCCATAGATCTTGCCGTCAAATTTGCTGGCTGCCATGCATGCATGCCATGTTAGATTCTAATTGATCTTGACCTAGAATAAGTTTTGACAACTATCAAGTTTTTCGCTACTTTAATTAAATAAAGAGGCGTTGACTTTAACATAAAACATTGATCCACCTTTCATACACGACTCTTGTATATATCAGGAAAAGCATAAGTTATTTTTTTTTTTTTTCAAAATTACACACATCATTTGATGAGTTTAATTTTTTTAATAAAATTTGGACATTAAATGATTGCTGATTATCAAAATATATAAAATGTCATTATGTTATTAATTCTTTTTTAATATGCTACCAGAACATTAGTTCTTGAAAATTCTAAATTATTACCATGCTCATTCTTATTATATAATTAGGATAAAGTAGCTAACACATTAAAAGGAATTAACTAAGTAATGAATTAAATGTCTTTTAAGAGATTAAATTAATTATGGGGACGGGATGGATTTTTGAAAGAATAATATAATACTAGTAACAACATCTCTAATGAGGATGTTTATATGAGTTGATTAGCTTCAAGTAATCTTGTAAGTTTTTTTTTTTCATTAAAACATATGAGGTGAGGTGGAGTTGCTTATATAAACATAGACAACATTACATTATAAATAACATATTTTTAAACATTGTAGGACCTACTTAAGCACTCACTTTAATAATTTTAACATTAGAATAAATTTTTATTTAAAATATTTAAATCTATATGAAATTGTAAGACCTACAAAATTATAATAAATAACTCATTAAGTAGTAATTATGTATTGTAGATGTTGTAACATTTTAGAAGACTACCATACAAACTATAGAAGATTTTTACTTTTTGAATTATACGTAAACAATAGTACGCTAAAAGGTTAATATTTTTTAAGAGGATTCTGATGCATGACAATTTTTTTTAAGCAGAGTGTTGTAAATCTGATAGTATTATCTTTAATTTTCACAGATAAAAAAATTATATTAAATAATTTTCAAAAACGAAAAACAAAAACATCAGCAAACAAGCTTACAAGGCCTTAAAGTTCAATTCTTGTAACCCAAAGTACAAAAAAAGTGTTTCTTGTGGCCCAATGCCAGAGAGGGGATATATAGGAGGTATTTTCAGATCAGCTAGTTTTGTTTAGTACGAAACCAAATAGCAGGACCAAATACTCGAATTATAAATTACGACCAACAATCTTCTTTGAAATACATCTTAATTAAAATATGAAGAAAATATATAAATGAATTTTAACTGAAATAAACTCATACCAAATAGGATTACCCTCTTACAATTTAAACTTTTATTTCATATTAATGTTTAGTTTAAGGTTTAATTTTTTTATCATTTTAAATATTTTATTTGTTTGTTTTTAGTCCCTTGTAGTTTTTATTTTAAAAAAATTAGTTCCTTTAGAAAAATACTTTTAGTTTATGCAATATATTATTGTATTTTAAAAATAAATTAAGAAAATAATTGGAAAATAAAATAATAATACAAAATTGGTGCCATGACACTTTTGTTAACGTGACACTACACGATGTAATACTTGACAACATCATTCTTCAATAGTCACATCAATACTTCTTAACCAGAAAGACCAATCAAATAGAACATTATATGGGTGTTTTAAAAAGAAATAAAAAAAAATAGAAAGTGAGTAAAGCATAAGAATTCGAAGCATATTTAAGCCTTTTATTGTTTAAGTTTCGAATTCAAATTTTTTTAAAAAAAGTAAACATACTTTAAAGATATAATTATCTACTTATTTGTTTTATTTTTATATTATAAAATATAATACGCAACTTAGAGAATAAGATTTTCACTCTTCATAATCTCTTAATCAGACATCTTTAATATTTTTCTCTCTTTCTCATTTGAATATACAATTCACATACTATTTATTCAACTAGCTAGACAAACATTTGTCAACCATCTAAAACACTCTCCTTATATCTTTATCTTTATACTTGACAAGTTAATTGTTATCGTTTTCAATTAACCTAATTGATCTTTATCTAAATTGAATTTTAGTATTTTTTTTAAAAAATTGTTAATAATTAAAAATAACTTTATATTATTTGTTATAAATTTAAAATAAAAATTATTTACTCAAAAATATTTGTTGATAATAAATTTTAATTATAATATATAGTAATATAAATTAAATATTTATATATATTATTGTTACTTTAATCATGTAAAAATAAAGATTTACAAAGCTGAAAAAAATACAAAACTAATATAATAGTATGTTTTTGTTTTTCTGCTGGAGCACTCGATAGTTTTTGGATTGTCCGTTTGAATAGTACGAATAAACACAAAATCAGACACTTTTTAGTTTCTAGTGGCACAAATTGGCCCAAGTGTTTGAATTCGTTGGATGTCATTTGAGTTTGTCCTTCTACTTCTTGTTCATATTCCTGTTTTTGTTATTATCTAAATTTTGATTAAATTATGGAAATCTTGATGTAATTACTTAAAGATGAATGGATTTGAAAAACGAGTAGAATTGAGAAAAATTTGAGAAATTTAATTGTGTAATCAAAGAAATTTATTTGGATTGAAATTGTTCATTTCAATGATTTCACGCATATGAATTGAAAAGTACAGAAAAACAAATTATTTTTCAATAAATCTAAATACACGGTTATGGATAAGTTATTCGAAGACACGTGTTAAAATAATATAATTTAAGTGTTAGTATTATAAATCTATAAATAAAATTGTTGATTATTAATTTCGAGCAAACAAGCCTAGTATCAAAATTTACAAAGGTTTAGTTCATCATATGTATTTTTGTGAATTAATATCTATTTATCTTAGTATACATTTTTAAATTTTTTATTTTTTTAATTTTTATTTATTCTCAAAACTTGATTTTTCAATTCATATTTTTTATTATTATCGAAATTATTTAAAAATTAATCATGGAATAAAAAACACTTTTATCAAAAGGTACTCTATTATTTTATGAATTACAATCTTATTATAATTAAAATAGATATGTTTATCAAAATTATTATCATAATTAATATTAAATATTAAATAATTCTCTGTCAAGTCAAAACTTATTTGTTTGACTAAAATGAACTCATAACTAAAAATGAATTTTATATCTCACTTTTAAGGAATAGATACAATTTTTTCTATTAATAATCTCGTATAGTCTTTGACCAATATTATATCAGACCTACGCTCACAATATAAATATGATAGGTCACTGGTTGAATCAGGTATTGATTGAATGGCACAAGTTGATATTTTTCTTCAAAAGAATCATAATCTACAAGATTCATATTTTAAAAATTTATAAATAAAACTCATATTACATCTTTAAAAAACTTAAAAAGTTACAATACCACTTTATTCGAAAACAAATATTGGGTTACTCTAACCGATTCAATCGATTGAAGTATATATATATAGTGACATAACAAAAATAGTTTCTGACTGGACCAAAGAAATTATCATGCATGAATAGCGAGTAGGACCTCTCTTTTAACAACTCTCACTCTCTTGTAAAAAATAAAAGAAAGCAATTCTCACTATAATTTAACTTTTGAAATTAAGCAAGAGCCGAAGCCAAAGAAATTCACCATCAATTCAGTCAGAAAACCTAACGAATCACATATTATGTCAGTTCCATAACATTGCGGATCGTGTAACTAGTTCGGACAGGTTGGAACTAGTTTTAATAACACTGTCTTTGACAGCAAAAGCACACTTCTAACTATAGAGTAATGCGTTGTTTTCATTGGAACCAATTTCCCTTCCACAAAACGGAAGATGAAGCTCCAGCTAGGTTTCATTTGACTAAAAACAAATCATTTATGAACATGTAAAAAACTGTTTAAGCATTGAGATTATTTTAAGTAGTACTATAATTTTCATGGAAAATAAATTGTTATAGAACTGCACTAACAATATCTATAAAGTAGTAAGTAGTATATATAAATATACCATATATTCTTAAATATATCAATATTTTATATCAATAAATTATTTATTAATATAATATATATTACTATTAATAAAATTCACAATATATGTATCAATAATTTATTTTTCGTTACATAAAATCTATATCAACAAAGAATAATCCAACGCTAAATCATATTAATAGTATAGTGTTGCATTTTTTTAGCATTTACTTATTCTCTCATGCTTCTTTCTATAAGACTAGAATTTCCCGATCTTTATATTTTCTTATGTAAGTTCGATCTGAATATAGCTGTCGGGCTAGGCCATCTAAATGTTCCATAAATAAATATAAAATTTTATTATTTTGAAAGTTCTATTTCTTTTATCAGTTTTTGAAAGTTCTATTGAGTAACAGACAATTTTATCGTGCGAAAGCTAAACATTTTTTGCACGGTGTATCTTGAGTGTTCGATTTAATTTAGTATTTATGTGACAATTCTGATTTTTAAATTTTTTCTTTTATTATTTTTTTATCTTTCTTTGATTATCTTTCCCTTTTTGTTCCTCTTCTGTTACCTTTATCTTCTCTCTCCCTTAATCTTCTTCCCCTCTTCGATCCGGCAATATCATCTCTCCACGGCAGGCGACGGACCTCGAAGTGCCGCACGAAGGGTTGCTGGCCCAGAGAAGCGACTTGGTGTGGAGATGCCGTGAAAAACTTAGTTTATTTAGTTAGATCTATGCATTTTTTTTAGATTTGAGAATGAAAGACAAAGATCCAAACAACATGGAGGAGCTTCATTATTCTACGTGATTGGCTCGTCGAGGAACCCAAAGAGGTGTGACAGTAAGGTTTTTGCGAGCGCGAACTTTATGGCCGCATCAAGGCTCCCTGTAAGCGCAAGTTCGCCAACATCGAGGCTCCATGAGAGCACGGAGGTGCGTCGTGTGTACCACCCTTGTTGCAAAAACAATCCGTAATAAAATATTAAAAAATGTCAAAATTTAAAATTATAATAATCTAAAAATATCTGATGTATAATAAAATAAATTAAATAAAAAATCTTTTATAAAAAAAATTACCATCAAAACATAATATCTAAATTAAATAAATACTAAAAATATAATAAAAGTAGTCCCATTAATTAAACTAAAATAAATATAATTAAAAAATAGCTTCTCAAACTTAATAATTTCTTTTTATATTTTAAAAATAATATTTATAATGAGATGATAATATTAATAAATAAAACAACTAAATTTTTTTACAAATAATGTTATTCTTAATTGAGACTATAATTCAAAAAATTAGTCATGATATCCACAATCTACAATAAATTTTAAATATATATATATATATATATATATATATATATATATATATATATATATATATATATCAATAAAAAAAACATATTAAAATAATCATAATACATAACATTTTGAATAAATAAAATATTTAAATAAATGACAATATTTTAACACATATAAATAAATATAACAAATATAATTTAATGACATTTATTTGGTTCTAAAAATTAATATAAATATCATATTATTTAAAGAATTTATAAACTTATATTTTATATAATAATGTCTGATTATCTTTTCCATCATAAATATATAAAAATGTTTATAATCTCTTTCATAAAGGTATTTATTATTTCACTTTTAGAATAAAATATTTATGTCATTTCTTTCCAAAAAGTAATAACTAACTTTCCCAATAATAAAAATAATATCATTTAAATAACTATCAAGTAAATTCAACAACTTCATACCATATATATAAATGTTCAAAGTTATATAAATGTTCAAAGTCATCACAATGATGTGACCTCATACTTTCTGATTAAAAATGCAAATATATGAACATCCATGCATACACATAAGTACATTATAGCATATATAATGTATAAATTCTAAGGCATCTTACATGTCAACATATATGTAATATCTAAAGATAATTATATGTTGGTGGACATGAATCTCGTAATGCATTTATATAAATGAATTTTAACTATCCTTTCACCACAATCAAGGAATCGCTGACACTAAATCTAAAATTCTTCCTTTTTAATGTACGCTGACATATATAAATAAAAATAACAAGAAACCTAAATTCTTGCAAACACCACATGAATCAATTTATGCAAATATAAATGTATTAATTTATAACTAGTAATATTCAAGAAGACATATTTTCTTATTTTATTTATCCCTTAAAATAAGAAATTTATATTTTTTGTTATTCTTTTATTCTCTATCAATTGTATTGAAAAAAATTTCTACTTTTTTTCTTTCTTTCAATCTTTGAGTAACTCATTAATAATAAAAAAGACTTTTTATGTATATGATTTTAAGGAAAAGAAACTATTTATCCTTATATAAAAATGACACATAATTTAAAATTTATTTAATCGATATTTATAATTATTTGTAACTAATCTAATATATTATTATAGTAACATCTTTTGAAAATAAAAATAATAATTTAATATATTAAAATAATTTAATTTATCTTTTTTTATTAAAATATATATTTATTTAAATAATTATTAAATTATTTTTGAGATGTAATTGCAAGAGCGAGTGCAGCATCGTCGAGGTTCCCTCTGGGTGTGAGCACGATTGGGTTGAGATCCTACAAGCACGGCAGCAAAATGTCGCGTCGTCGTTTTTTTACTGAGAAACGAAACAAGCAGATTTTTTTTATTTGTTTGGTTAGGATTTTTTCTGAATTTGATTATTTCTCCATTTACTTTTGATCTGCCATGTGATTTATTTTTGGATTTTTTTGAATCTGCTATGTAATTGATTTGCAGACATGTCATTGTTGTTCTTTTGGATCTTTTCTCACTGTAATTCATTTTCGGATCTTCCATTGTTGTTCTTTTGAATCTGCATTAATTTCTGGATCTGTCATTGTTCTTCTTTTGGATCCTCCGTTTTGAATCTACTTTGTAGTGCATTGTTTTTAAACTACCATTATTCTTAAAATTAGAAGTGTGCATTTGAAGAAAGTTGTTGTTTGATAGTGGTGGCATGATTGCAGTGGTCCGCCGGTGTTACTATTTGGAAGGGGTGGAGGTATTGTCATTGATGGCGATTCTGCACAGTTTTGACTGAAATTGGATGATTAGAATGTGAGAGAAATCCGAAAAAACAGAGAAAAAGAAAAAAATATATTCACTTAGGCACAGTTGAATCCGTCAAAGTAACATGGAAACATAGACTTGAAAAATGACAAAAATGTGTGGGGGCAATTGTATGAACAAGTCACATGGTCAAAGACAGGGGTTACGATGGTACCACACATAATTGCAAAGTCATTTAAGGCAAGGCAAAGAGCTATAGACTTGGGAGGTGCACTGCAAGTAACTAATGCAAAAAAGGTCATGGGTTGATGTTGTTGCCATTGTAACCAACACCAAACGCGTTAAATTGCGTCTCATCAACACGTACCCCTAAAACTATACTGTATAATTCTTCAAAGCCTTTCTCGCAGCAGCTGTCACTACCAAACCCACGCGTTGTTATACGTATATTGTATGATTTTGGGGGAAAAAAAATGACTTACTCGAAAAATATTCAATCTGAACCGTGAAAAAGGGATGGATATTCAAACTGGTTAATCAATTTAGATCTGTTACAAGTATTAATTAGTTATTAAATACTCAAATTTTCACTTTTTTTTAAATAAAATGTTCTACATGCTTTGGAGTATTATCCCCTCATTGTGATGATGGTTCTGGGTGCAACCGACAGTACTGACTGCATTAATTTAATTATTAATTTCCTTTTCGGGTGATTCAATAGACTTCCTTGCATTCTGATTTGTAAAATACTGTACTATTTTGTGGGAGCTATTTCTTTTTATTATACTCCAAATATTCTGAGGTTCAAATTTTGGGAGTTGGTCTTTAATTACTCATTTTCATAAAATAATACAAGTAATGTTGTGTTTTTTATTTTTTTTAAAAAGCATGTCATACATTTCCACCTACTTTCTATATAGAAAGCTTCTAGGATTAAATTCTGTTTAGAAACATGTCATACATTTATCCTCATCCACAAAATGCTATAGTATATCATATATTTTTTCGTTTTCACAGAAAAAAAAAGTATGGATCTTTTTTGTAACTTTTTGAATTTAGTATATATTAACTGAAAAAAATGTATCAATAAGTTATTTTATAATATCTTTAAAAGAAGTTATTAGCTTTACATATTTACGGTCTTATAGGACGTGCAAAAACATTGGAAAGAAAAGTAAACGAAAAAAGTGAGAGAAAAAAAAGAAGTTTTTTAAATTAAAAATAATTATTTCTACGTTTATTTAATTGAACTGAAAGGAGAAAATAAATATTTTTTTATTATGTATGATAATGTATATTTTTTCATGTTTATAAGAAAAATATATTATATAAGATAGACAATTTATTGAAGAAAACAAGTAGTGTAAATTATTGCTTCACACCCTCTCTCTTACAAGGTAAAAAAAAAAATGTAAACAAAATCTAATGTAAGAAATGAACAAGGTTGGCATATTTCTTTCTTTGGAGGGCGCGTCATGAAAGGAAAAGAGAGATGAGAGGTACATAGGATGGAAAGCAGCAGGGTGTTGAAAAGACAGGATTGGGATTTATGCACACATAAAATCAATTGAGACACCCTAACTACCCATCATGTTTCAAGACCTGGGAGCACCACATTTCTTGCTTTTTTTTTTTTATTTGACTCCATTCATAACCAATACAGTAGTAATCGTACTTCTATTTTTTAGAATAATAATAATAATAATTAAATACCCCACTTATTATTTATACACCTATTATCATTAGATATTTTCAAGTAGTATTTATTCTCTCATTATATTTGAATTTGGCATATCCACGAAAAAAATATCTTACCACATTTGGTGTACTTTATTTATTTATTTTGGCACAACTAGGTTTTTTATTTATTATCTTCTCGAGACAAACTCATGTAATTTGTCCCAATATTATATGTACTATTTTTCCAAGTCCTTTTTTCGTTCTGTTTTTCTTATGATCCATTATTATGATCTGGGAATCTTAAGAAGTGGACCCTCGCCTCTAGTTAAAATGGAAAGGCAGCCCAAAAGCTAGAGTGGGAAGGTACAGATACGTTGTTGTTGTTGTTGTATTTATTAATATCGCGGTAAATTATGAATAAATACTATGGGAAGTGATCTTAATTAGGATTGTGTTGCGGTCCTAAAGAATTAATTTGATGTTAGGACTCAAATGAGTCTCAATAGTTTTTTTAAAAATGTTGGCATGGTGTCTCCCTTTGATTTTATTTATGTGACCTACAATTACATCACATAGCTTAGGAGTGTGTGCGTGTGGGTATAAGGATAAGGTCAGTTTGACCTTTTGTAGTCGTAATGAGGGCCCTGTTCTAATGACAGTTGGAAATGGACTGGACAACACTCAATATAGGCCATGTGAACCTTCGCCCTTGGGTCCCAACCCTCTCGAGGAATGTGGATCAATTAATGGGATCAAATGAATGATTCAAAATTACTCTACTGATTCATTTATACTTCTTCCCATCTTTTACATAAAGAAGCAAATCATTCATTTATCAATACTGATAAAAAATAGTTTAATTAATTAATTTAATAATTTTAAATTGTATTCTAAAAGTATCTATTGAATCACAGTATAGTTTAAAACATTAAGTATATTTAATTACTCTATATTTTATTTGATTCAAGGAATACCTTTTTCACTAATAAATACCTCCTCTGTTATAAGTGAATAACATGTTTTCACACTTATCAAAAAATTATTTAGTTTCATTTAATTATGTTAATCTCAAAATAAAAATATTTTTTTTAAATTACTTTGTATTAAAACTTGATATCAAATATAAAAATAATCTTTGGTCCCATTAAATAAAAAACATTTTAAAGATAATTTTATTAAATAATATAAAGTTAATTAATTTTTTCATGCATAGTAAAAAACCGAAGGGAGTACTTCACTGTTAATAGACCAATGTATCTATTTTCATAAAAAAATATGATTGGATGTATTATTGATAGATTAATTCATACTAAATCAGGATGTAAAAAATAAATAATTAATAACTTTAAAATCATATAATCTTACCAATAAGCTAAGTACGAATAATATAATAAAATTTATTGTCGAAAAATTTAAATTAAAATATTTTAAATGTATATATAAAAAATTAAAAAACATGATAGAAGCCTAAGGTCACCCTATTAGCCTTGGGGCAACGTTGACTCTAAATCGAGGATGCACCATGTATGTGTGTTAGAGCAAAAGATGTGGAAGTATCAGAGTCAGTAGGCTAAGAAGTTTCTGAAAAGAGAGTAACGAGATAGGTAGAAGAGTCTCTAAAATGAAAATAAAATAAAATTAAAGTAATTATTATATAATATAATAATTTTAACACGTATAAAAATTAATAATTAGACAATATTATATAAATTTGATACACTATTAATTTTTAATTAAATTCTTAACATCAATGTCATAAAAATCACAAATATTAAATTGTATAATAATTCATAATTAGATAATAGTATAACTATGGACGAAATTCAATTAAAATATTACTTTATGGCGTCCATGAAAATAATGAATTCCTTTCTACATCATTATTTTATGTTAGTATTTCAAACACTTTTCTAGAGTGATTATCCTTCTACATTTCTTTTAGAAATTGATTTCTAAAATGGATTTATTTTAAAATATATTACTTGTATGGTTTGTTTATTTTTTTCCTTCTGCAAATCAAGTCAAACTGAAATTTTGACAATATAACAATACAAGTCAACTTTATCATTATTACAAACGGCATTATTTTGATATGACTTATATATTATTCAATAATAATATAATATCACGTTGACTCACATCATCATAAGATCATTTATCTAATCAAATTTCAATTAATAAGTTGTAATTAAATATTATCTAATAAATTTTAAATTTATCTAAAAAATAATATGATTTAATTATATCTAATAAATTGATATTATAATTATCTTTTATACAACATTAGAACAAATATATATTTTATCAAAATTAGAATAAATATATCTAATAAAATTTTGAAATATTTATTTATTTTATCTTTATCTTATTTTTTTATAATAAACAAGCTAAAGAGGAAAATATTATGTATTTATTAGAAAAATATAAATATTTTTTTCTATTTTTTAGTTCGCAAAAATCATTTAAATATAATCAAGGTAATTATAGCAATTATATCTTCATATTTAAAATTTGAATAAATTAATTATTATCACACATGTATATGTTTTAATTATGATAATTATAAATATTTAAATATTTTATTATAATAAAAGGAAAAAAATGAGAAACGAATCTTATGTAATTTATTTAAATGTATTTATGTAAAAAATGTCAACACTATAATAATTAATTTAATTTATGATATTATTCCGTATGTAATATTTTTGTAATAAAAATATATTTAATCAATTAATATTATAATTTATTATATAATCCTATAAAAAAGATATTTAACCTTATTTTATAAATATTAGTTAACAAAAGTTTCATATATAAAGTTATTAATTAAACATAGAGATAAAATATTATTTTATAATAAATATATTAACTAATTAGATTTAAATTAATTTTCAGCATAAATATTTCAACTATATAATATAAATATTATTCAGAAATAGTATTTATTCATAAAATTATTTTATATGATTTATAAGTAAAAATGATTTTATAGGATTTCAAATTAAATAAATAGTAGATTTTATATTTGTGTCATGCATGTGTTTAATTACATTATAAATTTTAAAATATGTACTTAGTATTTTTGTATTTGATATATATATATATATATATATATATATATATATATATTTATCATTTTAAAAAATATTTAGTGTCATACTACATATAATTACATTAAAATTATGTAAAAAGATTAATTATATTTTTAGTTACACATTAAATATGTAGTATTATGCTTTTAATTATGATTTTTGGAAATATTTATTATCATATTAAATATAATTACACTGTAAAAAGATTAATTATATTTTTAATTACATATTAATTAAATCAAATATAATCACATTAACAAATTTTGTTAGATATACTTGTTCTAATATAAATAAAAGATATATTTATTCTAATATTAAATAAAAAATAATTAAAATATTAATTTATTAAATATAATTAGATCATATTATTTTATTAAATATATTTAGAATTTATTAGATGATATTTTATTAAATTAAATTAAATAATTTTTCTTTACCAATATAAGTCACGCTAACATTATATAATTAAATAATAATATAAATAACACTAATATTACATATTTTAAAACACAAATAACAATATAAATTACTGTTTCAACAAGCAAATCCACCTTTTCAGTTACGTCTAGTACGGTATGCGTTGAAACAGCAAAGATAAATTGTTGATTCTTGTTTGACCCGTTAATTAAAAAGGAAAATATTAATACTAATATTAAAGTAATTTGTTTATATCATTAAAATGTATTGTTGTCTCCAAAGTTGTGAACCGATCGATGGTTTAGC
This sequence comes from Glycine max, assembly GCF_000004515.6. Classification (NCBI taxonomy): domain Eukaryota; kingdom Viridiplantae; phylum Streptophyta; class Magnoliopsida; order Fabales; family Fabaceae; genus Glycine; species Glycine max. The sequence continues at coordinate 39,924,062 of NC_038246.2, forward strand.
AAGTCTGCTTAAGCTATCAAACAAAAAATGCGCAGATTTAGCCAAAATCGATGACCTTGAAGTGATTTGATCCGATCAATCAACTTTTTTTTTTTTTTTGCAATTCTTTTCTAAAATATGTTAAACTATTAATAATTAATTATAAAATATTAATATATAATATATTCTTATAATATTATTTTAATCTTAATAATAATATATGATAAACTACTAATTATTATCTTAATTTTGATAAGATTTAATATTCATGTGTTTTATATATTTTTATTGTATTTATTTATAACTATTTGAGAATTTTTATATTTAACTGTGAAAAATAACAAAAGTTTTTGTAACAATTTAATATAATATCCAATATAATACTTTTAATAATAAATAATTATATAATATTAAATTATAAATTATAAATTAATTATAATTTATTAATTATAGTATATATATATTTTTATTTTTTAATATATATATGTATATATATAATTAACTAATAAGTGGATATTTTTCACAACACTGGCTGTCTCTACTGTTTGGGGGAACATTACAAAATATTAATCTTTACGGGTGCAAGTTTGGATTAGAACGTCGAAGCAAAATATATATATAAAAAATAAGAGTTAATTAAATTTTTAGTTCTCTTTAATATTTTTGAATTTTTTATTTTTATATTATTTTTTTAAAAAAATTTAACCCTTAAAGAATTTACTGTTATTAAAAAATAGTCTATATCATTAATGTTTAAATGATGGGGTATCACATATATATGAGGAAATTTTCATTATATTTAGATAAATAATTTAAATATTATGTTATTAAAATAAAAAAAAAGAAATATTATTAACCTTATTACTTGAAATATCCGTGAACATATAATAATCATTCATGAAAAGATTTGTGAAATGAAACAATAATTTATCTTCTTTATTTATCATTTGTGAGTAATTTATGATACTTAAATAGATAATTCAATACTTAACAAAGATTATTATTATTAACGGTAAAAAATATTTATAATAAAAAATATTATTTAATGACAAACTATTTAAAAAAACAATTTAAAAATAAAAAATTCAAAACTCTCATAATTTAAGAGTTAAAAACTTAATTAACCCTAAAAACAATAAAGCAATTATTAAAAAAAAAACTGTTATAGATAGCTCTTACTCATCCGACTATCTTTTCGGGCCACTTTTTTTTTATTTAAAAAAATATATATTATATTTCAATTTCTTTTAGTATAACAAGCCTCTTAAAAGCCATTTTTTCTTCCTTAAAAAAAGTCAATTTTTCTCCCTTTAAGACTAAACATTTCAGTATTTACTTTAAAAATTCATAAGATAAAATCAATTTTTGTTAGTATAATTTATTTGCAACGGAAGAGAGACCAGAAATTTCTATTTGCTGTTTCAGCACGTGGCACCAATGAAAAAGTGGATTTGCTGGTTGAAACAACAATTTGTATTTGTTGGTTCTTGTTGAGTATCAGAGAAGCACATGAATTTTAATATTTTTTAGTAATTGTGAAGCTGATCTGGACTCTTGTCAAATTATCAGTTTAACTCAATCTTTTGAGAAAAAAAAAAAGAAGCCCATATCAATAATATATTTTAAATCAGACTCATTTTAATAATCAGTTCTTAAAAGAAATCAAAGGGATCTATTACTTCACCTTTTTACATTATTAATTTGTATATTTGGTGATATTTTTCGCTTGACAAGAAAAGGAAAAAAAAAAATGAAAGAGGGAGAACAGGTGACACGTGCATACACATTAATTATTTGACTACCTATCTCACCAAGCTAGTAATATTCTGTATCTTCTGTCGATTGGTAGTATTATTTTTTTCTTTCTCAATCACGGATATAAGTAATAAAAAAATATTTTTATTTTGAATAGAAATAAATTTTAAGTATTTATGTTTTATTTAATAAGGTAAAAAAATGATACTTGTTATCAAGTTTTGACCAAGGATCAATTTTAAAAAAGACTTAATGATTTAATTTAACAAATTAATTAATTTTTAAAGAAATATGAAAAATTTATTTGTTTTTAGTTATAATTGAGTCGGGAGGAGTAAAACACCGCACTACATTCATTTATACAATGGTTCCTGGAAATTAATTAAATAAATTAACAAGCATGACTGCACGAGGGGATTGCGACAGTGATTCATCGATACGATAAAAGTAAATATTATAAGAAAAGCATGCCATGATGTTCTAATTAAAATAATTAAGATTGTTTAAAATTTTCGAATAACTCTCTGTATGTGTTTCTGATTGGTTTACTCTGTATTAGAGTAATTCTCCCAAGAAAATCTGAGTAAGCATACATGCACTGATTAATCCAATTATCGAGGCCTCTTAATCACCGCTCAAATATACTTGTTTAACCATTGACGAACGGCGAAAGGGAATTGATTAAAGTAGTACTAACTCAAGATTAAAATATTCACCAAAATAAAAAAAAAACTCGAGATTATGAATGAAACGGACAAACATCTGCATGGAATTAAAGAAGAAAAGGGTCTGACTAGATAAAAAATTAGCATCTTTAAGAATGAAACCATAGTAGTAGTACTCAATATTAAAAGAGGAGAATACTATTTTTTTTTTAAGCAAGTGTTATTTTAGATTTTAGTATTAATATTATACTAAAAAATTAATATTTATTAAAAATATTGATAAAAATAATTAATATTATACTATAACATTTATTTTGGATAAAATTTTCTTCAGGTGAGATATTTATTTTGAAATAGAAAGAATATTTATGTATTACATTTATTGATATTTTAAATTGGTTTTCTTTAAAACTATTCACGTATTATAAATTTAAAGTAACATTTTGTAATTATTTTAATAAATATGTTATTAAGTCTCAGAAGACAATAGTAATATTATTTATGGAAGAGTGAAAATTAAAATATTTTATTAAAAATATAATATTGTTTTCAAAAGATAAAACTGTAGAATTCATATGAGAAGGATGAAGTATTAGGAAGCTATGGCTAGTTAGCGATGATTTGCACAAAGGTGAAGAACTGAAGGTTAATTAGCGGTGATTCCTAAAGAAGGAGGAGCGCATGATGCAAATTGCAATAGTGGGAATCTCTTACACAAGTCCAACGTCATCATCAAACATTAATAAGTGTGAGACCTATAACCCTCTGCACAGTGTGTCATGTTTATTGTAAGAGAAGATTTTTGGATTCAAATTCCTATGCTTCCCCATCACTTATTCACTTTATAATTTATTAATTTGGCTTGTTTTTCTGAGAAAGGGATCGGAAAATAAAGATGGACTTCCTAGTCTTGTTTTATTTCTCATTTTTACAATTTAGAGTATTTCTCTGGCATTATTTGTTACCTTAAAATAGTAAGGAAATGCCTTTTCTTTTATTGCTTTTTCAATGATATTTTCAAGAAATAAATACACTAGTTAGTAATAGTCACTTAGTCAGCAAAGAGGTGCAGTTACTCATTTATGAATTATAACATTTTAGTAAGATACAAAATAATTTATTTTATTCACGACAAAAAAATATTTTATCATAAAAAATGGTGGTAATTTATTTTATCATAAATATTTTTCATGACAAAATTTTATTCAATTGGAATAAGATTTTTATAAAAAAAAACTTATTAAAAACAAAATTTTCATGTAAATAAGATTATTATAAATAATAAATCTAAATGTTTAAGATAATTACATCTAGAACTTCAACTAGAAATATCTGATAAATTAAAACAGTTTCATATCAATTAATTTATATCCTCGATAATATATGTGTATATTACTCTAAATAACAAATAATTAAATTGAGACAGAAAAAAATATTTATTATCTTAAAATATAGTTTTTTTTATCTAAATCAAATTTAGTTTGTATGGAAAAATTGTAAGACAATTATCATGTCTCGACAAATATAGTTTTATTAAAAAAAAACTTATTTGACAAAGAATTTTTTTAATGATTAATTTAAAAAAGAATTAGCCATTAAAACAAGAATCCAAAAAAACATAGAAAGGTTCAATTTTGTTGTTAATCAATGTTACACTAATTATGAAAAGATAACAAAAATTATATCGTATCAAAAATAATAACGTATACAACAATTTAGTGTGGTTCAACACCTTTTACCTAAATTCACGAAATCATCTTAAAAGTATTTTACTCTTACAAAAATGATTACAAGACTATAACTCATCTTAAATTATGTATCATTCTACAAAATTCGACTTAATGGTTATAAAAAATAATAATACTCTCATACACAAAGAAATTTTTCTCTCAAAAAAATTATTTTGTTTCGCCATCTCTCTTCTCACACACTCTCTTTATGTGTATCTTCTCCACTAATTATTTTTTTTATTTATAGTGAAAATTATTACTAACTATAATAAATAATTTATCGTGAAAGTTGAAATAAAAATAACTTTCAATATATTTATTCAAATAGTCTTCTTATAATAAAATGTAATTTTTAACTTTACATTTAAATCACCTAACCAATGATAAAAATTCAATTCCGATTGTATATTAAACACACCTTATATTTTACCTTGCAACTCTACAAATTTTATATTTTATGTATCTTATTCTTCTCAACGTTCTTAAACCCCAACACTTCAAAAACACGTTAAATTTCCTTCCACCTTCTCACCTCAAGATGCCCTTCCTCCTCCTCTTCACTGGTCACCGATATCTTAGATTTCAACATCATTTATCCAATCATGCATAGCTTTACTTCTTTCATATAATGCTTCCTAATAGCGACAAACATGTTAGAAATTAAAGATAGAGTGTTGCTCCAACGGAGGGCTGATTTCAGAAACACTGACGAAATTTCTGACATGGCGAAATTGAAGATAAGTTGTTACTCAACACTGTTTCAAAAAGCTTATCAATCACTTTTGCCTGTTATTTTTATAAAAGAATTATAAAATAATTTTTAGATATATAGAAAGATAATCAAACACGAGATCAATTTTTTTTCTTTAAAAAAATAGAAATACTGATCATTTATAAATTATATTTTCCATGTTTTATTGTTATGTATAACTTCAGATAAGAATAATGAACTAAAAAATTAATTTACTTAAATATAGTTGTATCTTAAAAAAATTATTGATATTTATTAATTTTTAAATATCACTGTCTTTGTCTCTGTTGTATTCCCACATAATGTTTCGTGAGAGTAGTAAACGACAGGATAAAGGAAAGAAAAGAAAAATTAAAGAATCGAGTGAAGATTTATTTTTCCACAAATTGTTTTGTTTTTGTGGGGACTGGAGGTATGAATTGTTTGAAGAAAAATGACGAAGGAGAAGTTTGAACAACAAACAACAACTGAGTTTCACCTATCTGATATTATTTCTTCTCCAATCTTGATTAGGAGCAAGCAAAAAGGGAGAAAGGCATGCCAAAGAGCTTGTGGGGAGTATACCTGAATGAGTTTCGTTTTGTTGTGGAGAGAATTGTAATAAACGTAAATTATTATTATTATTATTTTTGCTGAAATGCATGCTATTTGTTAATTAATTGCATGCATGTTAATAAGATTCTCTTGAAAAAATAATGCTCTCAGGGAAGCTGAACACCACCATCCAATGCAAACACAACAACATACTCTTTGTGACTATAGGGAGAGAAAGAAATCTCCTTATAGTCAACATCCAACAATACATTGGTGAACTTGCACACCATTCGAGTCTAGCAATGGTTAAAAGAGATGAAATGGAAGAGATGCGAACGTAATTGTGAGAGGAGTACTTACAACAACAAGTAGCCACCATGAAGGAGGAGCAGATGATGACTATGTTCTCGTCTAACCTCACCGCTCGAGAATCTCATGTAGTTAAACTACTATTTGTTGATACTATACAAATATTTATTAATTAATACTTATTTAATTATGTATGAAATGTTTATTTGAAACGAATCTCATCTAATTCCTAAGCCATGGCCCTTATCAATGTCACTTGATCGACATAGGTCACTCATATTATAAATAAAGGATTCAATCTATATGTTTGCATCGGGTTGCTATTGTTGGCACAAACAGTCATGAAATTATATGTGATGCCTAACCAAGTTCAGGAATTCTTGATCTGGTAAGAAATGCTTTGCGTGAACCTTATTTGTAATTTAAGCAAATTTTTAAATGAATAACTATGCATTGTTACCCGAACATTGTTCTTTCTAGTGTCACATGGATGTCTATAGCCTTTGCAAGTAAAATAATATAATGGATATAAGTATGAATTCAATTGTCCAATTTACTTGCAACAATTTTTTCATAGTTAAATTAATTTGATAATTTCTTAACTATTTAATAATTATTGCAATCTGAAAAAAAGACCCAATTAAAAATCTAATGTAGAGATATAATTAGATTTCTTCTTAAAATAAATCGACATGATGAAGGGAAATCACTTAATAAAAATATAAATTATATGTCAAGAATTGAGATAAATGATATGAGGCTTTTCAAACAGACCTAGTTAAAACAATTAGATATATGTCAAAACAAACAAGTCTATTAGAATCGATAATTTACTAAGATGAGTTATAGATTTTGGTATCAATACCATATACTGCAGGAACAGACTCAGGTTTTAGCCAATGGGTGCAATCGTCCCTCGAAAATAATAAGTTCTCTTAATATGCTCGATTTAAAAAAATCAAAAAATAAGCCTCTAATGTCAATCTGTGTGCATAAATTGTTAATTTTCCTACCGTAGACATTATGTTTTTGTTTATCTCTTTTATACAAGAAATCAACAAGTAAAATGTACTTTTTAGATTACTCCAATACACATGTGGTGCACTACTTCTCATTTTGGGAGCGCCGTCTCTCACACTCACTTGGATAGTTGATTTCTCATTGTATTTTAGAATTTACAATTATCATTTTTTACGTTCAAGATCTCATATTTTACCATAAAGGAAATTTTCATAATTTACTATTAATTCATACACACGTACTTTATCTTTTAATAAAGGTCTTTTGTTATAAATTTTGGTATTTTCAAATTTAAAATAATTTATGATTTTTTTTATTTTGATAAAATTAAAATTATATATATATATATATATATATATATATATATATATATATATATATTATATTTGTGTGCACGCTTTATTGCTAAATTCTTAGGTTAGTATTTAGATGAAATTTAAAAACTTCCTATTCATACTCAAAATATTTTTGTCCCTTATCATTTTCTACTTTCTTCCCTATCATACTAGATTATATCTTAAAATTAACCGACATCATGTAAAGTTGTTTGATACCTATAAATTATATAAAAAAAATTGTGACACACAATTTAGAACTTCCCAAAGAGATCCAATTTATTCAAATAGTTAAATAATCTAATCAATAATTAAAAAAACTAACAAATTGATTTAACTTTTTAATTTCTGTATTTCTTTCTTATTTTTCTCCAATCAAACACTCACAAAATTATCATATTTTTTCATCTATTTCTCTCATTCTTATTCTCATTTTGTATTTCTACTTCTCAAAATTTTCTCATTCTTTCTCTCAAAATTTCTCAACTTCTTCTTTAATTTGCTTTCATTCAATGGATCCGAATCAAAATTCATTCAATATGAATCCTGGATTTAATATTATGTCATGTTATCAACAACCCGCAAATCCAAATTTTTAAAATTTTCCAAGTTTATCCAACCTATAAAATAATCCTAATATAGCAGATTTTCAATATCCTACACTCTTATTTCATCCATATCAATTTTACATGTATCCATCACTACCAATTAACCCTTCCATGGATCGAGAATCTTCAATGGGTACTAGTGACATCCAATGTAACGAAAAAGAGCACGATACACCATCCGACTTTGCATCAGAGTCTCAAATTCCACCATTTTTCACCCAAATTGAGTTGGATATATTGTGGTCAACGAAGAAGGAGGAGGAGAAGAAGCATCCAAAAGACAACAAAGATCATGCTTTTTTGCAAAGGAAGATGGATGTCTCGCCGACGCATGACTAAATATTTTGAAGAGTTCAATTGAGGGGATCCAAAAAAGGTTAACTTTTGGACAAATTTCGAAGATAATTGCAATAAATATCATGAGCAACATTTGAAGAAGAAAGATTGGTCACAACTAAAATATCGACAACAAAAGATCAATGAAAGCTGTAAGCAATTTTTAACATGCTATAAACAAACTTGTCAAAGAAAAAAGAATTGTGGCTCCAAGTCTGACATCATATGAGATGCACATGCGATTTATTTGCAAGATACAAAGGCAAGTTTCTAATTAGAAAATTGTTGGCATATATTGAGGAACCAACCTAAATGATTGACACAATTTGAACAATTTAGTAAGAGAACAAAGGTTTTTACTTATGGAGCATATTCATCCTCTTCTAATCCGGATACGCTGCCAAGTAACGATCCAACATCACCTATCATGGATCGTCCAATAGGGACAAAAGTAAGCAACAAAGAGGGTTGTAAAAGAAAAAATAAAGGCAAAATCTTTTGATGTTGTTGATTTCACATTTATGAAAGAGTTTTTCAAGACCAAATCAAAACCATTAGAAGATCAAGTTGAGGAATAAAGAGTCTGACATGCAAATTCTCTATAAGAATACTATTGATATGACCGTCGCACAACTAAAGATTCATTAAACCTTGTGAACAATATTATAGACAAATATGGATTTTAGTAATTGTGCTATTTATTGTAATGTAACTTTTATTAATTATGTTGTTGATTGGGGACGTCATCATCAAATTCAAGCGGATCTTATAAGTATATTTGAGAATGTGTTGGATGGAATAATCAATAAAATTAGTTGTTATTTTAAATATGTAACTTTTGTTATTTTAATTAGTGTATTTGATGTCGTGCTGTGTGAGATTAACTATTTTTATCATTTTAAGTAAAATATAATTTAATTATATTTTTATTTTTATTGTGCCAAAAAATATTTTAAATAATAATAGACTTAAAATTATAATTAATAAATAAATAAAATAATTATAAATTGATAAATAAGTTAATAATAAAATATGATAGATTTAAGATTTTTTTTGAGACCTTAGAAATATCCAAAGAAAGTTACTCCATTATAGACATTTAGTACTTAAAAGTACTTATATTGGAAAAAAATAAAATAAATAACGTATACAAACGAATCCCATTAAAAATAACTTTATAGAGTTATTTCATTATAGATGGTCTTTAGTTTCCAACATCTTTTGTGTTAAGTTTATTATTCTCTTTCTCTCTCTCGTCCATCACGTGAGCTACTTTTTGGAGAGAGAGAAAAAAGGACACGCAGTTCTAGAGAGGGACCCCATTGCAGAGAAGAAAGAGCCAAATCAAACAAGGTTCCCTCAACCTCAACTCTAAAGCAAGCACCATTCTCTCTCTCTCGTGTCCAATAAATAATAATATCTTTCTCGGTGTAGTAGCATCATTTGTAAGAGAAGGGAAAAGCGGGAAAAGAGAAAAAACAGAGGGTTTTGTTTCTCTTTTGCAGTTGCACTCTTGCGTTGCAGGCAGGGGCATCTGTTTCCCGTTCTGCTCCGAGCGATCAAGTGAGTGAGTGAGTGAGTGTCATATATATATACATAGTGCGTTCGAGAAATGCAGCAGCACCTGATGCAGATGCAGCCCATGATGGCTGCCTACTACCCCAACAACGTCACCACTGATCACATTCAACAGGTCCTTTACTTTCTTCCTTCATCCATTCTCCAACCCTTTTCTTTCTTCTTCTTCTTCTTCATATTCACGCTTCTTTCATTCTACTTTCCTTCGCGTTCGTTCATGTCCCTGCTCAGGGGAACCTTTTTTTTTTTTCGTCTCTGCGCCCTTGTGCTCTGTGGGTCTTACTGTGCCACTTTTAGCAGTACTTACCGCTCCATCATAATACCCTCTTCCTCTTTTTATTCTTTGTCAGTTTCTGCGATGTTCGCGCAAATGCTCTCTCTATTTTTTCTGTTTGCTTTTTGGAAATTTCGTAACATGTGTTGTTGTTCTCTTCAGACTATTATCTCATTAACGTAAATCCCTGTCTTTATAACTTCACAGGCCTCTTCTCAGCATTTATTAAGCTTAACTAGACTCTTTCTTGGGGCCCCTTTCTTAAGTTTGTGTTTTGTTTTAATTACTTTTTCCAGAGAAAAACAACTAAAAAGGTTCTTCTTTCATCATATCCACTGTTCTGGTGGCACCCCACTTTTAGACTTGGTGGTGTGTTGTTGTTTTCTTTATTCGTTTCATTGAGTTATTAAAGTGTTGTTGGGTATGAAGTTATTACTAGCTTCTCGGAAGTGTTGTCCTTGCAATTTTTGTAGATTGGTACAGGCATGTACATGTCTGGCTTCTGTGTTTTAGTTTAACTCCTCCATTGTGTGGGGACAGTTTTGAAGGATTTTAAGTTGAATAAATGGTTTGATTACTTCGTGACACTGACACACATTAACATTAATGTAAGATGAGAGGAAGGAATTTGCATGCCGGAAAATGCTAGTAATATTTTTCATCTCGGTTGCATTGTTGGAACATAAATAATTGACACTAATGAATCTTATACTATGGTATACAACTGTTTTTATCCTTTTTTTTTTTTTTTTTGCATACATACATTTAAAAAATACACCCTAAAATATTTTTAACTATTTTCAACCAACGAAGATATTTTCTGAAATTTATTAAGATCGCCATGAATCATAGTGACTTTTAAGGGAAGACAGTCCTTCTTTTTGTTGCTTTTCACACCTCACATTTACTAGGCATCTCTCATATAACCATTTTTCTCTCTCTTTACATGCAGTACCTGGATGAGAACAAGTCCTTGATTCTGAAGATTGTTGAAAGCCAGAATTCTGGCAAGCTGAGCGAGTGTGCCGAGTAAGATTTAGACTTAATTGCAACATCATCTTTTGAAAATTTTGTTTTTCATATCTTAATTTGGTAACAGTGATGACCCCTTCTGGTGGCTAGTTGGAAGGGTTATTGACATTTTGATGCTAGTTTCAGATCATATCTAGATTCCATCTAATGGTGAATGTCTTTGGCAACTAGACACGATACTACACCATACAATTTCCTGATCCCATCATCATCATATCTATATGCTACACCATACACATTATGTGATATAATAATGTGTGAGAACTTAGAAGAATAATATGGCTGATTTAGTGTTATATAATAACTGTAAGGTATAGAAAACTTACAAAATTACTTATATCAATTCCTGTCGTAACGTGAATTTCAATTTTAGTTTTCTGAGAGATCTATACCTTTGGAACATGAGCAATCACACAAATGAACCTAACACAATAGTTTAATCCAAAATCTTAAGACTTAAATTTATGAGTTATTTTCTCACTTATATGATGCTAAACTTTTTCATTCCTACCCAATATAGGACGACTTCACCTTGTATTTCAACAGATAGTTTACACGCAATTCTACTGTTTGTTGTTATAAACTACTCAACCAGTCAATCTAATGATAAATCAAAGGTAATCCATGTCTACAGTACTTAAAAAATTTGGATACCAATAGTTTTATACAATTATGAAGGAAAGTTGCAAAACATGATGACTTGATGCAAAAAAGTTGTAACTTTATGTATGTATATTTGACATCCCGTTTGATTGAAAGGTCAATCATTCATAGAAAGGTTGTAACCCTTTTTGGTAACTGCATCATTCATTTTTTTGTTGTCAATGCAGTTGGAAGGCGACAGAGGATGCTCATAATAGATTAACTTTTTTCTTTGGGGGGGGGGGGGGTTATGAAAAAGTTTCTTCTAGAAATCAAAATTCTCCTTGCTTGCCTTGAGATAGAAAGCCGAAACAATTATTGGATTTTGCCCTTAACATCTTAGCATCAGATTCTCGCTCCTCTTCTGTTCCTTTTGCTGTGGTCCTAAAACATCATAATGATCCTCTTGTCATTATTTCAGGAACCAATCAAGGCTGCAGAGAAATCTCATGTACCTAGCTGCAATAGCTGATTCTCAACCACAACCATCTCCATTGGCTGGTCAGGTACATGCCTATTTTCATAATAGTAATCACTATAACTATACAAGTACTCACTTTGAAAGCACTAACTTGAGAAGATGTTGGATACATTTTAATCAATGAAATATTGCAATGATACATAACATAAGCTTCATTTAACATCATACTCTTGGGGATATCACTACAGTATCCTTCTAGTGGACTTGTGCAGCAGGGAGCACACTACATGCAGGCTCAACAGGCTCAGCAGATGTCACAACAACAGCTAATGGCTTCGCGCTCCTCGCTCCTGTACTCCCAACAGCCTTTCTCAGTGCTTCAACAGCAGCAAGGCATGCACAGCCAACTTGGCATGAGCTCCAGTGGAAGTCAAGGCCTCCACATGCTGCAAAGTGAAGCCACTAATGTTGGAGGCAATGCAACCATAGGAACCGGAGGAGGGTTTCCGGACTTTGTACGCATTGGTAGTGGCAAGCAAGATATTGGAATCTCTGGTGAAGGCAGAGGAGGAAACTCTAGTGGCCACTCTGGTGATGGTGGTGAGACACTTAATTACCTGAAAGCTGCTGGTGATGGAAACTGAACTAGCCAGGGAGAATGGTAAAAGTTTCCTTGGCCTTTAGCCGTTTATTGAGTGAATTATGAGAATTAGGCAATGGAGATTAAGTAGGGAAGGGAAGGAGGAAAGGGAAAAGTTGCTGCTTAGATATCTTGTTTGTTAATCTTGTGCTAAAGGCAAACTGCCTTAACGTTTCTGTAGTACTAGTAACTAGTAAGTAACATGATGCATGCTTTATTTTTCTTGTGTAAAGTTCTAGTCATAAATGTCAGGGTCACAAGTTCCTTCCCTTTCTGTTCTGTTTCTGTATGCACACTTGTTGGCCAAGAGGGTTATTTGGTGAACGATGACAGATGTAATTTTGACGATGTTCCTGCTTTAAGGAGTTTGATGCATCAAAGTTCAATTACAAGCTAAACCCATTATGAAATAATGGTAAGGACACACTCTTTCTTTTATTGAATGAAATTAATTGAAAACCACTAAATTTTGTGAAATTCACATTCTGTTTCCTAAATCTCTTTCAAGATTTTGTTGATTATAATAAATTTTACTAATAAAAAGTGTTAGAATATGTTAAAAAGCGTATTGTTAACTCTTTTGCGAACTATAATTATTGATTATTGATTTTGCAACATGGTAGTTCGTGGTTGGTACTGCATAGCACTTTTCATTTTTTAATTAAGCAAATTTTAAATAATATAAATCAAAAGAAAAATATTTGAATTTATATATGACTAATTAATTTATTAAATCAAAAGAAAAATGTGCATATAAATCATATAAATTAAGATATCCTTCTTATGTAAGATAGTAGTATTTTTTAGATGTCAATTTTAATATAGTTAATAAAGAAAAAAAATTCAAGTGATTATATTTTTATAATACCTATTTACAATTTTTTTTGAAATATTCTTGTATGCAAATTATTAGCTAGCAACGTTCATGACTATATGTAAAAGAATAATGTTTATTAGTTATTGAGCTTCTCAATTAAAGGCTTATGTTCCATTAATAGCTATTGAGCTTCTCAACTATAGTAAATAAACAATCATAAAAGTTTTTAATAATGATTAACACCACAATTTTTAGTTTTTTACACGAAGTTCAAAGATACCTGATTGATGTGGTCATGTAAAATTTCATGAGTATTCATTGTTTAAAATTTTCTTTAAGTAAAAAATAATCATATCATAAATTAGATTAATTTCTAATCTAACGAGTTTAAGAACATTTATGATTTCTAATCCAATCAAGTTAAAAAAATTATCTATTTCTTTTATACGAAGTTAACTAGATTAGTTTTTTTTTTTTATATAAATTAATGGGTTTTTTTTCTTCTATAATTTTTTTCTCATGGAAAAAATAGATAAATAAAGTTGATGGATATGGTCCATACTTCTTATATAAAATTCACTCAACTTAATAAAGTTATTACAACTTAACAAATTACCAACTAAATAAAAATAGTTAGAGAATACATACATATATGGACGAATTAAAATATATATATATATATATATATATATATATATATATATATATATATATATATATATATATATATATAAAGTAACTTGAATATTAGGTAGCTATAAAAAAATAAAAAATATATTTTTTCCTCTTTAAATATATCAAAGTTTAGATTTATCTTTGTAAAATTTTGTCTATATTTTTTTCCTCATAAAATCATAATGTTATTTTTTAGTTGAAAGTTAAATCCCGATTCATATGAACCTAAACCTTAAAACCTACATGACATTTTTTAATATTTATATATTAAAATATAATTTTTGATGGTTTTACAACCCTCACAAATAGCAGAAAAAATAAAAAAACAAGCAAAAATCAAAATACAATTTGTGAAGCTTAAAAACCTGTCACAAATTGCAGATTTTTTTTTTCAAACACCATAACAGCACAGTACCATCACCGTCAAACACCATAACAGACCCAGATAAAGAAACTTGCAAAACCCTCCTACTCAATTCCTGAAACAACAAGTTTTTTGGCACGTTTTAGGCAATGGTAGTAATTTGGTGAGCAAACTACAACCTCCACAAGAGAAAAACAAACTTAAACAAATTCCTGATGAGAAACTTCATCACAATTATGATTAATTTCGAAACACAGAAGCAACGCGTGAAAAAACAAAGGACATGAGCTCTGCGTTTGTTAACATAACTCATAGGCTTGAATCTGATGGTTCTGTGCACATAACTCACATTATTCTAAACATATGTAGCTTAAATTGTATCTAAAAAATGTGACACATATATAATTTATATGGTAGATATTTCAAAGCTAAAGAAAATAAAATATGCAAGAATCGAAGCCTCTTCAGTCTTCCCTAACACCATCAAACACAATAATAAACTCAGATCAAATACTATCGCCACCTCATCGTTCTCCAGCGGAGACGAGGAGCCGCTACCGCTACCGCTGCCGCCGCCGCCTGAAACCTTCTTCCTCCGCCGCGTCTTCCTCTTCCGCATCAAGCTCACTGAGCTCTGCACCTTGCTTCTCTCCCTTGTCCCTCCCTCATCCGAGTGAGCCAATGAGTCGACTCGGACGAGTCGTCATCAATCCATCACCATAAACCACGCAACACCGCCACCGCTTCTCCTCCCCTTACCCGTCACCACAGACAGCGCACATAACAGAAAACACAAATGAACATCAAATAAACAAAGGAGATCGAGAGAGAGGAAAGCGAAATAGAAAAAAAAAGGAGATCGGTGTCGTTCTGTTTCTTTTCCCCCTTGCTCTTTTTTATTTCCTCCTCCTTGTACGAATTTCTTCCTTCCTCCGCTTCTCCCATCGTCGGAATTTCTTTCCCTGACTGTCGCCTTCGACCTTCAATCGTGCCCAAGAGAAAGAGAAAGAGCCTATACGTGTCCATTTTTTATTGGATAGACATTATACACGTAGGTTCTGACTCATCCAAATTCCGGAACATTGTGACTTTATAATGAAGAAATTCCAACTTTTGTATATTTACATTTTAGTTTAGAAAAAATAATATATGGATATTTAAAACATTTAAAACACCAGGGAGGGGAGTGAGAAGAAATTCCGTTAGACACATAGTTAATTAGGAGCCACGAGTTGGCGCGAAAGCAAAGGGAAGAAGAAGAAGGTGCCGAAGTTGAAGGGCGTGGCGAAGAATGTCTCTTCATGGATCCAAACCCTTGCTCACTTCTTCCATTTCCCTCTCTGTTCATCTTCCCCCAAAAACTAATCAATGTCGTCGTTCCTGTCATCTCACTTTCACACCATTTTCCCACTTTCTTAACGCCTTTCATTCAAATCTCAGCAATAACGCTCCCATCAGATCCCTAACTCATTTTCTTCTCTTTATGAACCTTCTCGTTGAGGTCTCCCTCACCTCCCACTTTACACCGCAATAATGGTACGTTTCTCTCGCCATTTTCACTTTACTTTTTGTATTTATTTATTATGCGATGCGATTTTCTTTCTGTATAGTCGCTTGCACAATCAATGGAAGCCTCTTGTTATTTTTATCTTTTTCCATTCAAAATAATAATAAGATCTCGTTTACGCAATTACGTGCGTTGGAATTGAAAATACTTACGTGAAAGATTGAATGAAACTATGAACTGGATACTGGAGAGAAGTTGTTAGGGATCATCATACTTTGAAGTCAAGTGATTCTTTGTAATGCACACACAGCTGTTTTATGTAGTGACCCTCCTCCATGATCAATGCGCATTGGAATTTCGGAGGAGTATGGGAAAAGGGATTGGAGTTCACTGGTAAAATCAATCCGACAAAACTTATATGCAGTTCCTTAGGTGCTTTTGGGGTTGTTCTCAAATCAGAATTGGAGTTTTACCTTGGGAGTCTATGGTGACATTTAATGTTGGGGAGTATTTAGTATACGGATTATTGAGATGAAACTCCAATTCTAATTGGAGAACAACGTTAAAAACACCGAAGGAACTGTATCCAAGTTTTGTTCAAATCTAAAAGCAAATGATTTATTTGGGAGATGTGGCATTCAAATTAAGTTGGGCAACTCAGGCAGCATTGTCAGAGAATAATGATGCCAACAGTGGATAAATTATGAAACAGAAAGTGATGAATCATGAAATGCAAAGCAGACAAACCACACTTGGTTCGTTCTGTATATAGAGTGGATGGATTTTAGCAATGGGTAGAAGAAATATAGATTTAGTAGGCATATCAAGTTTCAAAACAATATTGAGCTCAGAGTCCTGAGTTGTGGGTTGTGACTCGCATTTGTTTATACTTATACATGAACTTCCACTTTTGAAGAGCATCAGTATACTTGTAGTCTTGTAGATCCTGATTTCATGTGGTATTTGCAATTTTTTCAAGATTCAAAAACTCAAAATATCTCTCAGTCAATAATACATTAGAAAAGGATGTATTAGGAAAGAAATATGATATCTTGCCATGCAGCAGCAAACTGTGATTAAACTGATTTTTCTACAATGTGGTATCCAGTTGGTTGTTAGGCCAATATTCCTGAGAATTATGGTAAAACATTCTGATTTATTTTATTTGGCTGTTAGTATTACAGATTTACAGGCACTGTCTAACTAGGCATGTTTTAGTTTAGTTTGGAATTTATAGATCTTACTAGACGCATGTCATGGGACAAACTTATGTACAATTCTTGTTAGCTTTTCTTGAAGACAAGATAATATAAAAATACATATCCAGAACCTTAATGAAATCTTACATAGATCATTGTAATAAAAATAATGATTCCATATCTCCATCTGCAGGGTACTCCAGTGAATATTGTTGTGGGTTCTCATGTCTGGATTGAAGACCCAGAGGTATCTTGGATTGATGGACAGGTATTAAAAATAAATGGAAAGGATGCTGAAATTGATGCTACCAATGGAAAAAAGGTTTGTAGACTGTCAGAGTGCCAGTTACTTGGTTCCCTATTTTATAGTATTAGATTTTTTGCCTTTTTATATCCAATCTTTTTGAGAAGAAGATTGATAGGTTTACGACCAACTGTAGTCATTGATGGGCAGTACCCTATCTTGAAAAATAAGACTTTCATTCTAGAATCAATCCATACTGTGTTGGATAGCTAAACATTTGACATAGGCTTATCGTATGACAACAGTTAATACAGAAGAAAGATAAAATAATAATGACTGGTAATAATTTACCTCTCATTTAGGGGATGTGAAATGTTGCTTGGAGGAGGGGATTGTTCCCATCCTTTTTTTCCCCTTTAATTTTTTTTCTTCTTCCCATGTAGCTTTTTTTCTAAAACAAAATTAATTTGCCCCCTTCAATAAAGTAATTTTCATATTAGGTCCCCCATCTTATTTATTCTAGCTTTGTCCCCAGTCTCCTTTGTGATCATCCTAGGTTTATATACATAGCAACTACTTACATGGTTATCAACTAAAATAAGAAAAAGAACTGCTGGAGTGCTGGTCAGCTGTATCTGAGCTTCAAGTAGATTATGGAATGAGTAAAGAAGGACAAAGAAAACACTAAAAAGTAAAAAGGGAAGAGATCCGTAAACAAGAGTTCTTTCTTTCATTATTGAATGTCCCTGCTTGGGATTCAAGTCATCATTATGATCTATAGAAAATTATTTAATTAAGGTTTATTGTCCTGAAAATCCAGTGTCGAGGTCATTGGAGTCTTGAACAAATTTACTACTGTCTTTCTTCATTGTATTCCTGCTTTATCTTAACTCATTAAACTCTGCAGTAAGCAAATTATTATTTTAATTGCTTACTTCATTTCTTAATGCAGCACTTGTTCTTTCTCATGCATGTATTGCTAACTGGAAAATGTGCAAAATGTTGCAGTAACTTATTAAGCCAAAGATTAAATCTGAATTATTTACCTGTAATTGCTATTTTAAGGTTGTTGCAAATTTATCAAAAATATATCCTAAGGATATGGAAGCTCCTCCTGGTGGAGTGGATGATATGACAAAACTTTCCTATTTGCACGAGCCTGGAGTCCTGCAGAACTTAAAAGCTAGATATGAATTGAATGAAATATATGTAAGGCTTTCTTCCCTTTAATGAGATGAGATTCAGCATATTTTATCAGTGAAAAAGTTGTTACCTATTGTTTTGGCAGACTTATACTGGAAATATTCTGATTGCAATAAATCCATTCCAAAGACTACCTCATATTTATGGTGCGCACATGATGCAACAATACAAGGGAGCACCATTTGGAGAATTAAGTCCTCATGTGTTTGCAGTTGCTGATGTTGCATATAGGTAATCCTAATTTTTTCGTAAGATCCAAGTTTCATTTCTCTAAGTGAAGCAAATATTAAATTGATGATTTTATTAATATCAGGGCGATGATTAACGAAAAGAAAAGCAATTCAATTCTAGTCAGTGGGGAAAGTGGAGCTGGGAAAACAGAAACTACAAAAATGCTTATGCAATACCTTGCCTTCTTAGGTGGTAGGGCTGGTACTGAAGGGCGAACAGTTGAGCAACAAGTTCTTGAAGTATGATCCAATTAATTACACTTATTTTTGAATTCTAACAGAATTCCCGCCCCCCTCCCAATGAATAACATTCCATTTTCTTATCTTTTAATATGAACTCATTCAAGATTTCTTTATTAACTGATCTGAGTGCAGTCAAATCCAGTACTGGAAGCATTTGGGAATGCTAAAACTGTCAGGAATAACAATTCTAGGTGAGTCTCTCTTATATGTGGTAAATAAAGGATTCTGTGGGTTTTATTCTCTATGATTTCTGGTATGTAAGTTAACTTTTTATAAGTCTTCCTGACATGTGGGCAACAAAGAATTCCTTGTGCTTCATTCTTACCGCTAGTCTGAAATTATAGATTAACTTTGTTTCCAGTTTTGTTTCATTTCATTAACTTAATAGCACATTATATTGTCAAAAGTCATTCCGATATTAAGAAGGGCAGTTAGAATGATGTCTTTCTTTATCAAATTTTCATTCCAAAAAGGAATTTCTCTTTTTGCTAACATAAACTGCTACATGATACTTAATGTCTAAGCTAATACCAAAGAGTTGGTTTCAAATTCTCCTAGTGTTAATGGTGCAGCCGTTTTGGTAAATTTGTTGAGATCCAATTCGATAAAAGTGGAAGAATATCAGGAGCAGCCATCCGAACATATCTTCTAGAGAGATCTCGGGTTTGCCAAATTAATGATCCTGAAAGGAACTACCATTGCTTTTATCTTCTTTGTGCTGCACCACAGGAGGTGGATTTCTGGCTACGATCTACTTATTATTGATTCTTTTAATTATATGAACTCATTGAAAATTCTGCTAACAGGAAATTGAGAAATACAAATTAGGAAATCCTAGATCATTTC
This sequence comes from Glycine max, assembly GCF_000004515.6. Lineage (NCBI taxonomy): Eukaryota > Viridiplantae > Streptophyta > Magnoliopsida > Fabales > Fabaceae > Glycine > Glycine max. Next base: position 39,943,999 of record NC_038246.2, read on the forward strand.
ACTACCTTAACCAGTCAAAATGCTATGAACTGGCTGATGTAAGTGATGCTCGTGAATATCTTGCCACCCGGAGAGCTATGGATATTGTTGGGATAAGCCAAAAAGATCAGGTATTTCTTCCACAAGTATGAATGCAGCCAGCTTTTTTCTTGCTAGAATATAGAATGATTGTTCTCTCCCTCTCTGTTTTGCCCTGCTGTCTTGTTCTCAGGAAGCCATTTTCAGAGTTGTTGCTTCAATTCTTCATATTGGTAATATTGAATTTACCAAGGGAAAAGACATTGATTCATCAGTTCCAAAAGATGACAAATCCAAATTCCACCTGAAAACAACTGCTGAGCTTCTCATGTATGGGCATTGTTGTATTATTACTCATGTCTGTATGATTTATAGTTTCCTTAAGATAATTGTCAATATTGGATCAGGTGTGATGCTGATGCCTTGGAAGACGCATTATGTAAGCGTGTCATGATCACCCCTGAAGAAGTTATAAAACGGAGCCTTGACCCCCAAAGTGCAGCAATCAGTAGAGATGGATTAGCAAAAACACTCTATTCTCGGCTATTTGACTGGTAAGATACTAAAAATGGAAACAAATTCATTTTAAAGACCTTTAAAATCTCTAATTAGTGTCACAAATATTGAATATGAGGATACAGGGTTCTGATTTTTATTCCTGGATCATTTATGTGTTTACTAACAGGTTGGTGGACAAGATTAATAGTTCCATTGGACAAGACCCCAATTCTAAATCTTTGATTGGGGTCCTTGATATCTATGGTTTCGAAAGCTTTAAATCTAACAGGTAATATATAGTTTTGAAGAATAAACATATATATCCATAAGTATGTCCACAAGAGGGCATTACTGGAGATATTGAAAGCAACTACTTCTACTTATTCTCAAGTTTCAATCTTTTGTAACTTATTTTCAGTTTGTCATGCTCTGCAGTTTTGAGCAATTTTGCATTAATTTCACAAATGAGAAGTTGCAGCAACATTTCAATCAGGCAAAGTCTAAGAACAAATTATGCACTTCAAGTTTGTTTGCTATTTCCATTATTAATATGATGGTGATGATGAATTTCAGCACGTGTTTAAAATGGAACAAGAAGAATATACAAAGGAGCAGATCAACTGGAGCTACATTGAATTTGTTGACAACCAAGATGTTTTGGACCTTATTGAGAAGGTTTTCTTTCTCTCCTTTTTCCTACTTTCTTCAAGGAATCGAGTATAATTTATTCATTTTTAGTTGGAAGCCTTCAACATAGATGGTCAAAACCTTAATGAAACTGAAAGGTAGTGTGCGTTTGATATGCTTAAAGATGATATTTACATTGCTGTTGTTTTTAATCATCCAATATAGGTTCATCCCACAGTCTATTTAGTGTGACTATACCCTGCCTATTAATAATGAATTTTCAATTGATCCCAATCCTCCCAGGTTGACAAAAAATACAGAACAACTACATACATGTAGAAAGGAAGAGAAGCAGGGGAACAGGAACTTGTGATGAAAATAAAATTGATTAATGAGTTTAATTCTTGCTTCTTTTGGAATTGAACCACAAGACCTTTATTGTGTCTAATATACACAATCTGATATTTTGGGTTTTAGATGAATATAAATTTACAATCAAGCAAGTTCCATTTCTGAGTAGTGAGTAGTCTTCCACCAAGTTATTATTTTGGGCCCATTTTACAGCCTAATTCAATCCCTAGTTAGGCTTTTTCTGCCTTTTGTTCTTGTACTATTCTTTTACATTGATTTTGCTTTTGCAGAAACCTGGAGGAATCATTGCTCTCCTCGATGAAGCTTGGTAAATAATTGTTATTTTTCCCATGAACTACTTCCTTTTCACAGCTTGCTTGATGATTTTAACTTTCTACATCTACTTTAGGTTGGTAAAAGTAGACATGATCTAGTTTTTGTCTGGTTTCTTCAAATCCAAAGCTCCTTGTTGTCAATGGAATTGATTAGCAGAATATTAGTTATTAATTGACACAAATTGCAGAATATTTGTTATTATTGGCACAAATTTGCTGGTCATTCAAAACTACATATCTTACATGATTATACAACTGTAATTATCTCCTTAATTAGTGATCCCAGCTTTAGGATAACATTTATTGCAAATTGACTATTTAATGCATAGATGTAGAAATCAAATTGTATGAGCACTATTTAAAGCAGAATTCTCCACAGGAGAACACATAAATTTTTCATCTGCAACTTTCTTAGCTAATATGGTATTAGTCTAGGTTGCAATCCTATCATAGTTCTGTCCAAAATTCCTGGCCTCTTGGTTTTGCAAGACTATCCAGTTCTTGCTCCTTGTTCTTTTGTGATTTCTCTCTCGTGATTACCTTTTTTTTCCCCTTAACCTTATGTCTAGTGACAAGTATGATGTCTTATTCATTTGCCTTAATGGCAAAAATCATTTTGCCTGGGCATTCCAGTTCCAGATATTTGTCAAAGGTAAGAACCTTTGGGGTCATGTTGATGGCACTAGTTCTGCTCCTAACAAAGAAAACCAGCCGAACGAATATGCTGCGTGGGAAGTCAAGGATGGCCAAGTCATGGCATGGATCATAGGCTTTGTTGATCCTCATATTGTTCTCAATCTCTGACCATTCAGCACTGCAGCCAAGAAGATGTGGGCCTATCTCAAGAAGATTTATAACCAGAATAATACTGCTAGAAGGTTCTAGCTGGAACATGAAATTGCCATATTTCAATAGGATAGTCTCTCAAATTTTGAATTCTATTCTCAATTCATGAATCGTTGGACTGAATACACTAACATTGTCTATGAAGATTTGTCAAATGAAGGTCAAATTGCAGTGCAACAAGTTCATGAGACTACAAAAAGAGATCAATTTCTTATGGAATTGAGATCTGACTTTGAGGGTATTTGGTCCAATCTCATGAATAGAGCTCAATGAGCTTCTTTGTGAAAAACAACGTCTCCTAACTTAAGCATCCATTGAACAACAAAAATCTGACTCTTTTCCAGTTGCATATGCTGCACAAAGAAAACCTAAACGTCGAGACTTGAGTGCTATCCAATGCTTCTGTTGCAAAGAACTTGGACATTTTGCTTCACACTGTCCTAAAAAGTTTTGCAATTACTGCAAAAAGGATGACCATATCATTAAAGAATGCCCCATAAGATCACCAAGGAAAATTGAAACAGCCTTTACTGCTGCGGCTGGTCCTTCTACCGCTAGTGGTTTGAAAAGTTTCACCAATAGGCACCGAGAATATGGTTTGAAAAGTTTCGCACAACACTACTTGGTTTTTCCTTCATACAAAGCTAGTATGATCTGTCACTTTTCATACAAAGGAGCTTAAAAGTAATTGTCATACTTCTTGTTTATGTGGACGATATTGTGATCACCGGATCTGATCAAGAGGCTATCAATACAATCAAGAGACTATTGCATTTAACTTTCTGCATGAAAGACCTTGGCCAATTCACTTATTTCTTGGGATTAGAAGTACACTTTCGATAGCAAGACATTTTCGTCAATCAACACAAATATATTCAAGATCTAATTCAATTAGTTGGTCTCACTAATTCTGTTCCTGTTGACACTCCAATAGAAATTAATCTAAAATTGCGACGAGATGGTGACCTTCTACTAGACCCAACTTTCTATCGTATGCTGGTTGGAAGTCTTATTTACCTAACCATCACTAGACCAAACATCTCATTTGTTGTTCACACAGTTAGCAAATTCATGCAATTTCATCGGCATTTGCATCTTTCAGCAGTACACCATATTATTAAGTATCTATTTGGTACTTCTAGTCGTGGGCTTTTCTTCCCTACTGGTGCATCAACACAACTTCAAGCATACAGTGATTCTGATTGGGCTGGATGTCCAGACACACGGAAATCCACTACTGGCTGGTGTATGTTCTTCGGGAAAGCTCCAATCTCTTGGAAATGCAATAAACAAGACTCAGTCTCCAAATCATCCACTGAAGCAGAATACTGCACCATGTCTACTTCATGCTGAGAGATTATTTGGTTACGTGGTCTCTTTTCAGAGCTTGGTTTTTCGCAAGCAAAACCAACTCCAATGCATACTGACAATACAAGTGCCATTCAAATTGCCACAAATCTTGTTTACTATGAAAGAAAGGACATAGAGGTTGATTGTCACTCAATCCGGGAGGTGTATGACCATCGAGTTATCACCTTGCCTCATGTTTCTACATTTGTTCAACTTGTTGATATTCTCACAAAATCCTTGACACGTCAGCGCAATAATTTCCTAATCAGCAAATTGATGCCTTTAGACTTACCAACATCAATTTGAGGGGGGGTGTCAATGGAATTGATTAGCAAAATATTAGTTATTAATTGGCACAAATTGTAGAATATTTGTTATTATTGACACATTTGTTGGCCATTCAAAACAACAGATCTTACATTATTATGCAGCTATAATTATATACTTAATTAGTTATTCCAACTGTAGGATAGCATTTATTGCAGATTGGCTATTTAATGCACAAATGTAGAAATCAAATTGTATGAGCATTATTTAATGCAGAATTCTCCAATGGAGAACACAGTTTTTCATCTGCAACTTTCTTAGTCTAATACTTGTTACATAACATACTGAATCTATGTCCATCGTTCTTGCCTTTACCCTCTCCCTTTGTCTTTCAGCATGTTTCCGAAGTCAACTCATGAAACATTTGCAAATAAGCTTTATCAAACATTTAAGAATCACAAGCGCTTTATTAAGCCAAAACTGTCTCGAACAGATTTCACAATTGCTCATTATGCTGGGGAGGTACGACTAATCTCATAGCATTAGCTGCTGCTTAAATGCGATATCTTTGCTTATTCAAATTTACCCTCCTAAATCTGCAGGTATTATACCAGTCTGACCAATTCTTAGACAAAAACAAGGATTATGTGGTTCCTGAACATCAAGATTTATTGAGTGCTTCCAAATGTTATTTTGTATCTGGCCTTTTTCCTCCACTTCCAGAAGAGACATCAAAATCTTCCAAATTTTCTTCAATTGGTTCTCGTTTTAAGGTATCATTCTTTTTCAAGTCTTTATTGGTAAACTTTAGGACTTTGACTAAAAATTCAAATAATGAATATATGAACAAGCTCACCTCACAACCTACAAAAACTGAACTGCATTCTTACAATCAAGAAGCTAATGAAATTTTGAATGGTGCAGCTACAACTACAAAGCCTGATGGAGACATTAAATTCTACAGAACCCCATTACATTAGATGTGTGAAACCAAACAACCAACTTAAGCCTGCAATTTTTGAGAATGTCAATATTATGCAACAACTTCGCTGTGGTGTGAGTATGCTTTTATGTTCTTCCTTTATTTCATTCTTTGGAAGATGGTTTATACAAAAGTATATTCATAGTTTCATCAAGTCTTCACCCCTTCTTCAGCTGTTCCTAACTCTTGTTCCTATAGGGTGTTTTGGAGGCAATCAGAATCAGTTGTGCTGGCTACCCTACTCGCCGTGCTTTCTTTGAATTTATAAACAGATTTGGCATCCTTGCTACAGAGGCCATGGAAGCAAAGTAAGCACTCTTTTAGTTTATCTTCTATGCCTGGGAGGAAGAAAAGTTTTGGCTTGATATGCTCAAATATTTCGTACCAAACTTGGGGATGGTGCTAATATGTCAAAATTTTCACCTGTGAGTAGCTGTGATGAAAAGGCTGGTTGCCAAAAGATTCTGGAAAAGATGGGGCTTCATGGATATCAGGTAATTTGAAATATTTCACCAGCATAATTATTGCTCGTGTTCTTGCTCAGTTGTCCATAACTCTGTTGTAAAGCTCTTAAGGCCTTAGCAACAACTATAACCCATGCACATTGCAGCATGAATTTATAACAGCTCTTTCAGACTTAATGATCTAATATCAACAGGGAACTTGTATGGTCTTATAACTTGCATATGTGTATAATATTTATGCCGTGCTCATATGTTCACAAAATTCATTTGGTTGGCTTCAAATGTTGTAGATTGGAAAAACAAAGGTATTCTTGAGAGCAGGTCAGATGGCTGAACTAGATGCACGGAGAGCTCAAGTACTTGGTAATGCAGCAAAAGTTATCCAACGGTGCGTACGAACTCATCAAGCTCGTAAACATTATCTTGCATTGCGAAAGAAGAGCATATATGTGCAGTCTCGGTGGAGAGGTAAAGTTTTTCAAAAGTGAAATAACCTGATTAGAGTATGCTGTCAAGTTTTCATAGAGCATGACTTCCCTGGTTAGAATAATGTATCTCAGATCTGTAGGAGATCTCATTAATTAATAACTCTCCTTTTTCTATATTAAGATATATGATATATTATCTGTAGGAAGACTTGCATGTAAACTCTATGAGCACTTGAGAAGGGAGGCTGCTGCTAGGAAAATTCAAAAGAATGTACGCAGATATGAATCTAGGAAAGCCTATAAAGAACTTCATGTGTCAGCACTTACACTGCAAACAGCTATAAGGGCCGTTGCTGCCCGCAAGAAATTCAGATTTAAGAAGCAAACTAAAGCTTCCATTATTATTCAGGTTTTGGTCAAGTACTATATGATTTGGATTATCCTCTAGGGAAATCAGTATTCAGTATTTCAAATTCCCTCTCAAAAAATTGCAGGCTCGGTGGCAGTGCCACAAAGCTGCCTTATATCATAAGAGGCTTAAGAAAGGTGCAATAGTTACACAATGCAGATGGAGGGGGCGCATAGCCAGGAAAGAACTTAGGAAACTGAAAATGGTATGTTTCTATGTTTACCATGATTCTTATACATTAAGTAGATCCTTAAGAAATAGATGACAAAAGATGTAACACATTCATCCTACATAACTTATGGCACAAAAGGCAAAAGATACTATTTGATAATTTTTTTAATTGTAGAATTGAGTTTCAAATCATACATATATACAAACAATATTCATATTTTTTGTTTCATCATCATCATTATCTTCATGAAGGGAAAAACAATAGAAGAACTTAAAATTCTCTTCTGATTTGCAAAGATTGCAATTGGCTTTAATTTTTCACTTGTGATAACAGAAGACAAAAAAATCTTCCCTTTTTATTTTGATTTCTTAAACCACTACCATATCTTTATTTTGAAAGAAATGAAGTAGATACAAAATAAACCTTGGAGAAAACTACAAAATAGAATATCGCATCCAGAATGGCCTAAATTGATAGTCATGCAATATTTCTCTTTCTTTGATGTTTCTTTCCTTTTTAGTGGTATGATGGATCAAATCTAAAACTAACCCCACCTTGATCCAACTGATTAAGTGGCTTGTACCTGACTCATTCTGTAATATATAAGTAGCTTGAACCTCACTTTTTTAATTTTGTTTTCCTGGTTTCATTTTATCTTTCTGTTTTTTTCTAAGTTGACATATGTTTCCATTTGCTTTAGGCTGCAAGAGAAACTGGTGCCCTTCAAGAAGCAAAGGATAAACTAGAAAAACGAGTGGAGGAACTCACTTGGCGTCTCCAACTAGAAAAAGGTTTAAGGGTAAGATACATGTTTTGTGGATAAAATAATTTGGAAGGATTTTGTTGTTCTGATCTCTTACACAACCATGCATTTTGAAAAACATTTTTGCACAATTAAGAAATAAACAGAAGGTTAAAAGACCAATGTTTGCAAGTTATTAAATATCCTCTCAACTGGTAAGGCCTAAAGTAAGCCATGTGGAATCATGTACAGACCAATCTGGAAGAATCCAAAGCACAGGAGATAGCAAAAGTGCAGAATTTATTGCAGGAGATGCAGAACAAATTTGAAGAAACTAATGCTCTGCTCATCAAAGAGCGAGAGAATGCGAAGAAAGTTGTTGAAGAAGCACCTCCTGTCATTAAAGAAACACAGGTTATTGTTGAAGATACACAGAAGATCGAGAAACTGAACGCTGAAGTTGAGAGCCTAAAGGTAAGAAAGTTCAGTCATACAAGACCAAATCTCCTATTAGGTGAACTTATTTCAAAGATGCGTCTCTTTCTATATAAAATGCTTCTTTTAAAATTGATAGCTTTTATGACAATATTTCTTTCACTAATATATGACCTATATCATTCTTAGAATGGTACATTAATTTTGTAGCCTCTTTTCCTTCATTGATTAGTTCGTAAAGGTGAAAAAAAAGACAACAGATATGGAATTTGGTATATCAGATTGAGGACCATAAAAAATTTCAATGTGAAGAAGTTATTTAAATAGTATTTTTTTCTGGACAACATGTATCCAGTTATGTAACCTAGCTTGTAAACAGAACTATGGCCTATCTTGGATAAATTTATTCTTGAGTACTTATAAGAGAAGAAAATGAGAAGATAAAATGAATTAAAATTCTCTTAAAGTTAAAATCAACTTATGCACCTTAGCTCATCTTAAGTGATTTTGCCTTGGCTGTATCAACACAGACTTCACTCAAGTCAGAGAAACAGAAAGCTGATGACTTTGAAAGAAAATACAACGAAACCCAAGTTTGTAGCGAAGAAAGACGTAAAAAACTAGAGGACACGGAGAAGAAGACACGTCAGCTTCAAGAATCATTGACTAGGTAATATGTAAATAATGAAAAGTATGTCCTGATGTAATTGTTTTCCCGTGATAATCAATGATGTCTTGCAAGGGAGAGCCTTGTCACAATGTTAAGGTTGTTACTTGTAAGTTGTAACCAAGAGGTCACTAGTACAAATCTTGGAAACAGTCTCTCTGCTTATGGAGTTACAGCTGTGTACATTTACGATTCACCAAAAAAAAAGCGGTGTACATTTACTATCCCAGACCCTACTTGGTGGTGGGAGCCTAGTGCACTGGCCACTGGGTCACCCTTAAATCAACAATGACCTGCTTTGAAAATATTGGATGACTTGTGTAAACTTCTGTGCCAAATTCCTTGTTGTAGAGACTTTCTTTCTCTTGAAATGTGTGATAATATCATTGGCTAGCTGTTAAAACTTTATCTTTCTTTATCTTCTTTTGACATCTCAATAATTTATAGCTAATTCAAAATTTCATCATATTATGCCTGCTCTTAGCTCACTGAGATGGTTGACTGAAATCTCATGATTCTATGATTAGGCTAGAGGAGAAGATCACTAATTTAGAATCGGAGAATCAGGTTCTACGTCAACAAGCTGTGTCCATGGCACCTAATAAGTTCCTTTCAGGACGTTCAAGATCAATTATCCAGGTAATCCTCAATAATGAATATTATATGCATGAAAACAATATAATTCTTGACATTGGTTTAAAGGAGTTTTTTGTCTGTCAACAGAGAACTGAAAGTGGTCATATTGTACAGGAAGCAAAGACAACTCTGGTAACTAAATCTATTATTTTATACTCTTAATTATTGCTTTTGGATATGTCTATATGGATTTGACTCTTTCTTGGTCACCTAATAGCCTAATCAGGAAATGCACAGCAAATCAATGCACCGGAGGGAACCCTCTGACGGCTTGGACGATAAACCACAAAAGTCACTAAATGAAAAACAACAGGAGAATCAAGAGTTACTCATTAGATGTATTGCGCAACATCTAGGCTTTGCTGGGAACAGACCAATTGCTGCCTTTATCATATACAAATGCCTCTTGCACTGGAGATCATTTGAAGTTGAGCGTACTAGTGTTTTTGACCGTATCATCCAAACTATTGGCCATGCAATTGAGGTCTGAAAAATGCAACTTCCTCATGCTAGTAGTCTCTTTTTCTTACACCTCTTTCTTAGCGTCATACTTTCAAGTTGCTGATATATTTCAATTTGGATTTCAGACCCAGGATAACAATGATGTCTTGGCTTATTGGTTATCCAATGCCTCTACACTTCTCTTGTTACTCCAGCGCACACTCAAGGCTAGTGGTGCTGCTGGAATGGCTCCACAACGCCATCGTTCTTCAGCAACCCTGTTTGGGAGGATGACTCAAGTAAAGCATAGCTTCTGATATGAACAAATTAATTCCCAATGAAAATCTTTTATTCTTCAGATAAGCAAGTTCCCCTTTTTTCCCAGAGTTTCCGTGGAGCACCAGCTGGAGTCAATGTTTCCCTAATCAATGGTAACACAAGCAGAGGAGTAGATACATTAAGACAAGTTGAGGCCAAGTACCCAGCTCTGCTGTTCAAACAACAGCTTACAGCATATGTGGAAAAGATATATGGAATGATTCGTGATAATTTGAAGAAAGAAATTTCTCCCTTGCTTGGATTATGCATCCAGGTATGACAATTTATTCATTAATCTTTAGTAGGATTCTACAAGCTGGTCTATTATGTATGCTTTTTAAAAATGATCAATTTTTTTTTTCCAATTTATACATTTTCATAGAAATTCATTCATTTAAAACGTCACTGTTATTTGGTATGTGACGAGATAGGCACCGAGAACATCCAGAGCAAGCCTTGTTAAGGGATCATCACGTTCAGTTGCAAACCCCGAAGCCCAACGCGCTTTGATTGCTCACTGGCAGGGAATAGTGAAGAGCTTAGGAAACTTTCTAAATGCGTTGAAAGAAAATCATGTTAGTATAATCTCTTTTGGCTTCTTTCTTTCTATGTTTTTGCCTCCGTATTGCAATATGTGTCAATAACAATTCTGGCTCTTTACATATATTTTTGGATCATTTACATTAAATATATTGTTGTAATAAATCATGTATACACTTCTATCGAAATTTAATAAAATTACATGACTTCCCTTATTGATTCTCAAGTTACATATATTTTCTTTATTTTGGTTTTAAATAAAGGGGGATTTATATTAATAATTAAATATGGGGGGTTTCTATAAATTTGAGAACGAAAAGGTTGATCTACATAATTTGGCCAAACCTCAGAAAGGTCTTCATATTATATTCTTCCAAATTATTTTATTTGCCTTTCTTTGGCTAGTTATGTTTCCATTTATTTAGTGTTGTAATGTTGTGATTTCTCCAACTTTGGCTTAATTTTGGCAGGTTCCTCCATTTTTAGTTCGTAAGGTGTTCACACAAATTTTTTCTTTCATCAATGTACAATTATTCAATAGGTTGGTTTGTTCTGCACTTCTAATATTCCGTTTTAAGGGCTGTCTTCTGTTCTGTAAATTGGAAGTCTCATTGTAATCATCTCAATTTTTTTTGTTACAGTCTTCTTTTAAGACGGGAGTGCTGCTCATTTAGTAATGGAGAATATGTCAAAGCTGGTTTGGCTGAATTGGAGCATTGGTGTTATAAGGCAACTGATGAGGTGTATTAACTTTGCACTGCTGTTGTTATTCTCTTCAGTTCTTTTAATAGGCACATATACTAACCCTCTCTTCTCCAAAAAAAAAAATTGCAGTATGCAGGTTCAGCCTGGGATGAGCTCAAACATATTAGACAAGCTATTGGATTTCTGGTATCTATCTATTTTTGGCTACATAACATCTGACACTATTTTTTCCCCTAATGGTCCTAGATAAGAAAATATGAAGAACTGATTTTTTCCTTTGTGTAGGTCATACATCAGAAACCAAAGAAAACATTGGATGAAATAAGCCATGACCTGTGCCCAGTAAGTAGGAGAAATCTTTTTCATTGAAAGATTTGCTATTTAGAATAGTTACCATTCTGTCTCTGTGTACAGGTCCTTAGTATACAGCAGCTATATCGGATAAGCACCATGTATTGGGATGACAAATACGGAACGCATAGTGTGTCCTCCGATGTAAGTTTTTACATAAAAGTTTTACTTAAACTCTCCATGTTAGAAAGCAGTATGATGATAACTTCAAATATAAGATGTGCAGAAAAACTATGCTGAGCTCTGCCATATTAATGTTTTCATCTAGGTAATATCCAATATGAGAGTGTTGATGACTGAAGATTCAAATAATGCAGTTAGTAATTCTTTCCTGTTGGATGATGATTCAAGGTCAGCCAGATATCATGATAGCTCATGTGATAATTGTCCTATTATATTTAATATTCTTGCAAATAGTTAAGTTCACTCACATTTTATTGGGTGCTTCAACCGAATAATTCTTACTAATTAGTTTAACTGTTTAACTATGATGCATGACAACCAAATACAGAATAAACATAAAAACTGAAATAAGCCTGTGGCAATCCTTAGAGGTTCAGGGCTGTTTTCAGTTTGTGATCCCTGACTTTTATTCTTCTCAAATTTGTGATCCCTGACTTTCCCAGAATAACACGCACACGCTCACACAGAATATAGGCAGCTTTGTCATGTTTCTATATAACCTACCAAGCTTACTACCACATTCATTGGACTAAACCCATTTCAAGATTACATTGTTGTGTCCTGAGACAAAAAGCATGGGAAAGCTATATTCAGGAAAAAAAAATTCTTTCCAAAAAAGTTATAGAAAAAGAAAAAATCAAGTTCCACAATATGCTAATCTGGACATGTAAGTGAAGACCAATGCCTAGTTTGGATTAACTTGTGGGAATTTTTTAATTAAGAAACCCTACTATTATTATTTTTCAAAGGCAATAATGCCAAGTTTTGATAAATTTACTGGTGCTTATGAACAATTTGGACAAGGGAGCTTCTGAAAAATTATAGTTGCATAAGTTTTTTTTTTAGGTTTAATTACACATTTAGTTTCTATAGTTTTTAAACTTGTCCCTTTTAGTCCCTATAGATAATAAGTGGATTTATTAGTTCTTAAAGTTTATATTTTAATTTTCAAAAGGTCCCTACTGTTAAAATTCTTTAACTAATGGAGTTAAAAAAATTTAATGGGAGGGACCAAAGAATTAAAATGTAAATTTCAGGGACTAAAAAATTCACTTATTAGACTTCAGAGACTAATAAATTCACTTATTAACTATAGGGACTAAAAAAGATAAGTTTGAAAACTATAGGGACTAGATGAGTAATTAAACTTTTTTTTATTATTAGTGTTGATATATTTTTTTTTATTAGTGATAGTTGCATAAGTTGATTTTATGTAGGAAGTTTAATTTATTATACATTCATTTTATATTTTACACTTACAAGTATTTTGTTGAAAAGTTTATCCAAATTGACTTGAATACCAGTTTGAGAAGCTTGTATTCTTATTTGCAAATTTATATCGTGATATTGTAACATTAACCATATGAAAGCATCTATTTGGTGCAGCATTCCGTTTTCTGTTGATGACATATCGAAATCAATGGAGCAGATAGATATCGCAGATATAGAGCCCCCGCCTCTAATTCGTGAAAACTCTGGCTTTAGCTTTTTGTTGCCACGCCCAGATTGATAGCTTTTGGTGCAGATTTGATCCACCGGTATTCTTACCCACCTCCATGGTATTACCAAGTCACAACAAGTCAGTGCTTGAAATTGTTGACTTTGGTTGTGTCAAAAACAAGTCAGTGTATTAAACATACCAAATTTACATCTCAGTGATGGATGACAAAAGGTAGATAGATCATCACGTCGTGCAAGTAGATTTTTGGGCTGACAGTAAAAGGAATAATATTGTTATATGGCCTTTTTCTATGAAGTTTTCACTCATTTTTTTACGAACCTTGTTACTTCTGAGCACAACGCTTTGTTTGGAATAAGATTTTGTATCTAGAAAGAATTATAGGAATTTCATTAAATTATAGTGGTGAATGTAAGTCCGTCAGAATATGTGGCAACAAAAGTTCATTATTTTATTTGGACTTGTTCTGTCGTGCATTTTCATTGCTTTCGACTTCGAGTTTGCTACTTTATCCTATCAGTACAAAATTCTCGAATAATGAATCCACCTCCCACGATATCTTTACTAATTACTAGCTCATCGCTTCGTGGAATGGGACCTCATATAATTGCCAAATATATCTCGGTCTCTCCATGTAGCTAAAAATTTGTAAACAAAATATCAAACTGCTCTCAATCAATATTTGAATCTTCAAAGTTGAAATTTGGTAAGATTCCGAACAGTTTCAAAGCTTACTCTTTTTGCAATGCATGCTCGAGACTGAGGCATATGCATGGATAGAGAAGATGAAGGAAGAAGGATGTGTGTAAAAATAAAAATATTTTTTAAACCTCTAATACCCCTATCATGATTTAAGATCCGTACACGTTAGATCATTAATTTTTTTTTTTTTTAAATTCAACATCGGTCTCTCAGAAAATCTGACGGGCTTCATCCAATGCTACTAGGCTTGATGAAAAATTTAAGGTATGCTTTACTATTTGCAACATCTTTTTTTAATTTTACACCATCCTTCCTTCTTATTTTTCTATTAAAAAAATACCATTATCCTGTTCTGAAATTGAATTTCCAAATATAATTTAATGCACACTGGGTGTTAAAATCTGGAATATAATTTTAAAAAAATTATCAATATTCTAGATTTTAGTTTCAGAACATATAAACATTTTAAAAGAATTTCAATACTTCAAAATTACAATGATATTTCAAGAATTATAGTGATACTAAAATATTGTACAGAATAAATATTTATTTTATAATTAAAATAATTTATAATAAATAAATATTTAAAAAATAAAAATTATATTATAATTAAAATTTGTAATAAATAAATACTTTCAACATATAAATTATGTTTATGATAAATAATTTATATTATGCATATTTTCATTATTAATTATTAACGATTTATTTTAAAAAATATTCAAATTAAAGTTAGAAGTAAAGATTTTGAAACTAATAAATTGAAAGAAATAAGAAGTTAAGTTAAAAACCGCTTAGTTGATATTAAAAGCATAATCACAATTTAAATACATTTTAGGAGTGTATTTCAATTTTTAAGATGATATATATATATATATATATATATATATATATATATATATATATATATATATATATATATATATATATATATATATATATATATATATATATATATATATATATATATATATATATATATATATATATATATATATATATATATATATATATATAACTATTTTTTTTATATTTGATCACAAATTATTAACAGTTAAGTTGATATTAAAAATATAACATAATATGATTTATCATAAATAATCTCAATTTGGGTGTAATTACTTGTATTTGGTATGATGGTTTAAAATAATTTTAAACATTATTCAATTATAATTCATCATTTATAATAAATTTAAATTTTATAATAATTATCTTAAATATCATATATTAATGATTATTTTATATATTATTTTATACTATCAGTATTCATGAGATTAAACAAAAAAACACATTTATTACGGGCCATGAATATCTTTAGTTGGGCTTGGCCCAAACTGAGAGGTGGCAAGCCAGCCCAGGAACAAGAGTAGCACTCGTCTCTTTCTCAGTCTCACTCACTGTGTAGATTGTAAAACAAACACACAGGACAAGAAAGAGAGAGAGAGAGAGAGAGAGAGAGAGAGAGGCATCGGCGTCTTTGTAATTGTTGATATTTGATTGATGCGCATGCGGTGGTTCCTCCGAAGCCCAATCATCAAAACCTCGCTGCTGAATCTGAGCCCTCCAATTTCGTTTAGACCTCACTGGGCGAGGAGGACCTTCACTTCTTCGAGATTGTCAATGGCGGCCATCCACAACCACAGCAACAGCAACAGCGAAACCGGACTCGCGAGACGGTTTTGGATCAAGTTCACTCGTGAATCCATCTTCGCCATGTACACTCCCTTCGCCATCGCCTTGGCCTCCGGTAATTTGCACATTGATTCCTTCCACCATTACATCGCCCAAGACGTTCATTTCCTACGCGCCTTTGCTCAAGCGTGAGTTCACTCTCCTCCTCCTCCTCCTCCTCCTCAATACCTTAACCTTGCTTTGCTTTTCTCTTCTATTATTATTATTGTCCCCAGTTTGGTTGCTGAGAAACTTTACAACTAGAATAGAACAATTATTATCTTCTATTATTATTAATTTTAATTTAATTTATGGTTGTTCCAAGTTAGTGCCACTCAATTCATGTCTTTGGAATTTTATTTTATGTCTTTTTCCTTTTTGTCAGTTTTCTCAGCAACCAAAACTGGAAGGTTAGATTATTTGGTCAAATTGTATATGCATTCATTGAGGTGAGTTTCGGTCTTTAAATCTAGAAAGAAACAAAAAACGCCGTGCAAGACCTACTCTACTCCTCCTACCCTTTCTTTTTCTTTAAATATAAGAAAAAATTGTTTTAAGGTTGTGCAAAATAATTTGGTTGTTTAAAGGTTCTTCTTTGTGTTTAATTATTGTTTCGCAGGTATGAGTTGGCTGAAGAGTGTGCTGATGACGACGATGCGAAACTTGGAATCTGTGAGTTGAGGAAGGCAGTTCTAGAGGAGCTGAAGATGCACAACTTGCTGGTACAGGTAAGACGATTTTCCCCGTAGTGTAGGCATGGACTAGATCAGGGTCCTCAGATCTTACTCGTTACGATTCTGTAACTTATATTTCTGAATTGTGACTTAATTATGAAGCATTCCAGGGCAAGAATGTCATTTTCCATGATTCTCAACTTGTAATAGGCCTCGCGATTAGTATCGTAGGCTTTGTGTGCAAGTAGTAAAGGAAATAAATCTCTTCTATATGCTGATTGGATCCCTTGTTTAAAAAACTCGAGCAATTTGCATGCATAATAATTAAGTTTTATATGTTGGAGCTTGATTACGTGGGACATCCATTCCAGTGGAACAGGGAACTGAGTGCTTGTAAATTATTTCTGGGAAGGAAAAAAATGTATGATTTTTGCCTGAACTTCACCTCAGTTAGTCTATTATTATTATGACAATGTGTGTGAGATTAAGCCAATCTTTAAACTTCAAATGTATGTGATGTATGTATCATATTGTGCTAACTTCATGAAATTTTCAAACTGCCAATTTATACTTCACATGCTTAAATTTTTTTTCCTTTTACCACCCATTTAGCCTATATTATTTTGGTTTTTCGCTAATGGTTTGTAGGAACGGGAGTTGGACCTTGCCAAAGAGCATGGTATTAATTCTGCAACTGTTAAGTACACAGAGTTCCTGCTGGCTACAGCCTCTGGGAAGATTGAAGGACTAAAAGGTCCTGGTAAACTTGCTACACCATTTGAGAAAACAAAAATTGCTGCTTATACTTTAGGTGCCATGACTCCTTGCATGAGGCTTTATGCCGTTATGGGAAAGAAGTTCCAGGAACTTTTGGATTCCAATGAAAGTACTCACCCATATAACAAGTGGATCAACAACTATTCCTCTGATGGTTTCCAGGTTTGTCATATTGACAGTAGAGCCATACCATATTGCCCTTGTGGGTGCTTGGATACTGTTTTGAATCTTGGTCAAATATACATTTTAGTCATGGCATTCTTGCACCCCAACTACTCAGTTATTCTTATATTTTAATTTAGGCTACTACTCTGCAAACTGAAGATTTGCTCGACAAACTAAGTGTCTCTTTGACTGGTGAAGAACTTGATGTCATTGAAAAGCTTTATTACCAAGCAATGAAGCTTGAAATAGAGTTCTTCTCTGCTCAGCCACTCTTCCAGCCAACTATAGTACCCTTGACTAAAGGACATAAGCCTGTGGAAGATCATCTCATTATTTTTTCTGATTTTGATTTAACATGCACCGTAGTTGATTCGTCCGCCATCTTGGCTGAAATTGCCATAGTGACGGCACCAAAATCTGATCAGAATCAGCCTGAAGATCAAATTGTTCGGATGTTATCTTCTGACCTCAGGAATACATGGGGTTTTCTATCTAAACAGTATACGGAGGAGTATGAGCAATGTATAGAAAGCATTATGCCTCCCGATAGATGTATGGTGTTTTTGTGTTTTCTTTACAGTAGTCTTAAATGATTAGGCAGAGCCTGTTTTCCTCAGACTTAGTTAATTGGATTTGATCTTGTGTTTTGCAGTGAACAATTTCGATTACAAAGAATTGTCGATGGCCCTTGAGCAACTTTCAAAATTTGAGAACACTGCAAATAATAGGGTTATCGAGTCAGGGGTACTCAAGGGTATAAGTCTAGAAGATATAAAGCGTGCTGGAGAGCGTCTGATACTACAAGATGGTTGCCCTAACTTCTTTCAGAGCATTGTTAAGAATGAAAATTTGAATGCCAACGTGCATGTTCTTTCATACTGCTGGTGTGGTGACCTCATTAGGTCTACTTTCTCTTCCGGTACATATTCCTTTGCATGAGCTGTAATTTCAGTACTCTTTGCTATCACTTGTATTCCAGTTGTTAATTTTCAGCAACTTTTGCATTTGGAATTAAAATCCTTTTCTGTTGGGACTTCTATGTGAATCAATTATTGTTTGCACTCTAGGACTAGGAGTCCTCCTAATCATGCTGTGTTGCATAGAGTAAATTG
Source organism: Glycine max (assembly GCF_000004515.6). Taxonomy (NCBI): domain Eukaryota; kingdom Viridiplantae; phylum Streptophyta; class Magnoliopsida; order Fabales; family Fabaceae; genus Glycine; species Glycine max. Next base: position 39,962,324 of record NC_038246.2, read on the forward strand.
CTTGGGTTGTTGATGAACACAGATGGTATTGTGAGGTTTATGCAACTTTCTGATGCATTTTGCTGGAGAGTGACCATGTTTTCTGTTTTTTTATCATTACTTTTACTAGGGGATACAACTTTTGAATGCTTCTCATTCCTGCTCTACCCATGGTTATGGTAAGGGAACTTTTGTTACTGTTATGTAACAAAAGTGGAAAGCTCTGCTGGAATTTTTGACCCACTTTAGCTAGCTTCTTTTTTGCTACTTTGATATTTTTTTTATAACTTTCAGTGATTTAACAACAGTTGATGTTTTCTTTTTTTTTCTCTCTATAATTTTAATAGTTGATGTCTTTCTTGTTTACTCAAGTAGTTTATATCTTTTGTGGTTTCATATTATATTCTTTATGTGTACTTTTTGCTGAGAACTTACCAAATTGATTATATTTTAGTTTCCTATTGTCTTATAATTTTATTTTTCTAATTTTTGAGCAGCTGATTTAAATGAGTTGAATGTTCATGCTAATGAGTTCACTTATGAGGGATCTGTTTCCACGGGTGAAATTGTTAAGAAAGTGGAGTCTCCCATTGACAAGGTTGAAGCTTTTCGTAACATATTGAAAAATTGCAATGATGACAAAAAGAAATTAACTGTTTACATTGGCGATTCAGTGGGTGATTTACTTTGCCTACTTGAAGCTGATGTAGGAATTGTGATTGGTTCAAGTTCAAGCCTTAGAAGTGTAGGGACGCAGTTTGGTATTTCATTTGTCCCATTGTATTCTGGCTTGGTTAAGAAACAGAAAGAATATGTTGAAGGAAGCACTTCTGATTGGAAGGGTTTATCTGGCATTCTTTACACAGTCTCTAGTTGGGCTGAAGTGCATGCTTTTATTTTGGGTTGCTAGTCTTATTTTGTGTCTCGCACCCAAATTCATGCTAGGCTAAAAGAAAGAAACATATATATAGTGCAATACAAATACACAAGCAGGTGGCTAATTTTATAAGCGGCCACAGATTATCTGCTGTCTCATATTTCTCTTACAGGATATTGCAATTCAGAGATATGGTGTCATTCTGATTAGTGGATATGCTGTAATCAGGGTATCTGCGATTTCCTGGACTTTTCTCATGTGTTTCTTTGACATTTGTGTTTGCTCATTGTTATTGATATCTTCTTTCCCCTGAAATCTTGTCAGGTATGAGAAATTCCAGACAGCAATAATACAAATGCTTGTTAGATCAGGACATCAATTCAGGTTTTGAAGTGTTGTACTGGTATTTTGTAGGCTATTGCCGTTCCATAATTTTAAGAATTCGGCAGAGATCCTGTGTATTTTCAGTTGACTCCTTGATCATTTATGAATGCACATGCAGAAGTGATGTTCATGTTTATATTGGGACACTTGTTTTATTTTATTTTACTTGATTGTTTTTCAAATAATTTTTGGCAGATTTATGAAGTTTTTCTTAAATATGTGGGGGAGGTTAAGAATGCAATAGCTGATGGCCTTTTTATGTATGTTCTGAAAATACATAATTTATCAAACTCGAGGGAATTAATTTGCATATGAATAAGAAGAAAAGGTTAGCTAAATGGAGAAAGGAAAGAAAAGTTGAAAGATACATCATTTGAATTAATGTGGGGAAACACTATCTGCTTAATAATCATTAAAGAGTTGTATAGAATAGAAAGTTTTTATTTTATTTTATTTTTATATACAGATAACTGATTTTTTAAAACCTTTTAAATTTTTAGAAAATGATGAGTTAGCTGTACCTTCAAACTGAAAGGATTTCAACATAGAAATAAAAAAATGGATTATGTTCAGAAACAAAATGGGATAATGGGAATAAATTAGCATTTTTTTTCTTAATTTTTCCATTCATTAGAGAAAACAAGTCATGACTAATCTAAAATTCAGTTGAGAGATAAATAAAATCTAGTTAAGAATTATTTTTTCAAGAATTGAATTCAAGTAGTATCTGAATAATTTAACTTTAATTAAAACAAATTAATCACTTATATTTAATCGTTTTTTTTTTATAAAATCGGGTTTTTGTATATGAAAGTTGTTATTTCAACTTATATCTTGTTTCCCTTTATTTGGTGGATAATAAAATAAAATTAAAACTCCATGAAACACATTAAACACTTCCGCATTTCCTTTACTTGGTGGGGGCACTAAAGTGGGACAAATGCTTTCTTTTTATTTATTCTAGTGCATCCACATAAGGAATCTTTTTTATTTGCTAAGTTAACATAAGAAGTCGAAAAAATTCATTATTTTATTGGGATATTATTTTTCTTCTTTTAAAGTGGTTTTTTTTTCTTTTCTTCAAAAGAACTGTCACGGACTTGATCAACTGTCAAGAAAACTCTTATAGCTCACACGAAGAAGATCACGTTCCCACAATTGAACAAATAAACTTGATGGGACTTCAAATGGAGAAAATAAGCACGTTTCCACAAAATCACACTGTCTCGTTTGCACAGAAGAGAGTCAAACAAGAGTGTTTATTTATTAAATTTGTGTTGCATTTGTTTGGGATGTACGGGTATACCGAGAAATTGGGATGAAAACAAGGAGTAATATAGTATTTTCTTCGGTAATAAAAAATTAGGGGGAGAGGATGATGCTAAGTCAAAAATAGGGAAAATTTCTAGACTCAATAATTTTACCTCATCCCAAAGAGACAAATAGAGATACCAACTTGCAACTTGTGAGAAGCCTGAAGCCTTGTCTTAGTCCAATCAACCAACCTGTTAGGTTACTAAAAAGCAATATTTTCATGAGAATTTTTAAAGTAATGAAAAAAGAAAAGAAAAAAAGGGAATGAAATATAAAATAAATGACGTAATAAATAGAGCTAAAAAAGTTATAATAATTCTAAATGAGTGCAAATCACCGTTGAAATTATTTTCAAGACAATTATTATAAAAATCAATAAAATTATCATAAATAATTATTTATGATTGAATTATAATAAAAAATTATTTTTCACTATTTATAAATGACCTATTTTCTCATATAAAATTGCATTGTAAAAATTATAAGTAACATTATTTAAAAGAAAATAAAAGTGAGGTCTAATAACAACAAAACAGATAAATTTTCAGTTGAAAGAAGAAAACTAATTACTTTAGGAAGCTGATTCATCTAGCCATCACCTGTTAAATCCACAATTTTAGCCATATAATATACAACTTTGTATAATAGTTCCCTCTGCCTCAAAATGCACTAGATAGAGAAAACTTCGACATTAAGAATAAGAGCATCCTAATTATAGTGAGACTATAAGACATATAAAACATCACTGGTATTATTAAATAAAGATAAATTACTTTAATAGATATATAGTATTATGCAAAACATAGAATTTAAATTAAGATACCAAAAGTCATTTGGTACAAGTAGTTTGATACTTATGTCCCTTGATCAATGTAAGTTTGATTCTTAATTTGAACATGAAATTACAATTAGAGACATCACTTTACACCCAAAGTGGTTCAATCCTTCGAAGTTAGGTGTAAATAGAAGCTTTATATATTTCTCAGTTAAAAAATTAAATTAAAATTGACTAATTTAAGTGATAACATTTCGTGTGGGTTCCATTTATGTTAAAAACAAAAAAAAATGTTTTTATTAAATGATGAGATGACAATAAGTGCATAAAAAACGTGAAGTGAAAATATAGAAACTATACCAAGCAACTTTGCTGTGAACTGAGAAAGTTTAACCCGAGTTTGTTCAACTTGATCCAAAACCAAAGGAACCAAACATGTTGGATGCGTTGGGAAAACCGTTCCAACTACGTTGAATGGATGTTTCCCACTTTCTCATGCAAAACAGAGAAGCCAGGAGAGACTTGTTTTGGCGTTCACTTGGACTGGACGTGGATACAAGCATGCACTTAATAGTTAACACTCGGATTACAGTACTCGATTTGACTAAAATAAAATCTACACTTCTGAGATTAGTTAACTTCTACCACAGGGTAACTTTAGTTTATGGTGCTTAGCTCTGTATTTGAATTGAAAAAGAATCCATTATAATGCCGGCTAAAATTTAAATGCCCCTTACTTCACAAGAATTAAAGAATTTAAATAACTTATTCAGTAGTATTAAATTTATCAATAATTTTATAGTTTATATAATATTGAATTTAAGCAATGGCTTATGGAGTTGTGGTTATTATTTTTGTCTTGAGGCAGAGTATCACAACTTAGAAAATTTTTTGGTGCTGTAGGAGTAATCTCATGAGCTAAAACAAAACACAGTAGTAACATGTAAAATTGAATTTGCTAAACCTTGAAAGCGTGCAAAAATTTCTGAGTCAATTTGTCTTGAGGCTTGAGCCTCGGCCTCGAGAATGGTGACCAAAAGTGGTCGCACAGTTGTGTGAATAGCACTCACCAAATAATACAAAACACAGAAAAAGTCGTACACTTTTTTGTGTAGGTAGTAACACTGGGGACAAGGGGTGCTCTTGCTTTCTTTTCCAGTTACTAACAAATTTCTTAAACAGTTTTAGCTTGAAATTTGGGCCGGTTAATTGCGAAAATTCTTTGTTTCCCAAACTACAAGATATTAGATATATATGGTTGAGTACAATAGAAGAACCAGGAAAGCATCCACCAAAATCATGGGCACAACCAATTATAGATTTTCAAGTAAAAAGATAAGATGTATGTATATTGAGAATTGAATTTTTATCACTAAGGTTTAGGTGATTTAAATATAAAGTGTAAGATTGCATTTTAATATATGAACCTTAGTTAAATAGATGCATTGGAAGTTGTTTTTGTTTCAACTTCCAAGAGAGTTTATTTATTATATTTGATAGCTATCTTCACTATAAATAGAGAAGATAATTAATAGTGAAACACAACACATGAGGAGAGAGTATGTGAGAAGAGAGATTGTGAAATAAAGTCATTTTGTTGAGAGAAAAATATCTTTGCATGACAGTGTTATCATCATTTCTTGTAATCTTTGAGTGAGATACTCGAATTTGTAGAGTGATACACTATTTGATGTGAGTTACAATTTTGTAATTTTTCCTATAATGTAATTTTTGTTGTATTCTCATGATCCTCTTTGTGGGGGTCGATAATTTTATTTGTGAGAGAGTTGATTACCCAACACAACCACACAATCATCTCCAACGACTTTATCAACCTAAACAACAACCCTAGTTCATACTTTATCTAAAGCTTTACTTTTTCATTAAAGAGAAAAAACAACCTCACTTGACCTACTTCAAAAGGAAGGATTAATGCGAGGTTGCATAATTTGGACTCATTTACTTTACAATTAATAGAATTTTGTCCTGGTTCCAAGCCTTGTGACAACTCAAATTGTAAGCATTAATAACATACACTAACTGCCAACACTGGATAACCTTGATAATTAATTAGCTATAGGAAATAAACTACTTGGTTGTTCAAGTCTACGATTGAAAGTTTTAAGGCCACGAATATTTTGATAGCCATAGCTCAATGAGTTTCTTTATTCTGTGAGACTTTGTTTTGGTACAATAGATGACAAAGAGATTCAAACCCACCTTGTATAACCCATCTTTTTTAATCATACATGCTAACAAAATGAAATTAGTGTCATATAAACATTGCATTGTTCATCAGCCTGCTATTGATGGAAGAGCTGGTTAGGTCCACCATATAGATAAACAAAACCCCTCCAACTCAATGCTCTACGCACAAATACAACAAACAAAATTATTCTTCAGTATTAATAATTTCTTTAAGTGACATCTGATTCCACAATAGTAATTTTTGAAAAATCTTAAGTAATAGAATATTCCTTCTTTGTCAATATTCGTACAAGAAATTATGAATAAATCCAAGACACGGGTGAACTAGATAGACCCTTGGCATTTATGTGTATTAATATAGAATATTGTTCCATCCATCTCTCGTGTTCTAAGAAATATATATCCTCTTGAAAGAATAAGTAGCAACTCTGTAGCCTCTTTTCCCACAATCTCCTTCTCCAAATTAGTCCTGCAGAAGAAGATCATCATGAGGGGCTTAAAGACGAGAACAACACCAATTTTGTCCAAGTTCACGCCTTTGTTGGAGCCATGGCCAAATGATGCTACAAGAATGGAACTAGAAACCTGATCAGGACATTTGACCTGAGGAAACCTGCCCTCTAGGCAAGTCTGATGCTTGGCTTTTCATCCCTGCTGTTGAGAATCAAATAAGGCATGGCTCATCTCATGAGATTATTTAGCATATTATATCTGTTTGATATTATTATAAGTTTTCTGTTTACCACTCCTCCTTCCTTTCCCAGCTGGGACAATGATATGTTATGTATATCTTTCTCTGCTCTACAGCAGCTGCATTTGTAATACTACTTGTATGAAAGCTTTATTATACCTCATTTTTTTTTTCCTTTCTTTTTGTTCAATTGGATTCTTAGTTTATTGTATTGATTATGTGCAACTGGCATGGCCAGGTAAGAAAAAGAACAAAAAAAGCTTACTGGTTTCTCTAAATTAATTAATCAAAGATATATATTATTTGCTGGATTTATCATAGCTCTTCCAATGAGAATATAACCACATGACATGATCCTTTCTGACTTTATATTATTGAAAGTAACTGCTACTTCCCATATGAGATATTCAGTGTGTGTACACTTCTAACGGCGAGGGATTAGTGTTTCAATTGTACAAGCTAAAATGATGATTGACTTAAAGCAAAGTAATAAAATGAGAACATGTTTAGGAGAAGAAGAAAAGAAGGAATATATTACTCAAGCAGCCGGCCATGACTTATATGTATATTGGTTAATAATTGTCAGGTTAAAAACCATGCTATTCCAATTGCAGACTCTTCAGCACGCACAGATATGTCAATGATATATGAATATAAAGCATGTATCATGCATCTACATCTTGTTTCAGATCTAATGAAATAATGTGATGATTCTAAGTTTAAAGGAAAAATTGGATTGTTGACGGAGGACTAAACTCTCCAAACAGCTGGAAACTGGAAATATTAATTCTTGTGGATGAAATGTATTGAACATTTGCCTACAATTCGCAGCTGCAGGAAAGGCTTTTTAGTTCCATCAGTATCCAATTGATGAAGTTAGCTGCAACTAATATATTGCTGTGATAAATGCTATATAGTTTTTTGACCCAGTTTGAAATTTCATGTGTATGTCTTATTTTAATAATTTGATACTTCATATTATTACATACTACTAAGTACGGTCAAGAGTGCACTTGGTTTCACGTTCACTTTTTGATCAACAGTCCTAGCGTATACCTGAATGGTATTATGCATCTTTAACTGAAGTCATGAAAGTCTTTATAATCATCACTCTCCTTCTTCTTATTCAAGATGTTGATTAGGACAAAAATCAAACTAGTTTACCTGGTCAAACTTCTAACAATTATACCACTTGAGTTCATATTAAGTGGCCCCAAACAATCTGTGGTAAATCTTCATCAAAGTTTATCATTGGATTTAACGTTAGAATGTGCATATCATGCCCCACTCAAAACTTATATGCATAGGAGGGAAATAAAATATATAAATTGAGCAAATTAGTAGTTTTCATCTACCACACCACACTTTCACTTTAGGATAAGCATAATAATTATCGTCAAGTCTAACCTCAATTTGTCCATTATCAACTTTATTTTTTCTTTATTAAATATGAGTTAGTCGCCATGTGTCCCACCTGGAAGAAAGTGATGCGCACCAACAAGTATAACTATAACCTGCCTAAATAAATAAATAAATTTGTATTGGCTTTTGAGTCATCAAGGGCAAAAACGACAAGCCAAATATATATGATTAACTTTGTTTGATAATTGATACTTTGATTAGTTATCGAGGATAGTTCAATTATACTGAGAAAATCCAGAATCCAACCTAAGAGTAGCACCTGCTTCCAATTTAATCAATTTCTACCTTTTTGATATTTTCCATTCTCTGTTTTGGCTTCTAGTGGCAAAAATTTATGTTCATTGTGAATTTATTTTTTTTGAGTAATTAACCACTATGATTAAAAAGATACAGACTAATAATTAAATAGTTTGTCTCTTTATAAGTGCTACTTACACTCTAATAGAAAATAGATCTTCTATGAATAAAATCACAACTAGATTTTCTTGTGCGAGTTCCACTATCACTGGGAACAGGTATGGCAAGTCAAGACTGCTATGAAATCTAGCATAGAACTTGGTCTTGAGTTAGGCTTTGCTTTTATGGAGCAATAGTTTATTTTTTTTTACTAATAAATGTTAGTTTGTTAGTTTTGATAGAAATTTCAGTAGGGAGATTCGAACCCACCATTCTTCCTCCTTCTTTTTTTCTTCTTCAACCATTAGTTCATTCTTCCTCCTTCTTTTTTTCTTCTTCAACCATTAGTTCAATCTTGTGTCACAAAAAAAAAATGTTTATATGATGTTTCTACCTGTTTTAGGGTGTAAAATGTTATTTTTCCTTGGATGCCATTGCTACCTATTTTAACAAAGTTAACACAAAAAACAGTGAAGATATCATTCTAGTAATTGCCATCTCTCATAGAAGTGGATCCCATACCGAAGACAAGGACGAAAAGAAAAGTATACTGAAAGACACAAATCGGCTCTCTTTATTATTAAGAAAAGCAAGGAAGAGAGATGAAAAGGAAGAAAATGACAAAACTTGAGCTTTATATCTCTCCCTCTTTTTATTGTGCAAGATATGGATAATGTATAAAACTTAAAAAGGTTCTGGGTTGTAACCACTGTGCACCTCTCATTATTTGGTCAAGACTTGGTCAGTGCCTTGATATTTACTGCAATACTGAGTTCAACTCGGTGCCAATGGGCAATTGGCATCATTCAACATCCACGGCAGAAATTGAAATTATTGTTAATGCGAATTGATAGAAGTGATTAAAGATTCAATACAAATTCTCACCTTTTTCGTAGGCGTGAGTTTGAATTCCTGTGGCATTACTTTCCTCGCTCAGTGGATAACCCTTCACAAGGAATTTTTCTGGTGCCATAGAACTAATTGAATAGTTACAATTGAATGAAACTTCTTGCAATTCAAGCCTATGTAGTTAATTCTTTAGGTGGGTCTATGCTGAGTTGCTGACAACCACTATATGTCATCAGCACCCTGCTAACAGTATTGGAGATGCCTCTCCAATCTTAACAATTTTTTTCCAAGAAAAAAAAAAGAGAGAAAATCATCTAGCAAGCTAAATTTTATGTAAACAACGTATTAATCTTTAATGTTAAACAAATTCAACTAACAGTGCAAGAGTTCCGAATTTATAAAATATCTAGTGATTAAAGCCTATGAGGACACCTCATAATCTTGAACAAAAATGAAACTAACTCATGAGCAAAAATGTACGATTTGTAGTTTGACAACTGTGCAAGTGGCATTCTCTTCCTAGCCTTCAAGAAAAGGATGTTTCAAGAACAAAAATACAAGTTTCGCTAATCACATAGGTGCCTACTTTTATTACGCGCAATTTCGACAGCCATTTCACATCAAGCAAGCACGTTCTTTGAAAAACAAAACACGTTTATCTTATTCGCGACTCAGTTGTAATTTCAAAGGAGCGACGCCATCTTTTACAATTATAATAAAAATGTAACAATGGAAACAAGGAAAAATACATTATGATTCATTGACAAAATTAATGTTACATTGGTCACTAGAACAACGTTACCCGTTAGTTGAATACAATAATAACCATCACTAAGTCTCAACATGAGATAAGTTAGATGAATCAAATGATTCAAATGTTTTTGGGTTTTTACCAAAAACTAAGCTTTAAGAGTTTTTCCTGAGATTTTTTTGTGCAGCCTAATATCATGCTTTTTTTGCATTAGCAGCCCAAGCTCGGTTGTGTATGGCAACGTATCCCAATCCTCAATGACGCATATTTTCTTGAAGTAGAGGTGAATAAAATAAAATAAAAAATCTACCAGAGTTTGCACCAGATCAAAGAATTCAATCAACAACAGAAGTTTGCATTGCGTGCAACATCCCTCTCTTCAAGCCCTTTCAGAAATGATCTGATTGCAAGACGTTCGGAGGAGTATGTCAAGAAACATGCTAATATTGCGCCCCCAACAACCATCAAAGCTAACCTGTTAGAAATATAAATCAAAATATAAGTGTAAATTCAAAGAGAAAGATTTGAAAAAAAAAGTTTTTTTCTCTTAAAAAAACTACTTAGAATTAAAGGACAGAACACACCACTTCAAGCTGAATGCATATCAAAAAGAGAAGATTATTTTGGTAGGTTCCATTAAATTTCAATTTCATGGGTACTATAGAGGTGGCAGTCTATGTGCTAAAAATAGGCAACAAAAAGCACCAGAATACAACAGAAGACAGAAAAAGAGAAACCCTCCTGATTCAAGTATGTTGCTCTCTCCAAAAACACATACCTATCTGTTAAGAATTTACTTCACTTCTTCCTCCCTCTTAAGTAAACAAGAAAACAACAGCAAACAAAGTTACTAAAATCCCTAATTGTCTCCAAACCACCATTCCAGCTTAATGAGGTAGAAGAAGAACTGAATTAACATGTGAGCCAAAAATATGCTAAGAATGACCAATGAAATGGTTAAATAACCTTACAGTTCATGATTGCACCTCCGTTTCTTAGGGTGGATGAAATTGAAATCACAGGTTGAAAGCCTATCAGATGCACCATGCACGTGACTATATGTTACCACTCAAAAGAAGCCATTGCAGACTGTAGTTTCTTTTAAATTTGGATTTTGAAGTTAAATAATAGACTATAGTCAATGATTAGAAACACATACTGAGAACAGAGTGCTATTTTTAAAATTTAAACCATGAAGACGGATAATGAAATCACACCTAAATTCCTAAAATAAACAGAAAGTCTATAACAAGATCAAGCATGATGGCAAAAGTGCATATTTCAATATGATATCTTTACTAATAAATTCAAAGGAAAATTACCGTAAAAACAATGCAGTGATCCCAAAAAGAAAAGGCAAAGATGGAGTAGCAATGGCCAAGAAGGCCATCCCTAATCCATAGAACCACGTAGCAGCATCACATGATGACATCTGACGCTGATGAACTGTTAATGCAGATGAGATAAAATTAAGGACGACAATTTAAAAAAAAAAAAAAAAAGTCTTGAGGAACAGTTAGATGAAAGACAAAACCCCCCAAATAAGCTCTACTCTGGCAGAACATACCTTTTTCAGAATCATCATCAGAAGATTCAGGATGAGACAACGAGGAAGGCATTTGTGATGCAATAATCCTTCCCCGATGATAAATCAAATTTAGATAACCTCCAAATAGTATAAAGAAGATTGTGAATGTCCATTCATACATCAAAAGCAAACCAGTCCATGGAGCCACTTGTCGTGGTACTATAAAGATAGATAATCCAAGAGACACCACTGCAACCAATAAACAGACAGAAATACTGCCCAAATATGCAGGCACCTTGTACTGAACACCATTTATGAGCTGTTTAACACCATAAATAATACTTAGTATTGCTTATAAAAAAATGCATAAGCATAAGCAGCATGAATATCCAACCACAGGATTTGGATCCTCTAATGTGAGAAACAGCCTCTTTGCATATGCAAGGGTAAGGCTGCGTACAACATCCCTCCCCCATACCTTCGCATAGCGAAGAGCCTCTGGACAATGGGGTACGAAGTTTTTAATGTGAGGACATCACATTACCCAGTCATCTGATGAGTATGCAAGAGCCTCACATGATCCAAATCCCTAAATAAGAAGATATAGAAGCAAAAGATGACCTTATGAGGGGAATTGAAAGTTGAGGTAGAAATGGTAGTATATGCAAGTGGCACCCTTGATTTAATCCTGTAATAAAGGTGTCTGACATGATCGCATAGTGAATTTCTACAACAGGAACCAAAGTACCTCTGATTCTGCAGAAAATACAACATTATGAGGCACACGGAATTCCTAATGCTTAAAGAATAAAATCAATCCATGATAAGTACTGACCTTTAGAAACGAACGACAACAGCAGAACAGCACAGCACAAAATGGTAGCAGAAAAAGAAACTTCACAAGATAATTATCTTTAGGATTTTGGCCCCCTCCAGTTCCAGGAAGGGATTCCTCCAGCTGTTCCCTTACATTCTGCAGCACAAACAAGGTAAAAGCAAATTATTTAACATTTGTCACAAACTTCAACTTAGTCACATGACTACTTAAGCAAGATGGCCTTTTAAAAAATTACTGGAAGACAAGTTTTTGAGATATTGCTAAAATAGGATAATAAGTTGCACAAATACCTGCAGACATCAACAGGTTTCACAAGCCAAGATGTCCACCAGTCCCAAGGCTTAAGAGGACCTAGTGTATAATGAATTACACGGAGTTCATTCTCATCCACCATCCACTGGACAAATCAGAATGAATATTTATATAATTGAAGTAAAAGTTGCAATGAATAAAAAAGACATATTTAAATGCATATATTTGGTATGTATGTGAGAGAATGTGCGAAATATTCAAACTTAGAAAATTAAGTACAAGAATCTGAGTTTCAACTCCTGAAATGTTCATCCACCTCCCACCATTTCAAAATCAGCTTCAATTGATTGAAAGGCAAAGGTTACCTACTGCATACTTGCCCATCAATGTTTGCATCTCCAACAAAATCTTCTCAAAATTTACCAATTTCTCGTCCACATTGATCCAAGCCTCAATTATGGCTTCCATCCCCTCCAGTTTCTCTTCCAATTCATTCAATCTCTCTATCACAAACATCATGATCTTAATTTTTATTACTTCAATTAAAATATTGTTTCCAACTATCACAAAGAATATCTGTTAAGACAGTAGGTGTTAAACTAATTGCATCATGTGAATTGGAGCATAAACTAAACAACAAACATGTAGGACTATTAGCGGTTAAACATTAATCAGATAAGGCAACTGGATCTAACAGGCATCCATCTGAACTCAAAACTCAAATAAGGAAGTTACAAAGGGAAGTAACAAAAAGGGAGATGTATCACTGTTGTATTGCCCCTTATTATGTATAAGTAAGGAACCATCCTCTTATTTACCTATATTCCAGTACCTTGTTAGCCAGCATGTAAAGACCAACGTCTGCATTATAAAGTGTGGAAAGTCGCTCCATTTCAGGAACTGGTCTAGTATCCAACATGTCTGGGGACAAATTTGGTTCAAAAAGATGTGCGTTGGGAAATCCAGAGTAATATGAATTGAGAAATCCCTGGTCCCCTGTGAAAGCAGGAAGATAGATGATGCAAATTGTTCAAACATGTCAGGTTCAAATCCTCATCTAATACAAAATGCATATAATATTAGTACAAAAAGGAAGAAAAAAAAGAAAAATGATAATACCTCCAGTGTAAGATGGCAGAGTTTTTACTTTGCTCATCATGTCATTGAAAATGGTAGCAGATGGCTGCACCACCATGACTCCCGAATTCAACCTCTCAGAATGCTTTTAAATTAGCACAGAATTTTCCACATTTGAAAAGTTCTTCAATATTCTTAACCACTATAGTATCAGCATCAAAATAAACAACTGCAGGAAAACATTCAAGACAGCCAATAAATCATAGTGCATAAACATGAGAAGCTACATTCCATTTGAAAGGCAATAACCTAAATGGAAAGTTTGAGTATCCTCCACAACTTCCATAACTCGACACAAGAAAACATAAATACTTTACCTTTCTTGTAGTCAGTCATGTTAAATATTTTGAGCTTCGTTTAGACACCCCAAAATCTCTTTGGACGTACTTGATTAGGATTCGCCAATAAACTAATCTTCTCAACTATCCACCCATCAGCCTACAAAAAAACCAATCATAAAACCCTTTACCCTATCCACGAGTTCTATAATCAACAGTATCACTTAATAATAAGTTATAACTAACAAAATCTAGGATTCATATAAAATGAAACACTGATATTAAATTTAATATAAAGTGATCACAAAATTTCATTTCTGGTTCCGCGTTAATACATTTCGCAAAGGAAAAGAGTACCTGGAGAAGGGTATTGGCATAATCAGAGACAACATCAGAGACCAAAACGACCATATCTTTGTTGGATCCAGTGTCGCGTATCGATTTGCCGAGAACTCGAACGCCCAACAGGAATTCATCTCCGTACAGTAGAGTCACGTATGCCACATCAGTCCTCTCAGATCCCAATGATTGAACTGAAGCCAACAAAAGTATCAGCCATAACCATATACTCGGACACAATGCTAGATGCACCAGCATTATTGTTTGGGCATCCAGCATTTTTTGGTAATTCCAGAATTACCCTTGAGTCTTCTTCTTTCTTTTTTAAGTTGTTTTTATTGATTTGTGGCATTTGCGCTTCGTTTTCTGCCCCGTAGGTTTTTGTCGTTGAGTGAGGTGCCGCTTGGGTAGAGGTGAAAGTGTTACCGGTGGGTGGTGGTTGTTGCGGTGGTTGGTTCGTCGTCGAAGGTACACCAGGTACACGAGTTGGTGTTGCTAGTTCCCCTGAGTGAGTTGATTCGTATGTTTAATTTCAACATACAGATCAACTTGATGCATAAGGTTTATATGGATCAACTTGATCCATATGGTTTATACGGATCAAGTTGATCTGTATAAACCATACGGTTTAATTTTTTTAATTATAAATATGTTTATATGTAAATTTGTAAAAAATATTATTTGTTTATACGTGTATTTGAAATAATTTGTATGTAGGTTGATATAGAGTTTTTTGTTTTTAATATATATGGTTATGAATTGTAGTATTTATAAAATGGTATGCAGTAAAAGATTATGTTGAGTTTTATATGATATTATATGTATAGTGCGGTTAGGTGTTGTATGTTTGTCATGTGGAAATTTTTAATTTGTTGTTAAGATGGACGAAGATCAATGGATGTATGACAGTATAATGTCTGAAGAAGTTGATATGGATGATGAAAATGAACAAGAATGTGGTATGAATGAACAACATGTTGATTGTTCGGATGCGTTCGATACTTATCAGGTAATAATCTTCATTATTGTTATTAAATTGATAAAATGAATATCCCTTTGAAGACTAAAATTGTGTGGGTTGTGTTGTAGGTGTTTGCTACCCGAGATGATGTTTTGCAGTGGGCTCGATCAGTAGCTCATGAAAACGGATTTGTAACAGTAATTATGAGGTCAGACACAAACACTAGTATTAGAGGAAATATTTCATTTATGTTAATTGGTTGTGAGAGGAGTGGTCAATATAGGTCTAGGAAGAAAGATTTTGTTAGAAGAGATACTGGGAGTAGGAAATGTGGGTGTCCCTTCAAGCTTCGTGGGAAACCAGTGGTTGTAGGGCAAGGTTGGATGGTAAAGTTAATGTGTGGGAGTCATAATCATGAATTGGTCAAGTCATTAGTTGGGCATTCATACGTTGGACGATTGATTAAGGATGAAAAGACAATTATTGTTGATATGACAAAGTCAATGGTCAAACCAAGAAACATTCTGCTAACATTGAAGGAGCACAATGTCAATAGTTGTATAACAATCAAACAAATATACAATGCAAGAAGTACATATCGTTCTTCCATTAGAAGAAGTGATACTGAAATACAACATCTAATGAAGCTTCTTGAACGAGATCAATATATTCATTGGCATAAATTAAAGAATGAAGATGTGGTACGTGATATCTTTTGGTATCACCCTAATGCAGTGAAGTTATGCAATACATGTAATTTGGTGTTTTGGATAGATAGTACCTACAAAACAAACAGATACAGACTCTCACTACTTGACTTTGTTTGTGTGGCACCAATGGGGATGACATTCTCTAATTGGTCAAAAAAATGTTGGATGTCTGCGGAAGTTTGGTTGATTGTCCTTTGAAACATCAGTTCGATGATTACCTTAAGAAGTTTGAAATTGTTTGTTCACCCTGGCTAATGTTTGCTGACTATGTTAACGAAACATGGATAATCCCCCACAAGGAAAATTTTGTTACAGTCTGTACAAATAAGGTGATGCACTTAGGAATAAAATAACAACAAACAAGTATGAAAATGTTCAAGTTTGTCTATTAGGGTTGATGAATTGATGGATTTTAATTATTGTATTTGTTTATTGTTTTTTTGTGTATTTCAAATGTAGGGTTGAATCTGTTCATTGAACTTTAAAAAGAGTATTACAGAATAACCTTGGAGACTTATGTAGTGTTTGGAATGCCATGAACAACATGATCATGCTGCAACACACTGAAATTAAAGCATCCTTCAAAACAAGTACACATGTGGTTGGACATTTTTTAAAGTTACCTTATACAAGAGGCTTTTTGGCATGGTTTCAAGGTATGTTTAAAATCATATTGTTGTTAAGTATGCGCGTATACATTATGCTGGCAAGAATCCTTCTCGTTGTGGTTGTATCATGAGAACTATGCATGGTCTTCCTTGTGCATGTGAGCTATCTAAATATGTTATTAGCATCCCACTAGATTCAATCCATATGTTTTGGAGGAGACTAAGTTTTTCATACCAAGGGTTATCTAAGCCCTAAGTGACTATAAAGGAAGAGATGGAAACCATATCTAAGCGA
This sequence comes from Glycine max, assembly GCF_000004515.6. Classification (NCBI taxonomy): domain Eukaryota; kingdom Viridiplantae; phylum Streptophyta; class Magnoliopsida; order Fabales; family Fabaceae; genus Glycine; species Glycine max. Next base: position 39,978,916 of record NC_038246.2, read on the forward strand.
TTTGAGGAACTTGATGTTTGTGGTAAAGTAACTCTAAAGAGTAAACTTCGGAAAATTGCATACCCTGATCAAAACTCTATGTGTCCTCCTCCAGAAAAGATCAACACTAAAGGTGCACACAAGAAACTCATGAACAAAAACCAAAGATCAACAAAGCATGATTCGTCTTACTAGGAGTATGTTGATGCTTTACATTCTCTGCAAAATAGTAATTATTTAGTGAAGCGTAGTGCATCATCTTCTGACCAGCCCATTCCAAGAAGGATCATGCCGATGTTGGATCAATTTCATCTGTTTATACACGATTTCATTGACAACATTGTGGATGTCAAAGCTAACGGTAACTGTGGATATCGTGCAATTGTTGCTTTATTAGGTATGGGTAAAGATTCTTGGTCCTTGGTGTGCAACCATTTTCTTAAAGAACTTGGCAAATGGTCAGATGATTATATCAAGCTCTTTGGTGGCACAGACAGATTCAAGGAATTAAGGAGGTCCCTACTTGTTGATGGGTTATCCATGGTATGTAATTTATGTTTTACTTTTTAAGAATTAACTTTAAATAAATGTGATGTGTATATTTGTTTGATTCACATTATTATGGATAAGTGGATGGATATAACCGAGATGGGATATGTCATTGCACCAAGGTATAATGTAGTCCTTGTATCGTTGTCTCTAAAACAAAGCATGACGTTTTTTCCTCTTAGAAGTCAACCACCAACAGATGCTTCTGTGTATCGCATAATATGTATCGGTCACGTCTATGACAATCATTTTGTTCAGGTAGATTCAAGATAGTCCTATTTTTAAATTTATGCAATCATTTATGTTATAATAAAGTAAAATTGTTTATGCATGTACAACAAGTTTATTTAAAAGACCATTGTCCTTTACTGCCTCTAGCATTGTTATGGTCTAGGAATTGTCATCCTCAGGCAAAGCAGTGACTAACTCCATATATTAGTAGAATGCATCAGTACAAAAACTTGATGATGTTGAAAAGAGACTATGTTGACATAACTGAAGACTGAACATCTAGCTTCTAATGACTTTGTAATGTCTTACATTAATATATAATTGTTAGGCTGCATATTCACATAATTGTCAGTATCTTTGTTACGTTAAACTTAATTGTTTAAGGTGTAGAACTTATGAATTTACTGTGGCGTCATTACTAAGGTTACTTGATACGTTTAACGGTTACGTAATTTAAAATAATTTGTTAACGTTAACCCTAATATTTAAAGGCATAAACATAGACTAAAAATTATAAACCAAAATAAGTTAACATTTAAAAAATGTTTGGGAAAACCAAAATGTTGTCAAATACAATAAAATTATAAACATAGTCCAGATATTGAAATATAAAATGGATGGCATCTATGGTTGATCCGTGCGTCGCCTTCGTCCGACCTGACATAAACATTGCCCTCTGCTGTGACACCCCTAGCCATTCTTAAACAGTATTCCATGACCTCGTGTATTTTTGTGCCTACAGTGACTATCCTTAGGTTAAGCAAATGCTTCAACCTTTCTCCGATTGCTTGGCAAGCCTCCTATGACATTGAAAATAACCGATAAAGTATTACATTATTTCAAAATTAAACTAAATGACATTTAATAGAACATTAATGCAACATTATTTACCACTGCATGTCTAGGTTGCTCCACATCAAAAGCGGCATGTGTCAGTGCTGCTGCTGGTGCCACTGGGACCTCAGGGATATGAGGCTTCACATATGTGTCATCTTGCATCACAGGTGGATGTCTGGCCGGATCAGCAGATTGTGCCGGTGTCATGAATGAATGATAAATATGAAGAACCACTGCATGTAATTTGATGCACATTGTCATGGCAAAACACAAATATGTCTCATTGCTGTAAGATAGTCAGAGAAATGTATCCACATGTCGTCAATATCTTCAAATGATAACATTGAACCCTAGTCTGTGGAGGAACGGTCTGAACATATCCAAATTGTTACACCACCCTCTGGTTCGTGTCTGACGACAACGGGATCTCATTGTATATGACCTGAAAAGCATGAAATCAAATCAAAATCCTGCACTACACAGTGGTCACCGTAAGGCATCCAGCAAACATCAGCAATCGTCAGTTCATCTAGACTTACTGATACGTCGATGCTGGTAATGACTTCGAAGAAGCCTTCGTAGCAATCCACCGACAGACACGTGGTGACATCTCATCATAGTCTGGATCACTCAAAGATTCAGCAACAGAGGAAAAATGTTCATGTATCCAACACTACAAAGATTAGATCAAAATAAAATAAATGTCAAATTAACATATTAAAAACATATTAATAACTTTTTAAAAACAATTAAATTACAATAATTGACAATAATTACCTGTAATAGGGTGATGTAACCAGCAAGCTGTCGGTTACCGCTCTTACAAGCATCATTCAAATGATCATACATATGAACTAGGGCAGAAGCTCCCCGTCTGTAGCTTCCATTCTGACTCAAGTTTTGGAAAGCGTTTAAAAAACGACATGAACATGTGTTGCACTCTTGTTAGCAAAAAGAATGCAACCTAACAAATGCAACAGATAAGCACGAGTTGCAATAGTCCAATGTCCGACCTCACATTTACTCTGATAAATATCTCATAGCCACGATAGGTGTACGTATGCCCCATGACATTGTGTTGTCTCAGCTCTAGCTTCCTCTCCAAAGACTTCAAGTAACTCCACCAACATTAAGATCGCTTCGTCGACATGTAGAGTCTCGAAGCTGTGGAATGTACCTATAATAGGAAGATGAAATAGAGAGATCTATCATTCAAGGTGATGGTCAACTCTCCAATAGGAAGATGAAAACTGCTAGTTTCCTTATGTCACCTCTCCACAAAAGCAGATATAAGTCCCTAATCGCCAGTGTCCATTGAACATGCGATTAAAGGACTTAATCCTGTGGCAACGACTAGCCCTTCAATTTCAGGAGCAGGCCTCCCAAATTTTTGAACCTTTCTTCCATGGGAGGATAACTTCAATTTAGGACGTTCTTGTAAAAAAAATTAAATGATTCAACAACTTATAAAAATAATAATTAAAACTATGACAAATTTAAATAATAACAAATACTTAACAAATAAATTTAATTAAAAATTTTAAATACCTCTTCATTCCATACGATGACTGCAACATGGTCACCATAGTCAATTAGCATTGATGGGTCACGCGGCTCACTTGGAAATCCTTCAGCATCATCAACAGCTTCTTCAGCATGTGCATGTATGTCTTCGGTCACGTAAGGAGCATCCTCAACGACAAGGGCAGCTTCCTATTGCCTACGTATGGATGTTGTAGGCCTTTGCCGCTAGAACATCATCTGAATGATGATGATCCTCTCTCCCTAGGACTCTACCTATAACCCTGACTAAGGCACGACCTAACCCTCTAATTCTAATCATAATCTACAAATTTTGACACACATGCATTTTTTGGTCAAATTCAATATTTACTATTAAAATAAACATAAATAACTACAAAATTTATAACTACAAATAATATATGAATATTTTTCATTGAAATAAAATAACACCATTTAAAACTATTTCATAACAGCATATATGACTACATAATTAAAACACAAAATTCATAAATAAAATAACAACTACATTATTAAATAATATATGACTATTTTTCATTGAAATAAAATAACACCATTTAAAACTATTTCATAACAACATATATGACTACATAATTAAAACACAAAATTCATAAATAAAGTAACAACTACATAATTAAATAATATATGACTATTTTCCATTGAAATAAAATAACACCATTTATAACTATTTCACAACAGCATATATAACTACATAATTAAAACACAAAAATTCATAAATAAAGTAACAACTACATAATTAAATAATATATGACTATTTTTCATTGAAATAAAATAACACCATTTATAACTATTCCATAACAACATATATGACTACATAATTAAAATATAAAATTCATAAATAAAATAACAACTACATAATTAAATAATATATGACTATTTTTCATTGAAATAAAATAAACAACTTCAAAATTCATATATTTACTATTAAAATTTATAACTATTTCATAACACCATGCAATCATACATATTATTTTTAAAACGCAAACAATACCTATTTTTAAAACAAAACTAACAAATAAACTACCTATTTAAAAACATTTTTCAAAACATAAATACCTATTTTTAATTTTTTTTATTTGGATTAAAAAAGGTCATACGGATCAACTTGATCTGTATGCATTATACGGATCATATAACACTTATGGATCATGTTGATCCGTATGAACGCACAAAAGGTTCGTATGACTCATACGGATCAACTTGATCCGTATGCGTTATACGAATCATATAACACTTACGGATCATGTTGATCTGTACGAACGCACAAAAGGAAAAATGAAAACCCAACCATTAACGGAGACACAAAACTTACCTCGATGGTGGAACAACAAAACGAAGTTGCAGGTCCTTAATGTCGACAACGAACCACCCAATGCACGACAAACGAACCTCCAAGGAAAGCAAACAGTGCCAAGAGGAGAAGAAGCTCGAACGTCGTCACGAAAACAACCAAACGACACAGGAAAGAGGGACGTACGGAACGCGTGAATAGTGTTGGATGTACATGTTTTATATTTTAAGTGAATGACATTTTCGTTCATTCACTTAAAATGCTGGGTGCACCTAACAACATCCAAAATTTGGTTAGGATGGGAGATTGCCACTAAAGTGGTAAATAAAATTGTTTGGACGAAAATTAATTATTGATATGATTAATAGATATTTTTTTATTCATGATATGATTAAAAAAACATATATATTCTCTCATTTTCTAATTATAAGATCCAAAATGATGAATTTATATTATTTTTTCTATTTATTAATTTCAACTTAAATACTCTTAACTAATTATACTAATAAACAAATGATCAGAAGAAAGACAAGAGTCCATAAAAAAAGTATTAATGATATCAATAGATATTTTTGTATATGAACTTTAACTTTTTGAGTCCATTTAAACTGTAATCTTTTTAGCTCAATCCATTTAATTAGCTTAACGACATGCTTCATGGACTGTTCACACTCCATGGGCTTTTATATCTTAAAAAATGTATTTTTTTATGGTTTCATAAAAGTAAAATAAAAATAATAACTAGACTAATAAAATAAAAACAGCATGGGTCATTTTACTTGAAATTAACTACATTTCAAAATAGTCAACAACAAACCAAAACCATAAAGAATGATTCTCATACATTGAGTGATTAATTTGGACTATAAAATGATAACAAAGGATACATAAAAAGGGTTTTTAGTTTGATTTTTAGTCACTTTCTTAATTTATCTTTTAAACAAATATTTGTTTTTAAAAATGTTTGAAAAATAGGTTAAATTTCATATTTTAAAAAAAAAATTGTGAACCTGGACTTTAGCTCACGGGCTAAATGATGCGATTATGACCTTACTAAAATACAACTCATTTAAAATGTGGACTTTGTGAGATGGGTTGTGCAAATTGTGGGTGTGAACTTAAATGGGCATGTTTACCTACTATCTAGCTCTAATTGAGTCTTATAAATAAAAGCAAATGAAGTAATAATTTCTAAATATTCTAAAACAAAATAAAATAAAAAGCATGTATCTATATAATTAAGTCAAGCTTGTAAAAAAAAGTCAATATTGTTATAAGAAAATTTTAACTGAGCTTCTAGGTTTGAAATTTGGCCTCTTTTCTCACTATGACATTCCTACAATGGTAAATGATCACATCTGAAAGTTAAAAAATAAAATAAAATTAGCAATCAAATTTCAAAATTTCAAAATATATAAATTAAACTTATTTCAATATCTTTTGAGAAATATGAAGAGTTACATGCTAATTTAACCATATATATGTTTTATACGTATAAATCATATTTAATGATATGCTATCGATCTGATAGTTTTTTTTTTTTTTTGGAGAAGTCTGATAGATTTAGTAACCATTTGTCTTGAAAAATTATGCCAACCTAACTATGTGGCCGGCTAAAAATGAATAATTATTCATTCAGCGAAAAAAATGAATAATTATTGGTAAGATATTTTTTTATAAAAGTGGTAATAAGGTTTTAACTTAGGACCTTGTATAAATTATTTAAATCCTCTTATTACTATGTCAACTCTAGTAAGTTACTGAGATTTTCCCTTAAAAAAAAGTTAGTGTGATTTAAAAAACACATAAAATAATAAATAACTTGAAAATTTATTAAATTTTGTTTAAAATCTTTAAATTGGCAAAATTTCAAATTATATAATTGAAAAAAATTTCCCAAAAACATAAAATTTTATTTCAATTATCCTTAATTATTTTTTATACTCTGACTATCTATTGAAGGTTTATTATGAAAAGAAATTGACGTTCAATAGTTGATTATTTAAAAGAAAGCATGAGAAAACCGCAAAGAGCTCGCTTTGGCTCCTCTCACACTTGAACAATTAATGCCAAAGGTTGTTTTATTATATACTATTAAATTATAACTATTTTGTAACTGGCTTTCAATTCCAAAATATAATGTATGAAATAGTTGTGGAAGGAAACAAAATCATGATAAACTTTCATGTCATCGAAGATCTGCTAGTTGGCGAGTGGCGGCTGACCTTTCTTCCCCGTTGAAGAACCTTTTTTTGTTACATTCCCCGTTGAAGGACTACAAACTGTATTTTTTTATGGATAAAATATATTAATTTTTGTGAGTGAAAGAGATTCAAATTTATAATTTTTTTTCATTTTTCCTTATCCCTTCAACGAACTACAAACTATATATTAAAACAAAATATTTATAGCTTAAAAATATAATAAAAATCCTTTAAAAAAATAGTGTATACTAATAATAAAAGGGTTTTTTTAATGAAAAAAAATGTTAGATATTTAAAGTGCGTTTGACAAGGTAAATAAAGTAGCTATTAACTTATTTAATTAACTAAAATACTTGGTTAACAAAAATATAATTGTTTAGTAAAATAAATTATTTCACTAATTTTAACATTTTTTTAAAATGCGGTAGAGTTTAAGCTTAAGGTCTTGCTTTGATTCTCAATAAATATTTACATGAGAAGAAAATAAAAATAATAATAATTTTTTTTCCACAAATTAAAATCAACCTATGTACCTCAGCTTTTGAAAAAGTTAGATAAAAGAAGCTTTTATTAAATTTGAAGTTCATAAATTTATTTTGACTTATGAAATAAATTTATCTTATTTACCTCCTTACTTTCTTCCTGTATAAGTATTTATTGAGCAACTTATCAAAACAAAACCAAATTATAACTTCATAATTTATTATTAATTTTTATCCTGATTAACTTATTAATTTTTATTTTGCATTATCTTTGCTTACATTGGTATCACAATTTATCTTATACAGGGCACCTTATGTTCTATTCTAAGTTTAAATATCAATAATTTTCACTTGGTTTTTCAAAAATAATTTTTTATTAACTTATTAAAAAATTCCTTTACACTTAAAATTATTCAAAAACTCATTAATCACTCTCTCCTACTCTCCCGGTCTAATTTAATTACTTATCTCTTGGTTCAGATAGTCAGAGTCTTTTTTCTTAATAAATCGGGGGGTTAAGACAAAAATAATCACTCTCTCCCACTCTTCCACTTTCATAAATATCATTTTTTTAAATATATATATATATATATATATATATATATATATATATATATATATATATATATATATATATATATATATATATTATTTAATTTCATTTAATGATTTTTCCGAAATAAATTGAAATAAAATAAATGATAAGTATTTTTTTTTGAAAGAAAATGATAATCATTTAAAAATATATATATTTACCAAAATTTATGTTATGACCAATAAATATGACCTTTTATTTAGCTCCACAATTAATTTTGTCAAATATTAATTCAATAAACTAATTTATTAACTTTCAATTTACAGTTAACTAACTTATTATGAACTAATTAATCATTTCAAACAAACCTCAAGTATATTTTAATTGGTATAATTTAATTAATAGAAAACAAATTATTAGCATATAAAATATAATGCATTATGTCAATAATACTAGTAGGACATATTGTTGGTTTATATCTATCTTTATTTTTCACCCAAAAACAATATCTATCTTTATATTGACAGAAATTTTTTGTTAATATATAATATATATCATATTATTATTATAGACTTATAATTGTATCCATGCCATCAATTTAATTTTAATTAAACAAAAAAAGGATATTGTTAACTTACAACACTAATTAAGAAATTTAAAAAGGGATTTTTTTTTTATTAAAAATTATGTGAGAACACATTTAAAAATCATTGAAGCATATTTCTACACATCTCAATAAAAAAAAATTATTTTTACTTTCTTAATCAGTAACTAATATATATGTTTGTTTAATAAAAAAAATTGATCTGACGATAGCTCATTAAAATTGTTACGTACACATATTAATTGATGATCTTCTCATATTTAACACAGTTTGAACTCAAAACTATCGGTTAAGTTAGTGTATTAACCTCACATTGATGCATTCCGTATTTAATGGTATCATAATATTATTAATGATGCACTATATATTAGTGCCTGCTCTACCCAACTGAAACTACATTAACTAATGCATAAAATATCTACTTTCACGATAATACAAATAGTTGAAATTTTAGTACTGTTTTAGATTATATATATATATATATATATATATATATATATATATATATATATATATATATATATATATATATTATCAATAAAAAAATGCCATTAAAACAAAATATATATGCATGTCTGTTTGGAATTGGGGTTAATTAGATGAGATTCGCCAAGTTTCTCCCTCCAAACTTACAGGATATTATTGCCAAGAGTTGGCAAACTAAGTGACAGTAGGCCCTCTCCCCTCAATAGTTGCACCACTATGTCAAGCCGCACAAAGACACCAATAAAAAAAATAGGAAATCTATTTACTTGCTTCAATTCCCTTGTGTATAAATACACCTTAAAACTTTGTAAACTTCCTCTCCTCCTTATTCTTTCTTTTTTTTTCCTTCCTTTTTCCTTTCTTTTTTTAGAACGTTAACGTTTTTAGATTATGGTTTCTCAAAGCATGTGGCTTTGGAGGTACGCTAAGATTGTTGTTTTAGAGATGCTCAAAGGAGAATTACGTACCATCCACAATTAATACTTATATGTCTTTCGCTGAAGCTTGCAATCTACTGCAAATGCATGCCATGAGGCAAGTAAAGTGAAATGACCAATTGTCTACATACGGCAAGTCTGGTTCTTGGCTCTTTTTATTTAGTCTTCAATCTGTATGATCATTTGGTTTAACATATGACAAAGTCATACAATATATATATATAGAACTATGATCATATGAAATTTGGTACCAAAGTTACATGAATATCTCTCAGTTTTCAGGCCTCTTGGTGTTGGCTAGTTTTTATTTATTTGTTGGGTTTGGTTTCATTTCTCTAATTATTTTCTAGTCATAACTTTCATTCATCTACTTGATTTCATTAATATGCCACCTTCCATAGAAAAGCTTTCAGCATATATCCTACATGTGAAGCAAGAATAAACAGACCACTAAAGGAAAGAGGAAGAAAAACAAAAATGTATTGAATCAACAAATTCAGAAAGAGTTGAGTTATGGTGACAGAGAGAAGATAATGACCAAGCTCTATATTCTTCATTCCTACTAGGAATACTTGTCTATATATGCGCCAATTTATCTCAGACACAGTGAATTGGATTTTTGTCATAATAGAATGAACTGTGTTACACAAAATTAAGTTTTACAACATAATGAATATGAGACAAAGCCCGATCCATTTTCTTTCTTGTCCATGAATTCTAACTACAGCGATATAATCTTGTATTCTTGTATTCTTATATCCCTATCCAAAGCTATGATTTTAAATCATATCAACCACGCGTAGCTGTCATCTTGTTTACCAGTATGGATAAGTTCGCCACGGTTTTCCTCGATCTTTTTAAATTTTTATGTCATGCATGTCCTTTAAATTAATTTAGCAAAGGAGAAATCATATTCTAAACATGTAGTCATTGGAGCCCTATCCCATAGGATTCAAAGTGCTATCTCCTTCCTATAATCACTCCAAATGCCTAAAGAGAGAGAGAGAGAGAGAGAGAAATCATATATATTGGCATAAAAATGAATTGCATTATAATTAGAAGTCCCACATTAATATATAGGGCTATCTAGCAGCTCCATCTTAATATTTTAAATCCATATTTTAATTTCTTTTGCTAAAAGAAGTTACTCACAGTCACATCCCAAGCTAATTAACTTTTAATTCTCCCAATTCTTTCGTAATCATGTAAATTAGTTAAAAGGTAATTATTTCAGTACATACATAGTTGCGGGATGAATTTAATACATTGCAAAATTTGTTCGGACATAATTTTTCACTAAACTTTCGTGTGGATGCGATGAAGGATTA